>NC_081412.1:330482523-331682523 GCF_030272615.1 Cryptomeria japonica
ATTCCCTCCAAAAATGACATCATCAACAAAAAATTCAACAATCAAAATGTTATCATGATCAATCTTGAAATATAGATTACTATCAGAAGTACCTTTGTTAAATCCTAGCTTCAGTAGATACTTATCCAATCTAGCATACCATGCTCTTGGTGCTTGTTTCAATCCATACAATGCTTTCTTCAACTGACACACCATATCACTTTGATCAGTCAATCGAAATCCATCTGGTTGCTCAATGTACACCTATTCTTCCATTTCACCATTGAGGAATGTTGACTTGACATCCATCTAATAGACTTTGAAATATTTGTAAGCAACATAAGCAAGAAATAATCTAACAACTTCAATTCTTGCCACCGGACCAAAAGTCTCTTCAAAATCAATTCCTTCCATTTGAGAATAGCCTTTATAAATAATTCTATCTTTGTTTCTAACAACTTCACCTTTCTCATTCAATTTGTTCCAAATTACCCATTAAGTTCCTATTACATTTTTATCCTTAGGTCTGGGAACAAGAATCCATGTATTGTTCTTTTCAATCTGATTCAATTCTTCTTCCATTACTTTTACCCAATGTTCATCTTTACATGCTTCATTCACATCCTTAGGTTCAATCTTAGAAATCAAATAATACTCAACTTGATCTTCTGTAATTCTTCTCCTAGTTTGAACATCCTTATTTCTATCTCTTATAATCTGATTTTCAAAATGATTCAATCTTACGTACTTGGGAGTCTTAGGATTTTCTTGAATTTCAAACTCTTGATTTCTTTCTTCTGCACTTCCACTAGTTCCGTCCTCTCAATTCACTGGATTCACCAGAACAATTAAAACTTGATTCTGGGTCTATGATTGCTTTCCTTTATTTGTACTATCATTCTAATCATTTGAATCATATCTCCAAGATTTGTACTAACTCTCATTATCTTCATCAACTTTGACATTTGCACTCTCAACTATCTTTCTCAGTATCTTGTTATAACATCGATAGGCATTGTTTTGGTTAGAATAACCAAGAAATATTTCTTCATCACATCTAGAATCAAACTTTCCTAAATCTTCATCTCTTTTGATATAACATTTACTTCCAAAAATTATGAAATATTTAACAATAGGAGCATGACCAAACCATAATTCATAAGGGGTCTTACCAGTATCACCTTGATATGCACCCATGTAAGAGTGTAAACATCAGTACTAACAACTTCTCTCCAATAGACATGCATAACATTTCCTTCAATCATCATTGTCCTTGCAGCTTCCTGAATGGTTTTGTTATTCCTTTTCACAAATCCATTTTGTTAAGGGGTTCTCAGAGCACGCAACTTTCTTCTTATCCCATTCTCTTCAAATAATGCATTAAAATCACTAGAAATGAATTCACCACCTCTGTCAGATTGAGACACTTTAGCTTCAATATTGTCTCATTCTCAACCATAACTTTGAAAATCCTGAACTTCTCTAAAGCTTCATACTTCTCCCTTAAGAAAGTAACCCACATAATCCTTTAATATTTATCAATCAACAACATGAAATATTTGTCTCTTTGCAAGATTCTAACTCTAGAAGGTCCACACAAGTCAGTATGCACAAGATCCAATAATCCATTTGAAAAATGCTTCTTACTTTTGAAAGATATTATAGTCTATATCCCTAACTGACATTCCTTGCACATAGGATTAGTAGGTTTCATCAACTTAGGAAGATATCTCACAACCTAAGTAGAACTTATCTTGATAATGTTATCGAAATTCACATGACACATCCTTCTATGCCACAACCAACTTTCATTAACCTAAGAAATTAAACATCTTTTACCGACACTATTCAAGTGAAAGATATCACCTTTAGTCTTTGTACCTGATGTAATCTCTATTCCAGAGCTACCCAAAATTCTACACTTGCCATTCTTGAACTGAAGATCATATCCCTTGTCAACCATCTATCCAACACTCAAAAGATTATGTTTTAGGTCTTCCACATATAAGACATCATCAAGTATTGTGCTTACCATAAAGAGAAATATAACCTCTACCATGGATTATACTAGCTTTATCATCTCCAAACCTCACCAATCCACCTTCATACTTTTCCAAACTCACAAAATTACTCTTATCACCTTTCATATGATTAGAGAATCCTCTATCTATCACCCATTCATCTTTCTCCTCAACTTGTGCAACCAAATCTCTTTCCACATCCAGGTAGCTAGCAGAATCGACAAGTATTGGATCATCTTCCTTGATAGAAATAAACACCCATTCATTATCACTTTGTATTTCCTTTATATGATTCATCATCTAACACACCTTCATAAGTAGCATAATAATATCTCTTCTAAAATTTAGGCTTGTAAGTATTTCTAGGAACTCTTTTTGGACATCTTGAGGAAAAATGTCCTATCTTATTACATGAAAATATTTAAGAGGCAACTTTCCTTCATACTTACTAGCTCCTTTAGGTAATCTCCTCATAATTAGCACTTCAATATCCTCAAGCTCTCACTCTTCTTCTTCCATTTCCTTCATCTCTTTCTCATTTCTTGATATCCATCTTGAAGAAATCTCTCCCAGATCATATCTCTGCTTATCCTTTCTAGAAACAGTGACTTTGAATGCAGATTATATCTTAGAAAGGGAATCACCAAACTCACTCAGCTAAAAGGTTGATAACTTACCAATAAACATGTCTTTGGTCACATCAGTCACGGTCTGGATGTCATCAATAGAAGCAACTTTATGTTTGTAGGATGCATGTAAAGACTTGAGCACTTTAGCAACAATCTCCGATTATTCCAACTTTCCACCAACACACTTGATATTGCATACTAATTCATTCACCATTTGCATAAAATAAGTAATGTTCACATCTTCTCCCATCCTTAATAGCTCATACTTTCTTTTTAAGCTCTAAAACTTAGCAATCTTCACATAGATGTCTTCTTCATATAGGGTTTCTAACTTTTGTTTGAAATTGACATTCATTGGATTCATATGTTGTCATTGATGGCAACATGGTATCTTGGAAACAAGATTCATAAGGAAGCATACACTGGTAGACACCGACATTGGAATATCTAGGGTTACACTGACACTGACACCAACATCGGCACCAGCATCCAACACTTTAGTGAAGCCAACATCGGGCTTGGACCCGAAGGAAGTTTTATTTGTAATTATTGTATAAGGCCAACATTGTATATCTTTTGTAATGCATTGTAACCCAACATAAGGCATATTGTTTGTAAGGGTATATAGGTCAGTCTGCTAGGTCATTTTTTAGAAAGTGACATAAGAGAATAATAGCAGAACTTATGATACAAAGTATATGTATGCAGATCATTTGTATGTTGTATCATGCAATGATCTGTAGATAGTTTGGAAAGAATTCTTGGAGGAGAAGAGATACAAGTAGAATTGTTCAGGGTTTATGAACCAGTACAGAGCAATTTTATAACCAAAATTATTTTTGGCATAGTAGATGCATTTTGTGAGTTCATTATTACTTTTTTATTTCAGAAGAAGCTTATAGTCAGTGATACTCTTTTTGTGATGAGCAGTGTGCTCTAGGCAGTGTGCCTTCCTACATGTGCAGGCCCCTATTTTATTTAATATCCTTTCATATGGCCAGTGAACTGATATTGTGGGTCACAAATCCCACCATGGTTTTTCCTCGTTGAGGTTTACCATGTATACATTATGTGTGTTATGGTGTTCATTTATGTGGATGGTTTATTTGCCTCAAGTTATATGTTTCTTCATTTATCATTTTATATGTGTATGTTATAAAAGGGTAAAATCATATCTTACCAGTAGAACACTGATTCACCCCCCCTCTCAGTGTTCTTGGATCCTAATAATTGGTATCAGGGCCTAGTTCTTCAGAAGAAGTTTAATAGCTTGAGGAAGATCCTGAAACCAGAATCATTGAACATGGCTATGGAGAAGCAAATTGAGATGGCTCTTGAGGATTATGATGCTAAAAGGATGAAGAATTTAAAATTGCAAGATGAATTGAATTCTTCTAATGAATTCATCCTTGTCCTGCAAGAAAGGTTATCATCAGCTCAAGCCAAGAGAAAGGAACTTTTGCAAAACTAGGATGATGAAGAGAAAAATGCACTTAAGGAACAATGTCAGAAATTAAGTCAAGAAAACATGCTCATGAAGAATGAAATGCAAGACCTAAATATGAGGTTATAAAAAGATATTGAGGACAAAAAGAAAAAGGAAAAAATCATGTTATATCTTTGAAGAACAAATTTGATGAATGTGGTAGATTGACTCATGTGAATAATCTATTGAGAACTGATTTGGCACACTTCCGTAACAATGAACAAGAGCTTGAAAGAAAAATAACTACTCTGAGAGATGATCTGACTACTGCAAGTGAGTATAAAGAAAAATTTAGGATTAGTGCTACACAGTTGGATGATTTATTGAAAAGACAAAGGCAAAATGATGATTCTAGAGGACTTGGATTTGTACAAGGTGAAAGCTCCGGTACTGCAAATGAAGATCAAAAAATCGATATGTAGAACTCATCAGACCAGAGGAAATTGGTAAGGCAATCTAATGCTTATAAATTCAATGGTAGATGCTTTGTTTGTAATAAATTTGGGCATATGGCTAAACAATTTAGAAATAGAGCAAATCAAAACTACAATTTTGCTCTCGGTCAATGCACAAATTGTAAGAAATATGGTCATAGATCAGAAGATTGCAGAACGAATGTCAAATGTCATGCATGTGGAAAGTTTGGTCATTTAGCTAACCAATGTAGGTCAAGGAATGACACCAGATATGTTAAAGCAATTTAAAAGAACAATGTTGCATGTTATGCATGCAACAAAATAGTTCATATTGCTTAGTATTGTAGAAGCAAGACTCAACGGGTTAGCAATGATAAAGAAAATGAGAAAGGAAAGCAGAAGGTAGATGAAATACAACAAGATCACACCAAGAGATGGGTTAGAAAGTCTGAAGAACCAAGTGGAGATAGATCTACACCGGTAACTCTACTAGTAAAATAGAGCATTCCTGCATCGATAAGAAATTCCACTGATAACTAAGGCATATGCCTTAGGGGTTGGAAAATCTATTGTAAATCTTGCATATTCCCTGGAGGAGATCTGGAAAAGATCTAGAAAGTTGTCTTAATCATTGATTAGGGTACATCGCAAAGCATTTATGAGAGTGAGGGATTAGGGTTTACTTGCTGATAAAAAGGGAAAGTGAATTAATTTTCACTCACCCAACATTCAAGCAATCCAGAGAAAAATAAAGGCGAATTTTAGGTGATTAAGAGAAAAGACATTCTGAGTAGATTTCCAACAATCAAATCTTCACACCGACGATCATTTTTCAGGTATTTCTTTAAAATGGCATCCATATCATTTTCTCCTACTTTCATTGCAAATCCCACCATTGTTGAAGTTAAGGATGGGCTGAGACCCATTTTTAAGGAAGTTACCCAGATAGCTAAGAAAGAAGACTCTACAGGTGCATTCTCTAGGGTTCCTGACAATGTGATGTATGTTGAAAATGTAAGGGCATATATTCACTGCACCTTGGAGGATCTAGGTACAGAAGAGATTAAGGGCATGTATCAATCTATGATACTAGGAGACTTTGAAACAATCAAGCCCAAATATAAGATCATCGAGGATCTAGGGTTAACCGGTATTCTGTACATACCGAAATTCAAAGATGAGGTGATCAGATATGTTCTGAGCAGTGTTCACAATGAGTTCATCTGTCTAGATTGGCCTTACATGATCACAAAGGAAGCAATTCAAGCAGTCACCGACTTACCCAAAGTCGGACAAGAACCTGGAAAGAAGATTTCCACCATTGCAGTTAAGAAGCTCACCGACGCAACCCATGATGGAAGATCTAAGAGGGTTAGCACAATCAAGGACATAGATGTGAAATTTGTCAGCATGATAATCAACTATAAGCTACCTGGTCTAGGAAAGAAGTGTTGGGCACATGACATACCGATAGGTATGCAAATCAAGGAAGCAATCACCGGTCTTGGTATTGGCAGGGATGAAAAGCTTTGGGGCTATTTCAAAACATTTCAAGAAAATATGAGACAGAGGGAAAGAATATCAAAGCACATTGTGGAGAAGTACTCCACTGATATCTATTTTATGGTGAAAACTTATGAAACTCTTATGGAGGCAGTAGAACCTAGGACCATATGGATCACTAAGCTTGGATATGAAGTGGATGATAGCATTTTTGAAATTTATGCAAAAATGCTACTTGAAGCTCCATTGGATGATAAGATAGAACACTTTGGTACTGTTGAAGAAAAGGCTCTTGAAGTCAAGATTGGATTTGATAAGAAAAGAAGAGAGAAGAAAATAGATAAGATGTCTGCATATATACAAGATGTAATCCATAAGATAGACACTCAACTGGGTTCTAGATCCAAACCGGCAAAGGAACCGGCAATGGTTAGTGCTCCTGAGGCAAAGAAGCCTGAAACTTTCATTTCTTCCATCACCTCTGACTCTGATCCAGAGGATAATGAACCTCTAGCATTCAGAAGGGTACAAAGAAAGAAAGTTGACCTACCTTCAGTAGAGGAGAAGAAGGTGGAGCCAAGGAGGAAGCTTATGAGAAAAGTGACAAAACCTACTGCACCCCCACCTCCGACAAGGAAACCTATTCAAAAGAGGAAACCAGTCACATCCACTCCGACATCTCACAGCAAGAAGAAGAAGAGTGACAATGATACTAAATCTAGTAAGGCTACAATGACCTATGCTAAATAGAGTGATAAAATAACCAAGGATGGAATTTTGAAGAATGTATCCATTTATTATGAAGATTTAGAGGATAATGAGCAAAATGAGATTGAAGAGGCAATTTTGTTATACATAGATATATATAAGAAAGCCTTAGTAGAAATTTTGAAGGAAATTCCTCTATCACTTTACAATAAATTAGATGCTAGAAGACTTGATGCAGTCAAGAGGGATAGAGAAATTAAGGAAGTGGAACTTTTGGGTATGTGTGGCTCAATAAACAATGAGGAAATGAAACGATGCATTGATGTTGCAAACAAAACAATATTTAATAGTAAATCCCAACAAATAAGCCTAATGATGGGCAGGTTAAATGAGACCAAAGATGGTTGGACCAAATTCTTCCAAAAGAATCCTAATTTTCTCACCTTCCAAGAAGAATTTGTAAAAGCAACAACTTCCACCATCCTGGACAAATCTAAAGGGAAAGGTATTTTGGATAGTTCAGCTCTAATTTTGAATAAACCGACAGTAACTATAAGTATAGAGACACCACCGATAGTAAAGGAGAGTGTACAATTAAAAATGATAGAGACAACTTTTGAATAAGACAATGTATAGGGTACTGACAATATTATGGATAATACTCCACCGACAGTAATAGATACTGAACCAAGTGGCAAAGCCACCGATGCTAAGGAGGATAAGGTACAAGAAACTGAGACTATACCGACATCTAATATTGATTCCCCGACAAAGGTTTTGGCAATTGACACTTCTCAAGCTGAGAAGAAATTAATCACTGAGATGAGTCCCACTGAGTTAATGATGATGGCTACTCAGAAACTAATAGAGGGATCGGCAAATAAAGAAATAATAGATCACTCAATCACAGTTTTGCACAGACTAATTCTTGATTGTAAGATTAAAAATGAAGCAAGCCCTTTGGTAAAGGAGCACCTCCTGACTAAGATGATAAGAGCAATAAAGGCTAAAGGTCACACATGGGAATGTGACCTTCCAATCAATGTAATAGGATAGTCTTATTTGTTTGGTTTTTGTAATAAACCCCACCTTGTCACCCAATGACGGGCATATGGGCCTAGGGGTATTTGGTTGAGTATTTTATAAGTGTTTATGGGTTGGAGATGTCTTAGGAAGGTTTAGGACATATTGAAACATCTCTAGGTAGGTGGATTTAAAATATGTCAAAATTTGCTCAACATGACAACTTTTGTTGACAACTTTTAATGACAACTTTTGGTTGCAAATAGAAACTTCTTTCCAACGGTCACCTCGGTTCAAAAGGTGGTTGATAACCATTGAGGAAGTTATAAAATGTCATTCCCAATCATCATTGAGGAGAGAGGATGACTTTGTAAACATTTTGGCATCATTGAAGTAATACAATTCTGATAATTTCTTGCAATTTTGTTATTCTACACAATGTACCATACTGTATGATCATTTTGGAATTAGGAAACTAGTGGGATGTGTTAGGGTGGCCAATCACCTTTCAAATGCATCAAGTCTAAGGTCCTAATTTGCCAAGACAAGGGAGAAATCGATAATTTTCTGGAAGTAGTCTTAGGAAGGTCTTTTGTAGGTTAGGACTAGTTGGAGGTGAGGGTTTGATGCATTAAGGTGGGCAACTCCATGTGGCCACCGGGTATGAATAAGAAAACAAGTCTCACATCAGGGGTTAGAGGTCCGATCATGACCTAAGACTTAGGAATTGGTGTATTTTCCATTTCCTAATAATTTTCCTTGAGTTGGTTTGGTGAGTTAAGGTCTGTGTCTACACACTCCTTTGTAAAATAGGCCTAATTGGGGCTATTAGGTCTCCTAACTAGAATAGGGGTTGGATTCTTGTGTTACCAACCAGTCATAACGCTTAGGATATGTTTTATAACTCTCAAATGGGTATCCAAATCTATAATTTATTGCTTGAGTCTTTTGGAGAAATAAGGAGTTAAGTGTGGAAAACCGGTTTGGCAGGGCTACTAGGATTAGCAGGCCTTGTTGCAGCAGTTACCCAAACTGGTAGAGGGAACCTAATTTTAATGATTGAATGTGGTCTCTCTAACCTAAGGGACTTCAAATTAAACCTTGGATAACCATTGTTGCATTGGAGAAGGGACCAATCCATTGTTGGCCATAGGGTCCTTAGGAGCCTCTTGAAGACCTTATGAGATGCTCAGTGAAATAGACCTTGTGAGGAAGTCTTTTTGGAAGAAAGGGACGTGGGCCTTGCCAAACTAATATTCCTTAAGCCCTTGTAGTGTTGTGTGATTTCTAGGGTCCTTGGTGTGCTCTTGGATTAGGGGAACCTATCCTATACCTATACCAGGGCTCTGCATCATCTTCTTTAGCTCTTGTGTTATGTTCAACATCCTTGGTCTCAGCTATAGTAACAGGACCATTCTAAGGAACATTATAGACATTCTTTGTGATCTTTCAATAATATTCTCCAAGGCATTTCAAGTGACACTCCATCTAATCCTTCCATATAGTGCAATTAGTTCCATCAAATCTCAGACTCTCCTTCTTGAAAACAATAGCTGCCATCTCGGATCTCCTCAAGTGGTCAAGCTTCTTCCAGAGGATCTAGCTCTAATACCAATTGTTGGAAACAACAATGCAAGAAAAGTGAGAAGGGGGGGGGGGGTGAATCAATTTTCACCAAACTCAACCAAATTAACCTTAACTTAAGATCTGATCAAGAACAACAAGAACAAGATAAACATCACATCAAAAACACACATAACACATGGAATTTTGACATGGAAAACCCGATCAAGGGAAAAACCACAATGGGAGCCTACCCACAATATGATGATACTCTGCAGTAGTATGTGTAAATATTATAATGGGGAATGCACATGCATTTAAGCACACTGCCTAGAGCTCACTGCTTATAAACAACAAAGGGCTACAACCCTATGAAGGTTTACTACCTTACAAAGATCAAACAATAATCTGTATTACATGAACTAAAGGAATAGCATCTCCAAATATCTGATTATAGTTCTGGTTAAGCCCACATACACAAACTCTGCTCTTCACACTTTTGCACACTCTTTCATAATTCTTTTCTTATCTCCTCTTCTACTGACAGATCAAAACAATATTCACACATGCAAATCACATCTCTCAAATGAATATTACATGCATTTATACAATTCATCAACCTTACCCTCAAGGTCTACTCAACACATAAGACCTAATTACAAAATTACATCACACCATACGTAAATAAATATGCGGACTAAACAATGTCGGCAAGGACATTGCATGGACCCAAATCAAATCCTTGAACACACAACACCACCAAATATCTTTCCAAGATCATCTGCAAAATGCAACAACCTTCAGGTCGGCCAAAAGGTCGTATAACATGAAGATTACCACCAAACCAATAAAATATTCAATAACATGCACAACAATCAATGTGGACCATCAAAGTGCATATAACACATTCGAAGAACATCAACAAGCAACATGGATTCCTCCACAATAACCGCAACAATATGGATAACTAGAATCATCATCATTTCCCTTCCAGAGCTCAATAGTTCACCAACTGACAAACTAAAAGATATGCTTGTGAAGTTCCAAATCATGAACCACCCAAATTGAGGACACACATGAACATCCCAAACACTCTCCAAAATCAGCACAACATAAAGAATCAATTCTAGAGCAATACAAACCAAAAATGACAACTCTATAATACAAAATCAATAGAAAAACCAATCATCACACCGGATCACATAACTTGATCAAATCACCTTCCGGAACATTGAAACTCATGCTGAATCAACTAGAGATAATTATTTCAAAACCCATTAATCGGCATAAGCATATCTGCCCCAAATGAACTCTCTGCAACACCAAAACACAGGAATATGTTGACATAAATGACAACAACACATTCCAACAACTCTAATGTCTAACAATGGATTCCATAGATATTCTAGGATCAAAAGTTGCATTATTTTCAAGACCTTAAGCAAGGTGAGATGTTTGTCAATGAATACTAAGAAAATTATACTAGATTGATCAAGTATATGCCCCTTGTAAATCAATAGGAGAACTATCGAGTTAGGAAGTTCGTCATGGGACTTAAATATAGGATAGGAGGAGGATATGTTAGCACCTAACACTATGGATGAGGCATATGGAAAGGCAGTGAGTCAGGAGCAGAAAGTGAAAAGGGATGATACCTTCCATGATAAGAATTGTAAAAGGTTCAACTAGAATCAATCCTCTCCACATTTTAAGAAGAAGAGCTTTAAGGGAAACAAATCTTCTCATAAGAGGGATAGAAAAGGGTTTGATAACAACAATCAGAAGGAAGGTGATCATGGAAACAAGGTTTCCCAAAAAATGAAGACACCTTGGTGGGTTTTTTACCTGTGGGGAAGACCACTATGCTAATTAGTGCAATGCAAAGGGTCAAGGTGGTCAATAGCAACGAAATCCATTATCGACTCAACATATAGTATTTCAGCAAGTGATCCATGTAGTAGTGGATAACTAATGCAGGGGATTCAAACAACAAGGTGGTGAGTTTACAAACTTAGGGTTTCTGCAAATCAACCCCTAAAACCAACATCAACATGATCAAGACACAACCTATGGTACTTGCTCAAAGACAATAACATGCACTCCTTGCTCAATGTAGGGTCTAAACATCATCTTAGGGCTAGAATTGTATGGGCACTTAGAGACACCATCTACCTTTCTTTGAGATCCAAATATTCTCAAAACAACGGCTAGATAAGATTCAATAACTCTTGGTAAGCCACTTTCTTCATTAACCCCTCCTAGTCCTTGTAGCCCTACCTAGAGAGTAATCAGGGTTTAGTTTCCAAAACTCCCAAACAAGGACACAAAAAAAGTGTTTTCCTAACACCCTTTTGGTACTTCTAACACTTTCCAAAGCCAATCCTCCTAACCCTCAATTCAAATATGCCAACCAATGTTGCCCTATGAGACCTAATAGGGTTAATTAGGTCTATTTTCCAAAGAATCTACTAGGGAATGGATGCAATTAACTGAACCAATAGATGGAGCAGGCTCTCCTTAGTCATAAACCACCAAATCCACCACTTTTAAGTGTCCAAACCACTAAGATTTGTCCCAGCCCAAAAATCCCAGTCCTGTTGTAGACCTGTCACATGGAGATGCCAAGTCAAAACCATCTACCATTCCCACCATTTATCATGGACACCTCTAAAACCACTTGAATCTTAAAATAAATTGGAAAAAATAAAATTCCCCAAGAGATCACGAATTTGGAATCAGGGAATGTTAGATTTTGACCATTTTTATCCAAAACCCTAGGTAGATGAGGGTTTCAAACCCGTTCCTCTTCAAAATGCTCTAACTTGCACCAAACACAATAAAAATTCACCAAATCACCTATAAATTAAATAGAATTCACAATATCATCAAAGCATGACCCTTTAAAATTGTCACCAGTTCATACCAGGCCATACAAGTTGACTATTACGCGGTTTTACAAAAAGTCAAAGGTAGCTTTATTAGGTTTCTTCAAAATTTTAACAACAACCATATGTCTCTACCACCTAAGGCACAAATAGACTTCAAATAACCTTCCCAACCATTCCCAACCATAATTTGAACCACCTAGCGGTTGGAAGGGACATTGTCATTAGTGTGACAATTTTGTTGTCAAATTGCACAAGCAACTTTTGACTACTTTTACATCTTTTGCATCTCATCCCCTAGTTAACACAATGACATCCTAAAATATTTCCTTCATGCCAAAATGGATTAAAAGGAGATATAAAATAATTATCAAATCACTTCCCTACCATTCCCATACCTTGGGTAATGGTTGACCACCTTTGACCAATTAGGTCCTATAAGACAACAAAGCAACAAATTGGCCTTGAGGCCTTACAAAGAACTCACATATGGAATCAAGGTCCTTATTAAAATATCAAAACATGACATGAACAAAAATGAAAGATGATTAGGCTCCTTGGACCTATTGGTGACCCTGCACCATACTCCTAGGGTGAGAAAAATCTCAAGTCCCCTTTGAGATGAGGTCTTCCATTGCAACCCCATATTGTTTGATGTCCATCTCTATCATCCATGTTGCATCTTCCTCTAGTAGGTTATCCCATTTAAAAAGGTACTCTTTATAAGTCTTCCTTCTTATCTTCTTTGTCTCCCTACTATCAACAATGCATTCCAACTTCACCGGTTGGCTTGGTGGAAGTTCCTTAACCCAATTAGCAGTGCTTTGGCCTTCTTCATTCACATCAGAATCTACCTTTTCAGGATGTTTGTAAGGGTATAAATTAGAGACATTGAAGATGGATGAAATGGCTACCCCTTGTGGTAATTCTATTTCATTATCATTTGTGCCAAACTTGTGAACAATCCGGCAAGGTCCTATTTTCTACATCATTAGTTTGGTATACTTCCCCTTGGGAAGTCTCTCCTTCTTTAGGTGTGCCATCACCAAATCTCCAACCTTAAAGTGCAAATCTCTCTTCTTCTTATCTGCCCGGTCCTTGTACTTCTCAACATTGCTTTGAAGGGTCTCTCTCACTTGTTGATGTATATCCCTCATGACTGCAGCAAAATCTTCTGCTTGAGAACTCCTTTTGTGAACACCATGTAGATCTTTGATTTCAAGAATACCCCTAGGATGTATGCCATAAACCACTTCAAAAGGGATTCTCCTTGTGCTTCTATTCACCAAGTCATTATATGCATATTTTGCTTGACTGATGATCATGTCCCACTCTTGACCATGCTCCTTGGTTAGACACCTGAGAAGGTTGCCCAATGACCTATTGACAACTTTGATGAATAATGATGAACAACTAATACCCTAGCCGGTATTGAGAGGTGGGTGGGGGGGGGGGTGAATCAGTACACACAAAAACTTGCTTCAATATTTTGACACTCTCTAAAAATAGATAACCAGTTGTCTATACCACTGTACTTAACCATAGCAATACTAGTTAAAAAGAAATGTTTCAGACAACTAAACTGGTTAACCAAAAGTACTTCAAACAACAATCAATAGATCTCAGATCTTGATAGCTGCTTTACCAGTTTAGTCATGCATGAGTTGTATCAATAATACCACAATCATTTAGCACCGTATGCATATTCAGCTTAATCAAAAACTACTCAATCATCATATGAAAACTCACAACCCATAACACATGAATTTTTCACGTGGAAACCCAAATGGGAAGAACCACGGTGGGAATGAATACCCACAAGCTTGTTTTGAACTCTTTTGAAGTTTTCGCTATTAGGAGCCTAGTCCGGTTAAAGACTTTACAATAAGGTCTTGTTAGGAACTGACCCTGTTAGGGATCACCTGGTTAAGGGATGGCTATAAACCTTGTTAAAGGTTACCTCGCTAGAGGATTTAAAGAACTCAATGAGATTGAGTCACCTGGTTAGAGGATTTGCAACAAGCTTGTTAAAGCTACCCAGTCAAGGGATTTTCTTTCTATTGAAATGGTTAGAAGACAACAGATAAAACTCCGATCTGATAACAACACTACTTTGCTAAGGCAGATCCTTTTCAGTTCCTCTCTTCTGTAATCACACTCTACAGACACCCTACTCTGGTTTGGCAAGTATCAAGTCTTCAATACACAAACATAAACACAACTTTTGCCAACATGATCAATAATAAACATCATCGACCCTATAGACAACAATTAGGTCGGTAGCATAAACCCTAAACCCTAAACATTTAGGTTTTTAGTTACAAGCGGTCCAATCCTGACCATTAAGATGCATTGCATAGAATAAAACAATCCGAGAAAGATCTCAAGTCATTCTGCATCGTCCAATCTTCACCACAGCTGGAAAACAGTAACCCATCACGCATTCTTCACATACCTCTAAGAAAAACACACATTCCCGAGGTAGACATTCAATGCATTCGATCTTCACCGCAAGATCCTCAAAGAAATATTTTACATGCAGATAGCTGACATGGCATCTTGATCCTTATCCTTGTTCTGAACTAACTCATCACAAAACATCAATGGTTTCACCGCACAAGCCAAACCAGAAACCCTAGAGCTGAACTGAGACTACCAACTGATAGTCAAACTATGAACCTCAACACCGGTTCACTCCATCCTGGTTGACTATAGCCATTTCCAGTCTTCATACTGGTTCATACCAGTTCACCTACTTGAGTACCATATACCTGTTCACTTATTGACATCAATGACAACATACATTGTCACCGCTTCATCATATGCCAACAAACTTTAGTTTGACAATTCATTTGAGGATGGTATGCAGAAATAAAGAATAGATTGGTTCCAAGTCTCTTCCACAATGTCCTCCAAAAATGTCCTACAAACTTTGAATCCTTGTCTGAAACAATGTTAAGAGGCAATTCATGGATTCTCACAATTTCTTTAAAAAATATACCTGCTATATGAGAAGCATCATAGGTGCATTTGTATGGTAGGAAGTGGGCCATCTTGTTGAACCTGTCCACAACAAAAAAAACACTATAATAACTTGCCTGGTTCTTGGAAAACCCAATAGAAAGTCCATACTAACACTCTCTCATGGTCTATTGGGGATTAGAAGGGGTTGATACAACCCTACATTAGATGAGGTCCCCTTTTCTCTCTGACAAATACCACACCTCTCCACAAACTTTCTAACATCAATCTGCATTCTTGGCCAATAGTAAAATCTCCTTACTTGGTCTAAGGTCTTATCAAGGCCAAAGTGCCCCCCTAAACTCCCGCTATGTTTTTCCTTCACAATATTCTCCCTCATAGAACATTTAAGGAAACATATCTGACAACCCTTAAACAACAAATCATTTCACAACATATATTCAGATAAGTCACCGTGATATGAATCAAAAAATTATTCGCAAACCTCATATATCTCATGAAAATATTCATCTTCTTTGTACATACTCTTGAGCTAGTCAATTCCCATGCTTTGCAACTGAACTTCTTATACCAAACATATTACCTTGTTGAGTGCATCCACCATCTTATTGGATTGCCCCTTATTATGTTTAATGGTGAAGGTATATGCTTGCAATTGTTCCACCCATTTCATGTGTTTATGGTTTATCTTCTCCTACCCATTCAAAAAACTCAAATCATGATTGTCAGTGTACACAATAAATTCTTTAGGTAGGAGGTAATGCCTCCATTTCTTCAAGGCCTGCACCATGACATACAACTCTAAATCATAAGTAGAGTACTTCCTTTTGGCTTCATTGATCTTTTCACTAAAAAAGGTCACTGGGCTACCCTGCCGACTCAGGACAACCCCTATTTCCAAGTTACTAGCATCACATTCAATAGTAAACAACTTATTGAAATGAGGCAAAAAATATGGGTTATTGCGACACCCTCTTATTTATGTATTGAAAACCCCTATCTGCTACATCAGTCCAAGAAAACTTACATTCTTTTCCTCCCTTGATGGTGTCTAATATGGGTGCACATATGTGACTAAAGTTTTTAATGAACTTCCTATAGAAGGTGGCTAACCCATGAAAAATCCTTACATCTCCTATTGATCTTGAAGTTGGTCATGACAAAATAGCCTCCACCTTTTTAGGGTCCATCTTCAAACTTCCATTTGAAATCACAAAGCCTAAGTACACAAGCTCCTCTTTCATGAAAACACACTTCTCCATGTTGATCATCAACTTTTCCTCGTGAAGCCTCCTTAGGACCATGCCCAAATGTTTCAGGTGCTCGTCTTTTGTCCGGCTAAACACAAGTATGTCATCAAGGTAATCAACAACAAACTTACCAATAAATTCTTTCAACACTTCATTCATAAGGTGCATAAAGGTACTTGGATCATTGGACAACCCAAAGGGCATAACCAACCACTCATAGAGGCCTTCATTTGTTTTAAAGGAAGTCTTCCATTCATCTCCCTTGCTGATCCCGATTTGATGATAGCCACTTTTGAGATCAATCTTAGATAGTAACATGCTCCTCCTAAAAAATCCATCAGGTCCTCAATCCGGGGCATTGGAAACCTATACCTTATAGTGATCTAGTTGATTGCCCTAGAATCAGTACAAATTATCCACTTACCATCTTTCTTAGGTGCTAGGACTGTGGGTACAACACATGGGCTAAGGCTCTTCCTCACTAGCCCCTTATCCATTAGATCTTGCACTTGTCTAGCAAGCTCTTCATTTTGAGAGGGGGTAATTTTGTAGGTAGGCTTGTTTGGTAATGTAGCTCTTGGTATGAGATCAATTTGATGACATATCCCTGATTGGAGGCAGGGAATTGGGAATGTCTTCAACAACTATCCCTTTATACTTCAACAACTCCAACACTTCCTTAGGAGTATCTTCTTGCTTGCTAGTAGGAAGATTTGATCCACTTGTTGGCTTCAAAATCAGAGCATATCCTTGATTATCCTCTTTCAAAGCTTCTAGAAACTCTTTCTCACTCACCAACATCACACTAGGACTCTCATGAGTAGGTTTTTTATCTTCTAGGAGTGGCAACAAGTTATAAGTGGCTCCATCTTTTTGGATGGCATAGGTTTTCTTTTCTCCATCATGTTTGGCTTTCCTATCAAACTACCAGGGTCTTCCTAGAAGGAGGTGGCATACATCTATTGGGAGGATGTCACACAAGAGTTTGTCCTTGTAGGCTCCTATGTTGAACTCCACCCAATTTTTCTCATCAACTAACACATTCTGTCCTTTATTCAACCATGAGACTTTATATGGGTTAGCATGAGGAATCCTCTTCAATTTTAATTTTTCAACCATCTCTATTGAAACCAAGTTTTTAGTGGAACCCGAGTCTATGATCAACTTACAAACCTCACCTTGCACTTTACAATTGGTTATGCAAAATGCTTTTCTTTGAGGTGGTTCCTTACTGACCGGTACCTTGAGAAATGTCCTTCTAAACATTAATGACTCTCCTACTTCTGCAACAACATTCACTGAGGGTGAGGTCACATTCTCTTCATCCTTCTACACCAAATTATTTCTCCTCTCTCCCCCATGAGAGTTAGAACTCTTATTCTTTGGGCACCTAGTGGTAGTATGTCCCACTTGGTTACAGTTGAAACACCTACCGGTGGAAGGGTTTGAACCTCTACTTGGTCCACCAAATCTCTCTCTTCCATTGGGCCTCCTTCCTCTATAGCTTCCCCTACTACTGGAATCCCCACTTTTCTCACTATGGCTAGACTCCCCTTGAGACCTTTGAGATTGGTTTATGCCCCCAAAATTACCTCTCCCCTCAAAGTTCCTTCCTCCTCTTCCTCTATTGTCTTGTTCAATCTTCCATCTCTATTTCTCCTCATCCCTCAATGCAACTTGAAAACACTCATCCACTATCTTGGGTTTTATCAGACTCATCTCATCTTGTATACTAAACTTGAGCCTATTCGGATACCTAGCAACCTTTTCTTTTTGATCTTCATAATGTCCTGATCTGAGACCGATCTTATGAAATTATTCGGTATATCTAGCCACATCCATCTCTATTTGTCTCAAATTGTGCAACTTCCTATAGATCTGCACCTCATAATCCTTGGGAAGAAATTTTGTCTTAAATTTTCTGATCATCTTGGTCCATGAATTGATCATAGGTTGATCTTCTTTCACTCTCTCCCCTTGGACATAATTCCACCAAGTTAGTGATTCTCCCTTCAATTTTGTTTTAGCAAACTTCACCTTGTTGCCCTCTGTTGTCCCTTTGAAATTAAAATAGTTGCTAAGTGCATCTATCCATTCATGTAGCTCTTTAGTGTCCATCTTCCCATTGTATTTAAGAAGTTCTGCCTTTCCATCAAAGGACTCCCTATTGACTGTCCTCAAGGCGTTGACAAGATTTCTCTCATCTTTCGATATCTCTTCCACCACTTCTATTCCTCTTCTTCTTCCTCTTCTCTTTCTTCTCCTTCTTCACCTTCTTCACCCTATCTTCCCTTCTTCCTTTCTTGGGATTTCATTCTATCCATTTCTTCTTCCAGGGCCTTCAACCTCTGAGCCATTGCTCCACTCTTTGGAGCATCCCTATTATTCTTAATCTGCACACTCTTATACTTATGTCCATCCTAGATCTTTAGGCTCTGATACCACTTAATGTAGAGGGATTCACACAACAAGGTGGTGAGTTTACAAACTTAGGGTTTCTCCTAATCATCCCCTAAAACCAACATCAACATGATCAAGACACAACCTATGGTACTTGCTCAAAGACAATAACATGCACTCCTTGCTCAATGTAGGGTCTAAACATCTTCTTAGGGATAGACTTGTATGGGCACTTAGAGACACCATCTACCTTTCTTTGAGACCTAGAAACACTAAAAAAAACCACTACATAAGATTCAACAACTCTTGGTAATCCAATTGCTTCATTAGCCCCTGCTAGTCCTTGTAGCCCTACCTACCAAGTAATCAGGGTTTAATTTCCAAAAATCCCAAACAAGGAAACAAAAAAAAGTGTTTTCCTGACACCCTTTTGGAACTTCTAACATTGTCCAAAGCCAATCCTCCTAACCCTCATTGTAGGTATGCGAACCAATGTTGCACTTTGAGACCTAATAGGGCTAATTAAGTCTATTTTCCAAAGCATCTACTAGGGAATGGATGCAATTAACTAAACCAATACTTGGAGCAGGCTCTTCTTAGTCACAAACCACCAAATCCACCACTTCTAAGTTCCCAAACCACTCAAATTTGTTCCAGCCCAAAAATCAAAGTCCTATTATAGACGTGTCACATGGAGATACCAGGTCAAAATCATCTACCATTCCCACCAATTATCATGGTCACCTCTAAAACCACTTGAATCTTAAAATACATTGGAAAACCTAAAATTCCCAAGATCAATAATTTGGTATAAGGGAATGTTAGATTTTGACCATTTTTATCTAAAACCCTAGGTAGATGAGGGTTTGGACCCGTTCCTCTTCAAAATGCTCTAACTTGCACCAAACACAATAAAAATTCAACAAATTACCTACAAATGAAAGATCATTCATAATATTATCAAAACATGACCCTTTCAAACTGTCACCAATCTGTACTAGACCGTACAAATTGACTGTTACACAATTTTTGCATAAAATCAAAGGTAACTTTATTATGTTTCTTCAAAATTTCAACAACAACCATATGCCTTGACCACCTGAGGCACAAATAGCCTTCAAATCACCTTCACAACCATTCCCAACCATAATTTGAACCACCTAGGCATTGGAAGGGAAGTTGTCATTAGTGTGACAATTTTGTTGTCAAGTTGCACAAGCAACTTTTGACAGCTTTTACATGTTTTGCATGTAATCCCCTAGTTAACACAATGGCCTCCTAAAATATTTCTTTCATGCCAAAATGGCTTACAAGGAGATACAAAATCATTCAAAAATTATTTCCCTACCATTCCCATACCTTGTGTAATGGTTGACTACCTTTGACCAATTAGGTCCTACAAGACAACATAGCAACAAATTGGCCTTGAGGCCTTATAAAGAACTCACATATGGAGTCAAGGTCCTTATTAGAATATCAAAAAATGACATGAATAAAAATGAAAGATTATTAGGCCCCTTGGACCTATTTTTGCCCCTACACCAATAATAAATAAGCAAAGTACCAAGTTATACCAGTGGAAGTGTCAGGTGAGCTCTACAGTAACTCCATCATAGTGTTGATAAACACTGGTGACATAGAATATTTTATTTTGCCTAAAATACTTAGTAGTTTTCCTAAAAGAAATATTTAAATGGCTAATACTTGGACTGTAGAATATGAAAACCAGACAAGAGCTCAGGTAGAGCAATGTTTGTTCGAAGCCAGGGTTGAGTTACCAATATTTGTGATTGAAGTAAACCTTTATGTGGCTACCTTAAGGTCTTATGATGTAATTTTATTAATGAATTGTCTAAGGGAACATAAGGTGGTTGTGGAAAATTTCACCAAGAAGGTATAATGCATTGATGATTTAGGAAATTGAGTTTCCAAGGGATTCAATGCAAAGCTAGAGTACGACAAATATCCACCACCAAACGATGTAAAAGGAAAGCTTGTCAATTATTTGTTGTCAAGATGGAAGAGGTATGGGAGCATGGGGAGTCTATATATCAAGATGAATTGATGGAGTTTGAGACAACCAATTATAGAGATAAGAGGACAATAGAAGAAGGCAAGAATATAGAGTCCTTCACAGAAAAATACCCTTATATGTAGTATTTTCAGGATGTTTTTCCAAATTTTCCTGGATTACCAACCAAGAGAGTGGTCAAATTCTCCATAGAACTGATGCTAGGTATTGAACCAGTATCTAAGGTTCCCTATCAGATGATGATTGTGGATTTGATCGAGTTAAAAGCATAATTTCAATAAATTATTGAGAGGGGGTTAATTCGGCCAAGTGTATTACTTGGGAAGCCCTCATAATTCTCATCAAGAAGAAAGATGGGACTATGGTTATGCATAGATTATCAGATGCTCAATAAACTCACCATCATGAATAAGTATCCAATACCTAGAATAGATGATTTTTTTTATCAAATGAGGGGGGTTGTGGTATTTTCCAAGATATATTTATGATCAGGTTATCATTAGCTACATCTAAGGGAAGAAGATATACATAAAAGAACATTCAAAACTAGATATGAACACTACTAGTTTGCAGTCTTACCCTTTCGACTTACAAATGCTCCTACAAATTTCATGAACCTAATGAATAGTTTGTTTAAGGATTGATTGGACGGGTTTGTGTTGGTATTCTTAGATGATATTTTGATCTACTCAAGGACTAAAATAAATATTTACTCAACCTAACTTAAATGCCAGATAGAGAAGATGGATGGACTTAATCTCTAATTATGACTTTGAAATCAATTATATCAAGGGAAAGGACAATAGGGTGGTTGATGCATTAATTTATCAGAGACATTTGTTAGCTATGGAAACCATGAATAGGAACCTCAAAACTTGAGTACTATAGAAATTGGAAGGTGATGAATTTTACAATCAGGTATGGTGGGCCTTTTAAAATTATTTGCAAGACCTCGGTATGGGGGATGCAACATGGAACCAGATGGTTTTTTAAGATATCAAGGAAGGATGTACATACCCGACTTTCCTAAATTAAGGAAACTAATATGAAAGGAGGTGCATTTGGCACCATACTTGGGACATCCAAGTATAACAAAGATGATAGGAAATGTTAGACCTTTATATTTTTAGAAGGGGATTACGAAGGATGTGGAAATATTTGTAGCAGGTTGCTTTGAGTGTCAAAAAGTGAATATAGAACATCAACACCCCGTAGGATTACTATAACCCCACACCATGCCCGATTGGAAGTGGCAGATTATCAGTACGGATTTCATGCAAGGTTTACCTATGACAAAAAATAGGCACAATGCAGTCCTTATGGTAGTTGACAAATTATGTAGGATGGATGCAAAATAAACTCAAAACAACACTATGAAAATTAAATTTTGAAGCAAAGATGAAAGATATCAAATATGCAAGAACACGAGAGATTTAAATATGCAAACGAAGGATCTAATTGTCAGGCCTAAAAATGAGAGGAAGCAATGTATTTATAGATGTACTCTAGGTGGATCCAAATTGTAGGATGAATATGGGATAAAAGATTTGGTTTAGAAGTGTAAATGATTATCCCATATGAATTAAATGAGTGTAATTGATAGAAGTGGGATAGGATAAATAGGGGATGAAATGGATATGAGAGGGGTTTAGGAATTTATCAATTTAAAAAATAATGGCATATATATTATTTAATGAATTATATTAGTAAATGGAATTAAAGGAATAATGGAAAATGAATATATTATTAAATTGATTTTATGGAATAATGATGTATAGTGAAAAATATGAAATAATGAGAAATGAATATTATTAATGGATCCACTTGATGACTGGAAAAATTGAAGTCGAATAAGAGGACAATTTTAATGAAAAAAATTATGTCTACATTTTACCCATCTTGGAGACAATGCAGCCTGACACATTGTTTTAAAGAAAATGATTAACTGATACATGCCCCACATATATCTTGGTAAGGATGATGATCAATATGATATGCCCCCCTCAAGAGATTGATTGAACAAATTATGAGGGAGATTGATCTCTTGTTAGAATACTAGAAAGATTGGATGATTGATATTGCATGAGCGATTAAGCTGAGATGCACATTTGATGAAAATATACAACTGAGAAGTGAAACTAAATAATTGATGGAAATGAGCAGTATAGCCAAGTTGATAAGTTGATTAAGTTGATTGAGATTGATACTAGTGCAAGACAAGTTGATACATTGATGGGGTTATGAAATCCAAGAAGTAAGTTGATTGATTTGATAAAGTGATTGATAGAGATTAAGAGACATGTATCAATCGAATAAAGAAATTTGATTGATCTCCCTAAAATGAGAAGGAAGAAGATGATGATTAATGAAAAGGGAGAGGAAGTGATGAAATGGGAAATGAATCAAAAATGGATGGGATGATGAGAAAGGGGAGATGAAGGCGATGATAATTCTTGTGCTTTTTTAGTGCATATATCATCATCAAGCTTATTATGGAAAAAGGATGAATTCCTCTAGGACGTATGGGTCTCATGTGAACCGGGGAATTCCTTAATTTTCTGATGTGTTTTTCTACATGCAATTGGTATGTCGATTCATTTGGGTCTAAGATGAGTCATCATATTACTAAGGATAAATCCACAAGTATCAAACAAGTGAACATGCCCCATCCTCACCTTTCTAGTCAAAGACATCTTGAAGATAAAATCTCTAGTCAAAGACATCGCAAAAAAGATAAAACACATGTCACCAAATAAAACAAAAAACAATCAAAACATATAATAAAACAAACATTATGTTTCATTCCAAAATGATTCTTGTCCCATTATCATGTTGATTAGATATGTCGATAGGGTTTGTTATGTCTTCTCAATCTTAGTCTTGTCACATCATGATCTTGTTGAAGTCAAAAGTTGCATGCTTATCTAAAGTGTAATCCATCCACAAACTAAATGTCATTATTGTGAAGCAAAGGTGGAGTGATACAAATTGATGGTGCAAGTGAAACTTTATTGTGATTTGTGAGCGAAAAGACGAACAGAGATAATAGTTCCTCCAACCATGAGATTTCAAATGTCCCAACCCACTACTAAGGTTGAGGAGGTGCCCCAGTGATGGGTACGATTAGCTTATTACGTAGAAGTAGCATGCACACGAGTTATGCAAACAATCCACAAGCTATGATGGGGGTGGAAAGGTTATTATAGTGTGATAGGATGGATATGGATGGGAATGATCATGTAGAGCACTGAAGGAAAGAGAAGTGAAGTCCCTACACATTGCATTAGTTTCCTGGTTTTCACCATGGTACTTGCCCGAAGCACCACCGAAGTGGTTTTCACACATGGATGAATTTATTTCTCTTTACTTTTTTCTAATTTTTTACTATTTTTTCTTTTCTTTTTTCAGGACTTTTTCCTATTTTTTTTTGTATTTTTTAGGACTTTTTCTTCTTTTTTTTGGTATTTTTCAGGACCTTTTCTAATTTTTTTTTGTATTTTTTAAAGGATTTTTTTGTATTTTTTCAAGATCTTTTTCTGATTTTTTAAGGATCTTTTTCTTATTGTTTTGTATTTTTTCAATATTTTTAAAGAAACTCTCTGAAATGCTCAAGTCTAAAACCTAAAAAGGTGAATATGATTGATTGGATCTTCAAGCGTTTCACCCTTCAAAGGAGCCATATAATATGCTTCTAGTCCATATGTAGTAGTGATGATATATGGACCTATCCAGTTAGGTTCAAGCTTGCATTTTTTATTTTCTTGTTCTTGCTAAGAAAATTGATATTTGACTGGACTTTGTGTATCTTTATGTTTTGCCTTCCTTGTTGAAGAAACTAAGGTAGAATTACTAATGTGTGCACCACATAGGCCCATATGTGTATCACTAAAGAGGTTTGGGTAACTCTGATAACAAAGCCCTTTGAGGAAGTTTTGCAAAAGGTCCATTGATGTGATGTATCACCAAAAGGGGATGGATGTATGGAACAAATGAATGTGGAATTAAGGCTTATGAGTGCAAAAAGAAGTTAATGTAGCATGGCAAGATGGAGACTTAGGATCAACAAGTATGCCTTTTGACTTATAATTTTAGAACTTTTGCCCCCAGTTATTTTAGCATTAACGGAGATCAATTCATGTTATTCTTTCTTCATATAATTTTAATCCTAGACTTTCCTTTTTGTAGAGTCCAATAGCCTTTTATTTTGATTTGGACTAGAGGCTTTTTCTTATTTTTTACTTTTGAATTTTTTTTGCACGACTCAATTTTTTATCTCTGATGAGCAAGGGCTTTTGTAATTCTTGTTGATCCAAGTCTAGGAGAGGAGCGAAAATGGAAGGAGTGGATGAGATGGTAAGGTTATATGAGTTCTAAAAAAATTTAGCGATATATTCAATGGATTTTTTGTTGGAACCACTCTCGGGACTATTGATATCAAGGGTTGCTTGCACCTCTAGAGAAGATTTACATTTAGGATTAGTAGCCACACCATTAGGTGATTTGTACCCAATTGCTTGATATTTTGAATTATCTTTCTCTATCATTTCATCATATAAAACTCTCCATTTCATTTGTGGTTTTCCATAAGTTTGAGGATCAAAGGTATCTTTCTGATTCAAAGAGCGTGACTCATGGTATCTTCTCCTACTCCTTGTTCTTTTACTTGTATTTTAATCTTAGCTTCATTGGATTTTGAGGTAGACACTTTTAAGGATTTAGGATCAACATATGCTTGAGAAGGAGGCGCTTCACGATTTTTATGAATTGTTGATTCAGTCTTAGGGGTTAGATTATT
The DNA here is from genome assembly GCF_030272615.1 of Cryptomeria japonica. NCBI lineage: Eukaryota > Viridiplantae > Streptophyta > Pinopsida > Cupressales > Cupressaceae > Cryptomeria > Cryptomeria japonica. The sequence goes on from NC_081412.1 coordinate 330,508,196, forward strand.
GCAATAAATAAAAGGATTTGGAGCTCCTAGTATAGTAATTTTGACACCATTGTGCAGAAATTTCATGTATTGATGGTATGTATAAGGTACAGTTTGCATCGCATGAATCCATTGCCTTCCAAGGAGTGTTGTAGGTTAAAAGGAGATCAAGGACATGGTAAACCACATCCTTTACCATAGGTCCCACCTTGATTGGCAAAGTAGCTGATCCTTTAGATGAGCATTCCTCTTCATGATATGCCTTTATGGTAATATTTTTCTTTGGATTAGCTGCACTTTCAGAGAACCCAAGCTCTTTAATCAATTTGAAAGTACAAATATTGAGACCTGTTCCTCTATATATTAGAACTCACTTGATCATAACTATATGGATAAGGACTTTAATGAGTAAGGATGGGTTGTGTGGTTATTGCATGGATGAATCATCATTCTCTATAAGGAGGCTATATGTCCCACCATAGATTGGAATTGGTCTACATGTAGGTCAATAGGTACTGTAGCAGTAGCAAGCGCTTTATCAAGGATAGCTTTATGTTCAGGGGATAGGTGTAGTATCTCAAGGATAGAAATTTGTGTAGACATTTTCCCTAAATGCTCTATAAGGTTGTATTTCAAAGCTGGTGTAGCGGATTTAAAATTAGGACCTCTAAGGGTAACTATGCCTCTACATGTGCTGATATTTTAATCAGGTTCTTTGGCTTTTATAATGAAGTCTTTACATGATTATGAGCCTCACTAATGTTATTTATGACAAAGTCATATTTAGCAGTGGTATATTTCACACCGTCACTATTTTTTTAGGCCTTTCCTTTATCCTTGTCATGCTTAAGGAAGGGATTTTTAAACATCTCATGTTTAGAGTTATCAAAAGGAGTGTGTCCATCAACTGTAATATTTCCATCAGCAAGAAGGTCTTGTATAATATTTTGGAGTTTATTGCAACTATTAATCTTGTGTTTGTTGTGTCTATGATAGTCGTAAAAGTGATCATCATTCCACCATGGGGTTTGACTTGTGGATTATATTCTCTCAACTCAGGTAGTGTTATAAGATCATTCTCAATAAGTTCTTCCAATGCATGCTAACTCAATTGGTTGACCCAATGGCATAAAGTTTCGTTTAGAAAAGCTCATTTGTTTTTATTTTCTTTTGTCTAAAGATGAAACCTTAAGGTTGTAAATAGGTGACAATATTTTATCATTTTCGCATCGACAACTTCGTCATTAACCATATTCTTATTCTTATCCCAAAAGGGTGTCTTCTTGTTTAATTCGATCTTATCTTGTGATCTTTATCATGTATCTTGATAATACCATCATCAATAAGGGTTTGTTCAATCTCAAATCCCATTTCTATTACTTTACGAGTCCAAATATTTAATACAAAGTTCTCTTCCAATTTCCTTGTTCAAATTTTGACAAAAGAGATCAACCAATTGTTTGTCAGGAATGTTGTAAGGTTCTCTTTTGGTTAAGTGTCTCTATATTTACAAAAATGAGACAAAGGATTCTCCTTGGTTTTGTTTGGTATTAAAGTGGTTTGTCATGGTCACTTCATGTTCACAGTTGTAGTGTGCTAAATTTGTCATCCAACTCCTAAAAATACTTGATAATTGAGGGTAATCATGAAAATCATTCCATAGCGCCTCCTCCAAGACTATGAGAGAATAATCTCATAAGTTATGTTTCATCCACTACAAATTACAAAGTAGCAACACAAAATTATCTCAATTGATCTTTAGGATCCCCTTTTCCTCTATATTTATCTTGTTTTGGTATCTCCCAATGACTAGGAAAATGGGGCATTAGAATGCTATTATTAAAAGGATAAGGAAATATATCCTCAATAGAAAACTTGTGTGATGATGTTTTGTTGTTCTTGCAAGTCTCTAACTCTTGTCTCAATGCTCTAAGTTCATCCAAAATGGGATCATTTGTAGGTTTCGGTTTTGATGTCTTTGTAGATCTTTTGTAAATTGGTTGTAAGTAAAAAGGTATATGATAATTTATTCTATCATCATTTTTCATTTTGGTATGTTTAGATTCACAAGATCCAGGTTTGTCATTCATAGTGAGTAATGATACATTAAAATCAGGTGATAGTTTGTTCCCTTCATCAACAAGGGACTTGAAATACTATTGTAGATTATTTATTCATCATCAATTTTGCTTGTTTCACTAGTTGCAACACTAATGTGATCTTCCCCCTCAAAACATTTCTCCCAAAGGTTATCTCCATCTTGAAACATCAAGTTTTGAAACATTATTATTCTTGTTTTAGGGGCCATAGGTGATTGTTCTAATCCTTGACCTAGGACTAGACAATATATGAGACTCAAAATTAGGATGCAATGCAAACCCTAGAATGTGGAATCACCTATATGATATGTTGCAATATATAATTGGACTTTGAATGAGATATGAAGAATAATGGTAGGATTGATTTGATGAAGATGCAAGAACTCAAGGAAACTCTAGGTCTGAAGATAATTGTGATGCAAAAGCTTTACCTATGCTATGATGGATAGACACAAGGAGAAGTGATCAAGAGAGGGTATGTTAAAGTAGGAGATGATGAACTCCAAGTGGATTACCCTACTCAAATATGATGATATGTTCCCTAACTCAAGGATGATAAACCTCAAGTGATATGGGTGATCAATAACCAATTTTTGATTCAAGATCAAAGAGAGTGACCTAAGAGCAAGCTTAAAGTTTTGTTTGACCAATGATGGATATGCAAGGACTGAGGATATGCATGGATTAAATGACTAAATGGAATGATCTAGAATATGAAAGGGTTGAAGGTTGGAACCTAAAAGATCATAACTGAAGAATGATGCCCCAAGAACATTTAATCTAAAGCAAGTGCACTTAACTAGGATTGTTTTGAATATGTAGGTCTAGTTTGTTCTTCAAAGGGCGTTCCTAAAAATCTCTCAGCAATATGTCACGGTTGTGATAGTTCTTCAAGATGCATTTTCTGATAGACCCTGAACTATGATGTCTATGTTTGAAAGTGGAACATGATCCTTTCTTGGGGGTTTTGGTTGTGCAAGAGACCATGCGACCATTTGTACTTGTATGCATGTAAAATTCATCTTTAAAATATATCAATTAGAATCAAAGAATTCAAACAAACAGACAATGAAATAACACAGAAGCAAGAAATAGGAATTATAAATTAAATCAATCAAAAACTCCCTATATCATGACTGCGTATAACTTCCATTGCTCTTCTCCTCTTTGTGGTATGATGGCTCTTAGATATTGCGTTGACAACCTGCAATTGACACAAAGATTCAAAGTTCGTGATTCTGAGAAATTGTGAGGATTAAATGCTCAATTTATAGATTTTTGGAGAAGATTGGTTGAAAGGTGGAACAAATTGATCAAGATGCGGAACTCCGGTGAGCTCACATGAAAATTGATAGTTGAACTATTGATTTAGAGGTGAAACTGAATAGATTGAATAGATTAATTGAGTCAACTGATTGAGAAAAAGATAACTGAAGGAAGAAAAAGAATGATTGAAGGAAATTAAGAAGATGACAAAGCTAACTAGAAGATGGAAAGAGATTGGAGAGATAAATGATTTAATTAATTAATTGGTTGAATCACTTTAACTTAGATTTTCAATTTAATCTTTGCATGAAATTTAATTCAAATAATTGATTTTATTTTAAATTCAATTTAGTATTTGAATATATTTAGAACTTGACTTTGATTTTTAATTTGATTTTTGAAATCATGCACATGTATTTGAAATTGGAAGAAATTAGAAGAATGTGAAATTAAATGAAATTAGAATTTGGGCTTTTGGAAATGGAAGAATTAATTAGTTAATTAAATAATTTAAAGAAACTATTTAATTATTTAGAAATTAAGTTTAATTAAATAATAAAGATTATTTAAATTAAAGGATTAAATCACAATTAATTAAATAATAAATATTTAATTAATATTTAGAAAAGGGCTGAATGATTAATTGATTAGAGATAGAAATTGAAAATAGAATTTATTTAAATAATAAAGATTATTTAAATTGGGGAATTAATCATAATTAATTAAATAATAAATATTTAATTAACATTAGAAAATGGTTAAAATGATTAAATGATGAATGAATAAGAAATAGAATGATTAGTAAGATTATGAGGAAATATGAAATTAGAAGAATAAGATTAATTAACTTATTAAATAATTATAGAATTATTTAATCAATTAGAGGAATAAATAGTACATGATCAATGAGACATTTTTTATGTGTCTACAATACTGTTTGACTTTTGAAGAAGTTTTTGAGGTTTGCAAGGTGCAATTTTAATGTTATAAGTTTTAGGTGTGGTGTTTGATTTTGATTGAAAATGTTTGTTTTGAATAGGCACATAAGACACGACACACAATTTTTTGGATGACTTTGAATCGGAGTAAAAGTCTGAATAGGGGCCTAGATTAGCCCAAATGTTTCACTGGTCTCAACAAATTTGAAAATAGTCATAAGCATTTACAACCTAGGCTAGAAAGAGGATACCACTTATTGAGTCCCAACTAAAATAATTCCAAATACTGAAACAAAGTGGATAGGTAGAGATATTGGGGACAGTGGCTCACCTCCATCACACAGGCACACCAAATCTCTTATCCCAAAGATCTAGAGATCTTATGAACCGATGAATTCTTGTCTCTATAATGAATAGTAAGTGTGGGGTGGCTTCGAAGGTCCGACCTCCTACACTAGCAAACAAAAGGGATTTTGGACAGCTAAAACACTAGTTCGTAGTAGTTCTTTAAGGAACAAGATCACGACAAGGATTCTCAAAGAAAGCTACTTAAATCTCTAAAAACCCCTGAAGGGAAAACCCCTGATACAAGTTGCACTCTGTTTGTGTGGACCCCTTGGAAAATCATTTTATATAGCAACCCAAAGAGATATATCACTCGGAAATTCCTAAGACATGATGAAATCCCCAAAGATATTCTAGTGTTGAAATACATTAATGTGGTGATGAAATCCCCACCAAATATTTCACTAATAAAAGAAAAAGTGGGCATCATTGTCACCATTCTCTTACACCTAGGATCTTGAAGGCACGGGGAGTAGATACTTGGTACAACAATGGGTCCACCCTACATAATGCAAGTGCATCAAACACAAAAGACACTTGGATTAGTTCTAAGCACCAACTCGAAATGTGATCTAGGCTAAAATAAAACGGTCTATTTCAAAATGACAATTCTTTGGCATGCATCCTGCATCAAACATCATTAGTAGTTTTCCAAGCATAGTCTTTGACAAACGATGGTAGCCTACATAAGTCCATAAATATTATCTCCACACAGCAAATAACTAACAAAAAAAATCCAAATCAAACCAACTAACAACGAACAAAACAAGCCAACAATCAATTAATCAGCCTAACAAGACACAAGCTAACAAACTAACTAGCAAAGGTACCGACTATACAAACTCACAATATAAACTAACACAAACTAAAAACTAAAAAACAAATTAAAAATTAGTTTAAGACTAAAAAAATATTAAAACTAATTTAAAACTAAAAGTAGCTTAAAACTAAAAACAAATTTAAAACTAAAAAAATCTAAAACTAATACTAAAAACAAATTAAATACTAACTTAAAATTAAAAAAAAAAAAACTACAACTAATTTCAAACTAAAAACAAATTAAAAACTAATTCAAAAGTACAAAAATAATATAGGGGAGAGGGACCAGTAGTCGTTAGGGCTAACTTTGTCAACATGTAGCCGTCACATGGAATATCGTAAGACCTCCATTTTTTTTTAGAAATGTAATATGGTCACTTAACTATCTACAACTAAGGTTTGAAGTTGTGAATCATTAGGCAAGATGTCAAAATAACACGTCTAGTGCGAAGGGTAAAAAAAATGACTTTTTAAAGATTCGACCAAAACTTAATCTAAAAATCCCTAGTTGTTGAATTAAAAAATATCATTTGTAATTAATATAATATCGTATTTTTATGTAAAATATAACTTATATGAAACTTAAATGGACCGAATACCTATTAGTAATCATAAATGTGTGTTATCTTTAACTTTTATATCCAACACTAAAGGGTCAATAGTTGAACACAAAACAACATATTATGATATAAAATAAAACTTAATAGGAACACAAAGGGACCAATTATTGATCACTTAAATCTTTGGACAATCCCTCACATTTCATGGAGAAAAACAAGGTATTTATTGTGTGCACCTTTTATATTTGTGATAGGACAAATTACTAATATGAAATACTGCACTACATATACATTGCTACCCCAATAGTTGTACACATAAGAATAATATTTTTACACTATGATAACATTACTTGTTTAAGTGAGTATCTTATTTTATATATGACATACTTATAGTGGATAGCTATGATATTTTATTTGAAACAAAAAATGATCTATTTCACTTGTTAATTAATGTATTTATGTCTTTTTAATATAGCATTTATGGGTTCTCTTATGTTCAAGTATTGGTCCATTTTGATCAACATTTGGTAATTTTTTTATTTACATATGGATTGTTTATTTACATTATATAGTATAAATATGTGGTAAGACTAGATATTATATGCACAATTGCTATAACGACTATTGGACCGTGTACAACTACTTAAGATTTAAACCTTTTTTAAATCTTGCACAAAACCATTTTCAAATCAGCACAAAAGTGGTTTTAAATCAGCACAAACACAAGGCATAGGAAAGGTATTTAAACTTGTTTTAAAACCATATCACAATCTACCCAAAACATGGTCAATACAAGACATGTAAACCATTTTAAATAAATGCAAATGTGGAGGCACGCGAGATGCTGAAATAAATGCAAAATATGGTAGTAGGGTACGTGTTTATAACAGTCAAAATTAGTCCATTATATGTTGCAGAAAATATTTTTTTCAGATACCAAAGAGTGCCAAATATGTAGCAAGTGTACATGTTTCTCAAAAACCAAAAGGAACTACAAAATATGTGGTAGAATACATGTTTTAAAGACCAAAAAGACTCCAGAAATACATGGTGTAAAAATGCTATTTAGAGACCAAAATCATTGTAGAATACGTGTTATTTTGAAGCCCAAAAGTCACTACCAAATATGTAATAGAAAACGTATTAAATGTCTGTGCAATAAACGTTAATTGTGGGTTGGAAATTCTCCGGTATTCATGCATACAAAATGAAGAACACAAGGCACGTGAAGGTTTTTGAGGAGGAACGTTATGAACCCATGCAATTAGTTGGGTGAAATCTTTTACAAACTCTCAAGCAAACATAATATTAACCATTGAAAACTTACTCAAAAACACCATAAAATTTTTATTTACAGGTTTGCAAAGGTAGAAACAATGGATTGATAAGAAGAAAGACCTTTCAAACAATGCAATCTATAGTCCAAAAACTTTAAAACAACAAAAATAAAGAAAGACAAATATATAATCTTATTGCATTATAAAATCATTCAAATGCATAGATTAAGCATTGAATGCACTTTCCTCTGCAAATTTATCTTCTACCAAGAAAAAAAAAGAAAATAAAAAGGACAATTTAGTTGTATGTCCCATCAAGCATGCTAGGTGTAGATGGTAAAATTGGATATGAAATCTTTGATGAAATAGCTCTGATACCAATTGATGAAAAAGGGCAGACAACTAAGGAGGCGGCGGGGGGAGGTCGGGGGGGTGAATTAAACATGAAAGCATAACTCAATAATACATCATAAACACACATAACACCAAGATTTTTGATGTGGAAACCCAGTAAAGGGAAAAACCAGGGTGAGGATGAACCCACAAAAAGGTATACCTTGTTAGAAGTATTACAATAGGAATGCAAATGCATTCAAGCACAGTGCCTAGAGATCACTGCTCAAAATAAGAAGGCTCACTGTCTGTACAAACAATCACGAATCACATCCGGAAATTATGAACTGTGGAATAGCATTTCAATGCTTGGTTTAGTTCCATTGAAGAACAAAACAAATTTCTTCTTCACACTTCTCTACCGTAAAAAGATGTATATATTTAGCGCACATACACTCATCTACATCTACACACCCACACTCAATTATAAGATTATTACATTTATTTATACATGACATCAACCTATTTATCCAAGGTTGGCTCAACACTCACCACCTTGTTGGGACTTCAAAATTTTGTCAAATTTTGAAGTCCAAGGCTCAAAATTTTGAATTTTTGCACTCAAAATCCCCTTTGCAAGATAAAATGTAGGGTATCATACTCTAGTAGGAAACAATATGTCGTATAACATGAGGATTATATGATGCGTCAATAACATGATTTGTTATTGATTATTTTCCTAATATAAGCATCTCATATCAATAACACGTCATGTTATTGACCGCTTTGAGTATTTGGGCAGCATGTTACTGACCATTGAGGCAGCAACAAGTGGCAAGGTATTTTGCAAAGCAAGAGGGAGTCTTTTTGGGCTCCAAAAATTTACTTTTGAGTTGACTAGTCCACCCAGTCAACTCACTTATGGCTTCACCGACTAATTGGTTCCATGTCGTTGGTGGGCCTTTCTCCATGGTTCATTTTTACTGGCTAGTGGTAAGACCATTTTTTATCCCATGAGGCAAGGTGACCATCCAAACGGTCATGCGGGATAAGGCAAGAGCACTGCACAAAGGGAAGGCTTATCTCACAGCATATTTGAAGCAATAGAAAAGCACCACGGGATAAGATGGGGTCTAAAGATACAAGGATATCCTTATCCCGCGACATCTTCATGGTAGCCAAAGGGTTGCGTGGGAAAAGGAGTAATGAAGGATCAAGTAATCACTTAATCTTATCTTGTGCCATTCTTTAATGAGCAGTTTGGCCATGCGGGATAAGGGGATTCTTCAAGGGTATACTTAGAATCTTATCCCGCGACAGAGAACAAGGAGGACTATTGTGCCGCGAGATAAGAGATGACTGAGGGTTACAAAGGGAAAGCTTATCCCATGTGGCTCCAGGGGCCCAAGTAAAAGGCTATGGGATTAGGAAGAGAAGCTGATAGAAGAAAGAGAACAAAAGGCTTATTCCATGACGTCTTCAGGATACCAAAGGTGTTGCACGGGATAAGAAAGATAAGAGGATGAAGTGAAGGAAAGGTTTTTCCTTATCTCATGCATTCTTGTGGGGATAAGGAAAAGGCCATGGGATAAGTAAGACATAGAAAATGATGTAGCTCATTATCTCGCAATGCTGAAGACCAAATGATGGAACCACAAGGGTGCATAACACGCATGTTATGCAATTTGTAGAGCACAACCTAGTGGTCAAATTGTCCACATGGAGGGTTGATGAAGGTTGACCAGAGGATAGAGGGGAATATTTTGAGGACGTGGCACGTGTAGATTGGCCGAATTCCATCTGTTGAAGGGAGAGACGTTGTTGATAGAGAATTGTTGTGCCTACACACTGTAGGTAAATTTTTGCAACCAAATCAGATTGGATCGTGATGACAGAGCCCAAGGGGGGCTCACATTTAATGAATATTGGACAGAGAAATGGTCGAGAGGCTCCATGAAATTAGAAGACCAGTCGATGAGATTTCACTGCTCAAACACACTAGAGGGTCACCAACCGAGAAGATGAAAAGACACAGAGTAGGTAGATTACTAAGTATAGTAATCTAGATTCAGAAGTCGGTCAATATGCAATAAAGGATGAACTAAATGTGGTAGATCTTTGTGTGGATTGAGATAGCTACCCCCTGATTTGTTCATGAACTCATGGTCCTAGCTCCTAGGCTGATGAACTCTCAGCCACATACATTAATGCAGCAAAGAGGATTGCATGATGAGTAACAAGAACAAAAATCCTTAGGGAGAATTGTAATACAATTTAATTTTGACAAGTGTCCTCTTGGCCTAAAGATTGTTTTTGTTCCCTTGTGCTTATAAAAGGGAATTGAGGGCCAATAAGAAGGATTTGGAAATTCTAATTAGTATGTACTAGGAAAGTTGCAATACATTATAGTGACAGTTAGTCTTTCGTAGGCTTAGTGAGCATAAAAATTTACCATAAATGTATCAATTTTATCTTGAAAATCAATAAGGAGAACATTCATTTTTCTTGCCCATATCTCTTGTGTTGTGTTGTATGAATTTTTATGTTAATGACATGTTCAACTTGTCTTCTCTAATGGAGAATTTGTATATCTTGATAGGTTTCATTTCAAGTAAAATGAATTAAATTATTTCTTGAATACTGCAATACTTGTGTGAGAGGTATTGTGAGGAAGTTGCGAATATATTGTCAATCCGAGCCTTTTAAGCAAGTCTTGAATGACTAGTATTGGATCTCATTGTTGATACTATGATATTGTTTGCCATTAGGGCCGTTGTTTGACTCTGTATTCCCTTAGAACAGGCACTGGTCATATTGTTTTTAAGTTTCTGGGTCATTCTCACATTCTTATTTCACATTTTATTTTTTCAATTTTCAATTTATTTGCATTAGGAGTAGAATAGATTAGAGCCAAATTTCAATGCAAGCAAAGTGATACAAGCTAAGGTTCAAGCCAAAATTTGTAGTTCATCATACTTCCTTGGTATATTTTCATTGAAAGCATCTACTATACAATACAATGTTTTTTTATATAAAACCAAAATGTTGTATAACATTGCTATAGGGATACCCACCTAGGTCTTGCAGAGCCTGAAGAGAAGAAGATTGCAGCCTTTGTGTTGAATCTTGTTTGTTGGCCAAACCCAATCCTAGATCTGTTTATGATTCAATGGCTATTTCTCTAGGATTTAGGATCTATTGGTTTGGGAACCAACATACCTGATTACAAAAATATAATCATATTGAATACAATATTACATGCACACCAAGCAATATCGGTCAAGACATAGCACAGACCCAAATATTTCTCCTTGAACACATTACACCTCCAAAACTTATGCCTCGAACATCCACAACAAGATACAAGCATTTGGTTGGCCAAGAACATGAAAAACACCAACATATCAAAGAAAACATCAATTACGAGTTAAACGATCAATGCAAACCACCAACACAAAAGGCACACAATCTAGAAACATCCTCAAGAATCATGAATTACCATAGCCACATCCACACAAACACAAATTACTAGAATCACCAGCATCTTCATATAGGACCTCAAAAATACTGACTGCAATGATTCCCATCCTTGAAAAATAACTTGTGGACCTCCAAACCATAAACCACTTGAATTGAGGACACACACTAATGTCCCAAACATATCTCAAAATCCGCAGAACAAGATATTACAATGCAGAGCAATACAAATCAAAGTATTGTCACTTTGTCTCCTTTGAACAAATAAATAACCAACCACAACACATATACCCATAACTCAATCAAATATCCATATGGACCTCTAAAACTTGAGTTGAATCAACTACAGACAACCCTCTACAAACCCTTTAATCCATAAAATCTAATCAAATTGTCATTACCTTCAAAGATAATATGATCAATAAAAAATTCAACTATTAGAATGTTATCAAGATCAATCTCGAAGTACAAATTACTATCAGTAGTACCTTTGTTGAATCCTAGCTTCAACAGATACTTATCCAATCTAGTAGACCATGCTCTTGGAGCTTGCTTTAGTCCATAAAAAGCTTTCTTCAACCAACAAACCATATCTCCTTGATCGGACAATTCAAATCCATTTGGTTGCTCAATGTACACCTCTTCTTTCCAATTCACCATTCAGGAATGCTGACTTGACATCCATCTGATAGACTTTGAAATCCTTGCAAGAAGAAAAAGCTAGAAATAGTCTTACAACTTCAATTCTTTCCACAGGGTCAAAAGTTCCTTCAAAATCAATTCCTTCCATTTCCTGAATATCCTTTACAAACAAATCTTACTTTTTTTCTAACAACTTCACCTTGCTCATTCAATTTGTTCCAGAAGACCCATTTGGTTCCAATTACATTTTTATCCTTAGGTCTGGGAACAAGAATCAATGTATTGTTCTTTTCAATCTGCATCAATCCTTCTTCCATTGCTTTTACCCAATGTTCATCTTTACATGCTTCATTTACATCCTTAGGTTCAATCTTTGAAATCAAACAATACTCAACTTGATCTTCACCAGTTATTCTTCTTGTTTGAACACCTTTATTTTTATCTCCTATGATCTGATTTTTAGAATGATTCAGTCTTACATACCTGGGATTCTTAGGATTTTCTTGAATTTTAGACTCTTGTGCTCTTTTTTCAGCACTTGCACTAGTTCCTTCTCCTTGAGGCACTGGATTCATTAGAATAATTTGGACGCAATTTTGGGTTTGAGGTTGCTTCCCATTATTTGTATTGTCACTCTGATCATCTGACTCATATCCGCAAGGTCTAGATTGTCTCTCATTGCTTTCATCAACCTTGACATTTGCACTCTCAACTATCTTTCTTAGTCACTTGTTATAACATCGACATGCCTTTCTTTTGGTAGAATGACCAAGAAATATTCCTTCATCACATCTAGCATCAAGCTTTCCTATATCTTAATCCTTCTTGATATAACATTTACTTCCAAAAATTATGAAATATTTAACAGTAGGAGCATGACCAAACCATAATTCATAACGAGGCTTACTCGATCACCTCTAATATGCACCCAGTTAAGAGTGTAAACAACAATAGTCACAACTTCTCTCTAATAGACATGTGGAACATTTCTTTCCAACATCATTGTCTTGGCAGTTTCTTGAATGGTTATGTTCTTCCTTTCCACAACTCTATTTTGTTGAGGGGTTCTCAGAGAAGACAATTGTCTTCTTATCCGATGTTCTTCACAAAATGAATTGAACTCACCGGAAGTGAGTTCACCACCTCTATCAGATCTCAAACACTTCAGCTTCAAATCTATCTTGGTCTCAATGATAGCCTTGAAAATCTTGAACTTGTCTAGAGCTTCAGAGTTCTCCCTCAAGAAAGTAACCCACATCATCCTAGAATAATCATCAATCAGCAACATGAAATATTTGTCTCCTTGCAAACTTCTAACTCTAGAAGGACTAGACAAATTAGTATGCACAAGATCCAATAATCCACTTGAACAATGCTTCTTACTCATGAAAGCAACTCTCTTTATTTCCCTAACTGACATTCCTTGCACATAGTGTTAGTAGGTTTCATCAACCCAGGAAGATCTCTCATAGATTGAGCATAACTTATCTTAACAATGTTATCAAAATTCACATGACACATTCTTCTATGCCACAACCAACTTTCATCTACCTGAGAAATCAAACATCTTTAACCAACACTATTTAAATGAAAGATATTACCTTTAGTCTTTGTACCTGATGCAATTTCAATTCTAGAACTACCCAAGATTCTACACTTGACATTCTTGAATTCAAGATCATATCCCTTGTCAACCATCTGTCCAACACTCAAGAGATTATTCTTTAAACCTTCTACATACAAGACATCATCAATATTGTGCTTACCATAAAGAGAAATGGATCCTCTACCATGAATTATACCAGATTTATTATCACCAAACTTCACAATGCCACTTTCATACTTTTTAAAACACATAAACTTACTCTTATCACCTATCATATGGTGAGAGCATCCAATGCCAATCACAAATTCATATTTTTCTTCAACTTATATAGCTAAAGATCTTTCCACATTCATGTAGCTAGCAAAATCAGTAGGCATTGGATCATCTTCCTTGATAGTAATAAACACCCATTCATTATCACTTGAACCTCCTTTATCAAATTCATCATCTATCAGACCTTCATCAAAAACATAATAACATATCTTTTGAAATCTAGGTTTGTAAGGTTTTGACTTAAGAACTCTTTCCGGACACCTTGACGCAAAATAACCTATCTTATTGTAGGAAAAACATTTAAGAGGCAATTTCCCTTCATACTTACCAGCTCCTTTGGGTAATCTCTTTGAAATAAGGGCTTCAATATCCTCAATCTCTCTCTCTTCTTCTTCAATTTCATTCCTCTCCTTCTCATATTTGGACATCCACCTTGAAGAACTTTCTCCTGGATCATATCTCTCTGCTTATCCTTTCTGGAATCAATAGCCTTGAATGCAGATTCTACCTTAGGAAAAGAATCGCCAAACTCAATCAACTCAAAGGCTAAAAGCTTACCAATCAACATGTCCCTGGTTACATCTATGACAGTTCTGATGTCCTCAATAACAACAACTTTATTGCTTGTAGGATGCAGGTAAAGATCTGAGCACTTCAACAACAATATCTGATTCTTCCAACTTCCCATCGGCATATTTGATATTGTACACAAGTTTACTCACCTTCTACATGAAGGAAGTGATGTTCTCATCTTCGCTCATCCTCAACATCTCATATTTTCTATTTAGGCTCTGCAACTTTGCAATCTTCATATAATTGTCACCTTCATACAAGGTTTCCAACTTCTTCTAGATCTCATGAGCAGTCAGCAATTCCATAGCATGTGTCATCTTGGAGTCAGTTAGAGCACTCATCAATGCTTCCTTATCCCTAATATTGCATTCAACAATTTTTATCTCATTTGGAGTTGAAGGAATTGCAGGAATTGTTATACTTTCTTTTATTAATATCCCAGTAAGGTTCACCAATGCATCTTAGATGACATTCCATGCAATTCTTCCAAAGAGAGTAATCGGTAGCATAAAATCTCAGACTGTCCTTCTTGTAAGTTACCATCCCGGATCACCTCAAGCGATTAAGCTTCTTTGGAGGAACCTCCTCTGATACCAATTGATGAAATAGCTCTGATATCAATTGATGAAATAGGGCAGAAAATTGAGAGGGGGGTTGAATCAATTGTCTCAAACTTAAGAAACTTAAACTACTTCTTAGATCTGATAATTAAACTTGAAAGCATAAATCAACAACACATCATAAACACACATAAAACCAAGATTTTGATGTGGAAACCTGATAAAGGGAAAAACCATGGTGAGGATGAACCCACAAAAAGGTATGCTCTGTTAGGAGTATTACAATGGAGAATGCACATACATTTAGGCACACTGCCTAGAGCTCATTGCTCAAAATAAGAAGGCTCACTGCCCGTACAAACAATCATAGATCACATCTAAAAATTATGAACTCTGGAATAGCATTAGTTCAATTGAAGAACAAAATAAACTTTCTTCTTCACACTTCTTCTCTACCTTCAAATATGTATACACTCAACACACATACACTCATCCACATCTACACACCCATACTTGATTACAAGATTATTACATTTATTTATACATGACATCAACCTATTTCTCCAAGGTCGGCTCAACACGCACCACTTAATTATAAAAATATAATCATCCTCAACACGACATTAGATGCAGACCAAGCAATTTTGGTCAAGACATAGCATGGACCCAAATATTTTGCCTTGACCATGGTACACCTCCAAAAATTATGCCTCAAACATCCGCAACATGCTACAAGCATCCAGTCGGCCAAGAACATGAAAAACACCAACATACCAAAGAAAACATCAATTATGAGATCAATGATCAATGAAGACCACCAATACAAAAGTCACATGATCCACAAACATCCATAAGAATCATGAATTACCATAAAAAACTAATGGACTTGAAAAGCACTGAGAGGGGGGGGGGGTTGAATCAGTGAAACCAAATTAAACACTACTTAAAACACTAACAGGTAGATGAACTTAAAAAAGATTTTAAACACAATGCATGCAATCCAAAATGATATAACAACATCCACAAAAAGTAAAGCATCCACCATAACACAAGTGTTTATACGTGGAAAACCCAAATAGGTAAAAACCACAGTGAGATGGAACTCACAAGTCTACAATAATAGATAACTGACCGGTTAAGGTCTCCAAAGTGCTCTTCTAGGAGCGAATCTTGTTAGAGATCCCAAAGCTTGATTAGAAGATTATACCCTATTAAGAGTAGTACCCTATTAGGAGTAACCTCACTGGAGGATTTAAGAATCCAAACTAATGGATCACCTTGTTAGAGGATTTATACATTGAATCTTGTTAGAGCTTACCCAGTTAAGGGATTTGATTCTATTGTAATGGTTAGAAAATAACAAAAATGGTTTGATATGTTCTGAGTAGCACAATACTTGCTTGATCAGATCCTTCTAAGTACATTCAACACTGCGTTTTAACACACTCTTCATCTTAACACTTATCACTCCTCAACAAAAACTTTCGCTCTTAATGCATACCATCAGTTACATAACATCTCTTCCTTTATTTGAAATGATTCACTAAGATGTCTTTAAATAGATATTCAAATCTTATGTCAGCCTAAGGAAATCATTACACAATTTCCTAGGTGCAATCTATCTAGACAAGTGATTATAACTCATCACAAAAATTACCGGCAAGTAGTCTGTGCTGGTTACTAATCACAAAAATTAACAAATACTAGTTGGAACAATTAATACCAGTTTGAATAAAACATATGTACCATTGTCCTTGAGTCTTCTCTTGATCTCCATCTTGATCTTCATCTTGATGTCGTCTTAGTATAACCATAGGTCATCTCTTATGCACATACCAGTTGACACAAAGTACCAGTTAGAGATAAACCTCTAACATACCGGTTGATAGTGTAAACAATTGAAGTTACCTCGGTAGTCAATATAATCATATGTGTGTGTGTGTGAGAGTGTTTCATCAATGACAATAAATGATGAATACATTACAATCATCATCAAGCCAACAATATCCCCCTTTGGCATTGATGGCAACACTTAGAAAATTTTACAGTAATACCGCTAAGTATGCATGTATAAAAAATTTACACATTTACTCATGCTCATCTTCTTAATGCATACATTATACAATTTTTTTAAAAACACACATACATATTTCTACTCCCCCTTTGACAACAATGCCAAATTGAAAAGGTAATATATATATATATATATATATATATATAGAAAATTTGTATCAAAATGTTTATCATATACAATAGTATCTTAAAAAAGTTCATGCATTATCTAATCTCATAAAAATAGCATTGAAGCTCTTCTTCATCTGTAACAAGGCGTTTGCCCATGATTTCAGTATGTTTGCAGTATACTTGAATGTAGACGTCAGTTGTGAATGGAATTCTTCCATTGAGTCCAGGGTGCAGGTTTCAGGGGTTGCTAAGATACCTTTTGCATTGGAGTAGGCTCTTTGTAATATGTCTACTTGTGATGTGAGCAGACTCTTGAGTTCTTTTAGAGATCAGAGTCTCTTTGCCTTCTCATTATTATAGTTGTCCAGTCTGTTATGCAAATCATCTAGACTTGTTAAAGACATGTATGGAGTCCTGGAGTGGGACATAGGCCTTGCATATCCTTTCTATTTCTTTCTCTATTTCTATTTGACTTTTTGAAATATCAGAATAAAAGAAAGAAATATTAGAGGTGGAAACAAGACACTTTCCTCCCATTTCAATTGCATTTCTCAACAAATCCTTATTGTGCGATAGAGTTATTTTCCCACTATCAATATCTTTTGCCAGTTTTTATCCATACTTCTTCTTGTGATTCTTTTTAGCATACAGTTGAGCAAAATCTTCTAGTGACTTGATTTGATCAAATGCATCTGCAACTAACTCACCAAGTTTGCTAATGGGTGTAGAAATATGTGCTATAGATGTTTCTGGTAGTAGACCAAAAAAAATTTCTACTGCATTCTAAATTGTCTCTTCTTCAACCCTTTTCTCTTTCAGTCTCTTCTTATGCGCTCTAGATTGCATAACATTAGCAATCTTTAGCATTTCTGATGCGCTCAAAGTGTTCATATCAATAGGTTATGAAATACTTAAAGAATCATCATCATCATCTTCAAGTTGTTTCTACTTTGTCGGTTTAGGGGATACAACCTTAATGACATCTTTCTCTATATTCTTTTCTGTTGTCATTTCAGGTGACTGTGTGGCAATATTTTCAGTAGTCTCCTTCTTAACTTCTTGAATGACCGGTGGAGATTGGGGTTTCTCCCGTTGTTCTATTGTCGATGGATTGTCCACATTTAGTTGAGTAGTTGGCTGCTCAACTAGTATAACCTATACATTAGTGATTGTTGGGGGCTCCATATCTGGTACAATGTTGTCTCCTGATAGGTCCACTATGTTCTGAACATTATCATCAACAAGAATAATGGAATCATCCTTCTTCTTGAGTGGATAGACCTCATCAGGTTGATGATGAATAATGATGAACAATTAGTACCAAACCGGTACTGAGAGGGGGGGTGAATAAGTACAAACAAAAAAAAACTTTCCCTGAACCAGTTTGACTGCAAAGACTGCACTTAACTGGTAAACAGTATCACCGGTCTAAATCAGGGCACTATCGGTAAAACACAGTTCATGTGAAAGACATAAAATAGAAACACTTAGATCTCCACATAATCTAATATCTCATTTCCACTTCACCCATATGCATAAACAAGTAATATATCATCAGAAATATAATGACCATTGTTTCAACATGCTTTACCACTTGACAGAAAATATTAAAGCATCACACATGACACACTTATTTTTCACGAGGAAACCCAACTGGGAAAAACCATGGTGGGAATGAATACCCACAAGATGTTCTTTGAACTCTTCTGAAGTCTGCTCTGTTAGGAGCCTAGTCTGGTTAAAGACTTTTACAATAGGTTCTGTTAGGAACTGATCCTGCTAGGGATCACCCAGTTAAAGGATGGCTTAAATACCCGGTCAAAGGTTAGAACCCTGTTAAAGGTTACCTCACAAGAGGATTTGAAGAACTCATTGAATTGAGTCACCCTATTAAAGGATTTACACAAAATCTTGTTAAAGCTACTTGGTTAAGGGATTGTCCAATTGCTGAAATGGTTAGAAGTCAATAGGTAATACTCTAATCTGATAACAACACACAATGCCAAGGAAGATCCTCTTTATCTCCTTTGCTTCTGCAATCACACTCTGCAGGTATCAACACACTTCTTCGGTCTAGCAAGAATCAAGTATCTCTTCACTTGGATACACATGAAACATTTTCCAACAACTTCAAAATGAAAAACATCATTGACCTTATAGGAAACAGATAGGTTGGTAGCAAAAACCCTAAACCCTAAACAATTAGTTTTAACAATTCAGTCGGTTCAATCCCGACCGTTAATCATACTGCATTGAATACAACAGTCTTGAACAGATCTCAAGATGTTCTCCAACATTCATTCTTTGCCACTTCAGGAAGTTGATAACCCATCACACGCTCTCCACCATTTACAGAGACTTCGCACATTCCCGAGGTAGATAGGATCAAACTTCTTCATGCAAGATCCTCAAGGAAACCCTTCACGCGCACAAGGCTGACGTGGCAACACGATCTGATCTTCATTACAATACTAACTCATCACAAGATGTCATTGGTTGAATCACATAGGATTGGAATGCATCAACCAGAAACCCTGAAGATGAGACTACCAACCGGTAGTCATGCCAAATGAAACCCGATACAAAACTTCCCACATACCGGTTCTCATTCCAACATACCGCTTCACTTTTTCACATATATCAGTTCATAATATCATACTGGTTCTCTTTCCATTTTGCTTACTTTAATATACCGGTTCATACTTCAACATATTGACATCAACGACAACATACAATATCATCATGTCATCAAGCTCTGCACATTTGGCAACAATCTCCCCCTTTGGCATTGATGGTAATATACAAAGATATCTCTCTGCTTCACATCTTCTCCCCAATATTGTAGATATCTTCTCTGCTTCACATCTTCTCCCCATTTGACAACAATGCCAAAGTGGAGGCACAAATAGCTATGTTCCACTATGCTGCTCCCCCTAAGGAGTAACATCCTTCAACACACCAATTCTGAAAAAGATTTATCAATGCAATACCTGATTGATGTGGAGCACACACCTTTAGTTCACCTCTCAAAGGGGTAGCACCCCTAATTCACCTCTTAAATAGGTAAATGTAGCCTTTGGTAGAGGCTTGGTGAATATGTCTACTAACTGCTCCTTACTAGAAACATGTTCTAATACAACCTCTTTGTTTTGAACCTTCTCCCTCAAGAAATGATTCTTGAGCTCAAAGTGCTTGGTTCTAGCATGCAAAACCGGATTCTTGGAAATATTAATTGCACTTATGTTGTCATAGAATATACTCACCAGTTCAAATACAAGAACTTTGAAACCCCTTAATACATGGTTCATCCAAATTATCTGGGTGCAGTTCATAAATGCTGCAACATATTCCGCTTCTGCTGTAGACTGAGAGATACAACTCTGCTTCTTACATATCCATGAGACTAGTCTACCACCAAGAAAGAATGCACCACCAGTTGTGCTCTTCTGGTCGTCCACATTACCAACCCAATCAACATCTATAAACACTTTAAGGATGAAATCATTACTGTATGGATACCATAATCCATAGTCAATAGTTCCCTTCAGATATCTAAGAATCCTCTTGACTGCTACCAAGTGGGATTCTCTTGGACTTTTCTGGAACCATGGAGTAATGCCCATTGCATGTGCAATGTCTGGTCTTCTATGTACTACATAGTGCAACTTACCAATCATTGATCGGTATTCCATCTCATTCACCAATGCTAAGTCAACCTCTTTTGATAATTTACAACCGGTCACCATCGGTGTACCAACCGGTTTGCTGTCTTCCATGCCAAAGGTCTTCAACATCTCTTTGACATACTTGGACTGAGTGATAAAGATACCATCATTCATTTATTGAATCTGTAGTCCAATGAAGAACTTAATCTCCCCTATAAGTGACATCTCAAATTCCTTCTTCATCTCATCTGCAAAATCATGACTCATCTTGTCATCTCCACCAAAAATTATGTCATCAACAAATACTTCACAGATCAGAATATGATCTCCTTCTGACTTCAAATAGATATTTCTATCTTCACTTGTTCTTTCAAATCCAATCTTCACAAGATGGGAGTGTAAGCGTTCATACCATGCTCTAGGTGCCTGCTTCAATCCATACAAAGCTTTATGTAGCCTACACACCATGTCACTATCTTCTGATAGGGTAAACCCATCTGGTTGCTCTATATACACCTCCTCTTCAAGTATTCCATTCAGGAATGCAAATTTTACATCCATTCGATATACTTTGAATCCCTTGAAGGCTGCATATGCAAGAAGCATACAAACTCCTTCCAATATAGCTACTAGAGCAAAGGTTTCTCCATAGTCTTCTCCTTATTCGTGAGCATATCCCTTACACACCAGTCTGGCTTTGTTTCTTACCACTGTGTCATCTTCATTCAGCTTATTTTTGAAAACCCATTTGGTGCCAATGACATTGCTGAGGTCTGGGTACCAAATACCATGTGTCATTCTTTCTATTTGGTTAAGTTCCTCTTCCATTGCCTTGATCCATTCTTCATCTTTATGTGCCTCTTTAAAAGTTTTAGGCTCAAATTCAAAGATCATGCAAGAGTTTTCTCTAACCTTTTTTCTTGTAAGAATTCCTGCATCTTTGTCTCCTATGATCTGCTTTGGATCATGATTTAAATTTACATACCTAGGAATGATCTTAGTTGTTTCCTCTTGCTTTTATTCTTCATCCTCATCTTCATCAACATCAACATCTACCAGTGTAGGAGCACTGTTGCTGATACTAGGTTGTTTTGCAACCGGTTCACAGAAAGTTACAACCGGTTCATCTACCACTTGCTCACTGCTGGTTTCCTTAGGTTTCTCAAAAATTTCATCAACTCTAACATTGATACATTCAAAAATTATCTGAGTCCTATTGTTGAAACATTTGGGAGCTTTGCTCTTGGTGGAATACCCTAGGAATATTCCCTCATCACATTTTGCATCAAACTTTCTCTGATGTTCACTCCTCTTGATATAACATTTGCTACCAAACACTCTAAAGTAGCTTACCACTGGTGTCTTACCGGTCCAATACTCATAAGAAGTTTTATCCTTACCTTTCTTGATGAGTACCCGGTTCATACTGTAGACTGCAGTGCTCATCGCTTCTCTCTAGAAGGTGTGAGCAACCTTCCCTTGAATCAGCATCGTTCTGGCTGCTTCAACTACACTCCTGTTGTTCGTCTCTACTAGGCCATTTTGCTATGGAGTCCGGGGGGTAGCCAGTTGCCTCTTGATGCCGTTCTCTTCACAGTACTTGTTGAATTCACTAGAAGTGAATTCTCCTCCTTGATCAGTTCTTAGGCACTTAATCCTCTTACCGCTTTCCTTTTCGCCTAGTGCTCTAAAAGCTTTGAACTTTCCAAAAGCTTCAAACTTATCTGTCAAGAATGTGACCCACATCATTCTTGAGCAATCATCAGTGAGAATCATAAAGTACCTATCTCCCTACACACTCCTAGTTTTCATAGGACCACACAAATCAGTATGCACAAGATCAAGTAAATTGTTTGTAGTGAAAGATTTACCTTTGAAGGTTGAGGAAGACATTTTCCCCAGTTGACACTCTCTACACAAAGGATTCTCCAATTTTCTTAGTATAGGCAATCTTCTAACATCCTTGATCTTACTAGCCTACACAATATTATCAAAGTTTACATGGCAGAGTCTCCTATGCCATATCCAGCTATCATCAAAATTAGTCATTAGACATGTACTGATATTTGCATTCAGCTGAAATAAGTTACCTCTGGTCTGCATACCGATGGCCATCAGTTCACCACTCTTTCCTTTTATTTTGCACACTCCATCTTTGAATTCCAGAGTGAGTCCATTATTATTCAGCTGGGCAACACTCAGAAGGTTGTGCCTGAGACCTTCTACCCAATACACATTATCAACGCTGCTTTTTCCATTTAGAGAGATGGACCCTCTACCTTGTACCATACATGGTGCATCATTACCAAATTAGACCACACCACCATCATACTCTTCCAGAGATAGAATCTTAGTTCGGTCACCAGTCATGTGGTGAGAACAACCACTGTCAATAATCCACTCATTGGAATTATCAAAGTGAGAGACAAGAGCCTTCTTGTCTGACACATCTTCCTTAACTGCTACAAACACAATGTCTTCACTTTCTTCATCTTCTGATTCCTCATCAGTGACACCTTCATCAACTGCTACAAAATAGTTTCTCCTATTTCCTCCTTTGAAATTCTTGAACTTCTCTGGTTTTTCCTTATTTTCACCATTAGGACAATTTACAACTGATGAATACTAAGAGGGGGGGGGGGTGAATTAGTATGCCAAAAATATTTGCACATAAACACTTTACAAGACTGACAGTAAATCGGTAAAACAATTTAGCAGACAAACCGGTTAGCACACATGCAAACAAAATAGAAAATAATACATTCACCCATAGAAGCACAAACACCATAACACATGAGATTTTGATGTGGAAACCCAAATGGGAAAAACCATGGTGAGATGGAACTCACAAGTAACTATCTGCAGAATAGGAACCAGATCGGTTAAGGTCAGACCGATTAAGGTCTTACAATGTTCTTTACTAGAACATATCCTTTTAGGAATCTCAATCTCTGTTAGGAGATAAGTCTGATTAAAGACTACCTTGCTAGAGAATTTTAGATCCACAGATGTGAACCACCTTGTTAGAGGATTTAAAAAAGGCTTTTGCGCCTACCCGTTTAAGGGCTACAGACTTGTCAAAGATGTGAGTAATCAACAAGTGTTTGATCTAGCTAGTAGCAGAAACTACTTGGTTAGATCCTTGGTAGCTTGTTCCTAATGTACTCTAGCATTACTTCAGTCTTCTACACATTAATATTCTCTCTAACTCCTCAATCACCTTAAACCCTAGCAAAAACATACACTTTCGCTATATCCATATCAACAACCTAAAACCCTAGACATGATGTCCTTATAAAGGAATCTGATTTCATGTCGGTCCAATAGGATTACATAACAATTTCCTAGGTGCAATGAACCTAGACATACTTGGTACCATGACACAAAAAGGCACCATTTAGGTATCGGCACCATCAAACAATCAATGGATGGTAACTCATCACAAAATGCCGGTTGGTAACTCATCATAGAGTATTACCAGTTCATACAAAATGCCGGTTTCCAGTTTGACAAAAATGAAGACTGGTAAAAATGTGTTATGCCGCTTTAGTCCCTCGTATCGCTTGCTATCCACGAACCGCTTGGGGTCAACATGCCACTTCAGACCATGAAACACATTCTGCAAAACACCAATAGTCTAAAGACTATAATACAACATACCGGTTGGAACAAATATCAGTTGTGCTCAAACTCATACATATAAAGGAGATCTCAATGCAAGTGTGTGTCCATCAATGAGAATCACAACATAAACATAAAAAATGCCAACAACAACAATGTGTCCTATCCTATTACAAGAAAAGCATTTCAAAGGGAGCTTACCTCTTTATTTACCAGTTCCCTTAGGAAGTCTCTTGGCAAGAAGAGCTTCAAATTCCATCAGGATCTCCTCATCATCCATTTATTTGCTTTGTCTTGGTTCACAACTGGTACTATCTTCTTTTCCCTTTCTAGATGGTGCAACAGATGCTCTAAAGGAAGATTCAGTCTTCTGAATACTACCATCATAATTATTTAGCTCATATGCAGTCAACTTAGCAATGATGGAGTCTAGGGATACCTTTGTCTTGTCTATAGACCTCAACTCCTAAATAGCAGCAACCCTTATTGCATAGACTAGTAACAGGGATCTCAAGACTTTGCTAACAATAGTGGAATCATCTATTTTACCTCCTGCATTCTTGATGTCTCCAACAATAGTTTTGATTCTTATTACATATTGTTGAAAGGTCTCTCCTTCAACCATCCGTATGTCTTCAAACTTTCCCGTAAGGCTCTCTTCCTTAGCTTGTTCACATGCTCATCACTGCCATAGATATTCTCCCGAGCATCCCATACTTCTTTAGGATTGTCTTTATCCTGAACATCAATAAAGACAATGTTAGATACACTGCTGATTAGGGCTTCCATGACTTGCCCATTCTCCTGAATCTCTCTTCTTTGATCATCGGTGAGAGTACTGGTACAAATAACATAAGCATTCTCAACATAGCTCTAGTGTTGAGCACCCATGCTTCTAATGTAGATCTTCATTCTATCCTTCCATATCTTAAAGTTATCTCTGTTGAACTTTGGACCTTCCCTCCTCATCATTAGAGTAGGATCTTTTCCTCAAGCAGTTAAGCTTACAACACAGAGGACTTGGAGGAGGCTCTGATACCAATTGATGAATAATGATGAACAGTTAGTACCAAACCGGTACTGAGAGGGGGGGGGTGAATCAGTACAGACAAAAAAAAACTTTCCTTGAACCAGTTTCACTGCAAAGACTACACTTAACTGGTAAACAATATCACTGGTCTAAATCAGGGCACTATCGGTAAAACACAGTGAGAATGTGAAAGACATAAACCAAACACTTAGATCTCCACACAATCTAATATCTCATTTCCACTTCACCCATATGCATAAACAAGTAATATATCATCAGAAATATAATGACTGTTATTTCAACATGCTTTACCACTTGACATAAAATATTAAAGCATCACACATGACACACTGATTTTTCACATGGAAATCCAACTGGGAAAAACCATGATGGGAATGAATACCCACAAGCTATTCTTTGAACTCTTCTGAAGTCCGCTCTGTTAGGAGCCTATTCCGGTTAAAGACTTTTACAATAGGTTCTACTAAGAACCGATCCTGGTAGGGATCACCTGGTTAAGGGATGGCTTAAATACCCGGTTAAAGGTTAGAACCCTGTTAAAGGTTACCTCGCAAGAGGATTTGAATAACTCATTGAATTGAGTCACCTCTTTAAAGGATTTACACAAAAGCCCATTAAAGCTACCTGGTTAAGGGATTTTCCAACTACTGAAATGGTTAGAAGTCAATAGGTAAAACATTGATTTGATAACAGCACACAATGCCAAAGCAGATCCTCTTTAGCTCCTTTGCTTCTCCAATCACACTCTGCAGGTATCAACACACTTCTCTGGTCTGGCAAGAATCAAGTATCTCTTCACTTGGATACACACAAAACATTTGCCAACAACTTTAAAATGAAAAACATCATCGACCTTATAGGAAACAGATAGGTCGGTAGCATAAACCCTAAACCCTAAACATTTAGTTTTAACAATTCAGTTGGTTCAATCCTAACTGTTAGTCATACTGCATTGAATACAATAGTCTTGATCAGATCTCAAGACGTTCTCCAACTTTAATTCTTTGCCGCTTTAGGAAGTTGATAACCCATCACGTTCTCTCCACCATTTACAGAGACTTCGCGCATTCCCGAGGTAGATATGATCAAACTTCTTGATGCAATATCCTCAAGGAAACCCTTCATGTGCATAAGGATGACATGGCAACATGATCTGATCTTCATTATAATGCTAACTCATCACAAGATGTAATTGGTTGAATGACATAGGCTTGGAACGCATCAACCGGAAACCCTGAAGCTAAGACTACCAATTGGTAGTCATTCCAAATGAAACCCCAATACAAAACTTCCCATATACCGGTTCTCATTCCAACATACCACTTCACTTTTTCACATATAACCGGTTCACAATATCATACCGGTTCTCTTTCCAGTTTGCTTACTTCAATATACTGGTTCATACTTCAGCATATTGACATCAATGACAACATACAATATCATCATGTCATCAAGCTCTCCACATATGCCAACAGTTGAATAAACTCCTCTTCATCCATTTCCGATGGAGTAACATCATCAGTAGCATTATCCTCATTCATAGAGGATTGGATGAGCTCTTCCATCCATTTGATATCACAAGCCATATGATGAGTCTCAGTCTCAATGATTGTTCTCTTTCCACTGAGTAACTTCAGTTTCCTTGATTTAAATATAAACTGAGATTTGTATCGAGCAACTAAAGCACTAATATCATCCTTAGGAAAATATTGTACAAATAACTTATCAATGATTTCTTTTTCTAATTTAATAGCCTCCTCCCATTTATTCAAAAGAATAGTATTCAAAGAATCTGAGATATCCTTTTTTAATTCTTGTGGATATCTACTATAATGACAAAGTTGAGTAATTACCTGTTGAATCACTTGCTCTTACTCATCTTCAGTGAAGGAATCAAAATGCTCCTTTACATTGTCAAAAATATTCCTCCTTAGTGTCTTCATTGTCCTTTCAAAATGGGTTTCAGGTTTGAAGGATGCTATATCAATAGGCACAATTTCCTTTGGCACTTCCTTAACCTTCTTGGATATTTTGTTGGTTGTCTTTGCCTTCTTTGGTTCTTCATCAGAATTTGTTCCCTCAGACTCTGGTTGCAAAATTAATTTTCCACCTCTCTTTTTTGTCTCTTTCTTAATATATACCTTGTGTTTCGGTTCCTTTTTGGTTAGGACACTCCTAGTAACCCTAGTATTCTTTGTTGGAGATGCTTCATCAGGCTTTTTACTCTTTCCTTTTGTACTTTTAACAGGTGCAGTACTGGTTTGTACAAATTCCTCTTGGACTGCCACAATGTCCAATTTTGCCTACTTTTTGTCTATAGGCGATGCTAATAGGGTATTAGCATAACCAGCCAATAGATCATGGTTAACCTCATAACTCATGTCTTCCATTTCTTCTTCTCTTGGCTCAATTGCTTGCATTAAGCAAAAGTTAGTGGTAACGGTGAAGATTATTTCCTTCTCAAAGTGTTTTACCACATCTTCTGATAGCCTCATTCTCATGCTCATCTTCTTTTGGAACTCATTGAAATACTTATTCAGAGAAGCATGGAAAGTATTCTTCACAGCCTTGATGTTGTTCTTAATTTGTGCAGAGACTGGTGAGTCCTTTGACCACTCAATGTCTCCAATTCCTGGTAGAGAGACCTGAAAATAAAAGAATAATCCAACCAATAGCTGACCATACTTGAATTTTTTACTATTATCCTTTTTAACTGATTGCAAATTTTGAAATAATTGCCTTCTGATGGCTTCACAAAGATCATAGTTTGCGTTATCAACAATCATTTTGTGAGTAGTATGAATTGTTGTAGATGAAACACTATTAAGTCTACTGAAGCAAAATACTCGATATCCTATCACCATTGCTGCTAGTTTTACTACAAGGTCTCTAATATTGTTGATAGAAAAGGCACGCCTATTAGAAGTAGAGCCGGTTAAGTCGAAAATAGTGTTCTTAGAAATTTTCCTTAACTTAGGTACTTCAACGGTTGAGAAATAGCCAATCACATCCTGAATGGATTCCTTTGTAATTGTGTGAGTCCTTTCTAAGTACACTTTTTCTCCATGAAATCTACTCAAAATTATTCTGATATGTGCTTCTTCAAAATCTTCAAGAAAATAGGAGGCATTATGAAAACCCTAGCATACTGTGTCTTAATTTTACCATTCTCATCACAAAGTGATTTCAGATGTGTGTAAATGTATAGAGATCCTAAATCTTTTAACTTGCAGTCTATATAACTGGAGAAATCACCTTTGACCAAAACTCCACTTGGAACTTGTGACAATGCATTAAATGACACAATCTATTCTTCCTTTGCAGCTTCCATAGGCTCAGAAGTGATCATCAACCTCTCTACAAACTTTGAAGTAGATGCCATTCTAGATAAATAAGATTCGAAGTAGTATGCTCAAAGAAATACCTTGTTTCATGCACGTTGCCCCATTTACCGGTTGAAATGCCCAAGTGCACACTAACTCGACTTTCTGCAACCTTCAATTCAACTTAATTTCTCAAATCACAAAACAATTCGACAATTAACAACAAGACAATCTTACTCAACTCTGCAATCGCTTCAAATTTCTTTCTTGAATGAGTTAGGGTAAAAATGACAAAGGAAAACTTGCTTTTATCCTTTTTACCTACTGCAATAAATGCTCGCCCGTTAGGGTTACAAACCCTAATTTCAATGCTCAAGTGGAAAAACGGTTGATAACATGTTAACAAAATTCTTTTCCGCTTTTTTTTTTTCACAAGGGGTCCGGAGATGTTTTATCGTTAAGCTCCCCTTAGCCATATTGAAAGGGCTTAAGTCACTGGTGCAAGGTTCTCTTCACTATGTGAAGGAACAATTTCTTCATCAGGTGAGTCATTACTTTTCTTCTTCCAAATCTGATTCATATCCTCTCTGGTTTCTTCAATATCAACTTTCTGCTTTCCTTTCTGATCCTTGGAAGAGTTGACCGGTTTGCTATTTCTGGATCTACAAAATTTTGCTAAGTGCCCCGGTTTGTTACAATGATAATAGGCCATACCAGATGATCTCCAAGGTCCTGCATTTCCTCTTTCTATTCTTTGTTTGCAATTCATAGCCACATGATCAAAGTTATTACAGAAGGTACATATAACATTTGTTACCTTTTCCATCTCGAATGGACTAAACCGGTTGCCGTAGGATCTTTGCCAGTTAAGATTTACCTGGTTATCAAAGTTCCTCATCTAGTCACCATTTGGTCTTGGATGCATGTGTGGCACATGATTATTTTCTCCATATCTGCAGTCAACAGATATATGTCCATACATTCCACATGTGAAGCAATGACCTTCAAATTTCTTGGACACATACCTAGCATTAGTATTGTACCTTATATTTATGTTAGGTCTGTCTCTACAAACATTTGTAGTGTGACCGGGTTTATGGCAAACAAAGAAGACATGTTTAAAGACCTTCTTACCGGTAGGCTTATTGATCTTAGGAGCAGATTCATTCTTAGGATTGTTTCTCTTTGTTCCAGAGGATTCACCTTTTTCAGTTGTGTGAGAACCAAGTCCAGAGATATCACCCTTCATTCTTTGTGATTGAATTTGTTCTTCCAACATGGTAGAACTTTTGATGAACTTCTCCAATTTCTCATTGGCTTCAGTAAGCTGTTTGATAAGATCTTCATTATGCTTAGACAGGTTCTCTTTTAGAGATGATGCAAGCTCAAGATATAGCTGTAGGTTCTCCTTTTCTTCTCTTTCAACAATCAATTTCTCATGCATAGTGTCTTTTTCCCATTTGATCTTTGTAATCTCTTGATCTCTTTCCTTGATAAGATCTTCAACAGCTCTCCTGGCTTCCAATTCTCGACTCATACGGATAGTGAGACCTTCTAGCTCTCTCCTTAGATTCAGTTTCTCACTGTTTAGATTTTCAACTTCCTCTGCTAATGCATCAATATTGGCTTCATCTGAAGAACTATTATCAGATATTTCTAATAGTTGTTTAGTTAGCTCTCTTCTTTTGATTTGAGAAGCTTTCAGTTTGACCCTAAGGGTTTCAAGTTTAGTTCTGCTAGCTTCTAGCTCTCTAGCCATCTCGAAGTAGCTCTTGTCCCCCATTATGGTTTCAAGGCTCCCTTCTAAGTAGTTAGGCTTCAAAGAATTTAGGCTCTAATATCAATTGATGGACTTGAAAAGAACTGAGAGGGGGAGGGTGAATCAGTGACACCAAATTAAACACTACTTCAAACACTAACTTATTGATGAACTTAACAAAGCTTTTAAACACAATACATGTAATCCAAAATAATATAACACCATCCACAAAAAGTTAAGCATCCACCATAACACAAATTTTTATACGTGGAAAACCCAAATAGGTAAAAACCATGGTGAGATGGAACTCAGAAGTTAACTATTTGCAATAATAGATAACTGATCGGTTAATGTCTACAAAGTGCTCTGCTAGGAGTGAATCTTGTTAGAGATCCCAAAGCTTGATTAGAAGCTTCTACCCTATTAAGAGTAGTACCATGTTAGGAGAAACCTCGCTGGAGGATTTAAGAATCCAAACTAATGGATCCCCTTGTTAGAGGATTTACACATTGAAGCTTGTTAGAGCTTACCCAGTTAAAGGATTTGATTATGTTGTAATAGTTAGAAAACAACAAAAGTGGTTTGATATGTTCTGAGTAGCACACAATACTTGCTTGATCAGATCCTTCTAAGTACATTCAACACTACTTTTCAACACACTCTTCATCTTAACACTCATCTCTCTTCAACAAAAAATTTCGCTCTTCATGCATACCATCAGTTACATAACATCTCTTCCTTTTTTTGAAATGATTCACTAAGATGTCTTTAAATAGATATTCAAATCTTATGTTGGCGTAAGGAAATCATTACACAATTTCCTAAGTGCAGTGTATCTAGACAAGTGATCGTATCTTATCACAAAAATTACCGCCAAGTAGTCGGTGCTTGTAGCTAATCACAAAAATTAACAAATATCGGTTGGAACAATTAATACTGGTTTCAATAGAACATATGAACCGTTGTCCTTGATTCTTCGCTTGATCTCCATCTTGATCTTCATCTTGATGCCGAATTAGTATAACCATATGTTGTCTCTTATGCACATACTAGTTGCCACAAAGTATCGGTTAGAGACAAACCTCTAACATAGTGGTTGACAGTGTAAACAATTGAAGTTAGACCGGTAGTCAATATAATCATATGAGTGTGTTAGAGTGTTTCATCAATGATAATAAATGATGAATACATTATAATCATCATCAAGCCAACAAAAACATCCACACAAACCAATATAGTATATCATCACCATGACGCTTAGGGTAGGGTTTCAAGCTGCTCAAGGTAGAGTTTCAGGTGATGATTCTACGGTCCCGAGCGGGTCCCTTCCGGGGTCATAGGGAATTGGATCAAGATCCCCTGGATCTGCTGGCACTATAGACAACTAGGGAGATGTGGATTCTGAAGATGGTGGGGACCAAAAAATGGGTTTTCAGGTGGACCCAGGGGATGGGAATCCATCGGGGGTTTCCCTTGTGGATGGTCCTCGTGATATGTCTTCATCACAGGCTTCTCGAGTAGTCTAGCCTATCACGGGGGCCACAAAACATGCCTTTTTAGCAAGCGCCACGAATAATCATTGGGCTGATTTATTTGGGGTTAAGCCAACTAGAAAGTGTTCCTTTCCCCTATCTCTATCACTTGTGATAAGGTTAGCGGTAAGGTTGCTCTATCTATCCCTGACCAGGTGATTGACCACAACATTGTTGTCATGGCGCTCACCCTTGTTAGAAAGTTCTTTGGATCTAAACCCAACATTGACTCAATGAGGATTTTTGTTAGTCGAAGGTGGAAGATTAAAGGGCAAGTTGAGGTTTCGGCCCTCCCTCGGGGTTTTTTCTCCTTTGCGTTCTCATGCGCTGAGGATATTCCTACTATTCTTTATGGCAGCCCTTGGATTATGGGGAGGTCCTCTTTAGCCTTTAAGAAGTGGAGTCTGGATATAAACATGTCTGATGCCTTTTTTGAAACCATTCCTATCTAGGTCAAGCTGCCAGGGCTTCCTCTGGAATATTGGCATGAAGATATTTTCAAGGGAATTGTTGGAGTGTTTGGGGAACTTCTATCCATTGATCCTATGACGGCTGCGAGGAAAAGAATGTTCTATGTCAGGATTTGTTTGGGGCTGTCTAGATCTAAGGATCTTCCTTCCTTAGTTGAACTGGTGTCAAAGTTGGAAATGTTAGTTCAAACTATTGAGTTTGAATCGTTACCTTTTGTTTGCTTCTTGTGCAAAAAGGTGGGTCACTGGGCAAAGAAATACCCTTAGAATACTAAGATAGATTCCAACAAAGGACCTATTGTCTGGAAACCCAAACTTGTGGACATAGAAGCTCAAAATAAGAAGGGTGATTTTGTGCACTAGAAAGGGCCTGATGGGAGCCACGAAACCAATAAGGAAAATATTGTTCAACCTTGCCAAAACAGTGAAGCGAGAGAAACAGATCAGGAGGAAGACAATGAAGAGAGTAACCATGAAGATCAAAACCTTGAGGTTAAGATATGGATCCATAGATTATTTTTGAGGAGGCTCTTTTTTAGGATGAAGAAGAGATAACTAAGGAGAATGTGGTTGCTATAAATGAAGAAAAACAGGTACTGGTGGAGGATTTGGAGGAGGGATAACTTTCATCCTTGGACCATAGTAGATTCAAGGATATGGAAGAATTTACCTTTAAATATCGGCAATCTTCTCTGGTTCTTGGATAATCATTCAGTAATCTTGAGTTCAGTGATCTAAAGAAGACCCCTAAGGATGACTCTTCTTCACAACACTCCATCTATAACCTCACCGACTTGGATCAGAATGTTGTTATTCCGGACACCCTGCAGTTCTCGAAGGTTGATAATGCTACTGGTTAGGAGGGAATCAAATTTGAAAAATAAATAAGCTATACTAAGGTGGTGTCGAATAAAAATAAGTCACAACAGAAGGCTGGAGTTACTACTTGCAATAGAGGGAAGGAAGACTACAGGCCACCCCAAAGTGCAGGAAGAAAATCTAACAGGTGGCAAAGAGAGTAGGAGTGCATGCAGAACATAGCGGATGGATCACAAAAAATGATACATGATAGTCTATTGAATTATCCTGTTAAGAAATGAAGATCATTTCTTGGAATATTAGAGGTCTTAATAGTAGTCATAAATAGGACATAATCCGTAATATTTCTATGGATCATAGACCGGATATTTTACTTCTTCAAGAAATTAAAATGTCAAAAGATAAGGTGGAGAAAATTAAGTTTTCTAAATTTTGTGAATCTCAAGGGAGAAACTCTTATGGGGCTTCTGGGGGAGTTGTTACTCTCTGGAATACTTAGTTTATTCATGGCACTGCTATCTATCATGATGGTAACCATGTGGCTACTTTGTTTAAACATTCAAGGAATGGGTTCTCGTGGATCCTATCCAATGTGTATGCTCCCAATAATAAAGTTTGTAGGAGGAAATTTTGGCTAAATCTCTCTTCTTTTCAAAAATGTTATCCCAATATCCCTCTTATGGAATTTGAGAAATTTGAGGGGTCCCAGATATAGAATGACAACAAACTAGACTTAGCTGACTTCATCAATGGTCAAGGTCTAGTTGATTTGGATTTATCTGGAGCTTCCTTCAATTGGTCTAATCATCGTGTTGGAGTTGACCTGATTCAAGTTAGGCTTGATAGGGCCTTGATCTCAGTTGAGTGGATCCAACATTATGTATGTTCTCTGAATTCTATGGTTAGAATCGGATCTGCCACTTTCCTATATGTTTGATGACTGAGCTTGAAAATAGCCCGCGAAGGAGGTTTCCTTTTAGATTTGAGAAAATGTGGCTCTCCCACCCAAACCTTTGATGAATACTAAGAGGGGGGGTGAATTAGTATGCCTAAGAACTTAACCAAACTCTTAAACAATTTTTCTAGTAGACCGGTGTAGCAGTTTAAACAATAAATCGGTTAAAACAAAAATAAGCCAAATAGAAAATAAAGCATTCACCCACAGAAGCATAATCACCATAACACAAGAAGTTTTGACGTGGAAACCCAAATGGGAAAAACCACAGGAGTAAAACTCACAAGTCAACTATCTACATAATAGTAACCAGACTGGTTAAGGTCAAACCGGTTAAGGCCTTACAATGTTCTTCACCAGAACAGATCCTGTTAGGAATCTAGATCTCTGTTAGGAGATAAGTCCTATTAAAGACTATCCTGTTAAAAGATTTTAGATCCACAACTGTGAGACACCTTGTTAGAGGATTTACAATAGGCTTGGCTGGGCCTACCCGGTTAAGGGTTTCAGACTTGTCGAAGATATTAGTAATCAACAAGTGAATGATCTAGAAAGTATCACAAAGTGCTTGATTAGATCCTTGAAAGTTCTCTATTAATATATTGCAGCATTACTTCAGTCTTCTAACCTTTGAAATCACAATATCTATAGTGAGATACCTTTTTTGCATAGACCTAATCTTTTCTCCAACACTCACACATATCAACAACCTTAAAACCCTAGACATGATGTCTTCATTTAGGAACTTGATTTCATATCGGTCCAATAAGATTAGACTACAATTTCCTAGGTACAATACATCTAGAAACATTTGGTAACACGACACACAAATATTGCCAAAGTGTCGGTGGATAATAACTCATCACACTTTACAATTATACTGGTTTAACACAATATATTGATTACCGGTTAACAAATGAAGACTGGAAAACTGGAACATAGTGTTCCAATCAAAAAGATTAACTACCGCTCGAGGTCTTCGTTCCACTTGAGGTCTTCATACTGCTTGGGGTCTTCAGTCATACTATGACCGGTAAGAATCTTCTGCAAAACATCAATAGCCTTTAACAAATAAAGACTATACATATAATGACATACAATAATGGTTGGAACAACTGCTAGTTGAGAATAACTCATACATCAAATAAGTGTGTGTCCATCAATAAAAGTCACAACTAAACATCATCAAAATACCAACAACCTTTCCAGTAGCATGAAGGATTGGTGGAATGTTCAAGTGGATGGTTCTGCTATGTTCCGGTTTGCTAAAAAGATAAGGCATGTTAAGGAGAAGGTTAAAAAGTGGAATAAAGAAGTCTTTGGGGACATCTTCGTTCAGAAATCTGCTATTCAGGAGGAGTTGGGCTTGATCCAGGATAAAGTCCAAAATGAAGGTTATGTGAATGATAATTTTGTTGGCCATTTTGTGGAATTGATTATGTGTTGCATTGATGTTTTGTCATTGATGCTAACACTAGCTGTTTGGATGCTTTACTGGTACCCTTTTGGTGTCATGAATCATTTTATTTAATATTGTGCAATTTAAAGATGTAATGTGATTTTGAAATTCAAAATAGATTAGATCATTCATAATCTAGTATGAGGAAATATAATATGCTTTTTACTCCTGCAAATGAAATGAAATTCGATATTCTTTTGGGTTTGTCAATGCTGATAAAATTTTGAGTGCAAGTAATGCAGGATGAGGTGAAGGAGGTCGGCGAGAACACGAATCAAGTATAATTGCTTTTAACTGAACAACTTCGATAGAAAAGGGAGTCTTTCACACACCACATTAGGATTTATATTTTGCATCTTGAAAATGTGGATGATTTAAATGATCTTATGGAGTGTTTGTTCAAACTGAAATGATGAAATTAGAATGAGTAGTAGATTAATTTAAATGTTTATATAGGTGCATTAATTGCATGATGTGAGTAGTGTTTGAAATAAATATAAGTTGTATGAGTAATTGTGAAATAGTATGTTTTATGGTTAAAAGAGATAAATGTGTAGATGATTCGAAAATGAATATCGACCCTAGGTTTTTATGTCCTTCTAGTTCAGGTAGGTAAATATATGAAAAGAGTACTTACGAGTTTAAATTTTGTAAATTGAATAATAGTCCAATATATACATATGAGAAATTTATTCAATTATATACATATATCAATAACCAATTATCGTGAAATTTGACTTCGTCAAATTGTTTTGTCTATTCATACGAAATTTGTCTAATAATAATAATTTCATCTATTTGTAAATATTGAATAATGTATTGTATTTATGAAATTAAACTAAGTAAATAAAAATCCGATATATATATTTGTTATCAAAGAAAAGGTTAATCCAAGAATATATTAAAAACAAAGTCTAATGCTTTATAATAAAGAAAAGTCAATTATAAATTATAAAACATACCATATTATATATCCCTTTATTAAAACAAACCATATTACAAATATAGTTAATATATCCTTTTATTAGACATAATACTAATGTAGGGTGGTGGGTTGAAAAAGGAGGTCGACCGTTTAAAGAAAATGAAAGAGCCACCTTGGTCGGTGTATAAACGAACTCCCTCCACCCACGGTAGCCGCCTTGGTCGGTGTAGACTCCTCCACCACGGTAGCCGCTTTGGTAGGTTAGTTAGTAGACTCCTCCACCGACGGTGATTGCTGTTAAAGCCTTTAAACACAGATCAAATGTGGAGGCAAGGTTGTTAAGGTAGGCATAGCTTAAGATACCACCACTACCACTATCAAAGCATAAACATAAACATGTAAAACACTCCCACGACTTGGCATGCAACATCACTGCAGTAGTCGACAGATTTCATGCATGGAGATTGTAGTTAAAACCAACTACTCTGTGGAGAATA
The DNA here is from genome assembly GCF_030272615.1 of Cryptomeria japonica. Lineage (NCBI taxonomy): Eukaryota > Viridiplantae > Streptophyta > Pinopsida > Cupressales > Cupressaceae > Cryptomeria > Cryptomeria japonica. Next base: position 330,545,203 of record NC_081412.1, read on the forward strand.
TAGTTGCAACAACATAGTGGAACAATAAATAAAACCCAGAGGATAGTAGCAAACATAGCCACAAATTTGAATAAATAGACGTATGCACACACTCATTTGGCATTCTTTTCTCACATGAGATTAGAAGAACGAATTTCTTGAAGGGAGAGTTAGAATAGTTTGAGATAGAGGAAGATTAGTTTGATAGAAAAGAAGATTAGTTTGATAGAAAAGAAGATTAGTTTGATAGAAAAGAAGAATAGTGTGATAGAGAGGAAGAATAGTTCGATAGAGAGGAAGGATAGTTGGATGTAGAGGAAGAATAGTTGGATATTATCGTGAAGATTGAGCGATAGAGAGATAGTTGGATAAAGATAAGAACAGTTGGAGAGAAAGAGAGACTTGCGATCAAGGAGTCGAATCATTTGACGAAGAATGACAAGGTCAAAAGCTCACAATCCACTCTAAGTTTCCAAGAGGTTAGAATCTTTTGTTGTTCATTTCATTTCATTTTATTCGTTAAATTTGGTATAAAATGTGTAGAAAAAGGAAGTTTAGATAATAGATATGTACGTCCAAATGGGTATCGATTATTATTATCGTATTTGAAATGCTTTATAAACCATTGTGGAATAAAAGAAAAGAATTTGGAGAAAAGAGGTTGTTAATATTGTACTTTGCACAAAAATATTTAGTTTTAATTCTATTTTTAGAATGTGTTTAAGTACTTTTGTTTACATATGAGATTAATCTCATACATGTTTAACACCTTCTATTGTATGTACTTTATTTTAGATGAAAGATTGATTTTAAGATTTTTGCTTATAAAGGTTTATCGTTTTTATGAAAGATTGTCTTCGAAAGATATATTAGACAAGAATGATTAGTAAGCAACAAAAATGATATCTCTATTTTTGTTTTAAAAGAAAGATTGTATTCTCAAAAGAATTTGTGTTTGAGGGAATCAAGTTAGGGTTAAGCTTGAGTTGGAAAAATTTACCTTTCGGGACGGGTGCCGAATGTGGATGCTTTAGGGAGAATAGTTGCTTTTTCCAACTATTATTTTGTTGTGCATGGCATATACTCGGCCGAGTTATTGTTTGAATTATCCGTAGAAAAAGATGGAAATTCCTTATTTATACTCTCTACCACATCCTAGTATGATAGCGAATGCTTGTTTCTTAGAATGAAGTAGGAAAAATGAAAATGCATATATCATCTAGGCATGCACCAGATTCCCTCTTTCTTTCGAATTCTTTGGTTAAACCAATTCATGCAGGGTCGGGTATTCTTGATTGACAAAGAATTCTCGGGAAGCGTAAGCTTCAAGGTTGGGCGGAAAAAGTGCCTGATTCTTGTTCTCGTCTGCGTTCAAAAGACAGAAGGAAGTGACTCAGACTAAAGATCGATGAATGTATCTTCTTGTATATTCTTAGGGCTATTTGGAAGCCTAAGTGGGAAATGAGAACTTCTTTGTATTGGATATTGTATTATTCATGTGCATTATTATGATATATTCAATGTTTGCTTATATTTACTATAAAATATGCTTAGAGATTGAAACCATAAGTTTATTTAAGAATAAAGCGTAGTTTAGGGTTAGATCCTAGATTGACGTCTTTACATTTTGGTATTAGAGCTAGGTTTTATAACACTAGGACCTATATGAGTCACTTCGCTAAGATAAATCTAGAAATTAATAGCTTTATGTTTTTCAGAAATGGTTCACACCAAGCAGACAGCCCGAAAGTCGGTAGCAGGATTTGCCCATTACCTGAGGGTTAAAAAGGATCCTCAATCACCTGTTAAGCCGGTTATGGATGATGCTCCTTTTGAAGCAAAAATAGTTCCGGAAAAGAGTATTGTAATAGGAAAGGACCCTATAGAATGTAATACTGAGAAGAATATCCCTGAAAAAGAGAAAGAGCTTGAGTTGGAGTATTCACCTATCAGGCCAATAGTGATCAGTTCTGAGGAATCTGAGGGCTACACCCCTCTAAGTGAGACTGAATCGGAAGGATATACTCCATGAAGTCCGACTGAGTCAGAAGAATCCACTTCCCTGACTCCTCTCAATAAGTGATGTAATGTGTTACAACACTTCAATAAAATGTCTTCCCTTCTACTATAGAATAAGGATGTAATCCCTTCTACTATAAAATAAATATGTATTCTCTTCTACTATTAAATAAAGATGCATCCTCTTCTATTATCAATAAAGATGTCTCCTATAGTATTTTGAGTTAAAATTGCATATTCCTTAATGATATCTATATATATACTTGGAACCTAACTTATATAGTAAATGGGAAAGAAGTAGAATGAAATTATTTGATATTGTTATGTTTTAAATTTATATTGTTTTTCTTAATTATTCAATAGGAGTATTAAACTCTCTAGTTGCTTTATAAGGCTATAAGTTAGGGAATATTATAAAAGTTACAAAAGACGTAACATAGAAAATATGTCTCTTATCGCTAAGAATTATCAATATCTCCCTGTTGCAGAGTTAATATCTAGAAATGGCCTCAAGAACCACAAGGGCAGGGTCAAGTAATGGGAATGAAAGGTTCGATCAAATTCTTGATCTGCTCAATCAGCAAAGTGCAAGGATGAATGATCTCGAACAAGAGGTTTGAAGGGTCAGAGAAGTCCGACAGGAAGTGCCAAGGGTTGAGGAGCAACTCAACAACCAAGCCATAATAGAAGAAGAGTTGGCTAAGGATTTAAAAAGGATACCCCCGCCAAAGTTTGATGGAAAAAAAATTGGCGATGGTGCAGAGGCTTGGGTAATTGAAATGGAGAAATATTTTGGTCTCCGCAACATGTCAAATGAAACCAAGGCAGTTTGGGCTACTTATCAATTGTTTGGTGAAGCTGCTACTTGGTGGGACAATGAAAAGATAGAAAGGAAACTACAACCAAGAGAGATCACTTGGGATTTATTTTTACAATCCTTCAGGAAAAGATGGCTTCCACAATTATTCTTCGACAAGAAGATGACAGAATTTCAAAACCTTACTCAAGGTAGTTCGTCGGTAACACAGTACTGGGAGAAATTTACTAATCTCCTTAAGTATGTTCCGCAATACCAGATGGATGAAAGGTTCCACATTCGGAAGTTCATTTTGGGATTAAGAACCCATATAGGAGTGGAGGTGGACATCCATAATCCATTAACCATGGAGGAGGTATTTGAAAAGGTGACTAAGCAAGAGCAGAAGTTATAGCAGTTGGGGAACCTCCGAAAGAATGAGAACAACTGACCAAATTTTGGGAATAGAAATTTCCAAAGGAATCGCAATAGCAACAATTAGTAGATAAGAAATCTTAAGAGGGGACCCAACACCCAGGAAAAAGGAAAAGCAAATTAGTATGGAAATAAGAAAGCAAACTATAACACCAATGCTTGACAAAACATGGACAGAGGAAGGTCAGGTGGCCATCCTGGTCCTAGGGATGGGTGTTATAATTTTGGAGGAAATCATTACGCCTCCAATTGTCCATAATGTACCCCAGCACAGAGAGGATCATATCAGCAAGGAGCCCCTCAACATCAGATTCACGCTGCTGTCGACAATCGTCAAGCTGATTTCCAAGCCGCACCTATCCAGATTATGGGTAAGCTCTTTGGACAAACAGTTTCTATTTTAATAGATACGGGAGCTACTGAATGTTTTATTGATCCACAAGTAGTTTCTAGAATATTTGTTAAACCTGGTTATATTTCAAATTCATGGATGGTTCAGTATGGAAATTGAGCATAAAAGAGAGTAGATACTTGTCTATTTTGTAGTGAATTAGAACTTCCTAGTTTCCAAACCCAAGTTAACCTTTATGTTGCACCACTAGGATCATATGATGTGATCTTAGGTATTAATTGGTTGACTGAACATAAAGCCATAGTGAACTGTGAAGATAAGGTCATTAGTTGCATGGATGATTTTGGGAATTCTGTTGAAATTATCGGATCTCAAAGTCCTCTTGAATTGAGATACATTTCGGAAATGCAACTCAAAAAGGCCCAAAGAAAAGGATGTTCCATCATTACCATCATGGTTAATGATTTGAATAATGTAGAGAAAAGTCCCATTGATTATCCTGTCCTTGCAGAGTTTCTAGATGTCTTTCCAGAAGATCTTACCAAGTTACCTCCTAAGAGAGAGTTCGATTTTTCCATAGAACTCTTACCTGGAACGGAGCCACAATCTAAGGCTGCATATAGAATGACAATGATAGAACTGTATGAGCTTAAGGCTCAATTGCAAGAATTTCTTAAGCAAGGTTTTATTAGACCAAGCGTATCCTCGTGGGGTGCACCAATGATCTTCGTAAAGAAGAAAGATGGTACTTTGAGGTTATGCATTGATTATAGGATGTTGAATAAAGTAACCATCAAAAATAGATATCCTCTACCCAGGATAGATGAATTATTTGATCAAATGAAAGGTGCATCTGTATTCTCCAAGATCGATCTTCGATCCGGATATCATTAGTTAAGGATTAAGGATGAAGATATTCCTAAAATTGCATTCCAAACAAGATATGGACACTATGAATTCACAGTTGTACCATTTGGTTTAACTAATGCCCCAGCTGTATTCATGAACCTCATGAATAGTATTTTCAGAGAATACTTGGATGACTTTGTTTTAATCTTCATTGATGACATATTGATCTATTCTAAGAATGAAGAAGAACATAAGAAGCACTTGAGGATAGTTTTGCAACGATTGAGAGATCGTAAACTTTATGGGAAATTCTCTAAGTGTGCCTTCTTTCAGGAAAAGGTGCAATACTTAGGTCATGTCATATCCGCCAAAGGAATTTCAGTTGATCCTAAAAAGATAGAAGCAATAGTAGATTGGCCAACGCCCTAGAATGCTTTAGAAGTTCAAAGTTTTATGGGACTTGCAGGATATTATAGAAAATATGTGGAAGGATTTTCCAGGATAGCGGCACCAATTACCTCACTTCAAAAAAAGGAGAAAAGGTTTGAATGGACTGAGAAATGCGAGGAATCATTTCAACTCCTGAAGCAGAAATTGACAACAGCACCAGTATTAACAATACCAGATCCCAACAGACATTTTGTAGTAATTACAGATGCCTCGGGTGAAGGTGTGGGAGCAGTATTGATGCAAGAAGGAAAGGTCATTGCATATGAATCATGAAAGCTAAAGCAATATGAGATGAATTATGCTCTGTATGATTTAGAACTACTAGCTATTGTGCATGCATTGCAAATGTGGAGGCATTACCTTTTAGGGAAGCCTTTTGAGCTTAAAACAGATCATTTAGGATTAAAGTATATTTTTACACAACCTAACCTAAATGCAAGACAGAGAAGGTGGCTTGAATTTCTAAGTGAGTATGACTTTGGTATTGAATATATCCAAGGGAAGGAAAATAGAGTATGATGCTCTCAGCAGAAGAAGACACCTATCTGCAATGGTTACAACAAGGACAAATTTGAAGCAACAAGTGTTGCAGAATCTTTCTGAAGATGAACATTATATAAGAGTTAAACAAGCCTTGGAAAGAGACTCTTCATACCATCGCTATGATGGATATGAGATAGAACCAGAAGGTATTTTGAGATATCAAGGAAGGATGTATATACCAGAAGGAGGAGAGTTGAGGAAGTTGATCTTACATGAGATGCACAATACACCTTATTCAGGACACCCTGGAATAACAAAGATGGTAGCTGATTTGAAAACATTGTATTTCTGGCCTAAACTCCGGAAAGAAGTGGTTTAGTATGTAGCACAATGTCTGGAATGTCAAAGAGTAAAAGCTGAACATGTTCATCCAACAAGACTTCTATTTCAACATGTTATACCAAAATACAAGTGGTAGGTAATCAGTATGGATTTCATCCAAGGATTACTGATGAGTAAGAATAAGCATGACACTATCTTAGTAGTGCTAGACAAGTTGACTAACGTTTCACATTTCATACCTGGTAATCTAAAAGATGGATCATTTGTTCTTGCCAAGAAATTTGTGCAAGAAATTTTTTGATTACATGGAGTTCCAGAAACTATTATATCTGATAGGGATACCAAGATGACTTCTAGGTTTTGGACAACATTGAATGCAGCATTGGGAACAAGGCTAAACTTTAGCTCAGCATATCATCCTCAAACTCATGGCCAAACAGAAAGGGTTAATCAGGCAGTGGAGGATCTTTTGAGAATGTATTGCATGGATCAGCAGTACAAATGGGAGGAGTACTTGCCCTTAGTTGAATTTGCTTATAACAACTCCTTTTATGAATCATTAGGTATGGCACCTTTTGAAGCACTCTATGGGCAAAAATGTCGCACACCTATCAGTTGGGTTAGACTAGAGGATAGGATCATTATTGGTCCAGATTTACTTAAGGAAATGGATGAACAGATGGTGTTGATTAAGAGTAGATTGAAGGAAGTAGCTGACTGACAGAAGAGTTATGCAGACCGAAATAGAACTTTTAGACAATTCACTGCAGGAGATAAAGTCTTTTTGAGAGTCAAACCTCATAAGAGCTCTATCTCGTTTGGAAAATCATCAAAATTGGCTCCAAGATATGTGGGACCCTTTGATGTACTGGAGGTTATCAATCCAGTTGCTTATAGATTAGCTTTACCCCCTACTCTAGCTCGAATCCATAATGTGTTTCATGTGTCCTTATTGAAACCTTACAATGCTGATGCATCTCATATTCTTGATTGGCAATCCTTACAGGTTCAGGATCCAGGGGTGGTGCTAGTGGAGCCCATTTGAATCCTTGATCAGCATAGTGTGAAGCTACGTAGCAGAGATTTCATTCAGTATAAGGTTCAGTGGGACCAATATTCTGAGGATAGTGCTACATGGGAGGATGCTGAGACGATTGACTGTCATTTTTCTCATTTGCTTTCTTAGGAAATAACTGCTATTTAATTTTGGATATTTTGAAACAATTATTATTATTTTATGATGTAAACTTGGATAGCCTGTGTGCTCTTGGTATTATTATTTAAATTTGAGGTAAGATTGATATTTTGTAAGATATTATGTTTTGTGAATATTGATGAGTGGCAAGACATCGAGACGATGTCTCTTCCAAGAGGGGAAGGATGTCACGAATCATTTTATTTAATATTGTGCAATTTAAAGATGTAATGTGATTTTGAAATTCAAAATAGATTAGATCATTCATAATCTAGTATGAGGAAATAAATTATGCTTTTTACTCTTGCAAATGATATGAAATTCGATATTCTTTTGGGTTTGTCAATGCTGATAAAATTTTGAGTGCAAGTAATGCAGGATGAGGTGAAGGAGGTCGAAGGTGAGAACACAAATCAGGTAGAATTGCTTTTAACTGAACAACTTCGATAGAAAAGGGAATCTTTCACACACCACATTACGATTTATATTTTGCATCTTGAAAATGTGGATGATTTAAATGATCTTATGGAGTGTTTGTTCAAACTGAAATGATGAAATTAGAATGAGTAGTAGATTAATTTAAATGTTTATATAGGTGCATTAATTGCATGATGTGAGTAGTGTTTGAAATAAATATAAGTTGTCTAAGTAATTGTGAAATAGTATGTTTTATGGTTAAAAGAGATAAATGTGTAGATGATTCGAAAATGAATATCGACCCTAGGTTTTTATGTCCTTCTTGTTCAGGTAGGTAAATATATGAAAAGAGTACTTACGAGTTTAAATTTTGTAAATTGAATAAGAGTCCAATATATACATATGAGAAATTTATTCAATTATATACATATATCAATAACCAATTATTGTGAAATTTGACTTCGTCAAATTGTTTTGTCTATTCATACGAAATTTGTCTAATAATAATAATTTCATCTACTTGTAAATATTGAATAATGTATTGTATCTATGAAATTAAACTAAGTAAATAAAAATCCGATATATATATTTGTTATCAAAGAAAAGGTTAATCCAAGAATATATTAAAAACAAAGTCTAATGTTTTATAATAAAGAAAAGTCAATTATAAATTATAAAACATACCATATTATATATCTCTTTATTAAAACAAACCATATTACAAATATAGTTAATATATCCTTTTATTAAACATAATACTAATGTAGGGTGGCGGGTTGAAAAAAGCAGGTCGACCGTTTAAAGCAAATGAAAGAGCTGCCTTGGTTGGTGTATAAACGAACTCCCTCCACCCACGGTAGCCACCTTGGTTGGTGTAGACTCCTCCACCATGGTAGCCGCTTTGGTAGGTTAGTTAGTAGACTCCTCCACCCACGGTGATTGTTGTTAAAGCCTTTAAACGCAGATCAAACATGGAGGCAAGCTTGTTAAGGTGGGCGTAGCTTAAGATACCACCACTACCACTATCAAAGCATAAACATAAACGTGTAAAACACTCCCACGACTTGGCATGCAACATCACTGCGGTAGTCGACATATTTCATGCATGGAGATTGCAGTTAAAACCAACTACTGCATGGAGAATATAGTTGCAATAGCATAGTGGAACAATAAATAAAACCCAGAGGATAGCAGCAAACATAGACACAGATTTTAATAAATAGACGTATGCACACTCATTTGGCATTCTTTTCTAACACAAGATTAGAAGAATGAATTTCTTGAAGGGAGAGTTAGAATAGTTTGAGATAGAGGAAGATTAGTTTGATAGAAAAGAAGATTAGTTTTATAGAAAAGAAGATTAGTTTGATAGAAAAGAAGAATAGTGTGATAGAAAGGAAGAATAGTTCGATAGAGAGGAAGGATAGTTGGATGTAGAGGAAGAATAGTTGCATATTATTGTGGAGATTGAGCGATAGAGAGATAGTTCAATAAAGATAAGAATAGTTGGAGAGAAAGAGAGACTTGCGATCAAGGAGTCGAATCATTTGACGAAGAACGACAAGGTCAAAAGCTCACAATCCACTCTAAGTTTCCAAGAGGTTAGAATCTTTTGTTGTTCATTTCATTTCATTTTATTCGTTAAATTTGGTATAAAATGTGTAGAAAAAGGAAGTTTAGATAATAGATATGTACGTCCAAATGGGTATCGATTATTATTATCGTATTTGAAATGCTTTATAAACCATTGTGGAATAAAAGAAAAGAATTTGGAGAAAAGAGGTTGTTAATATTGTACTTTGCACAAAAATATTTAGTATTAATTCTATTTTTAGAATGTGTTTACGTACTTTTGTTTACATATGAGATTAATCTCATACATGTTTAACACCTTCTATTGTATGTACTTTATTTTAGAGGAAAGATTGATTTTAAGATTTTTGCTTATAAAGGTTTATCGTTTTTATGAAAGATTGTCTTCGAAAGATATATTAGACAAGAATGATTAGTAAGCAACAAAAATGATATCTCTATTTTTGTTTTAAAAGAAATATTGTATTCTCAAAAGAATTTGTGTTTGAGGGAATCAAGCTAGGGTTAAGTTTGAGTTGGAAAAATTTACCTTTCGGGACGGGTGCCGAATGTGGATGCTTTAGGGAGAATAGTTGCTTTTTCCAACTATTATTTTGCTGTGCATGGCATATACTCGGCCAAGTTATTGTTTGAATTATCCGTAGAAAAAGATGGAAATTCCTTATTTATACTCTCTACCACATCCTAGTATGATAGTGAATGCTTGTTTCTTAGAATGAAGTAGGAAAAATGAAAATGCATATATCATCTAGGCATGCACCAGATTCCCTCTTGCTTTCGAATTCTTTGGTTAAACCAATTCGTGCAGGGTCGGGTATTCTTGATTGACCAAGAATTCTGGGGAAGCGTAATCTTCAAGGTTGGGCGGAAAAAGTGCCTGATTCTTGTTCTCGTCTGCGTTCGAAAGACAGAAGGAAGCGACTCAGACTAAAGATCGATAGATGTATCTTCTTGTATATTCTTAGGGCTATTTGGAAGCCTAAGTAGGAAATGAGAACTTCTTTGTATTGCATATTGTATTATTCATGTGCATTATTATGATATATTCGATGTTTGCTTATATTTACTATAAAATATGCTTAGAGATTGAAATCATAAGTTTATTTAAGAATAAAGCGTACTTTTGGGTTAGATCCTAGATTGACGTCTTTACATTTGGTCCCAATAGGTTGAGTGTTTTCTGGTTGATTTGGTTCCGACATGATCCGGTAGCCTCCGGTATGATTTGGTTATGGAATTGGCTTGTTCATGATATTCATGCTCATATTCAGTAAGTTGGTTTTAGTCTAGTGATCACATGCTATCATGTTTGCTTAGAAGATTGGGTTTTGGTTTCGGCAAGAGTTTCACTGGCAGAGCTTTTGATGAAGATCTTTGATGAATTGCATGTGGTATTGGTGCAGCTTCTAGTGGAGTTTTATGATGTTGTTGGTGATCATATTCGAGACTTGGTGGATGGAGATCATTGTTGTAGTGTGTAGACCTATACTGGGTCCCGGTTGATCTAGGTTATGGACTGACTTTAATGTAACGTGTGGATTGGACCTCTTGATGTGTTTTTGGCATGTCTTATGTGTTGGATATTATTTGTTTGGTCTAAGGATGACATGGTGTGTAATTATGTAATTAGTTTATTATCTAGTGGCCAACCTAATTGTTTATGGTCGAAGGTTTGTACATATAGATGCAAGATCTCATTGTAGATCATCATGGTTATGTCCATATATCATGAACAAATCATAGGGAAATTTGAAGTTGCCAATATATTTTTGTAACTCTGATTGGAGTTGACTCTTATGTTTCAAAGCATCTTCACAAAATAAGTGAGGTTGTCAGATTTTTCTCAAGAGTAGGTTACCTTCACCCATAGCTGAACTTATATAATCCTTTTACTTAAGCAGCTTTGCTTTGTCTTCATCCATTTTCTTTACTAATGAAACTTTCAGAGCTTTTTTCATGCTTCTTCTCTGTAGAAATCTAGGCACCATCTTCTAAATATTGCACTTGATCATCTACTACTGTGCAAAGAAGTTTTAGCTTAACCAGCAAGGAATTAGTACTGGGAAGGTTAGTACCAGGGATTAGATTGGAAAGAGTGTCAACAACAAACTAAATGATGTCTTGCTATTTATTTTTCCTCAGTTCTTCCAATTTGACATGCACTAGTTGAATGCTCCTCAGTAGCTCACTTTTATCAACCGATTGATTCAGACAGGAAAAAGTCAAATTGGTGGGACCGGTGGGATCAACCTGCTTGGCTTGATCTCTGGTTTCCTTAGGAGTCGATCCTCCTTCCTTTGCCTTGATCTCCTCTTGTCTTTTCTTCTCATCTTCTTCTTTTTCTTGGGCTACCTTGGCGACCTTCTCTTTCTCCTCTTCCACTCTCCTCTCCTCTTCTTCTTTCTTCTTCTCTTCTTCCCTCTTTTTCTCCTCTTCCTTTTTCTTCTCTGCTTCCTCCTTCTTCTTCTCTTCTTGCTTCCTCTTCTTCTCTACTTCCTTGTTCTTCTTCTTATCTTCCACTCTCTTCTTCTCTACTTCCTTCTCTACTCTCTCTTTCTTTTGTCTCACTTTCTCCGCTTTCTCTTTCTCTTGTTTTTCTTTCTCCGCTTTCTCATCCTTTTCTTTCTCTACTCTCTCCTTTTCAACTTTCTCCTTATCTGGAGTGGTATCCTCAATATCTAGTGCATCAACATCAATGGGGTCATTTTGTTCTACTATTATTTCACCCAGACTATCAAAGATTTCATCCGGTTTGGCTATGGATAGGTCAGGCTCTTACTCAACCTGCCGATTAGCTTCTAATACTTTTTGCATTTTGGTAGCTTCCTTAACCTGCAGATGGGTGTCTTTTTCCACTTCGGAGGTTTTGCCTCTGAGTAGCTGAAGTCTTCTTCTTCACATGAAGAATATGCCTTTGTACTTATCAATAATCTCAAACAATTCTAAATTTGAGGCATCTGGAAAATATTGAGCAAAAACTTTCTCCTCGGTGTCTTGTTCCTTTTCAATGGCATTGCGCCATTTATTGTCCAAAGAATCATACAAAGATTTAGAAGTAATTGATTTAATATCGGTAGGTGACCAATCATTAATACATAAATATTTAATAAGTTCTTGTTCAACATCCTCCTTTTCACTATCATTGAAATCATCAAAATATTCTTTTAAATCATCAATAAATTTCCTTCTAATATTCTTTATGGTCCTTTGACAATGTGTCATAGGTTTGTAAGAGGAAATATCTATATTTACCGGTGCGGAGGTTGCTGGTACATTACCGGTTGACTTCATCTTCTTGCTTGATTGCCTCATCTTCTTCATTTCTACCTCCGGTTCAGTGCCTTCTGAATCCAATGAGTTATTCCAGGTTTTCCTCTTCCTTTAGAATACCTTTTGCAAAATAGCCTCTAGTTTCTTTTTGGCTGGTGACCTCTTGGTCAGCAGATGTAACCAGTGCTGATGCTGATGGCACTGCTTTACTCTTTTTCTACTTCGATACCTCAATAGGTTTGATCCTCTCGGAGTAAGTACCGGTCCTCTTCTTCTTTGGATCCAGTGGTGAAGCAAGTAGGGTAAAGGCATACCCTGTCAGTATATCATTTACCACTTCATAGCCCATAGGTTCAACTTTATCTTCTCTGGCCTCAACTGCTTGCATTATGCAATGATCTATTTTGATTGTGAAATAGATGTCATCTTCATATTTTTTAACTAGATCACCATATATTCTTATTCTCTAGTTCATCTTTAGTCTGAACTCATCAAATTATTTGTTCAGAGTCTCTAGATACGCAAATCCCACTACTTGCAGAGTCTCCTTTATTTGTCTAGAAACCGGTAGGTCACTTGACCATCGAATATCACCAACTCTAGGAAAATATCCTTGAAAATAAAAAAATAAACCAACAAGAAGTTGTATGAACTTAAACCTCAGTGATTTGTCCACTTTGATGGACTTCAAATTTTCCATTATTTATTTTTGCATGCAGGTGCATAAGTCACATTCTGCATTCTCCTTAATCATCCTATAAGTGGCATGCACCGCAGCTCTAGGAACAAAATTCATTCTGCTAGCATAGAATACTCTATACCTGATTACCATGCACGCATACTTCACCAAGTCATCTTTTATGGTGTTAATAGTCATTTCCTATTGGTCTCTTACAGAACCGATGAGCTCTGTCACTTTGGTTTTGGTCATCTTTCGAAGAACAGGGACTTCCCTAACTTTGTAGAAACTAGTCACGGTATGAATTTCCTGCAGTGTAATATCATGGGTTCGCTCAAGGTACATCTTATCACCATGAACCCTACTAAGGATAATCCTAATGTGTTCTTTTGTAAATTCCTCAAGAAAATATACTGCATTGTGTAATTTCTTCTTCTCAATTATGTTGTATTCAGGTTTAATCTTCTTATCGTCTCCACAAAATAGACTCAGCTGGGAGTGAATCACTAGAGACCCTAGGTCTTCTAGTTTGCAATCAATATATCCTAAAACATCCCCTTCGACAATGACTCTGGCAGGAATTTGAGATAGGGCATTATATTTCATCTTCTTTTTAAGAAACTCGAGTGATTCCTTAGGTTCAGTAGAACTAGAAGGGATTTTAGATGCAGAAGCCATATCTAGAAGATTCCAAATGACAAGAATGTTTCAATGAGAAATACCTTCACACTCCAAACTAGGGTTTGCAGGTGTCGAGCACAACACACTTCTTCAGAAGCTAACTTGACCACTTTGACTTCCACACTTATACCTTGAAGTGGCTGCAAAATCTTGTGCAAGATTCCTTTCTGAATTCTTTCGAATGCAAGATAATTCGCTCTTGCTCAAGCTAGAAAAATTCTTCTTTGAAAATAGGTAAGTAAGAATGACGACAAAAGTTACTTTTAAACATGCTCCCACCTACCATAATAAATGCATCACCATTAGGGCTCAAACCCTAATTTTACCTTTTATCGCTTCATTTCTTCTGTCGGTTGATAGGTAACAAATACCAATAAAGGCACTTTACTGATATACTCTGGGGGTTCGAAACAATGTTACCGATATGTTCCCCCTAAGCTTTTCTAAGCTCAGTTTTCTGGTTCAGGGATCTCCACACTAGGTGCAGAAACTGGTACATCTTGTGGCTTCTCTTCAGATTTCTTTTTCTAAGTTTTATCCATATCTTCCTGAATGGTTTCAACATCAATATTCCCTTCTGGGTTGACCGATATGTCTCCTGATGGATTCTTTCTTAGTCTGCATGCTCTAGCAATGTGTCCCAGTTTGTTGCAATGATAGCATACCATTCCAGGTGTTCTCCATGGTCCGGTGTTCACATTTCCATTCTTCCTTATGCATGTTGCAGCAGTGTGACCACTACCATTACAGATCAAACAAGTTGCTCTCCAATTGTTTGCCGCTCCATAACCATTTGACTAGTGGTCATAGGTTTTGTACCGGTTTGGGTTCCGGTTCATAGGAGGTTCCGGGGTAACTCCTTTAGATCTTGGTGCATAACTTCTAGAGTTGTTCATAACTGACCTGCACTCAAAAGCTCTATGCCCAAACTTGTTGCATGCATAATAGTGACCATTAAATCTACCAGTTCTAGCCACATTGTTTTTCATGTAAGGAAAGTTATTGTAAGCCTTTCTCCTACATACATTGGCAATATGTCCTTCCTTAAGATAGTTAAAGCAAATAGGTTTAAACTTTTTCTTACCTTTAGTCTTGTTGTTGTTCGTAGGTGTCGATTGCTCCTTTGGTGCATCACTCTTGGTTCTAGAGGTTTCACCTTCCTTGTATCCAGAGAAACCAAGTCTATTGGTATCCTTTGATGACTTCACCAATTCCAGCTTTTGTTCCAACTTAGTAGCACTCCGGTTGAACTTTGCAAGTATTTCCTTTGATTCAGCAAGTTCCTTGGAAAGAGCATCATTGGTTTTCATCAAGGTTTCATTCTGAGAGATAGAAGAATTTAGGTCTTCTTGTATTTCTTCTTTCTCTTCATTATCCTCTTGCAGATGAGAGGTGATGGTACCAATCTCTTGTTTCAACTTAGAGATCTCACGCTCCTTGTCCTTCACTAAATCTTCATCTTTTCTTCTATTTTCTAGCTCCTGACTCATCATGATAGTCAGTCCTTCCAACTCCCTGAGGTTAGTTCTGGATTCATTTAGTTTCTCCACTTCTCCAACAAGGGCCTCCATGTCTGCTTCATCAAAAGAGCTATTTTCAGTAAATTTCATCAATTGCTCAGCAAGTTCTCTTCTCTTGGCTAAAGAGGCTTTATACTTGATCTTGAGTTCATCATAGGCTCTCTCAAACTCAGTAAGATGGTGAGTGAGTTCCTTCATGCTATATTCCCCCATATCTCCTTCCAAGTGGTTAGACTTATAGAAAGGTAAGCTCTGATACCAATTGATGAATACTAAGAGGGGGGGTGAACTAGTATGCCTAAGAACGTAACCAAACTCTTAAACAATTTTCCAGTAGACCGATGTAGTAGTTTAAACAATAAACTAGTTAAAACACAAACAAGCCAAATAGAAAATAAAGAATTCACCCACATAAGCACAATCATCATAACACAAGAAGTTTTGATGTGGAAACCCAAATGGGAAAAACCACGGTGAGTAAAACTCACAAGTCAACTATCTACAGAATAGTAACCAGACCGGTTAAGGTCTTGCAATGTTATCCACCAGAACAGATCCTGTTAGGAATCTAGATCTTTGTTAGGAGATAAGTCCTGTTAAAGACTACCCTGTTAAAGGATTTCAGATCCACAACTATGAACCACCTTGTTAGAGGATTTACAATAGGCTTGGCTGGGCCTACTTGGTTAAGGGTTTCAGACTTGTCAAAGATATTAGTAATCAACAAGTGGATGATCTAGAAAGTAGCACTGAGTGCTTGATTAGATCCTTGACAGTTCTTTGTTAATGCATTACAGCAGTACTTTAGTCTTCTAACCTTTGCACTCACAATCTCTATTGTGAGATACCTTTTTCACACAGACCTATTATTTTCTCCAACACTCGCACATATCAATAACCTTAAAACCCTTGACATGATGTCCTCATATAGGAACCTGATTTCATGTCAGTCCAATAAGATTAGACTATAATTTTGTAGGTACAGTGCATCTAGACACATTTGGTAACATGACACATAAACATCGCCAAAGTGTCGGTGGATGATAACTCATCACACATTACAATTATTCCCGTTTAACGTAATATACTGATTATCAGTTAACAAATGAAGACTGGAAAACTAGAACATAGTATTTCGATCAAAAAGATTAACCGTCACTTGGGGTCTTTGTTCCGCTTGAGGTCTTCATACCGCTTGGGGTCTTCATACCACTTGGGGTCTTCAGTCATGCTATGACCGATAAGCATCTTCTGTAAAACACTGATAGCCTTTAACAAACAAAGACTATACATATAATGACATACAATACTAGTTGGAACAACTACTGGTTGAGAATAACTCATACATCAAATAAGTGTGTGTCCATCAATGACAATCACAACTAAACATCATCAAAATACCAACAAACTTTCTAGTAGCGTGAAGGATTGGTGTAATGTTCAAGTGGATGGTTCTTCTATGTTCCAGGTTGCTAAAATGTTAAGGCATGTTAAGGAGAAGGTGAAAAAGTGGAATAGAGAAGTCTTTGGGGACATCTTCGTTCAAAAATCTGCTATTGAGGAGGAGTTGGGCCTACTCTAGGATAAAGTCCAAAATGAAGGTTATGTGAATGATAATTTTGTTGGCCATTTGGTGGAATTGATTATGTGTTGCGTTGATGTTTTGTCATTGATGCCAACACTAGCTGTTTGGATGCTTTAACGGTACCCTTTTGGTCCCAGTAGGTTGAGTGGTTTTTGGTTGACTTGGATCCGACATGATCTGGTAGCCTCCGGTATGATTTGGTTATGGAATTGGCTTGTTCATGATACTCATGATCATATTCAGTAAGATGGTTTTGGTCTAGTGATCGGATGCTATCATGTTTGCTTAGAAGATTGGTTTCTGGTTCCGGTGAGGGTTTCACCGGCAGAGCTTTTGATGAAGATCTTTGATGAATTGCATGTGGTATTGGCGCAACTTCTGGTGGAGTTTGAGGATGTTGTTTGTGATCATATTTGAGACTTTGCGGATGGAGATCATTGTTGTAGTGTGTAGACCTATACTAGGTCCCGATTGATCTAGGTTATGGACTGACTTTAATGTAACATGTGGATTGAACCTCTTGATGTGTTTCCAGGATGTCTTATGTGTTGGATATTATTTGTTTGGTCTAAGGAATACATGGTGTGTAATTATGTAATTAGTTTACTATCTGGTGGCCGACCTAATTGTTTATGGTTGAGGGTTTGTATATATAGATGCGAGATCTCATTGTAGATCATCATGGTCAAGGAATGTAATATGCAAATAATGTAATATCATTCTGGTAGAGGATTTGGTTGATCGTTGGAGATCGAATTGGGTTTATGTAAGAGGATTTAGTCCTCCAGTATTGAGCTTAACCGGAACTGTACTCAGGCATAGGAGATGCTATCTTTTCTAGTTCAACACTTCTCCAGATTGTAGTATGGATTTCTATATAGTCAGTGAGACTCCTTTTGTGATGTGCAGTGCGCTCTAGGCTGTTGGCCTTCCTGCAATTACAGGCCCCTCAATTGTAATTCACATACTTACTACAAAAGTATTAACTGACTATGGGTAGGCTTCCCACCGTGGTTTTTCCCTTTACCGGGTTTTCCACGTACAAATCTTGATGTCATGTGGATGGTATTTATTCTATGATTATTGTTTATGCTTAATTGGTTTAACTACTATTCTGGTATATGGTTTAAGCATTCTAGTATTAATTTTTTTGGTTTTGGTATTAAACTTTTAATTTCTAATTGTTCCGGTAATCTGTGACAACTGATTCAACCCCCCCCCCCCCCCTCTCAGTTGTCTTCTGGTTATTTAAACTGTCTAACAATTGATGTCAAAGCTCTGGTCCTCTTTGCAGAAAGCCTAACCACTTGAGGAAGATCTTATGGCAACTAACAGTTCAAGTTCATCCAGTTCTTTTGGAGCTAGCTTTCAAAGAGATATTCCTAGGCTTGATGGAACAAATTACACAGTATGGAAGATTCAGATGGAGACACATCTTAGATGTCTTGGCAAGGATATTTAGGAGATCACACAAAATAGTGTTGTTCAACCCAACAATAAGAATAATAACTCTAGTTGAAGTCTCAACCCGAAGTTTGGACATTCATTTGGTAAAGTCACTATTTCCATAGCTAGTGTCCATTTGATTGTCAACCCAGGGACGTAATACTTGAAATGGGTCTGCACTATCTATGCACTAAGTTCCTGCAATAACTATTCTGCATTACTGCAACAAATAACATTATGTGGAAAAGATAAGAAAGAAATGAAACTATAGAAAGGCTACAGGAAAACTTCTGCATAAATTCATAAAAGCAATATTGGATAAGTTCAATGCTGATAAACATAAATTACTCTGTTCTGGTTTGGCTGCAGGAACAGTCAGTGGATTTGTTTCCAGTGGCTGTAGGAACAATCAATGCAAGAATGTCTACTGCAGCTAAGAAAAGAAAACTAATCTTAACAAATGCACAAGAACACTCACCAAGTGGGCCCCCTTGGATGAGTGATACCAGGCTTCCCAAAAACAACTCTAAAAGCTCAGAATAACATATTTTTATTCATCATTCTTTGGAAGTCATTACATGATTCAATATGAAAAGAATCCTCAAAAATACTTAGGAAAAATCCTCTGCTCTATTTCTCTTCTCTTTCTATCTAACCTCTGAGAAGATAAAGAGCTTATTATTAAAAAGAAATAATCTACAAGAGACAACACAAATCATGTCGAAAAGAAGAGGCAGATGATTGACCAAGAAAGGAGATAACTGGAGTTATGCTGCAAGAAACATGGATCTAAACCGAACCACAACCATAACATACTGTGGCGGTATTTACAACTTCAATGTCCACCTAAGTTAGACATCGGTAGTATCGCTTGATTTCTCCTCTTATTCCATTCCTTACGCTTCTCATCTTTTCTGCTATTTGATCTTTAGTCATCTTCTTGAGTATCCTTTACTTCAACTGGTGTGATAGGCGAACATCCACCGCAACATCATTTATTCCCTGCACTACAAAAGAAATAACGTACAAGAACATACATACGCATTTTGTTTAATTAGGACATTCATTAATTTCACATATGGCATTGCCCTCCCTAAACAATATGCATGGCAACATGAATAAATTACATGGCTATAGTATTAAATGGCATGGCTGCAGGAATAAACTGGCAAAGATAAAATATGATTTAATAGGTTCAGGATAACATATGAAATACATATAGTAAACTTCCAATACATCACTACTACTATGCAAACCAAAAGATGACAAAAACTTTTGGTCTTTATATTCATAATGATACTATGAGTGCTTTAGGACGTCCTAAAGATATGTTTTCAGATACTGCTATACAATTACAACCTATCTTTGCTCAATGGGTACAAAACACTCATGCTTTAGCACCCAGTTTGACAGCTCCCGATGCAACAACAAGCACCAGCTTAACCTAGGGAGGCAGCGATTTGGTAGCAGCAGGTGCCAAAGTGGCTTTGTTACCTATTCCATTAGGAACTGCGGATTTTTTAGTACACCATATTCATGCATTTACTATCCATGTGACTATATTAATATTACTGAAAGGTGTTTTATTTGCTCGCAGTTCTCATTTAATACCCGATAAAGCGAATCTTGGTTTTCATTTTCCTTGCGATGGGCCTGGTAGAGGAGGAACATGTCAAGTATCTACCTGGGATCATGTCTTCCTAGGATTATTCTGGATGTACAATGCAATTTTGATAGTAATATTTCATTTTAGTTGGAAAATGCAGTTTGATGTTTGGGGTAGTATAAGTGATCAGGGAGTGGTAACTCATATTACAGGAGGAAACTTTGCACAAAGTTCCATTACAATTAACAGGTGGCTTCGTGACTTTCTATGGGCACAAGATTCTCAAGTAATCCAATCTTACGGTTCTTCATTATCTACCTATGGCCTTTTATTCTTAGGTGCTAATTTCATTTGGGCCTTTAGTTTAATGTTCCTATTTAGTGGCCGTGGATATTGGCAAGAACTTATTGAATCTATTGTTTGGGCTCATAATAAATTAAAAGTTGCTCCTTCTATCTAGCCAAGAGCCTTGAGTATTGTCCAAGGATGTGTTGTAGGAGTAGCTCATTACCTTCTAGGTGGAATCGTCACAACATGGGCATTCTTCCTAGCAAGAATTATTGCAGTAGGATAACGACTAGGAGGATTTGAAAAGCATTATGGCATCAAGATTTCCAAAGTTCAACCAAGGCTTGGCCCAGGACCCAACTACTCATCGTATTTGGTTTGGTATTGCTACTGCACATGACTTTGAGAGTCATGATGATATTACCGAAGAGCGTCTTTATCAAAAGATTTTTGCTTCTCACTTTGGTCAGTTAGCTATAATCTTTCTGTGGATGTCTGGTAATTTGTTCCACGTAGCATGACAAGGCAATTTTGAAAAGAATTCCGAGGATAGAAATATGACAATGTCTCAACTCATCATGCCCCCCAACTTTAAGATCTTTCTTATCCTATAGAAAAAGGAAAATTTATGATTCTTGCACTAATTCTTAGATCACCAATGGTTCCTTGACCTGTTCCTCCTAAAGCTAGATTCTAGTAAAATCCTTTCATCTTTTCTAGCCTGGACCATCTGGTTGATTCTTCTGTAACTGCTTCATAGGGCTGATCCATAGTCTTACATCCCAATAGTGGCCACATAAGAATAGGAGGCTGAAATATTAGTGGTAACCAGTTATTGGTCTTCTCTCTACCCAGTTGTATATATTTGGGGGCTCTTTGCATAGCTGCCTGAAATTTTTTGCAGTGAATGAGGTTCTACCTGCGTCAATTCTTCTGGTAAGTTATTCCAGTGCTGAGTTAACCCATCTATTGCAGCTGTACTGTCAGTCTGAACTAAATTCTCATATTCCTGGTATATTTCCTCCCTCATTGGAAGCACTAGTTTCCTAACATAATCTCTTACCAATAATTTCTGCCGTTCATAATAAAGAACTCTTAGCTCTTTTGCTTCCTTCCTCAATGGTAATGGACAATAAAATTCAAAATCTTTTTATGCTCTATCTTGTGCCCCATGCTGATCTCATTTTGAATCCATGACATTAAAGCTTTTATATGGATATCACCAATATATAACAAAGGATTCCACTCACTATTTGAGGGTACAACATAGTTATGTAAATAAAATTCACATAACAAATTTTCTATGGAATCTCTTCAACAAGTTCCTCAAGCTGCTATGGAATCTCTCTGAAAGGATCCTCAAGTTGCTCTGCCACATAAGCAAGATTTGACAATCTATCTACATCACCTTTTTTCTGGATTTTAACATCTACAGGGCTCCCTTCTTCTGATGTTTCCACTAAAATAACCTCTACTGAATCACCTGTTGGATGAGCCTTCTGGGTCCTACTCCATGTTCTTCTCATATAAACCTTTGGAGTGGCTACAAGAATGGTTTCTACCTGTGGCTCTATTACAGGAGTTTTTCTTTTTGACCTACGCCTCTTGGCTGCAGAAGAAATTTGAGTTGCATGGGGCTGAACCATAGGTTCTTCATCTGTTTCATTTATTTCCAATTCCTTCCCTTTTCTCTTAGCAAATGGTGAATCTCTTTGAAGAGAAGTGGAGGGTTGCTCCACATTTGCCTCAACTATCTCTTCTTTCATAATAACCATAGCTCCTTTGGCAACGAGCAAATCATTCTTTGCAGAAACTACAGGAGAACAGGGTTCTGCAATATTTTCTTCTTCAACTGGTGGATCATCTGCAATAGGAGCATCTTCAACAAGAGCATCTTCAACCCTCAACTGCAATATGCCCTCAAATACCCCCCATTCCATCTGTGAAATGTCTCTAAGAGAATGTTCTACAAGCAATTTAATCAAACCATGATGGTTGACAGAATGACTTCCATTCTTCCGTGTTTCTTTGGCACTTGTAGAAATGAGGTGGTATAGAAAATTAGGGACATTCACCCTCCGGCCATGCCGTAAATGACTAAGTAATTTAAAATGTGGTGAATGTAGATTTGAATACCTCCCTTTGCAAGTAAGTATTTCATGACATATAAAGCTACTTGAGGCCACTCTGCTGATAGGGAAACCCTCCTAGTTCCTTGCTTGTCCGCCGTTAGAGGTCCGTCTTGGGGAAGTGTTAACTTTGTTCTAGCGCTCCTGGCATCTTTTGATTCTAGAAACAATTCTCCTTCCTGCAGCAACCCTGTAACTTCATCTATCCGCTGCTCCGTAGAAATGACCCTTAATCCTTTAACCATAGCTTCTCCTTCGTTGAAGGAATGCATAAACTCTACAACAATTTCTTCATTAAAATCCCTGATTTTCAAAAAGTAATCAATCTAGCCATGGTGTCTAAAATAATGCTCACAAAGAGCATCCTGCAGCAACACATCATGGACTATTGGTTCATGGCGGATTGGATCTCCACCCATTTCTTACTTTGTTAGTATAGCACACTTTGCAGCTGAGAAACAGAGAACCAAAATATCCTACAGACTTGAAAATTGAAAATTCCATACATATCTCTAAATTCGGCAGCAAAATTTATTACTTCCTTGCGTGAAAGAATATCTTGTTAAAAAAAATGATGGCAAGCAATCAATTCTAAGTACCGAAAAGGATGAATAATTACTAACTTTGGAAACTGAACCATAAAACACCCCCCCCCACCCCAGCTTAACTTAGCATGTGTCCACACAAGCTGACGATATTTAGGGGAGTGTACGCGGATTTAGGAAGGTAGTAATCATAATGAAATCATAAATGCATAATTAAAATAAAATTCAATATGTACATACCCGCAGTCATACGAAAATGATGGCGAAATGAAATGAAATGACAGATAAGAAAATGAGATGGGATGACGTGGATGGAATTTTATTTATGGAGAAGAATATTCCCATAAGATATGGAAATATTATTGTGAAATGATGCAAGAAGAATTATGAAGCGGCAAGCATGTTCGCTGTAGTGGCTGCAGGAACCTTACCTTTATTACTTTTCTCAATTGCAGTAGGAACCTGCTTAGTTGCTGCAGTAACCTTATCAATTACTATAGGAACCTATGCTTCATCCTTTTGGGCAAATTGCTGTAGGAACTCCTCTTTAGTGGCCGGCTTATGATAAAGACGCAATCAATGACCATTCACCAAAATCTTAAACCGAACAGGGTCAATTGTGGTCAAACGAACAGCTCCATTATTGAAAACTTCTTCTACCTCATATGGTCCTAACCATCTGGTTTGCAGCTTTCCCATAGTATCTTTATATCTGGAGTCATACAATATTGCCCAGTCACCGGCTTTGAACTTTTTCTCTTTGATATATTTATCATGCCACTTTTCTCTCTGATTTTGGATTAGTTCTGTCTGTTGGACAACCATTTTCCTCCATTCGTCCAAAGCATTCAATTGTTGAATACGTTATTTTTGTGCTTCAGATAGTTTCATATTTAATTGCAAAGATATCCTCAGAGTTTTATGCTCAAATTCAATAGGTATCATTATTGCTTTTCCATAAACCATTTCAAAAGGTGTAAAACCAATTGGTATTTTCCAAGTTGTTATGTATGCCCAAATTGCTTCTGAAAGCCTACGAGACCAGTCTTTTTTATGAATAGATACTGTTTTGGTAAGAATAGCCTCAAGCTCCCTATTTGTAACCTCTACCTGTCCATTAGCTTGTGGATGATATGGAGTATATTTTTTGTGCCTTATATTGTATTCATTAACCAAAGCTGCAATCAATGTTGAAGTAAATTGTGGGCCCTGGTCTGATACAATTTCTCTTGGTACTCCATATCTTGTAAATATCTCCTCATAAAGAAACTCAACCACCTTATTATCTCTTGCATGTGTCATGGGATGAGCTTCCACCCATTTTGTTACATAATCTATACAATACCAAAATGTAGGATTTGCCATTAGAAGGTGGATCAATTGGGCCAACAAAATCTAATCCCCATTTATCAAATGGTGCAACTAATATTTGTGGATATAATGGCATCTCATTAGATTTAGTAGGTCTTCCCATATGCTGGCATCTATCACATTTTCTTGTATACTGTGCTACATCCTTGTGTAATGTGGGCCAATAGTATCCTGTATTTAGTATTTTGAGTGATGTTCTTTTGGCAGCAAAATGTCCTCCACATGGCTCATCATGACATGCATGCAGGATATCATATGTTTCATCTTCCCTTACACATCTTATTATGACTTGGTCAGACCCAGTATAAAACAAATAATCAACAATCCATGAGAAGTTAAAACTTTTTTCTACTAACAACCTTCTTTCCTTAGGAGAGAAATAAATTGGTATTTTAGCAGCAGCTAAATAGTTGGCAATATCAACATACCAGGGAGTGTGAGCTTGTATAAGGGATATATGTTCATCAGGAAAAGCATCATCTATTACTGTAGAATCTTCTTGTAACCGAAGTCTTGAAAGATAGTCTACAACCACATTAGACTTCCCTGGTTTATCAACAACTGTGATATCAAATTCCTGCATCAACAATAACCAGCAAGCTAATCTACCAGTAATTGAAGGCTTATTCATGAGATATCTGATTGTAGTATGATCTGTATGCACAAATATGGGATATCATGTGATATAGTGCCTAAATTTGTTGAGTGCATATATAACAGCTAACATTTCCTTTTCAGTGACTGTGTAATTCAACTCAAGTCCCTGTAAGTTCTTGCTAATATAATATATTGCACTTTCCAAGTTGTCAATCTTCTATCCTAATACTATTGCTATTGCATAATCAGATGCATCTGTATGAATTTGAAATGGTAAAGACCAATTTAGACCTTTAAGAATTGGTGCTTGGGTCAAGGCATGCTTAAGCTTCAAGAAAGCTTCATTGCATGTAGAGGTCCATTTAAATTCCATATCCTTGGTAAGAAGTGAATATAAGGGACTTGCAATTTTGCTAAAATCTTTGATAAACCTTCTATAGTATCCAACATGACCAAGGAAACTTCTTACATCTTTTTGCTTCACAGGAGCATTGATATGCTGAATGACTTCAATTTTTGCTGGGTCTACCTGTATTCCTTTTATAGAGATATGATGACCAAGGACTATTCCTTCCTACATCATGATGAAGAATTTCTCACTATTTAATGACAAACTATAGTCCTCACATCACTGCAAATTTTTTTTCAGGTTCCCCAATGCTTGTTCAAATTTAGAACCATAAGTTATAAACTCATCCATATAGATTTCCATGGTGTCTTAAGAAATATCAGAGAAGATACTAATCACTACTCTTTGAAAAGTGGCTGAAGCATTACACAACCCAAAAGGAAGAACAAAATATGCATATGTGCCCCAAGGACAAGTAAATGTTTTCTTTTCTTGATCCTCCGGGGCTATCTGAATCTAATTGTAACCATTGAATCCATTAAGAAATGAAAAATATCTTTTACCAACCAAAGAATCCAATACCTGATCACAAATGGTAATGGAAAATGATATTTTCTTATTGCTAAGTTCAAGGCTCTATAATCAACACATACCTTCCATTTTCCTCCTCTCTTAGGAACTATTACCAAAGGTGATACCTGTTGGCTATTAGAGATAGGATAGATAAACCTGGCCTTTAACAACTTCTGCAGTTCTTCTTTAACTATTTCTTTTAATGCGGGATTGATTCTTCTTTGCGGCTATCTGAGTGGGCAACATTATTCTTTTATATAAATATGGTGGGTGCAAACTGTTGGATCTATTCCATGCATATCCTTGTAGTCCCATGCAAAAGCATTTTTATGATATTTCAGCAAGTCCACGAGGGCCCCCTTTTCAGTATCTGAAAGATCTCTATTGATATTCAATCATTTATTCAAATCAACTGATAACACAGTGATGAATAGTGAGTACCAAATTGGTACTGAGAGGGGGTGTGGTGAATTAGTACAGGCACAAAAACTTTTCTTGAACCGGTTTGATTCTAGACTGTAAACTACTGGTAATCCCTAACACCGGTCCAAACCAGACTACTACCGGTTAAACACAGTGCAACTGTGAAAGACATGAACCGGTCAATCTTCTTAGCTTTCCATACAACCTACTCCCTCATTCCCACTTTGTCCTTATGCATAAACAAATAATCTATCATCAGAGATATAATAACTTGCTAGATCAACATGATTCACCGCTTGACAAAACAACAAAGCATCACATGAAAAGGACATCACACATGACACATATTTTTCATGTGGAAACCCAACTGGGAAAAACCATAGTGGGGATGAATACCCACAAGCTGTTTTAAACTCTTTAGAAGTCTGCTTTGTTAGAAGCCTAGTACAGTTAAAGACTGTTACAACAGGTTCTGTTAGGAACCGATCCTGTTAGGGATCACTCGGTTAAGGGTTAAACCTTGTTAAAGGATTTTATGAACTCAATGGCTTTGAGTCACCCTATTAAAGGATTTACAACAAGCTGGTTAAAGCTACCCTACTAAGGGATTTTCCAACTATTGAAGTGATTAGAGATCAATAGGTATTACAATGATATGGTAATAGCACTCAATGCCAATGTAGATCCTCTTTAGCTCCTTCCTTCTGCACACACACTATGCAGGTATCAATCCTCTTAGCTAGTCTGGCAAGAATCACATATCTTTGCACATAGATACACACACAACATTTACCAACAACCTCAGCATGAAACACCACATCGACCTTATAGGAAAAAGATAGGTCGGTAGCATAAACCCTAAACCCTAAACACTTAGGTTGAGAAATTTAGTCGGTTCAATCCTGACCATTGAACACTTTGCATTTGAATACAATGGTCTTGAACAGATCTCAAGACATTCTCCATCGTTCATTCTTCGCCGCTTCTTGGAGGTGATAACCCATCACATGTTCTCCACCATTTGTAGAGACTTCGCAAATTCCTGACGTAGATAGGATCAATCTCCTTCATGAAAGATCCTTCATGTGCATGAGGCTGATGTGGCAACATGATCTGATCTCCATTACAATGCTAACTCATCACACAATGCCATCGATTGAAACACACAGGCTCAAAACACTTCAACCGGAAACCCTGAAGCTGAGACTACCAATCTGTAGTTATGCCATATGAACCCTAGATACAAAACATTCCATATACCATTTCTCATTCCGACATACTGGTTTCGGTTCACAACATCATACCGGTTCACTTTGTCAGTTGCTTAACTTCAATAATCTTGTTCACTCTTCATCATGTTACCGGTTCACTCTTCAGCATATTACCAGTTCTCTTTCAGCATATTGACATCAATGACAATACAATATCATCATGTCAACATATTCTACACATATGCCAACAATCTCCCCCTTTGGCATTGATGGAAATATACAAAGATATCTCTGTTTCTGCATCACATCTTCTCCTTAATACTATAGATATCTTTTCCACTTCACATCTTCTCCCCCTTTGACAATAATGCCAAAGTGGAAGCACAAGCTTCCCTGTTCCACTATGTTGTTCCCCCTGAGGAGTAGCATCCTTCAACACATCAATCCTGAAAATATATAGCAAAGTAAGATCGGACTAATGTGGAGCACAAACCTTTAGATTACCTCTTGAAGGGGCAACACCCCTAACTCACCTCTCAGATAGGTAAAAGTAGCCTTCGGTAGAGGCTTGGTGAATATGTCTGCTAACTGCTCCTTACTAAAAACATGTTCCAATATCACCTCTTTGTTCTGAACCTTTTCCCTCAAGAAATGATACTTGAGTTCAAAGTGCTTGGTTCTAGCATGTAAAACCGGATTCTTGGATATGTTAATTGCACTTGTATTGTCACAGAATATACTTATCGGTTCAGATACAAGAACTTTGAAGCCATTCAATACATGCTTCATCCAAATAGTCTTTGTATAGTTCATAAAAGCTGCAACATACTCTACTTCTGTTGTAGACTGAGAGATACAACTCTGCTTTTTACTCATCCATGAGACCAGTCTACCACCGAGAAAGAATGCACCACTAGTTGTGCTCTTTCGGTCATCTACATTACCAGCCCAATCAGCATCTGTGAACACTTTCAGGTTGAAATCATTATTGTATGGATACCATAACCCATAGTCAATAGTTCCCTTCAGATATCTAAGAATCCGCTTGACTACTACCAAGTGGGATTCTCTTGGGCTTTGCTGAAACCGAGCAGTAATACCCACTGCATGTGCAATGTCTGGTCTTCTATGCACTACATAATGCAACTTACCAATCATTGATCGGTATTCCTTCTCATTTACCAATGCCGAGTCATCCTCTTTTGATAGTTTACAACCAGTCACCATTGGTGTACCAACCGGTTTACTGTCTTCCATGCCAAAGGTCTTCAACACCTCTTTGACATACTTGGACTGAGTAATAAAGATTCCATTTTTCATTTGTTGAATCTGCAGTCCAATGAAGAACTTAATTACCCCTATGAGTGACATTTCAAACTCCTTTTTCATCTCATCTGCAAAGTCATGACTCATCTTGTCATCTCCACCAAAGATTATGTCATCAAAAAATACTTCGCAGATTAGAATCTGATCTCCTTCTGATTTCAAGTAAATATTGTTATCTTCACTTGTTCTTTCAAATCCAATCTTCACAAGATGGGAATGCAAACATTCATACCATGCTCTTGGTGCCTGCTTCAGTCCATATAAGGCTTTATGTAGCCTACACACCATGTCACTGTCTTCTGATAGGGCAAACCCATCTGGTTGCTCTATATACACCTCCTCTTCAAGTATTCCATTTAAAAATGCAGATTTTACATCCATTTGGTATACCTTGAATCCTTTAAAAGTTGCATATGCAAGAAGCATACGAACTCCTTCTAATCTTTCTACTAGAGTAAAGGTTTCACCATAGTCTTCTCCTTCTTCTTGGGCATATCCTTTACATACTAGTTTGGCTTTGTTCCTTACCACTATGCCATCCTCATTTAGCTTATTTCTGAAAACCCATTTGGTTCCAATGACATTTTTATGCTCTAGTCTGGGTACCAAAGACCATGTACCATTATTTTCTATCTGGTCAAGTTCCTCCTCCATTGCCTTGATCCAGTCTCCATCTTTATGTGCCTCTTTGAATGATTTAGGCCAAAATCAGAGATCATACATGAGCTTTCTCTAACCTTTCTTCTTGTAAGAATTCCTACATCTTTGTCTCCTATGATCTGCTTTGGATCATGATTGAGTTTGACATACCTAGGTATGTTCTTAATAGCTTCTTCTTGCTTTTCTTCATCATCCTCATCTTCATTAGCATCTATCGGTGTAGGAGCACAATTGCTGGTACTAGGTTGATTTGCAACCGGTTCCCAGAAGGTTACTACCGGTTCATCTCCTACGTGCTCTCTACCGGTTTCCTCTGATTTCTCAGAGTTTTCATCAACCCTAACATTGATGCTTTCAACAATTCTCTGAGTCCTATTGTTGAAATATTTGAGAGCTTTTCTCTTAGTGGAATACCCTAGGAATATTCCCTCATCACATTTAGCATCAAACTTGCTCTGATGTTCACTCCTCTTGATATAACCTTTACTACCAAACACTATGAAGTAGCTTACCACTGGTGTCTTACCGGTCTAGTACTCATAAGGAGTCTTATCCTTTCCTTTCTTGATGAGTACTTGGTTCATTGTGTAGACTGCAGTGCTCACTGCTTCTCTCCAAAAGGTGTAAGCGACCTTTCCTTGGATCAACATAGTTCTAGCCGCTTCAACCATAGTCCGATTGTTTCTCTCTGCTAGGCCATTCTGTTGTGGAGTCTGTGGGGTAGACAATTGCCTCTTGATGCCTTTCTCTTCACAATATTTGTTGAATTCACTGGAAGTGAATTCCCCTCCTTGATCAGTTCTAAGGAATTTGATTCTTCTAACACTTTCCTTTTCTACCAATGCTCTGAAATCTTTGAACTTTCCAAAGGCTTCAGACTTGTCCTTCAAGAATGTGACCCACATCATTCTTAAGAAATCATCTGTAAGAATCATAAAATACCTATCTCCCTGCACACTCCTAGTTTTCATAGGACCACACAAATCAGTATGCACAAGATCAAGTAAGTTGTCAATAGTGAAAGATTTACCTTTGAAGGTTGAGGAAGACATTTTACCTAGTTGACATTCTCTGCACAAAGGATTTTCTGGTTTGCTCAGCATCGACAGTCCTCTAACTGCCTTGATCTTACTGGCCTTCACTATGTTATCAAAGTTTACATGGCAGAGTCTCCTATGCCATATCCAACTATCATCAAACTTAGCCATAAGACATGTACTTATATTTGCATTCAACTAAAATAAGTTACCTTTGGTCTGCATACTGGTGGCCATCAGTTCACCATTCTTTCCTTTGATTTTGCAGACTCCATTTTTGAATTCCAGAGTGAGTCCACTGTCATTCAGTTGGGCAACACTCAATAGATTGTGTCTTAGACCTTCCACCCAATACACATTATCAGCACTGCTCTTTCCATTTAGAGAGATGGACCCTCTGCCTTTGACCATACATGGTGCATTATTACCAAAATGAACCACCCCACCATCATACTCTTCCAGAGATATAAACTTGCTCCGGTCACCAGTCATATGGTGAGAACAACCACTGTCAATAATCCACTCATTGGAATTATCAAAGTGGGAGACAGGAGCCTTTTTGTCTAACACATCCTCCTTGACTACAACAAACACAAGATCTTCATTTTCTTCATCTTCTGATTCCTCATCTGTGACACCTTCATCAACTGCTACAAAATAGTTTCTTTGGTTTCCTCCTTTGAATTTCTTGAACCTTTCCAGTTTGTCCTTGTTGTCACCATTAGGAAAGTTTATAGCGATGTGTCCTATCTGGTTACAAGAGAAGCATTTCAAAGGAATCTGTTGGGAGTATTTAAAACTGAGTCAAGTTTATAGGCCCATTTCAAAATTTTGCCCTGCATTTCCAAATGATTAAAATAAGTCAGTTTGAATGGCCAAATTAGCAAGGGGGTAAAATGGAGCCGGTTGATTTTCAGAGGGTAAGGATCGGGATTCATGTCCCACACCTTTCATTTGGCCTATGCAGTGATGTGCAACTTTCAGAATTCATTTTGGATAAGTTTATGAGGTACCCATTTCGAGGGGTGAGCTGAAAGTGCATTCTAGGCATAAGTGCAAATTTTATTGAGTAGCCTACTTTGAGCGATTACATATTTTTCCTTGTTGATCGTCATAAAAAAATTCAAAGTGGATTCAATTTTATGCATAAATGTGAGTCAACATGCAAAATTTCAAGTCCTTATGAATCCGTTTGCTCAATTTTCAAAGCTCAATCCGTTTGTAGTTTGTGATGTTTGCACAGGTGTAAAAATGTCCTGGTGAGCGTCATGTCAGAATGTTTGTTCCGGGCTAATGTTGGTATAAATGGTGAGATACGTTTCAAATTTCAAGGCTCTAACAATCCGTTTGATCGGTTTTCAAAAGAGCTCATTTTGACATCAAATTCAGTTATCTGCACTTTCAGTGTTATATTAGTTAATGTAGCCGTTTTGGTGAGCACGCCGTTTGCATCCTGTCAGTCGGGTGATCGAATTGAGAATTCAAAGATTTAATATGTACTTAAAGGTACCTATGTTCCGAATTTGAGAGCCTACGGAGGTCGTTTGATATTTTTGAGAAAGGCATCATGTGTTGCCAGAACATTGACTTCATCAGGTTCGCAGTGTCAACAAAACCAGTTGGCCGTTTTCAGAAATTAATATCTCTTTGCTCGGGACTCGTCTTGAGAAACCGTTTGGTAGATTTCATCCTTGTATATCAAAGTACATGCTTGTCAGATGGTGAGCTCCAGAAAGGTGTTTTGACAGGTTTGAAAATTACGTTTTCGCGATTAAATGCGAAAATTGTGGCGTAATCGCCTGAAGGTTGTAAAATGCGGATTAATGATCCGAAAGCGATGCCGATCATTTCCAAAGGTATGTTTGAGGTTCGTGAAGCATTCTAGGGGTCAGTTGCATGAAAACGAAATTTTTTTTAGTCGGACCCACTTTGGGGCCCGACCTGGCTCATGCCTGTGCCTTATTATTTTATTG
Source organism: Cryptomeria japonica (assembly GCF_030272615.1). Classification (NCBI taxonomy): domain Eukaryota; kingdom Viridiplantae; phylum Streptophyta; class Pinopsida; order Cupressales; family Cupressaceae; genus Cryptomeria; species Cryptomeria japonica. Next base: position 330,577,382 of record NC_081412.1, read on the forward strand.
GCGACTTGGCTTTATGAGCATTTCTAGAGTAATGTTGATGTCCATTGTTGGAGTCGAATACTTATGTGTTTCCCACCAGAGGATAATGTAAAATCAATGCCATATTTTCCTTCCCTTCTGGAACTTGGTGGTTGGGAGATGAGTTTTATGAAATATGCAAACCAAATGAAAACCCCAGCATCTTCCCTCTTTGTTGAATGTGTATTGTTTGGATGGCAAAAAAAAAAGAGTCTATGGCTGGTGTCTTTCATTATTCTCCATCTATAATGGCCTTTACAACTCCATTGCCAAATGGTTATGACCGATTGCAGCCAAATACAAGGAGTGGTGAGAAAAGAGAAGTTTGAAAAGCCTTTGGCATGAAATGAAAACAACCAAGTGCATTGAAACTCCCTTTGATGGCAGCTACAGCAGCAATAAACTTTCAGACAAATGCATTTGGTAGGTGTAAAATTAAATCTCCTTTTGCAGCATTGAAGATGGAGTTTGGAGGGCTCAGAAACTTCAAACAAAATGAAATTGGCAGTTCATGTGGTGTTGAACAAACAAGTTTAAAAGGAAACCATTCAAACAAATGCCAGTAAAGTCCTCCCTGTGTGATCATTAGAAGGCAATGTGTTTTTTTTAAAGCAAAGTTCAAATGCAGATTTGCCAGCAGCTGGAGTCTTTTAAAACAAATGCAATGTGCAGCAAGCAAGACTTCAACAATCAGACCCTCCCTCCACGTAAGCCCTCCAAAAAATGCAATTGGTGTATGCATAACCCCCCCTTGTGTAGCATTTGGAGAAGAGGCAATATGAAATAGTTTTAGTTTTAAAACCAATGTATTCAACAGCAGTATGGACAGGTAAAAGCGTTGAAGATAGAATGGAGTTGAAGAAGTTTCCAATTTAGAAGAATGGCAACCACGAAAACCCAGGAGAAAAGCTTCAAAAATGCAGTCCCAGGCAAATAGCAATATCCCACATTGGCTGGGAAGTGTTATTTTTAAATATTTATAACCAAAGCTCCATGCATGTATAATGTCTAAGCCATAAAGGTTTTTGACAGATGGTGCCTATGGGTGCCCAAGGCGGGCCCATGCGTGAGCACGCTTCCCGAGGTGATGGAGGAGGTGAGTCGACAAAGACCAAGTGGACCCCACACAGACACGCTTCCCGAGGCAGCCTGGCGAAATTTTGTAGAGGAAGGTCGGGTTAATGAGTGAGCAGGTTCGAGATAGATCAACGGTGCGCGCTATTTCGTGAAGGGAAGATGCACGTCGTTTAAACCAGCGAAATAGCGAAAGTGAACGAGAGTCGTCCACGTGTCGTGATAGTGGCAGTCCAGCAGGCGGGTCCCAGTGAGGTGGCACACAGTTGGCGCACAGGTGGCAGTCCAGTGGCGATGACGTGGCGGCCAAGTGGCAGTGACGAAGCAGATGACGTGGCGATGATGAGGTGTCATCCCAGGTGGCGTCCGGTCAACCCCATCGACCAATCGGAGGCCACCACATGGCAAAAGCGTCAGGACCGAATGGAGGCAAAAATCAAAATTAAAATGAATAAATGATATAGTTCTGACTATATTAAATTTCGAAATATTTAAATGACTGAGCACAAATGGGAATTAATTCGCCCAGGGTCTAAATTTTGGCCAAAATATAAAGTATTATATATCGCCGGAAATCTCTCGGAGTGAGGAATCCGATTATGAGGTTAATTTTGACAAATGTGAGATATTTTGGAAGCAGTATCCACGGGAACAAAATTCAGTTAGAGGGGAGACACTTGGCAATTTTCAGTTGTAGATTTGATTTTCTTCCCTCTCCTTCTTATTTGAAATTCTTCTCAGTTGTAGGGGTTCCAGTTTTTGAGAGATTTGCTCCAAGGGAGAAATCTGAAATTACAGGTTCTAGTGATGGCATCCTTTTATCAATGCAAATGACAGTGTGTTCGTTTATGTTTTCAGTGTTGTCTTTACTGTAGGTTAAGTTTCAATTTGCAGGTTCACACATATGCAAGGCATGTGTGAGTTTCCATGAAATTGTCTCCAAAATGTACTCAGATTCATATAATTTCATATTATCAAGGATAATTTGAGTTGTCTCTTTTAGATTCCTCTAAGAGTGTAATGTTGTCTTTTGGGTATTCTTCAAGGAAGGATTTAAATCCTAAAACCCAGCATTAATGATTTTGAATGCATATTGGATATCTACATATAAGTATGGTTTTGTGACAGAGCAGAGGATTGTATTAATGTAAGGCATTGATACATGAAAATTTAATGTTGAAAAGAACTTGCATCTGAGATTTCTCATCCAGTTTTATGCATGACTCTGTGGCCTGGATAAGGCACTGGTCTCTTGTAATATTGAAAGGTTGTTAGAACACCTTTTAAAATAAAAAATCAGAATATCTTTTTATATTTTATGTTATGTGGAAGTGTCCCTCCATCTCATGATTCAAAATGTTGAGTTGCAAGTGTGGATCTAGCCCATCTGCAGTTATCTCTTAGTTTTTGAACCTTTTGAGATCCATCTGCTTTTGATTGATGCAGTCTTGTGTGTAATAGGTCTGATTAAATGCATCAAAGGTATACCCGCCTAGGTTTTGCAGAGCCTGAAGAGTAGAAGGATTCATATCCTTGTGATGTTGTCCAAGCCCTGAAGTGTTTCATTGATTGAGATTGGCTATCTCATAGATAGATTTGCAGGTATACTTGGGTTATCACTTTTGGTGAACAACAGAATCTTACCCCTATATTTGTCGGTTCCCTTAGGATGTCTCTTGGCAAGAAGGGCTTCAAATTCCATCAGAATCTCCTCATCATCCATTTCTTTGCTCTGTCCTGGTTCACCACTAGTGCTTGCTTCTTTTCCTTTTTTGGATGTTGCAGCAGATGCTCTAAGAGCTGATTCAGTCTTCTAAACACTACCATCAAAACTATTTATCTCATAGGCTATCAAATTTGCAATGATGGAGTCTAGGGATACCTTAGTCTTGTCTATTGATCTCAACTCCTAAATAGCAGCAACCCTTATTGCATAGACCGGTAATAAGGAACTCAAAAATTTGCTAACAACAGCAGAATCTTCCATTTTACCACCTGCACTCTTGATATCTCCAACAACAGTTTTCATTCTTATTCCATATTGTTGAATGGTCTCACCTTCAACCATCCGCATGTTTTCAAACTTCTCTCTAAGGCTTTCTTCCTTAGCTTGTTTTACATGCTCATCACCGCCATAGATATTCTCAAGAGTATCCCATACTTCTTTGGGATTTTCTTTATCCTGGGCATCAATAAACTCAATGTCAGATAAACTACTGATTAGGGCTTCCATGACTTGCCCATTCTCCTAAATCTCTCTCTTTTGGTCATCGGTGAGAGTACCGGTAGGGATAACATAAACATTCTCAACATAGCTCCAATGTTGAGCACCCATGCTTCTGATGTATACCTTCATTCTATCCTTCCATATTTTAAATTTATCTCTGTTGAATTTTGGACCTTCTCTCTTCATCATTACAATAGGATCTTTCCCTCAAGCGGTTAAGCTTACAACACAGAGGACCTGGAGGGTGCTCTGATACCAATTGATAACTCAGTGATGAATAGTGAGTACCAAACCGGTATTGAGAGGGGGGGGATGAATCAGTACAGGCACAAAAACATTTCCTGAACCGGTTTGATTCCAGACTGTAAACTATTGGTAATCCCTAACACCGGTCCAAACTGGACTACTACCAGTTAAACACAGTGCAATTGTGAAAGACATGAACTGGTCAATCTTCTTAGCTTTCCATACAACCTACTCCCTCATTTCCACTTTGTCCTTATGCTATCAGTGTTTAAGAAATGGGTTTTCTTTTCCCATGATTGGCTAGGTTTTTGAAATTTTGAGTCAGGTATGTTATTAACTGCTTCAAATCTATTTTAGGTCTTTAAGGGTTAAGGGTTTTTAGTTTTAAATCACTCAAATGTCTGATCAAAACCCTCTGGTTTCTATTCCTATGTTACTTTATTCACTTAAGTAATGGGTCTTGGGGTCATGTGAAGTGTCCCCCCTTGTTATTTACCTAGGCGGTCGTTAAATAATTGTAAAAAAATCTATGCCTTATGTCTTTTTCCTTCTAATGTTGTTGGGTCCAGTAAGTGTTACGCAGCTTTCAAATGAATCTACGACTTTCACTATTTTGTTAGGCGAAGTTGCGGGCGTGTTAAACTATGCGAAATAGCGAAAGGAAAAAGCATGTTTGACTGTGTGCATTGGATCTAGTTTAATGAGACTCCATCTCACTCAAGATCTAACGCCTGGCGTTGATTCGCAGTCAAAACGAGCGAGTAAATTACCTTTCATGAAATGGCAAAAAGGTTTGGCGGGACCCAGCAGTGGAGACTTTTCCATGGCTAAAAGGCGATCAAGTTCAAAAGAAATCGATGGCTCATGTTGTTTTGCGGTTGATAGATGCTCACATGTTATGCTCTGCAAAACAATGAAAGGTTTTTTGGCTCGGGCAAAAGAGGTTCATAAGAAGCATAATAGATGCATAGGTCCTCAAAGATCTAACGACTAGCGCAGTTTCGCAAGAGAAAGATGCTCGGAAGATAGCTTTTGCAAAATAGCGAAATGACATGGTGTTCCAAGCAAGCAGTCCAACTGGTTGAGGTGGCAAGTAATATAATGACACATGGCCAAAAATCAAAGTGGTTAGTGAATTGGATTTAAGGACTAACGGGTGGGTCCAAGAAGATGAGTCATGCTGTGGGATAAGAAGTGACCTGGCAGATACAGGTGGCAAGGATGAGGCGGATCCCGATGTTTTCTCTCAGTGAATAAAAAGTTGACATGTCAGTTCAGGAATGACTAGACATCAGGTGGATAAAGCTGAGTCAGACGACCCACGTTTGCCAGATTCAAGTAGGTTGTTAAGCATCGGGCAAGTTTGATATGGTCTAATGGTTCGTGTGAGCTCACAAAAGTAAGATGCTCATGTTTTAAGGTCTGCGAAATGGCGAAAGAGCTAGTGGGCCCAAAGAATAGATAAAGCATAAAGATAAAAGGGGATCAACTCTATTTTGATCCAAGGGTTCTCATTGCTTTGTGGCTGCAAATCAGCCAAGGATTAAGGCCCACAAAATGGTGAAAGAGAAAGAGAGCTTCTTCCCGGCATGACGTGGAGTGACAACTGTTACTTCTTGTAAAGCTTGATGGTGATGTGTCGATTGACACATAGTTTCAAAAGGTGATTAAGGGCCCACCAAGGTGTAACCGGTAGTTATGCAGGAAATAAGACACGTGGTTGACTCTGAACTAAACCCGAAGAGTTTTCCAGGGCTAATGGACGAGTGCCACGTGGCATTTGTTAACCAGTGAATAAGTGGGGTAAACAATGTCCAGATAAAGGTCTCACTTAAAATATGGTCATCTCAAGATTGATTCAACACTTCTTGTTGTTTCATGGCCCGAAGATGTAAGTGGATTAACCTCTGTGAAATAGCAAAAAACCGTTAGCCGTCAAGATGAGGCACGGTTAGTGAAAAAGTTGACGGTCCCAGTAGGAGTTAAAGGCCGGGTGGTTAGAGTTCCATCTAACGCTTGGCGTAGCTTCACGAAAGGAAAATGCTTGGGGGATAAAGCTTGTGAAATGGCGAAAAGGAGGTAGGGCCCAATGCAAAGGCAAAGAGGTTAAAACAGTGTAAAGACCGATCAAGTCTCATTTGATCGGACGGCTGGCATGATTTCGTTTGGCAAAATTGCTAGGATGTTATGCTCTACGAAATGGTGAAAGAGAGAAAAGAAAATATACAGGCATGTTATGAGCTGTTGGAGCGAAATTTTTGAATTCTTTTATGAATTCAATTCTGAAAGGATGGCTGAAGCATGTGGTATCAATGTCGCAGTTAAGAGCCTAACTACCGTATATGATCTCGCATCAATTGAATGAAGGCATCATTTTAAAAAGTTGTTGCAAAGAAGAAGTTGTAGAGAAAATTTCTTTAGTTGCAGAGCGGATTTCTTCAAGCCAAAAACAGGTTCTCTTTTACTCTTGCTTGGCAATTACTTGACAGTGTGTTTTAATTGAGGTTTTGATTTATTACAGAACAGTTGGGGCTAGTAATTAAATTTCTTGCATAGTTTTTTAAGATGGCACCTAAAAGAGAATTCTCAGGAAAGGTTAATTACCAGGAGAGGGCTATCTATGATGATTTCCTAGAACAGTTGACAATGTCAACTAATGTGGCAGCAAAAGTAAAGGAATTAGTGCCAAGAGCTCCTTGCCTAAAAATAGGAGAAGGATTATATGATAAGGGCAACTGCCTAAGAGACCCTCAAATTGGGTTGTCTAGGTTGGGATTATTTAAGGTTGGATTTGGTATGAGAAACTCCCCAGCCCCAATGAATAGTATCTGGGAGTTGGACATAGGCAAATTGGTGGTCCTTGGAGTATTCATGGATGTGGATCTCCTAACTCAGATTGCACACAACTATGACCCAATCAAAAGAAGTGTTAAGGATATAAGTGGGAAAAACCTCATTGAAATAAATAATGAGGAGTTTAGAAATGCTTTTGGGCTTAGTGAATTTACCAATTTTTAGAGCCTATTATTTTTAAATCACTAGCTCAGGTTTATAGTGTGCAGAGGAACCACCTTAGAAATGGGCCTCTTAAAGAATTCTTTGTGAAGATAGGCAGATTAAAAGTTGTAGGACCCAACACTGAGGAGCCTTTCTCTTTAAATCTGTTCACCCTTAGGGCCAAAGGATTATACTGGTCACTCTGCCAAATTTTAGGAGAAGATGCTGAGGCAAATATGCCAACTCATTACATGTTAATGATTGCTCAAATTTTGAATCCTTCCTTGGCAATGACCTTTGATTATGCTTCCTATATCACTGATGCTATCCATGAAGGATTGATAGGAATAAAGAATGGGAAAGTGGATAGGCCTTTTGGATGGTACTCCCTCCTCATGCATTTATTTTTATTCAAGGGTGGTGACTATTTTGCAAGTGGAATGGATATTGTGAAAGAGAAAGATGGAGAGAAGATGCCAGTGCAATTATGGAGTACGGTGCTATCGTGGGACAAAGAAGATGCAAGCTTCTTAAAGTTTGATAAGTGTTTTGCATCTAAGATTAGAACTCTTATCTGTTCAGAGAATCCAAGAGTCCCTAAGGTTCTTTTGGAATTCATTAAGCCAAAAGAGTTTGCTAAGAATATTAAAATTGTCCACAATTGGGGTGATATCTACTTATACCCTGTCTCCACAGTTTTTAGAGTATATGGTTTCAAAGGCACTCCATTTTTGTTACCCTATCAGGTCCCTCTTAAAGTGGGAATTGCAGAGATCCTCAGGCAAATTGGTAGTGTGCAAGAGGCAGAGCTAATAGGCAGAGGTAAAGGGACCATTTTCCCTACAGTTACCATAGCACATCAATTTGTGATAATTAAAGGAGGTTGGAAGTATTTTGAAGATTTCCTTCAACCATACCATTTGTCAACTGTAGTATCTTGGTGTGTTGACCCTGAATATTTCTTCAACGACATGTTCAGAAAGAGGGCAATATGCAGAGGTAGACCCCACCAATTCCAATTTCCTAAAGACCTCATTAGGAATGAATTTGATTTAGATGAGCAAGAGCTGAGGAAGGAAAAGTGGGTGGCCTATAAGAAGGCTTTAGACTTTGTGCACCAATTTGACACTAGCTATGACCCTTTGTCTAGCTTTCACCCCTTTCAAGAGAAGATAAAATTCCTAATTCTTTGTTTTGAGGATGTGATGTAGACATTGAAAGAAAAGAGGGAGGTTTTAATTAAGAATAACCTCGAGAAAGCAAGTCTGGTTCTAAATAGGTCTGCATCTGCCAGAGAAATCCCTCTTGGTGATTACATGTTGCATAAGAAGTCCAACTATAGTGTGTTGATGCCAACAACAGGGGAGCCTTCTACCTCAAAAAAGAAGAGGAAGATATAGGATGTCATTGACATTCAAGATAGCCCAAAGAAACAAAGAGTGGGAAAGGAAATACAATCTGATGAACCCTTGTATTCCCCATCTCAATCCCCTATTCATATAGGAGATGAACAGGGAGCAACTGTTATAGTTAGGCAGTCTTGGAGAGATAGCATACACATATGATGAAAGTGTAAGAGGGAATTCCAGAAGAGACCCTTATTGTTGAGATGAACATTACTACTAATGAGTTCAAAGGCTAGGAATGGGATCTTGAGATCAAGCAAGCCAGTGAGGATTTCTTGGCTGATAATAATTTTGTCACATCAGGAGATTTCATGCAATTTGTGTGGAAGCAGAATATTGATAAATTTAATGCTAGGTGTGAAAAGAGGAAAGGTGAGCAGCCCCACAAAGATCCAGCTGTGGTGGAGGAAGAGATAAAGAAAGAAATGGTTGATGAGTTTAAGACCATCACTCCCGAGTAGGGAAGAGACATGGTAGCATAGGCTGGGGTACTCATTCTCCCCGAATGGGACATAGCAGATGCCTTAGTTTTAGAGGCAGTAAGAAAGGAGACCAAACCTATGGAGGGAGTCACTTTCAACAAAGATAATGCTGCACTGGTCATGTGGTCTCTTAAAAGAGATGAAAATAAAAGGAATAAGGACACCCTAGGGTCAAGTTACCTTGGAGGAATGATAGTGAAAAGAGTGCAGAGCACTGGGGTAGTGGAAGCTGCTAGCACTGTGCTAGAGACTGCAAAGTTTAGTGTTGCAGTAGCAGAAAGAGAGGCTAAGGAAAAGGCAGATCTCCAAGTTAAGTTGGAGACAATTTTAAAAACTTACAACAGTGCCAAGGAAGAGGTAAGGGGTAAAGATAGCATCATCGCCAAGCTACAAAGCCAGTTGGCAGGACAATACCATCAAGGTGAGTCCTCAACATTGATGATCTCCTCTTCTCTTGCAAGACCTCCACCTACCAGCCCCATGATTGAATTCCCACCATCTCCAACACCTTCTAGTTCTCAGTTGATTGAGATCACTCCCCATGAGTTGGAGAATTTAAAATAGGCTCAGGCCTTATATGCAAAGAAATATGAAGAGAGAGTAAAGGCTACAATTTTAAGTTTTGCTGACACTATAGGGTCTTCACTAATGTATAACAACATGAGTAAGATTTTGGAAATGTGGAATGAGTTAAATGGGGACAAGACTATTTTAATGCCTATTTTTTATAAATGGAGACCCAGAGAGCAGGTTATAGAACTGATTTGTGTATCCTATGATGAGGAAGGGGCTGACCCTATTATTAAATCTACAAATGATATGACAAAGGATTTAGTAAAGTTGGCAGAAGGAGTAGATAATGCAGATAGAAAGATCAACTTGTACAAGAAAGAGTACACTGATCAAGTTTTTGAATTACTCCCAGGAGGTTTTGTCAGTCCAACCCAATTAAAGGACAAACAAATATGGCTTAAGGAATTGGAAGCCAAATTGTCACTAAGAATAAAAGGAATTGTTAAATCAGAGGATGCCTCCATATTTTTCAAAAACAATTGAAGAGATTGAGAAAATCAAATCTCATTATGGTTTCCTGAATTCAGAGGTCAATAAAATGAGGAATTCTTGGAAAAGATTAGCCAAGACAAAAACAAGAGTGATTAATTTCTCATGGCCTACTGATGAGGTGTATCAGGAATGGACAAGAAAATATGCAGTGCTTGATGTGGAGCAGTTAGAAAATGTTGCAACAGAACAACAAGAGGAAGAAGCTGTGGATGTTGAAAGAGACTTGTAACCGCATTTGTAAAAGGTTTTGTAACTTCTTAAGAAGTAATCATTGTAACAAACTCTCCTAGGAAAGTCTGAAGCTATGTGTGCATCCATATTGTTATAAATGGATACCAGGACTAGTAAAACAATGATTGCAAGGAATTGTAAGAAAACACTGCAAAAATTTATCTGAGCTTTTTTCAAGTTTTTATGGAGAATATTCAAAGGTTTTTGTAATACTTTTCAGAAGGAAATATCAATACACAGACCATTGGTTTTGAGTTTAAATTTTGTGTTGTCTTCAAGTATGTTTGCAAATGTTTACTATTTCATTCTGAGTAATCTAGGGTTATTCCTTTTGAATATGTGTTGTAAGGCAACTTTCAGTAGATATGTTTCTTAGCTTTTCTCTTTAGGAGGGGAATTAAATATGCAGGAATCATTTCTACTAGTAAATTCTTTGTGGGATACTTTGAATTTTGATGAACACAATTTAGTTTGGTATGAATAAATTCTTATGTGTGTCAGGCATGTATAGGGATCTGCAAAAGCCAAACTGATGGGATATGTAGAGATATTCGATTGTGGAAGTATTGTTTGAACTTAGAGGACTCTGTGACCTTGGATAAGGCACTGGTGTATATCAAGGTTATCTATTACATATCTTGTAGGTCAATACTGAACATGAATATAAGTTTCATTTCTTTGTTTCAGTTGATTTTAAGGTGATAAGATCCACTAGTTTTTGGATTGGTTTGCTATGGATTTATCTTTTTAAAGTGTGAATTCAGTTTACAAAGGTATACCCGCCTGAACTTTGGATAAGTTTGAAGTGTAGAAGGTTAATCAAACCTTGTCATATATTATCCTGAAAGTTTCCTTCTCTTTAATCTCTCTTCTACATACAGAGTTATCATATCACTATAAGGATTTTAAAGTGAATCAGATTTTGAGAACAACACCTTATGCATAAATAGATAATCTATCATCAGAGATATAATAACTTGCTAGATCAACATGATTCACCACTTGACAGAAAGCAACAAAGCATCACATGAAAAGGACATCACACATGACACACATATTTTTCATGTGGAAACCCAACTGAGAAAAACCACGGTGGGGATGAATACCCACAAGCTATTTTGAACTCTTTAGAAGTCCGCTCTGTTAGAAGCCTAGTACGGTTAAAGATTGTTACAACAGGTTCTGTTAGGAACCGATCCTGTTAGGGATCACCCGGTTGAGGGATGGCTAGAATACCCAATTAAGGGTTAAACCCTATTATAGGTTACCTTGTTAAAGGATTTTATGAACTCAATGGCTTTGAGTCACCCTGTTAAAGGATTTACAGCAAGTTGGTTAAAGCTACCCTGTTAAGGGATTTTCCAACTATTGAAGTGATTAGAGATCAACAGGTATTACAATGATCTGGTAATAGCACTCAATGCCAATGTAGATCCACTTTAGTTCCTTCCTTCTGCACACACACTATGCAGGTATCAATCCTCTCAAGTAGTGTGGCAAGAATCATGTATCTTTGCACATAGATACACACACTACATTTGCCAACAACCTCAGCATGAAACACCACATCGACCTTATAGGAAACATATAGGTCGGTAGCATAAACCCTAAACCCTAAACATTTAGGTTGAGAAATTTAGTCAGTTCAATCCTGACCATTGAACACTTTGCATTTGAATACAATGGTCTTGAACAAATCTCAAGACATTCTTCATCATTCATTCTTCGCCACTTCTTGGAGGTGATAACCCATCACGCGTTCTCCACCATTTGCAGAGACTTTGCACATTCCCGAGGTAGATAGGATCAATCTCATTCATGCAAGATCCTTCACGTGCATGAGGCTGACGTGGCAACATGATCTGATCTCCATTACAATGCTAACTCATCACAAAATTCCATCGGTTGAAACACATAGGCTCAAAACACTTCAACCGGAAACCCTGAAGCTGAGATTACCAATCGGTAGTTATGCCATATGAACCCTAGATACAAAAGATTCCATACACCTATTCTCATTCTGACATATCGGTTCTAGTTCACAATATCATATCGGTTCACTTTGTTAGTTGCTTAACTTCAATAATCTTGTTCACTCTTCATCATGTTACCGGTTCACTCTTCAACATATTATTGGTTCTCTTTCAGCATATTGACATCAATGACAACACAATATCATCATGTCAACATATTCTGTGCATATGCCAGCATCAACTTCTATCTTGGTAGTAAGATCAATCTGGGACACATTAGAAAAATGAGAAGTACAGACTTCCTGTGGCAACAGAGTATGCAATACATCAGTGGCTGCAGGAAAGTCTAAATCTGCAATATTTGGTACCAACTCCTGCAATTGTTGTTCTTGTATCAACTCATTTATCAAAATTTTATAAAGAATTGATTCTTAATCATGTAATTGCATAAATGACCCTCGATTAATCATCATAAGGTGATTAATAGAGTCAACTCCCTCAGATTCTTCTCCCAGAATAGGCTAAATAACTTGTTGTTGATCCAACTGGGGTTGTGCAGGAGAATACAAAGCTAATGTTTTTGTAGAGTTTCCATCTAAAATAGTCATATCCCCTGATCTACATCCAATATATGCATCAGTCGTGGCAAGCCAAGGTCTTCCCAAAATCACCGGATATCCTCCCAATGTTGCCTTTGGAGATAGAATCATAAAGTCTGCAGGGTATTCCCAGGAATCCAAAATAACCACCACATCTTCAATCATACCATCAGGTCTCACTGTAAAGCTATCAACAAGCTATAGAACTATGGATGTAGGCCTTAGACTATTGATTTCAAGTTGTTTCATTACTTCTCTTGTCATCACATTAATGGCTACCCCTAAATCAATTAAAACATTTCTTATATGGCTACCATTAATGACTATACTTACAACAGGGCTACCTGGATCAGAATATTTTGGAATTACAACCTTGCCTAACATAATATCTGGTAGTTGACCCATAACATGCACTATTTGCAGATCCTTCTTCTTTTTGCCAATCTTTTTTAAACATGCTTCTCTCAATGCCTTACTATATATAGGAACATCTTTTATTTCTTGCAACAATGGAATTTTAACACAAACATGTTTGAGTTGATCTATAATATCAAAACCTTGGTCTTGTTCTATGAGAACTTCCTTTTCTTGCAATATCTGGGGAAATGGTGGTAATAATTGCTTCTGAGGTATTGTATCTATTGGATTAGAGATTTCTTATTCTTCTTGTACCTCAACGATAACAAGAGGAGATGGATTAGGTAGAGTTGTCCCAGATTAGAGGTGAATATCACTTAAGGATAGAGAATAGGCTAGGTATTGATTAAGATTAGTTGAATAAGCTTGTTGTTGCTGCTGAGATTTAATATTAGGATTTGGCATTGGTTGAGTGGGCAACTGTGTTGGTTTAGGTGGGACAATAGTGGCTGCAGAAGGAGGCATTATTGTAGGCGGTTGTAGCTGCCGAATAGGTTGTTGATAACCAGAAGATTGGGTAGTCCATGGCTGACTCTCCCTCCATTGAGGAGTAGGTTGCCAATTCCCTTGAAACTGACTTCCTTGGCCCTGAGGTGGATACCAATTCCCTTGTGGCTGCTGCCACTATGGCATTTGATTAGAAAAATACTACCCTTGGCCTTGAGAACCATACCAGTTTTGATAATTACCAAAATTTTGAGCATATGGTGATTGCCATTGGTTATTTGGTACATAAGAATTTCCACTATAACTAAAAAAAGAAAGTGGATCTGGAGGCATACCTTGTCTTTGGAAATTTGGCCTTCTTTGAGAAACATAGAGAACTTGCTCATCCTCACCTTGTATTAGCTTGAAGTTAGGAACCTCAACATTTGCAACCATTTTACATCTGCAATCCTTCTTTCGTTGTCTACAATGAGGGTAAAATTCTGCAAGAAATGCATCAGCTTCTTCATGCTTCTTCTTAGCTGAAATTGTATCCATTTGAGTAGGCATATTATTTATGATGTCCTCCTTAAAGTCCTTCAATAAATGGCTAAGTTCCATTCTAGAAACTCAAGTACCAGATGCTGATGAAGGTGCTCCTGGCTTGAAATGCCTATTCTTTTTAGAGGTAGATCTGGAATACTTCCTACAAATTTGTCCTATTTCAGCCCACGTGGATTGTGTAATGCCACCTCCTCCCATAAGATCCAAAGAATTAGTGCATTCATCACTAATTCCCCTCAAAAATATCAACTTGAGGAAATCTTCATTTAGAGTACTATGTTTGGACTTTTTGATACTAAACAGAAACCTCTCCAAATAATCTTCAAGACTCTCATCTTCTTTCTGTGTCATTCTAAAGATATCATCCCCATGACGATCAGTGCCTCTACAATAATCTTTATATTTTGCAAGAAATAATCATTTCATCTCATCCCATGTATTGATTGTGCTACTAACCAAGCTCATAAACCATATTAAAGACTATTCCTTCAAGGTGGCAGGAAATATTTTGAGTCTATGGGCATTTGTAGTTTAGTCAAAACTCCTATGGAGAACATCAAACTCAAACAAAAATGTGTTTGGATCCTCTGTCACCAATCCATAGAATTTAGGGAGGAAAGAAGCTGAAATGTTCTTGAGATTATTATTATCATGCTGATTAGACATGGGGAACTCAAACATTGGGTCAGGTGGTGGTGGATTATTTCCACCAGGAGGTGGGTTTCCTTGCATTGGACTTGTGGGGGAAGTTACTATATGAGATTATTCTTCTTGAGGTCCAAAGAGGAACTGAAGACTACCTTCTGGAAATTCAGATTCAAGATGGTTCAAATTCTTTGGGGTTTGATAAAGTTCAGCAAAAGGGTTTATATCTGAGGAATTATTTTTTGCATGATTAGGATGACTGGGCAGAAATCTACCTAGAACATCTCTTCTTTGCCTATGCATGCAGATTCATGAAATTTTGTCCAACAATCAGGTATGCCAAAAAAAACAATTAACTAAAAACTGAAAACACAATAACCATAGCAGGTTTTTAGTTTGACACCATCCCCAGCAATGATGCCAAAAATGTTCAACCCAACAATAAGAATAATAACTCTAGTTGAAGTCTCAACCCAAAGTTTGGACATTCATTTGGTAAAGTCACTATTTCCATAGCTAGTGTCCATTTGATTGTCAACCTAGGGACGTAATAATTGAAATGGGTTTGGACTATATATGCACTAAGTTCCTGTGATAGCTATTCTGCATTACTGCAACAACTAACATTATGCATAAAAGATAAGAAAGAATTGAAACTATAGAAAGGCTTTAGGAAAACTTCTGCATAAATTCATAAAAGCAATACTGGATAAATTCAATGCTGATAAACAAAAATTACTCTATTCTAGTTTGGCTGCAGGAACAGTCAGTGGATTTGTTTCCAGTTGTTGCAGGAATAGTCAATGCAAGAATGTCTATTGTAGCTAAGAAAATAAAACTAATCTTAAAAAATGCATAGGACACTCACCAAGTGGGCCCCCTTGGATGAGTGATACCAGGCTTCCCAAAAATAACTCTAAAAGCTCAAAATAACATATTTTTATTCATCATTCTTTGGAAGTCATTACATGATTCAATATGAAAAGAAAACTCAAAAATAATTAGGAAAAATCCTCTGCTCTGTTTCTCTTCTCTTTCTATCTAAACTCCGAGAAGATAAAGAGCTTATTATTAAAAATAAATCATCTACAACAAACAACACAAATCATGCCAAAAAAAAGAGGCAGATGATTGACCGAGAAAGGAGATAGCTGGAGTTATGCTGCAGGAAACGCGGATCTAAACCGAACCACAGTCATAACATACTGTGGCGGTATTTACAACTTTAATGTCCACCTAAGTTATACATCGGTAGTATCACTTGATTTCTCCTCTTATGCCATTCCTTACGCTTCTCAGCTTTTTTGTTGTTCGATCTTTAGTCATCTTCTTGAGTATCCTTTACTTCAACTGGCATGATAGGTGAACATCCACTGTATCATCATTTATTCCCCACACTACAAAATAAATAACATACAGGAACATACATATGCATTTTATTTAATCAGGACATCCATTAATTTCACATATGACATTGCCCTAAACAATCCGCATGGCAACATGAATAAATCACATGGCTGCAGGAATAAATGGCATGGCTGGAAGAATAAACTGGCAAAGATAAAATATGATTTAATAGGTTTAGGATAACATATGGAATACATATAGTAAACTTCCAATACATCACTACTACTATGCAAACCAAAAGATGACAAAAACTCAAGAGTTCCGAGGATAGAAATATGACAACGTCTCAACTCATCAAGTGTCACACCTTATAATCTGGGATCTGGCAATCCTCCTCTGGCAAACCTGGACAAGGAGCTTGAGAATGATTGTAGAGCAAGAGGAATCCCTCTTCTGTGCACTTTTTGATTGGCAAATAATGGGATTAACCGACAAATCATCTAGAAAGGCAATATGGGATAAGTTAGAGACTCTCAATAAAGGTGACCCTACAGTGAAGATTGCTAAACTTGATGGTTACCGGGTGAGATATGAAAACCTAAAGATGGAAGAAGATGAAAGGATCACTGCATTCATGGAAAGGGTAAATGAGATTATTATGGGAATACAATGTTATGGTGGAACTCTAAGCAAAGATGAAATTGTTTCTAAAGTTCTAAGAGCCCTACCACCGACTTACAAAATGAAGGCTATTACTATTAATGAGTTGAGAACAATGGCTAATACATCTATCAACAAAGATACCTTGGTTGGGAAACTATTTTCTTTTGAGCTTGAAGAATTTGGACCTTCTAGAGCTGTGAAGACTGGACCTGCTTTTCATGCATCTACATCTGCAATCGGTAAGCAAGATTGGAAAGATTTAAATGCAAAGGAATTATAAGATATGAAGAGAGAAGATGATGAGTTTGAGCAACTTGAAGCACCATTTTCTAGAAGAGTACCTAAAGAAGCTGTAGGAAGTAAGTATGAAAGAAAAGCACCTTTTAAATGTTTTGCATGTAATAATATTGGTCATTTTGCATCTAGATGTCCTGAAAGGAATTCATGATTTGAAGAAAGAGTTAGAAGATCATTTAAGCTTAACCCTGGATATTAGAACAAGTATAAGTATAGGAAAAACAGAGACAATGTTGGTATTATGGATATGTTGCATTGGTTTTGTCATTGATGTCAACACTTATCCTTCTTGAGATCTTTGGTTATGTTGAATTGGCACATTATGTTCACCGCCATGTTCAGTGACTTATGCACAGTCACCAGTACATTGTTCACCGATAGGTTATATTGTTCACCGACACTGAGGATGACTTGTTATCATCTAAAGATCACTTGTTTATGTTGAAGACATGGTTTGGACACTTGGTTTTGATGATTTGGTTATTGGTTTAATTGGTTTAACATGTTTCTGTTTACCGACAAATAGGTCTAGGTTATGGACCGATAAGTGTTATCTATTTCAGATCAGCACGACACGTTATGGAGATGGTTTAATCAATTAATATTGTTGTTGAGCCGACATGATGCATCACATATTGACTTACTTGTAATATATTTTATTATATTATTCTTAGTAAGCCAACCTACACATTTGGTCTTAGGTTTTGGTATATATGTAAGATCTCAATTGTGAGATTGATAGGAGATGAGATAAGGTAATATAAGGTTGTGATATTTGTTATATGCAAATAAAAGCAGAGCTACTCACACAGACATCATTTGAAGATTCAAGGAAGGTTTGAAGATGACAATCAAAGCTTAACCAGTACTGAATATAGCATTGGAGATGCTACTTTGAGCAGTACATTATCATTGGATTTAATCATCCAATTGTAGTCAGTGTGACTATCATTTTGTGATTGAGCAGTGAGCTCTAGGCAGCTGGCCTATTTGCATGTACAGACCCCATTTGTATACACATACTATCTGTAGTAGTATCATTTGATTGTGGGTAAGGTTTCCCATTGTGGTCTTTTCCCTTACAAGGTTTCCACATACAAATCTTTGTGTTATGTGTTGTGGATGTTGTTTCTCTTTCTGTTTCATGCATTAAGATTCACTAGTACTGTTATTAATTGTTAATCTGTTTACCGACATTAAGTTTGGTTTACCAGTATTAAGCATTAAGTTTGGTTAAAGTAAATTTGGGTTGAAATTATTAGACAACTAATTTAGCGCCCCCCCCCCCTCTCAGTTGCCTCCGGGTCCTAATAGACAAATCATGCTACATAGCGGATGAGGAAGGCATTATTGATTTTGATGATGAACCGTCAGAAGTCTCTGCTAGTGGTTCCAACAATGAAAGGAATGGGTGTTCTTAGCTATCAAGGAAGATGATTCGCCACTAGAAGAGAATGTACCTGAAGAGAAGGCACTTGCTGCTAAATTTGAAGACAAGGATGAATGGGTAATGGATAGGGGTTATTCACATCATATGACTAGAGATAAAGGGAAGTTTCTATCTTTGCAAGAATTTGATGGTGATCTATTTAGATTTGGAGATGACAAAGCATGTGTGATCAAAGGAAAAGGAACTATATCATTGGATGGTAAGAAAAATACTAACAATGTTAATTATGCTGAAGGTTTAAGGCATAATCTTTTGAGTGTAGGACAATTGGTGGATAAGGGATTTCAATTACAGTTCAAGGATGGAAAATGTAAAATCATTAACAGATCTAGTTTGGAGATTGCAATCAGTACACAAACAAAAGGTAACATATTTCATTTGAACTCTGGTGAGAAGACATGCTTGATTACATAGATTGATGAGAGTTGGCTATGGAATAAAAGGAAGTGTCATGTAAATTTTGATTGCATTGTGAAGATTAGTTCAACTAAGGTAGTTAGAGATATACCTAAGATTATGAAGCCCTATAATCCAGTATGTAAAGAATGTCAAATGGGTAAACAACTCAGAACGTCTTTTAGGAGTATACAAGATAAATCAAATGATGTTCTTGATATTTATTCATACTGATTTGTGTGGCCCTGATAGAGTTAAAAAGTTTTCAAGGTGATAGATATTTCATGCTAATCATTGATGATTATTCTAGAATGATGAGGGTTACTTTTCTAAAATAAAAATATGAAGCATTTGAAAAGTTTAAAATCTTTAAGGCTAAAGTGGAAACTAAGACATGATTGAAGATTAAATGTTTGAGTCAGATCATGGTGGAGAATTCATATCGAGTGAGTTTAATAACTTTTGAGAGAAGCATGGTATAAGAAGACAATTTTCTGCTCTGCGGACACCTCAGCAGAATGGAGTTGTGGAAAGGAAGAACAAAACTATCTTGGATGCTGCTAGAACAATGATGATGGAGGCTAGTCTACCTCATATCTACTAGAGAGAAGTAGTGAGTGCAACGGTTTATACATTCAACGAAGTACATATCAAAGGAGAAACTGGCAAGACACCTTATGAATTATGGTTTGGTAATACACCTACAGTTAAGTATTTCAGAATATTTGGAAGTAAATGTTATATCAAGAGAGATGATATCACTGGCAAATTTGATCTAAGATGTGATGAAGGCATATTTCTTGGTTATTCAAATGAAATCAAGTCATATAGATGTTATAAAAAGAGATTGCAGATAATTGTGGAGAGTGCTATTGTCAAAGTAGATGAGCTGAACAGAAGTCAAATCAAATTTTATGAGAAGAAACCAACAATGGAAATGATTATATCTGAATTGGTAGCACCTTTATTGGAACAGAGTGTTGAACCAGTTACTCCGACAGTATCAAATAATTCTACAGTGATTGAAGAACATGGAAGAGGAACAGAGAGTCAGAGGACTCTTAGGTATGTGAGATTGAATCATTCAGAAGATCAGATCATTGGGGATAAGAACAATGGAGTGATGACAAGAAGAAGACTAGCAACTAATGAGCTATTTTTTATTTCACAAGTTAAACTGGTATCATTAATTGAGGCATGTAAAGGTGAATATCGGTTGAAAGCTATGAAAGAAGAATTAGATCAGATTGAGAAAAAACAACACATGGACTTTGGTTCCTCGGCCTAAAAATAAAAAAATGTTATTGGAACTAAATGGGTTTTTAAAAATAAATTGAATGAGGATGGTCAAGTTATAATAAATAAGGCTAGATTGGTTTGTAAAGGATATTCTCAGAAGTAAGGAATTGATTATGGAGAGACTTTTGCACATGTAGCTAGGATTGAAGCTGTAAGATTATTTCTTGCCTATACTATTTATAAAAACTACAAAGTTTATTAGATGGATGTTAAATATGTATTTTTGAATGGGGATCTTGATGAGGAATTTTATATTGAGCAACCTGATGGTTTTTCACTATCAAATGATACAAATATGGTTTGCAGGTTAAGGAAATCTTTATATGGATTGAAACAAGCACCCAAAGATTGATATGCAAGGTTGGATAAATATCTTTTGAAACTTGGTTTTACAAAGGGTAGTGCTAACAATAATTTATATTATAAGATCAATGATGATGATATACTGATTATTGAAGTATTTATTGATGACATTATTTTTGGAGGTGAAGATAAGTTGTGCATAAAATTTTCTAAGAATATGGAGAAATAATTTGAGATGTCTATGATTGGTGAGATGGATTTTTTCTTAGGTTTGCAGATTACTCAGACCGACAAAGGTATTTTCAACTGTCAAAGTAAGTATTCTAAGGAATTGTTGAAGAAATTTGGTATGGGAGATTCTAAACCGGTAAGCACTCCTATGGTTACAACTGTGAAATTGACAAGAAAAGATGTTTCTACATTGGTAAATACTACAAGATACAAACCTATGATTGGAGGTCTCCTTTTTTTTACTCAGAATAGGCCTGATATTATGAATGTTGTTTGTATTGTTTCAAGATTTCAGAGTGATCCTAGAGAAAATCATGAGATTGCGATGAAAAGGATTTTTAGATACTTACAAGGTACATCAGAATATGGTTTGTGGTACCCTAAGGATGATAACTTTACTTTATGTGCATATACAGATGTTCATTGGGCTGGAGATGTTGATGACCGAAAAAGTACTTCTGGTGGAGCTCTCTTTCTTGGAAAGAAGTTGGTATCATGGATCAGCAAGAAACAATCATGTACTTCTGTATCTACTGCTGAAGATGAGTATGTTATTGCTACTACTAACTGTACACAAGTTTTATGGATGAAGCAAATGTTGAAGGATATAAAGGTGGATTGTGATGCACTGGTAGTTATTCACTATGATAACTCTGCTGCTATTGATATATCAAAGAATCTGGTATTTCATTCTAAGACAAAGCACATATCTATCAAGTATAACTTTTTGAAGGAAAAGGTGGAATCTAATGAAGTTAGACTAGTTTATGTGAACACTAAAGAGCAGATTGCAGATATTTTCACTAAACCTTTTCCCAAAGAATCATTTGAGTACTTAAGAGATAGATTGGGAGTTTGTGCCTCTCCGGTAGAGACTTGATTGATACAGATTGACATCAGTCCAGTATGCATTATCAGAAATACTTTTCATTCTGGCACTGATGTGCGGATGCTACTACTCAAGGGGAGTAGTCAACTTTGTGATTCAGTGGTTTATGTTTTTACTTTGATATTTTTGTCAGATTTCTAGCATTGATGTCGAAAGGAGAGTGATATTGATGTGAAAAAGAAAAGGAAAAGAAAAAGAAAAGGGAGAAATTTAGAGCTTTACAAATATTTTATTCACAAGGGGAGTCTGGTATTTATTTTAGAGTTGTATGTGAGAGATTGTTGATTGTCTTCCATTGGGGGAGACTTGTTTGGCATTTCTCGGTACTTAGATGTTTTTTCACATCTAGTGTTGCCATCAATGCCAAAGGGGGAGATTGTTGGCCATTTGGTGGAACTGATTATGTGTTGCATTGATGTTTTGTCATTGATACCAACACTAGCTGTTTGGATGCTTTATCGGCACCCTTCTGATCCCGATAGGTTGAGTGATTTCTGGTTGATTTGGATCTGACATGATCTAGTGGCCTCCAATATGATTTGGTTATGGCATTGTCTTGTTCATGATACTCATGCTCATATTCAGTAAGCTAGTTTTGGTCTGGTGATCAGATGCTATCATGTTTTCTTAGAATCTTGGTTTTTGGTTCCGACGAGGGTTTCACAGACAAAGCTTTTGGAGAAGATCTTTGATGAATTGCATAAGTGGTGTTGGTGCAGCTTCTCATCGAGTTTCAGGATGTTGTTGGTGATCATATTCGAGACTTGGCGGATGGAGATCATTGTTGTAGCATTTGGACCTATACTGGGTCCTGATTTATCTAGGTTATGGATTGACTTTAATGTAACATGTGGATTGGACTTCTAGATGTATTTCTGGGATGTCTTATGTGTTGGATATTATTTGTTTGGTCTAAGGTCGACATGGTGTGTAATTATGTAATTAGTTTATTATCTGGTGGCCGACCTAATTGTTTATGGTCGAGGGTTTGTACATATAGATGTAAGATCTCACTGTAGATCATCATGGTTATGTTAGAGGTCATGGTCAAGGAATGTAATGTGCGAATAATGTAATATCATTTTGGCAAAGGATTTGGTCGATCATTGGAGATCAAATTGGGTTTATGTAAGAGGATTTAGTCCTCCGGTATTGAGCTTAACTAGAACTATACTCAGGAATAGGAGATTCTATCTTTTGCAGTTCAACACTTCTTCAGATTGTAGTCTGGATTTATATGTAGTTAGTGAGACTTCTTTTGTGATGAGCAATGCACTCTAGGTTGTTGGCCTTCCTGCAAGTGCAGGCCCCTCAATTGTAATTCACATATTTACTATAGAAGTATTATCTGACTGTGGGTAGGCTTCCTGCCGTGGTTTTTCCTTTTATTGGGTTTTCCATGTACAAATCTTGGTGTCATGTGGATGGTATTTATTTTGTGATGACTGTTTATGCTTAATTGGTTTAACTACTATTCTGGTATTTGGTTTAAGCATTCCTGTATTAATGTTTTGGGTTTCGGTTTTAAAGTTTTAATTGCTAACGGTTCCGGTAATCTGTGACAATTGATTCACCCCCTCTCTCAGTTGTCTTCCGGTTATTTGAATTGTCTAACAATTGTTTCTAAGGAAAGTGAGGTTCTGTCCAAATAACACAAAATTATAGCCTAGGAAGAGACCTTTTGGAGGCAGAGATATAGATCCTTGTGGCTCAAGGATGGTGATAAAAACACCAGATTCTTCCACATCTCTACCCTTAAACACAAGGCTGCAAATAGAATTGGCCACATTGTGAAGAATGGGAGAAGAATTGATAATGGGGATGAAATAAGTGGAGTTGTTGTTGAGTTCTTTGCCGATCTTCTGAAGAAAGATACTTTATTAGACCCAGAGGCTCAAAATATGTTGGTTGATATCATACCTAAAGTCCTATCTGATAACCAAAATCACAATATCATTGTCATTCCTTCAAAGGAGGAGATTAAGAGTGTTGTCTTTTCTTTTGATGGCAGTAAATCTCCAGGCCCAGATGGCTTTCCTATGTTCTTCTTTCAGCACTTTCGGGAGGTGGTGGGGGAAGATGTGTCCAATGTTGTTAAAGATTTTTTTGGAGCTAAATCCCTGCTAAAGGAATTGAATGATACTTTCATTGTCCTCATTCCTAAGAAGCAGGGGGCTAATTCTTTGGATGCTTTTAGGCCTATCAGCTTGTGCAACTCCTTCTACAAAATTATCTCCAAGGTCCTTACGTCGAGGATGGTGAAGATTATTCCTCTTTTGATTTCTCCTCAACAAAATGGCTTTGTGCCAGAAAGACAAATTCTTGACTCCATCATCATTGTTCATGAAAACATTTATTCACTTTTAGAGGTGAAGTCTCAAGGCTTTCTTCTGAAATTGGACATTGCTAAAGCTTATGATAGGGTGGATTGGTGCTTCTGAGAACATGTTATTTAGGCTTTTGGTTTCTCTGGCAAGGTCATCAGTCTTATTTGGTAGCTTATATCCACCACTTCAACTGCAGTTATTGTCAATGGATCACCCTCCCACTTCTTTAAAACCTTGAGGGGTCTTAGGCAGGGTGATCCTATATAGCCTATTTTGTTCACTATAATGGCAGAAAGTTTGGGTAGATTCATTCGTAAAAAAAATTGTGGAAGGATCTCTGAAAGGCCCCAAGTTGTCCTCTGCCAATTTGATCTACTCTCATCAACAATTTGTTGATGATACCTTCTTAATGGAAAGATCTTTTTTGGGTGAAGCCAGAGACATCAAATCGATTCTCTACCTTTATGAAAAATCCTCTGGACAGATGGTTAATAAAAACAAGAGTTTTATCTACTTCATTAATACTTCGAAGTAGTGCTAATTGAAGATTGCTAACATTCTCGGCTGCCTCATTGGTAAGCTCCCCTCTACTTACCTGGGTTTTCCTCTAGGATCTAAACCTTCTGATTCCTTTTGGAAATCTTTATTTGATCAATTTAATAGGAATTTGGCTGGGTGGAAAGGCACCCTTTTGAGTCGGGCTAGTAAAATTCAGCTATTGAAAGCTACTCTTCAAAACCTTCCAGTGTATGCCCTTAGTTTTTTCAAGATTCCTTCTAAATTTGCTGAAATTATTGATAAAATTCAGAAAAGATTCCTTTGTTATGGGGTTGAGGAAAATAAAAGAATCCCCCTAGTTGCTTGGGAGAATGCTTGCAAGCCAAGGAGATATGGTGGACTGGGAATTAGAAGCATTAAATCGTTTAATAATGCTCTTTTGGCTAAATAGGTTTGGAGATCTTATGACTGTAGAAGGGAATGGAACACCTTATGGCACAATAAATATCTCTCTAATGTTCATTCTTTGTAGGATTTTTTAAGTTCTTCTCATATCCCCATTGGATCTCATCTTTGGAATAATATCCTCAAGTCTAGAGATGTGGCTAGTTGGGGAGCCTATTGGAAGCTAGGGAATGGTAGAAAAATCTAGTTTTGAGATGATTGCTGGATCGGAAATCACTTGCTTATTTTTGATCCTACCTTGTGATCTTTAAGGGATCTTTGTGTGGCTTCTTTCAGCTTAATGGTGGCTGACTATTGGAAGGAGGGTAAGTGGGTGAATTTTCCTATTATTAATCCTTCTTTCACTCATTTGCTGCTTTCCCTAAATTCTTTTGGTTTGGAGGAAGATGTGCAAGATGAACTTATTTGGAAATTTAATCCCAATGAGAAGTTTCTTGTTGCTTCTATGGATGGTTGTAATGAACCCTACGTGTCCTGGTGTTCTAAGGTGTGGATTAAGGACCTTTCTCCTAAGGTCAATATGTTTTTTTGGCTCCTCTTTTTTAATAAAATCTTAACTACTGGCAATCTTGTTAAGAGAGGCTTTTCTATCCCAAATAGATGCTACTTGTGTATGAGGGATGTTGAATCTGTTGATCATTTGTTTTTAAATTGCTCTTACACTTCTGAGATTTGGGGTCTGGTGCTTTAGAAATGGGATCTTTGTTTAACTTTCTTGAGGGTTGTTATGGAGTTCATTCACCAATGGAATCCGCCTTCAAGAAATTATTTCATGAAGAATCTATGGTCCTTCATGCTTCCTCACATGGTGTGGCATTTATGGAATGAATGTAATAATAGTATCTTCATGAATATCCATCTCCCTCTTGATATTGTCTTCAAGAAAATTTCTAGAGCCATCTCTGATAATCTCTCGACTATTAGCTCCAATGTTCTCTCTCATAGTGGAATCCTTAAGGAGTATGAAGCCAATGTTGTCAAGGATTGGGATTTTGGTCATCATGTGGTAATACCTAAGTTCAACCCAAGGGACAACATTAGTTGGAACTTTCCACCCCAAGGATGGGTGAAAATCAATTTTGATGGTGTGGCTAGAGGGAACCCTGGTCAAGCTGGTTTCACTATGGTAACTTCATTTCTGTTGTTGCTCTCCCTCTTGGTAAATAGACTAATAATGTTGCAGAAGCCATAGGAGCTTATCACATTTTAAAACTTGCTAAATAGAACAACTATAAGCTTGTTTGGGTCGAGGGGGACTCAAAGAATATTATGAACTACCTAAAGGGCTAATCTACTTTGGCTTGGAATGTTGATATTTGGATGAAAAAGGCTAAAGATATTATTAAAACCTTTGATAGATGCATTATTGTCCATGTATACAGACAAGCTAATGTGGCTACTGACTTCCTTGCCAATAGGGGATTGACGTGTAAAGCCCAGCTTAGTTGGACCTATGGTGATAGGTTGGACTCAAAATTTGCTATGCATTTGTTCCATGAGCTAAGTCAGGGGAGTAAATTTAATGATAACTTGTGCCATAATGACTTTGAGTGTTTCTATAATTATTGATACCTTCCTTTTTGAGACAGGTGGCCAGAGAGGACATGAGAATCAATGTGAATTTATTTTGCATGCTTTGTGGGTGATTTTAAACATTTTCTAGAGTCTTTCTTTAACTCTAAAAATTCTTTGCAAAGAGTGTAACAGAGAGATAGATAAAATGGGTGGTACGAGAAAAAGAATTGAGCCCCTAGTTGTGTACAATTGAATAATGAAAAGAAGCTATGGAAAATTTTGGACAAAGGAGGGTTCACTCCCTACATTAAGAGGCTACAAGGGCAAAATCAAGATGTCATGAACTATTTTGCTCAAAATTGGAAGGATGGAACAATTGTTCTCCATGGTTGAAAGGTCCTGGTTGATGAAGCCCTTATTGCATAGGTCACTGGGTTATCTAAGGAGGGTATGAAATATTATAGAGACAAAGTGTATACAGAGAAAGCTATGCATAATTTCCCCAATAAGGAGGCAGAGCGGGCCAAAATTGTCAAAAAGACGACCACCTACTATGACATTGTGTCATTTAGTCTTTCTAGAAGAAGCTTCTCAAGGTAATTATGAATTACCTTACTTTGGATGATCATTATACCAGGGCGTATGGTCACAAATTTATTATTTTGAATCATTTCCACCATGGTGTGAAGATGTATTTCCCTTTCTATCTGATGTCATCTCTTAGGGCTAACTTTAGTGACCACCACAAGAACCCTGCCAAGTTTCCCATCTTGCACGAAGGCCTTCTGGTCCTTATTGATGCCCATTTCCATTCTCTTCCTCCCCCTGATGATTATATCTACATTATTTCTGAGAATGATGAGACTAGTGTGGGTGACTCTAATAATGAAGCCTCTAGGTCTGGGTCTGAAGAGATTTCCCCTCCCCTAAAAAAAGCTAAAATGGAAATACTATCGAGTTCAAAACCTAAGATGAGGAAGGGTATCAAAGGACAAAAGAATATTGTTATGTCCCCTCCCTCTACTTCTGCTAAGAATGGCTCCCCCTCTTCTAGAGAGAAGGAAGAAGTTGATAAGAACCCTGATTGCCCTAATGTCCTAACCTCTCCTACTTCCTATAAGGAGACTGGTAATGTGGGTGTGATTGCTATTGCAAACATTCATCCCAAAAGTGATGAGCTTAATGATAAGAGGGAGAATTATGAAAATGTGTTGGGTATGGTTTTGAAAATGCTATTGATACTTTCAGCTTGTTCAAGTGGTTGTTTCATGAACTTAAAGAGATAAGGATCAACCAAAGAGCCCTGGGAAGCAAAATGGATGCTTTCCCTGTTGGTTCTACTCATGGCAATCTGAATAATGAAGGGAATTGGACTAAGGCTAAGAAGAAGTCAGTCATGGACTATATAAAGATAGGGGAAGGGGTTGATCAACTAAAGAAAAGGCTGGAGGAATGAACTACCTGCATCAAGGAAAGCTACAACAAGATCTAGGACACCCTCAAGACTAATATGGTAATCAGTCACAAAATTGTCAAACAATCTGTAATGGTTATGAATACCATGGTGAATACTCTGGAACAACCAGATAAGGTTGTTTTTATTATTGGTGATGATGTTGAGGTGACTTAAGGTGGTGAAGGACCCTACAAAAGGATCCAAGGGAACATGAAGAAAAAGGCAGCTATTCAGAATTTGGATCACAAAGCTATGAAGGTTGTTGTTGATACCATGAATTCCCTTGAAGCTAAGGTCGCTGAGACCCTCAGAAGCCTAATGCAATTGGGTAGTTTTCTATTTCTAGTTCTATTTGTGTCTGTGTTTGGTATTTTTGCTATCTTTTTGTGCCCGGTTGGGCTTTTGTTGTCTCTTTGGTTGTTGTTTCTTATTCTTATCCTTGCAGCCCATTTTTTTTTTATGTTTCTATCTGATTCTATACCTCTTAGAATCATTTTTTAAAAGGTTTCGGGGCCCCTTCAAAACCTATTTTTTCCTTAATCCAAAACTGTAGATCAAGAAATTGGAAAAATATCAAAACAATACAAATTAGGACAATCACAAAACCTAAAACTACAATGAAAACGATCCTAATCCAATCAATGAAAACATAAAGACAAGATATTCAAATTGCGTGAAATCAAAGCAAACCAATGCAAATATCTCCTTCATGTGGCTCCATTGTTCTTCTTTCACCTTCAAATTTGATATTGATCTCACCTACAAGTGCAAAATGCAAGTAGAAAGCAAGTTGAGAGATGAAATTTGCAGCATAAGGCTACTTGAAAATGTGATTGATTGATCTTTCTTGATTGAAGAAACTCATCCAATTTATAGACAAATTGGAGAGAGGACAAGATTAGCATGAAGAGATTTGAAAGGAAATTCAAATCAAGAATGGCAACATTATGACAAATGACAATTTGCTATGTAAGGAGTACGACAAATTATGACAAATTATGACAAATTATGACAAGTTGCTATGCAAAATGCATGACAAACTATGACAAGATTGAAATAGAAATAGAAATTAGCAAATTAGGAGAAATTAGCAAATTAGAAAATTGAGGAAAAAGATGAAATAGAAATTAGGTGAATTAATTAATAGGTTTTCATCCATTAATTAATTCATGAAAGAGACCTAGGACTAAATAAATAGATTTGTTTAACCCACAAAGAAGAAGAAAAGGATTAAATGAACAAATCATAAAACCCTAGAAATAAGAGGACAAGGAATTAGGTCAAGACAACAAGAAATTAATGTAGGTTCGATCATGATTCTGACTGACAAAGGACTAATGTTGATAAATGATTAAAATTGGTTGACAAAAATCAATGACAAATTGACCAAGATTGACAAGAGGACAAAACCCTAATTTTGTCATCGATTAGGATTGACGATGTCCAAAATGATGATAAATGAGCACGCACCATGATGCGACAGGATAAGATCGACCAAAATCATGACTAAAGAATGCTATCGACAAGACCTAATTCGAAAGCGATAAAAATGAGGAATGCAGAAGAAGGACTCAATGCTCACAAATGATAAAGACCAAGTGCGCAACATAGAAGAAATGTTAATGCGATGCAAAAACCCTAAAATAAGGCAATGCACAAATGTTAATGTATGACTTCACAAGCGTTGACCATTTTTAGATGTCTACAATACTAGACCTCAGAAACACTAAAAACAATGGCTGTCAACCTTTAAAAATCACTTGTGGACCTCCAAACCATAACCACTTGAATTGAGGACACACACCAATGTCCCAAACGTATCTTCAAATCCACATAACAAGATATTACAACGTAGAGTAATGCAGATCAAAGTATTGTCACTCTATCACCACTGAACAAATGAAAAACCAACAACAACACAAATACCCATAACTCAATCAAACATCTATGCAGACCTCTGAAACTTGAGTTGAATCAACTATAGACAACCCTCTACAAACACTTTAATCTGCAAACTCTAATCTTTATCATGCTAAACAAACAAACTCATTGATCTTCATTGCATCACTATCTCAAACAGAGAAATATGTTGACATAAATGACAACACATTTCTCAAATATCTCTCAAGAACATATTTGTAACATTCTTCCAACAATCTTATGAGCCAAGATCCATATTATTCAATATCATACCAATGAAAGTACTTACAAGAAAACACACATTCAAAGCTGAAAACAAAATAAACACACACACATGTATTCAACAATAATTTCACTCCATTTTCCTCCTATCTATCAAGATCTTGTGTTCAATAATAAATTCTCTCAGAAGACATGCACAAGAGGCTATGAAGAATGAAGATTAGAAGCAAGGATGATTGAAACTATGTAGGATGGATGCAAAATAAACTCAAAACAACACTATGACAATGAAATTTTGAAGCAAAGATGAGATCTCAAGTATGCAAGAAGACGAGATTGAAAGATGCAAATGATGGATCTAATTGTTGGGCCTAGAAATGAGAGGAAGCAACATATTTATAGATTTACTCTTGGTGGATCCAAATTGTAGGATGAATGTAGGATAAAATATTTGGTTTAGAAGTATAAATGCTTATCCCATATGCATTAGATTAGTGTAATTGATAGAAGCGGGATAGGATAAATAGGGGATGAAATAAATATAGGAGGGGTTTAGGAATTTATGAATTTAATGAATAATGACATATATACTATTTAATGAATTATATTAGTAAATAAAATTAATGGAATAATGGAAACTGAATATATTATTAAATTGATTTAATGGAATAATGATGTAGTATGAAAAATATGAAATTATGAGAAATGAATAATATTAATGGATCCACTTGATGATTGGATAAATTGAATTCGAATAAGAGGACAATTTTATCGAAAAAAATTTTGTGTCTACACATCCCACCTTCCTAATTTTGGAATTATGAATATTATTATCATGTCTTTTCATTGGATAAATAGGTTAATAGCTATTATCTCATGAGGATGAAAATATTTAATTATTAAATAGATAAGTTTTTTATTTCATGTTCTTATGTTAAGCTATTAAATGGATAAGAATTGACCAATCTCCTTTCATGTGAACAAGTGGATGTAGGATGTGCACTAAGCTTGGAGGGAGGGAGTCCTGGATGTTTGGGGAGATTGTTGGAGATTGTTGATTGCATGCTGCAAATAAGTTCTTTGATGATATCTGAAAGATGTGTTGTCATTGATGTCAACATATTTCTCTGTCTGATACAATGAGTGCAATGAGTTGATTTATTATGCATGATGATGATAAATGTTTGTGGATTAAAGAGTTTGTAGACAATTATGTATATATGATTTAGTATGATTTTCAAAGGTCCACATGAAGATTTGAGTGAGTTATGGTTATCTGTGGTGTGGCCAGTTTTTCTATTTTTCGGTGATGGCAGTGTTCAGTATTTTGATTTGCATTGCTCCACATTGTAATATCTTGATCTATGGATCTAGAGGAGTGTTTGGGATGTTGACGTGTATCTTCCATTCAATTGGTTCATGGTTTGGAGCTCTACAAGTTATTTTTATAGGTTGACAGTCATTCCAATTAGTGTTATTGAAGTTCGGTATGATGGTGATGTGATTCTAGTAATTTGAGTTGTTTCGGTGGTAATTCATGATGCTTGTGGATGTTTCTAGATCGTGTGCCTTTTGTGTTGGTAGTATGCATTTATCATTGTACATGGTATTGATTATTTTCTCTGGTATGTTAGTGTTCTTCATATTTGTGGCTGACCAGATGCTTGTAGTGTGTTGTAGATGTTTGATGCATAATTCTTGGAGGTGTTTCATATTCGAGGTGTGTGATATCAGTTTGTGCTATATCTTAGCTAACATTGCTTGGTATGCATTTGATAATGTAGCATGTGTGGATTTGTAATTAGGATATATGTGTTTATTTTACCTTATTGATCTTACCAAGGTTGAAGTCATGTATAAATAAATGTAATATCTTTGTAATTGTATGTATGTCATGGATGAGTGTATGTACGAATAATGTAGTAATCTTTCAAAGAAAGAGGAGTGTGAGAAGAAGTTGTTATGTGCTCAACCAAAATTGTAACCAGGCATTAGAAGATGCTATTTCTTTAATTCATGATCTTCTGGATGTAATCGGAATGTATTTGTAAGATAATAAGTCTTCCCTAGGTTGTAGCCCTTTCTTGTTTTTTGAGAAGTGAGATCTAGGCAGTGTGCTTGAATGCATGTGCATTCCCATTATAATATTTCATATACTTATAATAGAGTATCCTCATATTGTGAGTAGGTTTCTACCATGTTTTTTCCCTTGATCGAGTTTTCCACGTAAAAAATCTTGGTGTTATGTGTCTTCATGATGTGTTGTTGATTTATCCTTTCATGGTTATTAATCAAATCAAATATTAAGTTTAATTTGTGTGTTTTTGAGACAACTAATTCACTCCTCCTCTCTTAGTTGTCTACTTAGAATCAAACATATTTCATCAATTGGTATTAGAGCGAGTTCCTCCAAAGAATATTAACTGCTTGAGGTGATTTGAGATGGTGACTTACAAGAAGGACAGTCTAAGATTTGATGGAACTAACTAACCTCTTTGGAAGAACTGCATGGAGTGTCATCTGAGATGCATTGGTGAAACTTACTAGACTATTACAAAGAAAAAGTATACTATTCCTGATAATGGAACTTTCACTTCAGATGACATAAAGGAAGTTGAATGTAATATTAGAGCTAAAGAAGCATTGTTGAGTGCCTTGATAGATTCTAAGATGATAAATAGTATGGAATTGTAGACTGCTCATGATATCTGGAAGAAGTTGTTGGGATCCAAGAACACTGAGAGGGGGGCAAATCAGTGTTCTGCTGGTAAGATATGATTTTACCCTTTTATAACATACACATATTAACAGGTAAATGAAGAAACATTTAACTTGAAGCAAATAAACCATCCACATAAATGAGCACCATAACACACAAAATTTATACGTGGAAAACCTCAAAGAGGAAAAACCACGGTGGGATTTGTGATCCACAATATCAGTTCACTGGCCATATGAAAAGATATTACATAAAATGGGGGCCTGCACATGCAGGAAGGAACACTTCCTAGAGCACACTGCTCATCACAAAAAGAGTCTCATTGACTAAAAGCTTCTACTGAAATAAAACAGTAATAATGAACTCACAAAATGCATCTGCTATGCCAAAAAGAGTTTTGGTTATAGTTCTGCTCTGTACCAGTTCATAAACCCTGAAAACTTCTACCGGTATCTCTTCTCTTCCAAGAATGATTTCCAAACTATCTACAGACCATTGCATGATACAAAATTTGCATACAAATGATCTACATATATATACTTTGCATCATATAGTTTTTCTATTATTCTCCTATGTCACTTTCTACAAAATGACCTAGCAGACTGACCTATATACTCTTACAAACAATATGCCTTATGTCGGCTTACAGTGCATTACAAAAAATATACAATGTCACCCTTATACAATAATTACAAAAAAAACTTCCTTTGGGTCCAAGCCTGATGTCGACTTCACTGAAGTGCTGGATGTCAGTGTTGGTGTCGGTGTAACCTTGGATACTCCAATGCCGGTGTCTGTCGATGAATGAATCCTAATGCCGGTGAATGCTTCCTTATAAATCTTGTTGTCAAGATACCATGTTGCCATGTTGCCATCAATGACAACATATGAATCTAATGAGTGTCAATTTCCAACAATCTCCCCCTTTGGCACTGATGGCAACACATGTGAAAAATGGATTCTATGTTGGTTTAACCTGAAGTATGCTCCCCCTGAGCAATACACTCCTTTCTGATATCCTTCCCATATTTTTTTGTTTGATATTTTTCACATTATATACACTCCCCCTTTGGCATCAATGCCAAAGACTGGTGAAAGAATTAATAAATACATATTACTTTACCAAAGCTTGACCAATTTAAATTTTTTTGGGTAAGCCTTGTCTAGCAACTGTAAATATGTATCCCAGCCGGTTCTGAAGGTATCAGATATGGATACAAGTCCACTCAGTAAGTGTACAAATGTTTCCTTCTCTTTGAATTTTGTCAATGTGGGCTTAGAAATTATATTCATACATTCCCTCTTATGTACACCGAGTGAATCCAATCTAGGACTCACTAACCCTGTAAGACTCCTTGCTCTCCAAATGATCTTGTCTCTTTCCTTTTCAAAAGCAAAAATTTGGTTCTCCAGGGACAAAATTTGTCCATCAACAGATGTTGTTAGCGAGGTTAATCCATCAAAAGAATTTGTAACATTGGAAACCTTATCATGTAATTCCTTTAATCTTCTATCTACATTTGTTGTGAGAGTTTCTATGTTACAACAGACCCTGTAGATATTTGTACACTATTTCAAACAATTCTCAATAAGAATCAATTTTCCTTCAAATTTCTTCTTCTCTGTTTCAATAATCTGGTCAAAAGTGGCTCTCTTAGCCAAAATAAATCTCTCAAGTGCTTGTCAATCTGAAATTTGCTGCAAATATTGAAAGTTGTTAGATATATGCTCAGTTAATGCCTTAAGCTTGCTAGAAGGGTGATGCAGAGCCCTGGTAGAGGTATAGGATAGGTTCCCCTAATCCAAGAGCACACCAAGGACCCTAGAAATCACACACCACTAAAAGGGGTTAAGGAATATCAGTTTGACACGTCCCACATCCATTTCTTCCAAAAATACTTCCTCACAAGGTCTCTTTCAGTGAGCATCTCATAAGGTCTTCTAGAGGCTCCTAAGGACCCTATGTCCAACAATGGATTGGTCCCTTCTCCAATGAAAAAATGGTTATCCAAGGTTTTATTTGAAGTCCCTTAGTTTAGAGAGATCTCTTTCAATCATTAAAATTAGGTTCCCTCTGCTGGTTTGGGTAGCTGCTGCAACAAGGCCTCCTAATCCTAGTAGCCCTACCAGACCGGTTTTCCACATGTAACTCCTTATTTCCCTAAAATACTAAGAAAATAAATTCCATATTTGGATACCCTTTTTAGATTTATAAAACATATTGTTAGGGTTCTAACCTGTTGGGAACACAAGAATCCAACCCCTATTCTAGTTAGGAGACCTAATAGCCCCAATTAGGCCTATTTTATAAAGGAGTGTTTAGACATAGACCTTCACTCACAAAAAAAACTGAATTAACATTCTTAGGACATGTAAAATACACTAATTCCTAAGTCTTAGGTCATGATCGGACCTCTAACCCCTGATGTGAGACCTGTTTGCTTACTCATACCTGGTGGCCACATGGAGTTGCCCACCTTAATGCATCACACCCTCACCTCCAACTGGTCCTAACCTGAAAAAGACCTTCAAAATCCTAGAATAAATTGGCCATAATTTCATCCCCTCCAAATCCGTGAACCACCAATTAAGGATCAACAAGATGAGGCCATTTCTTTGTAAAACCCTAGGCAAAACTATCAAGTCTAGACTACTTCCAGAAAATTGTCGGTTTCTCCATTGTCTTGGTGAATCAGGCCCTCATACTTGATTCATTTGAAAGGTTAATGGCCACTCTAAAACATCTCATTGGTTTCCTAATTCCAAAATGATTGTACAGTATGGTACACCGTGTAGAATAACAAAATTGCAGGAAATTCTCATAACTGTATTACTTCAATGATGCCAAAATATTTACAAAGTCATCCACTCTCCTAAATGATGATTGGGAATAAAATTTTATACCTTCCTAAATGGTTATCAACCACATTTTGAACCAAGGTGACCATTGGAAAGATGTTTCTATTTGCAACCAAAAGTTGTCATTAAAAGTTGTCAACAAAAGTTGTCATGTTGAGAAACTTTTGACATATGTTAAATCCGCCTACCTAGAGATGTTTCAACATATCCTAAACCTTACTAATAAATATCCAACACATAAACACCTATAAAATACTCAACCAAATACACCCAGGCCCATATGCCCATGGTGGCTCATCAATTTGCCAAATCCATGTCATTAGGTGACAAGGTGGGGTTTATTACAAAAATTAAACAAACAAGACTATCCTATTACATTGATTGGAAGGTCACATTCCCATGTGTGACCTTTATCCTTTATTTCTCTTATAATCTTAGTTAGGAGGTGCTCCTGGGGTGAATGAATCTCAATTCCACTTGAGATGAGGCCATGTAATGTAGTGCCATGCTTCTTGATCTGATCTTCATCCAACCAAATGGATTTAGAGTCTAGTTTTCCTTTCCATTTGACCAAGTATTGCTTGTACTCATTGTTCCTGGTCTTCTTTACAATCTTTGTGTCCAACACTTTCTCAATCTTAGGTGGCTCATGTTTGGGAATGTCTATATCTGCTACATCTTTTGGGACCTGGTGTGAGTTACCTGCATTAGAATCACCTTTAAAAGGAGTTAAATCACAAACATTAAAAATAGGAGATATTCCAAGGTCTGATGGTAATTGAATTCCATAAGCATTGGTGCCAAAATCCTTCATTTTTGACATGGTCCTACTTTCCTCTACATGAGCTTAGTGTGTTTTCCCTTGGGTAACCTTTCCTTCTTCAAATTTGCCCAAATCAAATCTCCAATTTGAAATTGCACTTCTCTCCTTTTCTAATATGCATGTTCCTTGTACTTGTCTGATGACCTTTAAAGTTATATTTTGACCTTCTCATGAACTTCCTTTATGGCCTCAACAAACCTCTCACCATCTGCACTTATGGGATCTGTATGGGACAGTTTTCTCAACTCCAATACCCCTCTTGGATGTAACCCATACACAATCTGAAATGGTGACTTCCCTGTGCTTCTATTTACTATGTCATTGTAGGAAAATTCAGCTTGAGGTAAGATTGAATCCCACTTTTTACCATGCTGCCTTGTAAGACATCTCAACAAATTCCCTAATGACCGGTTTACTACTTATGTCTTCCCATCTGTTTATGGATGATAGGATGATGAGAAAGACAAATTGGTGCCAATTTTCCTCAATAGAGTTCTCCAAAAATGGCCAACAAATTTGACATCCTTGTTAGACACTATGTTCAATGGAAGTCCATGAATCCTTTCTACTTCTCTGAAAAACAAATCTGCTATATATGATGCATCACTAGTGGACTTACATGGCAAGAAATGTGCCATTTTGCTAACCTATCCACTATCACAAATACATTGTCAAACCCCTTTTGTGTCCTAGGTAAACCCATTACAAAGTCCATTGACACACTTTCCCAAGGTCTTGAGGGAATGGGTAAGGGTTGATAGAGACCAGCATTGGTGATTCTTCCTTTTGCCTTTTGGAAAATGGTGCATGCATCTACAAATTTTCTTACATCAACCTGCAATTTAGGCCAAAAGTAGTGCCTTCTTACCAATTCAAGTGTCTTGTCCAAGCCAAAATGACTTGCCATAACCCCACTATGCTTTTCCTTGATGATATTAGTCCTCATTGAGCACTTTGGTATGCACAATTGGCCACCTTTGAAAAGAAGTCCATCTTGGATCAGAAAATCAGAAAACTCCACATGATACCTTTCACCAAATTCAGTACATGCCTTTTAGATCTCTTTAAAGTCCTCATCTACAACATACATATCTTTCATTGCATCAATCCCAATGCTTTCTAATTGGATTTTAGATATGGCTAGCACTCTCCTACTTAGTGCATCAGGCACTTTGTTGGCTATTCCTTTCTTGTGTTTTTTGGAAAAGGTATAGGCTTGTAGGGATTCTACCCACTTCATATGCCTATGGTTTAACTTTTCTTGACTATTAATAAAACTCAAGGATTGGTTGCCAGTATAGACTACAAATTCCTTTGGTAACAGATAGTGCCTCCATTTTCTCAAAGCTTGAACTAGTGCATACATTTCTAGATCATAAGAAGAATATTTTCTCTTTGCCTCATTGAGATTTTCACTAAAGAATGCCATAGATCTACCTTATTGGCTTATGACTGCTCCTATGGCCACATGACTAGCATCACATTCAATCTAAAACACTTTGTTAAAGTCAGGTAAGGCAAGTACCGGTTGTTGAGCTACCTTTTTCTTGAGAGTTTCAAATGTCTCATCTGCCTCCTTTGTCCAAGAGAACTTGCACTTTTGACCACCTTTATGGTTTCCAACATTGGAGTACATATCTAACTGAAACCTCATATGAACTTTCTATAAAATGTGGCTAATCCATGGAAACTTCTAACTTCACCAATAGGCTTAGGAGTAGGCCAAGAAAGAATTGCATTTACCTTATCCTGATCCATCTTCAAGTGACCTTTGGAGATCACAAATCCAAGGTAGATGAGTTCTTCCTGCATGAACAAACACTTCTCCATATTGATCATCAATTCCTCTTCACTCAAATTTTTCAAAACCATGTCTAGATGCCTCAAGTGTTCTTCCTTAGTCCTGCTAAATACTAAGATGTAATCCAAATACACTATGACAAACTTCCCTGTGAATTCTTTTAAAACTTCATTCATGAATCTCATGAATGTACTTGGGGTGTTAGACAAACCAAATGGAATAACCTTCCACTCATACAACGCTTCATTTGTTTTGAAGGCTATTTTCCACTCATCACCAGGCCTAATCCTAATTTGGTGGTATCCACTCTTCAAATCAATTTTAGAAAAATATTTTGCACCCCCCAAACAATCAAGAAAATCCTCTATCCTAGGCATTGGAAATCTATACCTTATGGTGATTTTGTTGAGATCTTGAGTCGGTGCAAAGCCTCCATGTTCCATCCTTTTTAGGTGCCAAAACTATAGGCACTGCACATGGGCTAAGACTCTTTCTAATCAGATCAGAATCTAGCAACTCTTGAATCTGCCTTGCCATCTCCTCATTTTGTTTTGGTGTGAGTTTGTATGCAGCCTTGTTAGGCAATGTAGCCCCTAGGATCAAGTCAATATAGTAACTGATCTCTCTCATTGGCAACAAACTCCTTGGCACTCCATTTGCAACTATTCCTTGGTATCCACCAATGATCTCCTTCACTTCCAGACTAAGATCCTTGTCCTTTCCTTCTGCTCTATCATCTACAATAGGCTTCTCCTTTGAGGTTGGTATTGGAAGCAATGCAAAGAATATTCCTTCTTCCATCTTTATCTCCTTGAGGAATGGTTTGCCCTCCATCATCATCACTTTGGACTCAGTTTCTTTCTACTCTTCATTGCTTTCAGTCAGGGGTAATAGCTCTATGACCTTGCCATTCTTTGTGATGGAGTAGGTGTTCCTAAAGCCATCATGGTGTGATTTGAGATCATACTGCCATGGTCTTCCAAACAAGAGGTGATAAGCATCCATGTTGAAAACATCAAACAAAATCTTATCTTTATAAGCACCTATCTAGAATTCAACCCATGACTGCTCTTCTACAAGTGTTTTTTTCCCCTTTATGAGTCAAAACACCTTGTAGAGGTATGGATGGGGTATCCTCCTCAATTTCAACTTCTCTACCATTTCTATTGACACAAAATTTTCAGTAGACCTTGAGTCAATCAGAAATATACATACCTTTCCTCTTGATTGGCAAG
This sequence comes from Cryptomeria japonica, assembly GCF_030272615.1. Classification (NCBI taxonomy): domain Eukaryota; kingdom Viridiplantae; phylum Streptophyta; class Pinopsida; order Cupressales; family Cupressaceae; genus Cryptomeria; species Cryptomeria japonica. Next base: position 330,616,467 of record NC_081412.1, read on the forward strand.
TGGTGTGGAAGATAGACTTCCTCTAAGGTGGCTCCATAGGTGTTGGTACCTTCAAGAGGGTTCTTCTCAACATTAGTGCCTCTCCTATCTCTGGATAACCATATGAATCAGGTTTACTACTGCCTTGGTAATCTAATTCTTGGGTTAGGTTAGCTCTCCTCTCTCCTTGGGAACTAGACCCCATCTTCTCTGGGCATCTACTGGCAATGTGTCCCTCTTTGTTGTAGTTAAAATATTTTATTGGTCTTGCTCTTCTTCTTGATGATCTACCTCTGAAATTAGGCCTTCTCCCTCTGGAGTTGCCTTTCTTGTTGTTGTCATTTCTTGAGGAGTCTCGACCGCTCTCTCCTTGAAACTCAAAAATTGATCCTCTTCCTCTGAAGTTGCTCCTTCCTCTTGGCTGCTTACCCCTTCCTCTACTACTCTGCTCTTGTCTTCTTTTGAGTTTCTCCTCTACTTTTAATGCTAATTGATAGAATTTATGAACAGTGTCAGGGCACAAGAGGTTCAACTCTTCCTGTATGTTCCACCTTACGTTGTTTAGATACCTTGCCACTCTTTCACTTTCATCTTCAACCTTCTTAGACTTTATACTCAGTTTCTAAAATTCTTCAGTATAGTCATACACATCCATCTCTTTCTATCAACGATTCTGCCTTCTCTTGTGTAATTGGACTTCATAGTCCTTAGGTACATATACTCCCTTGATCTCTACAATCATCTTCTTCCAAGAGGTGATCATTCCTCTTCCCTCTTTTACTCTTTCTCCTTGCACAAAGTTCCACCATGTCAGGGCTGCTCCCTGCATTTTTGACTTGGCAATATTCATCTTTTGGTTGTCAACAATGTCTTCACATTCACAAAAATTGTTCAAGGACTCTATCCAGTCCATCACTCCATCGACATCCATCTTCCCACTGAAAATAGGAAAGTTTTATTTTTGGTCCATGGTTCTCCTCTCCACAGAATTCAAGGCATTGACTAGGTAACTATGCTCTGCAAGAACTTCCTCTTCTTTCTGCCCTTGTGGGTTTTTCTCTTCTTCTCCCACTTCCTTCGAGCCATTAGGTCCTCCTTTCTCTAGTTTGCCTTCCAAGTTCTCAATCAAATTTCTAAGTCGATCATTCTCTTCCCTATTGTCTTGCACCATCCTGGCAAGTTCCATATTTTTCATCTTTGGAGGTATTCATCTAGCCTCACCCTCTGATTCTTCTGCTGACATGTACTATTCTTCTTCCCAAAAGGATTCCTCCTATGCTCTGATACCAATATGATGCAGAGCCTTGGTATAGGTATAGGATAGGTTCCCCTAATCCAAGAGCACACCAAGGACTCTAGAGATCACACAACACTACAAGGGGTTAAGAAATATCATTTTTACAAGTCCCACATCCCTTTCTTCCAAAAAGACTTCCTCACAAGGTCTCTTTCACAGAGCATCTCATAAGGTCTTCTAGAGGCTCCTAAGGACTCTATGGACAACAATGGATTGGTCCCTTATCCAATGAAATAATGGCTACCCAAGGTTTTATTTGAATTCCCTTATTTCAAAGAAACCTCCTTAAATCATTAAAATTAGGTTCCCTCTACCGGTTTGGGTAATTGCTGCAACAAGGCCTGCTAATCCTAGTAGCCCTGCTAGACCGGTTTTCCACACTCAACTCCTTATTTCCCCAAAAGACCTAGGAAATAAATTTCAAATTTGGATACCATTTTGAGAGTTACAAAACATATCCGAAGGGTTTTGACCAGGTGGGAACACAAGAATCCAACCCCTATTCTAGTTAGGAGACCTAATAGCCCCAATTAGGCCTATTTTACAAAGGAGTGTGTAGACACATACCTTAACTCACCAAATCAACTCAAGGAAAATTATTAGGACATGGAAAATACACCAATTCCTAAGTCTTAGGTCATGATCGGACTTCTAACCCCTGATGTGAGACCTGTTTGCTTACTCATACCCGGTGGCCACATGGAGTTGCCCACCTTAATGCATCAAACCCTTTCCTCCAACTGGTCCTAACCTGAAAAAGACCTTCAAAATACTAGAATACATTGGCCATACTTTCATCCCCTCCAAATCCATGATCCACCAATGAAGGATCAACAAGATGAGGCCATTTCTTTGTAAAACCCTAGGAAAAATTGTCAAGTCTAGACTACTTCCAGAAAATTGTCGGTTTCTCCCTTGTCTTGGAGAATTAGGACCTTAGACTTGATGCATTTGAAAGGTGAATAGCCCCTCTAACACATTATACTATTTTACTAATTCCAAAATGATTGTATAGTATGGTACACCGTGTAGAATAACAGAATTGCAGGAAATTCTTAGAATTGTATTACTTCAATGATGACAAAATATTTACAAATTCATCCTCTCTCCTCAATGATGATTGGGAATGACATTTTATACCTTCCTCAATGGTTATAAACCAAATTTTGAACCATGGTGACCATTGAAAAGAAGTTTCTATTTGCAACCAAAAGTTGTCATTAAAAGTTGTCAACAAAAGTTGTCATGTTGAGCAACTTTTGACATATGTTAAATCCTCCTACCTAGAGATGTTTCAACATGTCCTAAACCTTCCTAAGACATCTCCAACACATAAAAACATAGAAAATACTCAACCAAATACCCCCAGGCTTATATGCCCATGGTGGCTCATCAATTTACCAAATCCATGTCATTGGGTGACAAGGTGGGGTTTATTACAAAAATCAAACAAACAAGACTATCATATTACATTGATTGGAAGGTCACATTACCGTGTGTGACCTTTAGCCTTTATTTCTCTTCTCATCTTAGTCAAGAGGTGCTCCTACACTAAAAGCATTGTTGAGTGCTCAGACTGATGCAAAGATAACTAATGTAATGGGATTGCAGATAACTCATGAGATTTGGGAGAAGCTAAAAACCTTGTATGAAGGAGATAAACATGTAAAAGTTGCTAAATTACATAGCTTGAAAGGAAAGTATGAGTTTTCTTAAGAATGGGAGTGGATTAGAATATTTCATCCTTTATGGGTAAAGTGAATGATTTTGTGCTGAACATCAGATGTGTCGGTGGATTCCTTGAAGAAGATGAGATTGTAGCTAAAGTGTTGAGATCCTTGCCTCCTTCTTACAAACATAAAGTCATTACTATTGATGAGATCCAAACTATGACAACTGTGACAAGGGATATACTAGTTTGTAAGCTTGCTTCTTTTGAATTGAGTGAACTTGTGAATAACATGGCAAATTTGAGACTGCAATTAAAGCTACTATATTTGGGAAGCAGAAGTATGGCTCAAGAGAGAGTTCAACTAGGGTTTCTAGATATGGAAAAGAAATGAGAGAGATGGAATAACATGAAAGAGAATTGGAAGATCTTGAAGCACTTATTGCTAGAAGATTGCTTAAGGGAGTTGGTAAGTATGAAGGGAAGTTACCTTTGAAATGTTTTTCATGCAATAAGATAGGACATTTTCTTCTGGGTGTCCTGAAAGAGGAGAAAGAGTGTCAAAGTATGATAAGCCTTACGAGCCCAATCATAAGTATAGATATCAGAAGAAGTATTATTATGTTGCTAATGAAGGTGTGATAGATGATGAATCTGAGAAAGGAAATTCGGAAGATGAATTTGTGTTTAATGCTATCAAGGAAGATGATCTGGTACTTGCTGATTCTATAAGTTGCATTGTTGAAGAAAAATCCTTGGCTGCTAAGATGGATGAGAAAGATGAATGGGTGATTGGCAGTGGTTGTTCACATCACATGACATGTCATAAAGTTAAATTTGTGAATATGGAGAAGTATGATGGTGATATAGTAAGATTTGGAGATAACAATGCTTGTGTAATCCATGGTAGAGGTTCTATTTCTCTTGATGGTTAAAATAATACTAATGATGTTTTATATGTTGAAGGTTTGAAGCATAATCTTTTGAGTGTTGGATAAATGGTTGATAAGGGATATGATTTACAATTCAAGAATGGGAAACGTAAGATCTTGAATAACTGAGGTATAGAAATTGCATTAGGAAGTAAAACTATATCTTTCATTTGAATTCTAGTGATAAAAGTTGCTTGATTGCTCAGATTGATAAGAGTTGGTTGTGTCGTAGAAGGATGTGTCATGTTAACTTTGACTGCATGATTAAGATAAGTTCTACCTAAGATTTTAGAGATCTGTCTAAGATAGTAAAGCCTACCAATCTAGTGTGTAAAGAATATCAATTGGGAAAGCAAACAAGAATTTCATTCAAGAGCAAACTGTTACATCTAATGGTTTATTAGATCTTATGGGTACTGATTTATTTGGAACTTCTAGGGTGAGAAGATTGTAGAGTGACAAATACTTTATGTTAATGATAGATGACTATTCCAAGATGATGTGGGTCATGTTTCTAAGGTAGAAATCTGAAGCATTGGAGAAACTCAAAATACTCAAAGCTAGAGTGGAGACAGAGACAAGATCGAAGCTAAAGTGTCTAAGATCTGATAGAGGATGAGAATTCACTTTTGGTGAATTTAATTCCTTTTGTGAAGAGCATGGAATCTAGAGACAGTTATCTGCTCCACGAACCCCTCAACAGAATGGAGTTGTTGAAAGGAAGAACAAAATTGCTTTGGATGCTACTAGAACTATGTTGATTAAAGGAAATGTTCCACATATCTATTGGAAAGAAGTTGTTAGCACTATTGTGTACACATTCAACCAGGTTCATATAAAAGGTGATTTTGGTATGACTCCTTATGAGTTATGGTTTGGTCATGTTCCTACAGTTAGATATTTCATAATCTTTGGAAGCAAATGTTATATCAAAAGAGATGAGGATATAGGAAAATTTGATGCAAGATGTGATGAAGGAATCTTTTTGGGATATCCTACTAAGAGAAAATCCTACATGTGTTACTATAAATCACTGAGAAAAATAGTGGAAAGTGCAAATGTGAAGTTTGATGAGAGTCATGAGAAGAAAATCAGAGCATGCAGACATGAATTTTAAGATCAAGATGTTACTTCAAACCAAGTGCATACTGTGAGCATGAAATAAAGTGATCTAGAAGAGTCAATTAATCTAGATTCTATTGTTAGTGAAGAAGTTCAAGAGACTAGAAATTAGAATAATCAGAAGACCCCTAGGTATGTAAGATTAAATCATTCAAATAATCAAATTATTGGAGATAAAAATAAAGGTGTGATGACTAGGAGAAGAATCATTGCTGAAGAGACATGTTTGATTTCTAAAATTGAGCCTAAAGATGTTGTTGAACTTTGCAAAGATGAAAATTGGGTAAAAGCCATGCAAGAAGAGTTAAATCAGATTGAGAAGAACAATACATGGGAACTTGTTCTGAGACCTAAAGACAAGAATGTAATTAGTAATAAATGGGTATTCTAGAATAAACTGAATGAAGATGGAGAAGTTGTTAGAAATAAAGGAAGACTGGTATGTAAGGGATACTCACAAATGAAAGGTATTGATTTTAAGGATACTTTTGATCCAGTAGCTAAAATTGAATCTATTAGATTATTTCTTGCATTTGTTGTTCATAAGAATTTCAAGGTATACCAGATGGATGTGAAGTCAACCTTTTTGAATGGTGAATTGGAAGAGGAAGTCTACATTGAGCAACCAGATGGATTTCAATTGACAAATGAAGAAGACATAGTATGTAGATTGAAGAAAGCATTGTATGGACTCAAACAAGTCCCTAGAGCTTGGTATGCCAGATTGGATTTGTATTTGATGAAGTTGGGATTTTGTAAAGGTATTGGTGATAGTAATTTGTTCTTCAAGATTGATAATGATAATATTTTGATTGTTGAAGTCTTTGTTGATGACATTATTTTTGGAGGAGATGATGATTTGAGTAAGAAGTTTGTTGATGATATGCAAAAAGAGTTTGAGATGTCAATGATAGGAGAGAGGAAATTCTTTTTGGGATTTCAAATTACACAGATTGACAAAGGCATTTTCATTTCTCAATCAAAGTATGTGAAGGAATTACTGAAGAAGTTTGGTTTAGATGATTCCAAAACTATTGGAACTCCTATGGTAACTGGATGCAAGATGAAAAAAGATGATGAATCTACGAAGGCTAACTAGACCCTCTATAGATCTATGATTGGTGGACTGCTATATTTGACTTAAACTAGACCTGACACTATGAATGTTGTATGTCTTGTTGCAACATTTTAGGCTGATCCTAAGGAAAGTCATGTTACTGTTGTGAAGAGGATATTAAGATATTTGAAGGAAAAAATTGGCTATTGTTTGTGGTATCCGAAGAATGATGATTTCACTTTAAATGCTTATACAAATGTTGATTAGGCAGGTGATGTTGATGACCAGAAGAGAACTACCAGTGGAGCATTCTTTTTGGGAAATAAGTTGGTTGCTTGGGAAAGTAAGAAGTATAATTCAATCTCTTTATCTACTGCAGAAGCTGAAAACATTGTTGTTGCTAGAAATTGTACTCATGTACTTTGGATGAAGCAGATGTTGAATGATATTAGAGTTGTTTATAATGAGCCTATTGTTATATATTGTGACAATTCTAGTGCTATTAATATTTCTAAGAATCCAGTATTACATTCTAAGAAAAAACATATATTAATCAAGTTTCATTTCTTGAGAGAAGGTAAATGAGAAAGAAGTTAGATTGGAGTATGTATCTACACAGGAATAGATTGCAGATATCTTTACGAAGCCTTTGCTCGTAGATACATTTGTATATTTGAGAGAGAAATTAGGGGTGATTTCTCCTCCTGATGTGAACTGATGCATTGAGTTGCATGAATCTGGTGGACTTCATAGTCTTATCCTGATATCCAGATTGATGAGTGGATGCTACTACTCAGGGTTAGTATTCTGTAGTACCCCTACTCGTTTGAACTTATTAGACTCATATTTTATTATTGTTTGTTTTCAGTGGATACATTACCATGATGTGTTATTCAGATTTTTATGACATTATTTCATGCTTTATCTGGATATGAGATGCATTATTTATTTGCAGTATTTCAGTACTTGTGATTTATGGTATTTTATGGATTATTTCTATGTACTGACATTTTACTTTATCTATGCAATGTGGAATTATATGTTTTGTGTCTGCAAGTGTATTGGATGCAAGGGGATGATTTTCCTTCACTCATTTCAGTGAGACAGGGAACGTCATGATTCTCCTTCATCGGTGTGTATGTTGTGTTTTCTATATTGTATATATATGCATGTGTGGTTCAGTGATGCAGGATATTGCAGGTACAAGTACTAGGTAGGTATGGGGTATTGTCTCCACCTGGCTTTACAGGTCTTAGTGTGCCTTATATTTTCCGATGGAAGTGGAGGCGATAGTAGTTGACCCTATTTTACTCAGTTACACTCATGTGAGTGTCGTCAGTTGGTCGTCTTGTTAGTTTGTTTGGCCTTCGTATTTTGTCGTTTGATCTTTGTGTGGGTAATTGCTTGAGTTTTGTTTAATTTGAGTATTTTAGTGGATTTAATTAATTAATTAATTAAGTTTATGGAATTATCTCATAGTTGTATTGTTTATGCATTGAGATTATAAATTTAGTTAATTAAAAGAAATTATTAAATTAAGTTGCAAGCTGCATGATATTAGAAATATATTTTTATTTAAATGGAAAAATAAATTAGATTAATTGTATTTATTATTTCCTAGAATTATAAATAAATAAATAAATAAAAGGATTAATTAGAATTAAAATATTGTTTTAATTCTTTATTTAGAAAATTAATTAATTTGCATGAGAAAAGAAAAGAAAGAATAATGATTTTTAATTATTGCATGTTAGCTTATCTTTTGTTATAAATTTAGAAAAGAAAAGAAAATTACTGTTATTCTAAATTTAGGTTTTTTTGAGAAAAAGTGATTGAACCTAGAATTTTAGTTTAAATAGGGGAATAGGTCTTTATTTTAGTTACACAGGAAACGAGTCAAGAATTTTAGGTGAAGAAATTTATTGGAAGCTTATTGAAAAGGTTAGGGCTCTTCTACAGGTTTCTTCCAGGAAAGCTATACCAGGTTGGATGAATTCTTAGTTGTGGGTTTTTAGTAAATATTTCTATTTTTCTCTGATTGATGTATGTGTGTAAAGTTATTGTCAAATACAAACCCTCTTCTGGTGAATTCGAGTTTTATTTTAAAATCCATGCCTGACGTGTATTTCTAGTTTATGGGAAGAATGTAATTTTAAAAAAAAAATTAGGAAAATTATTATAGAAAATTCATCAAGATTTTATGATGCATGGAGAATTGCAAGATTTGTGAGAAAGGGTATTTAACTGAGAAATTATCTTCTCTCGTTTGATTTTGTTTTGGCTATGGTAGTTTTGTTTATTAATGGTATCTCTGTGAAATGGTTTTATCACCTTAAGAAAATAAATTTAATTATACATTAAATTTATTTGGGTTAATTAAATATATATATGATGAAGGATTAAATTATGTGAAAATGGAATTATTGGAAAAATATTGTTTTTATTGAAATTACTGTTAAAATTTTATTAAATATATATATATATATATATATATATATTTTAAAAATAATAATATAAAAAAAAAATTGTGAGGAGGCTATGCCTCTACCCATGCAGTAACTACCAAAGGTAGCGGCTGCTGCCATAGGGCAGCAGTGCTACCCAAGGGTAGCGTTGGCTACCATATGGAGGCACCGCTACCTTAGGGTAGCTATTTAAAAATTTAAATTTAAATTTGATTTAAATTTGATTTAGTTTAAAAATAAATAAATAAATAAATAATAATAAAATAATAGTAATGTGTTAATATATATATAGCTGTTTTTATTTTAACTTATCTTTAATTATCAATTTAAAGATTTTTTTTTTTTTTTTTCAATAAAAGTGGCATAGCCACTAAACTTTATTATATTATTTTTAAAAAAAATTTACAACGGGTTCAAAAAAGGCATACCGGTAGGAAAGAACCCACAAGAAAACCTCTGGTTGTCACCTTGAGAAAGAAACTATACTACCCTTACAAAATATGAGGATCCTGATGACCCAAAAACTCACCCAAACCCATATAGATGCCCTGTGTACATAGACCCCATAGGGCGTATATCTCAACTGATTAAAAAACTCAGTTGGTTACAAAAGCAGGGCTGAATTGCCAAAAGGTTTACAACAAGAAGAACCAAGAGCCCATCAACTGATAACAGAAGTCAGATATAAAAAGAAGAGGAGCATGCCGAGATACCAAGAAGTGAAACCAAGGAGGACTGAAACTGGAACAGACCGGAAATCTCCAACTCCATAGAATTGAGAAAATGAGAACTATCCAAAATCCATCTCAAAAAACATCCAGCAAAAAAATATGAGATATTTGCAAAGGTAGGAACAGTTAGTCCAAAAACCAATTACTCGAGCTTTCCTCTAGAGGAGAAGGTCAGGCATTTTGAAGAACCAGTGCTTGTATAGGAATCACGGGGAGAGGAGTTGCAAATCAAGCAAAACAAAAATTAATTAGAGCATGAAGACCAACTAACACTTCCCGTTCTCTGACCAAAATTTGGGGAGATATAAAACCAGACAAACTTTCCACAGATTTTAGAGCTTCATCAATAGTATCATAGATTAGGCCCATTCTAATTTCAGAGAGCAAATGCCCATAGTGCCCATCTTCTAAAAGATTTTGAAGAGAAAGAAAACCCCCATAAGGAAGAGTACCCATATTAAAAATATAACTATCTAAAGCTGACCCAAGATGATGCATATCAAGCATTGGAGGCACCACAAATTTTGATGCAATAAGCTAGACCAGAGTTTTATCCCACAGAAGATCATAACATATAGTAAAAAAATGAGACAAAACTTCTGAAAAAGAGATAAAAGAAGGAGAGAGCAACCAATGATTACCCACCACCCTGCGAATTTCAGACTCCAACTCTAGATTATGCAAAACAAAAACTCTCCCAAGCTTTTCAGAAACATAACCATAGTTGTCAAAAATGTCTTCCTCAGGAATAGATACTATAACATGATAAGTCAGAAGAATAAAAGACATGAGGATTATTTACCTTTACCTCAGAGAGAAGAAATCCTTCAGATACCGTCGATGAGGGAAAACAAAGACATTCTGCAGCAGAGTTAATAAATAGCTGAAAGAAAACTAAATTAATTGGCCACCATACACTATAATGAATGCCATCCATGTGAGGAGCCAAGAAAAAATATGCCAAGAAATGCATCCCGATAGATCAAATAAAAACAAAGGCCTATAATAATGTTGCCACCTTTCATAATAATGAATGATCCGCTCATGCGAAAAACAAGTCTCCAAAAAATCATTGTAAGAAATGCATCTTGGGTGAGCCAAAAAGACATTAAACCTCATAATTGCCTCTGTGAGAAGTACCATACTATCTCCACTAAAGCCGATAAACAGTACAATAGTAATCATTATATTGAAAGCCAAGGCACGTCACAATTAATCAAAGCATGTATTCCATATCCCACGTGAGAGAGCAAAGGTAATGATAAAGCATGCCGCCACTCTCGAAATAAAACCAATAAACATAGTCTCCCATAATGCTTATGACAGCTCGCAACCACACTATGTATATGGCAACAATTACCTATATACAGAGTTAGATTACCAACTGAGCATAAACACTTATTATAATAATGCATGATCCGCTTATGTGTTAAAAACAAGTTTCCAAACAATCATTTAAAGAAATGTATAGTGAGTGAACCACAAAAAGCCAATAATAATTAAACCTCACAGTCACCTCTGTGAGCGGTACTGTACAATCTCCCCTGAAGCTGATAGATAGAATCGGCAATAATCATTACATAGAAAGCCATGGCCCATCACTTTTAGTCAAAACAACATGAGTTCAAAATCCCCCGCTTGAAAGCTACCTCGAAGAAACGCTCTAAGAGGAAAATCACTTTCAAGAAGCTTTTTTATTTTAATTTGAAGATAAATATGATAATCTAGAGCCAATAAAGATAGTCACCCTTAATGCTTATAACAGCTCACAGCCAAACTATGCATCTGATAATTCACATACAGAATCAGATTACCAACTGTGCATAAACAATAATAATGCCTATCCGGACTGGCAATAGAAGGAAATTTATCAAAAGTCAAGGACAAAAAGACCACAAGATTATTGCAAGAATTCCAAAACTGAAACAGGAATGTCAACAGGGCTAATATCACGAAGAATAGCATTACTATCAATAGCAAGGTTAGCTAAAAAACCTGCTACTCGATTAATTTCTCTATAACAATGAGTAATGAAGAAAGAATCAAAAGATTCCAATTGCTGAAGGATAAGATCAAGAAGATATTGCAATTACCAACAATGAGATTTCTTATTTAACACACTCTGAATGATCACCAATGAGTCCCCTTCAATAATGAGGTCTTTAATGCCAAGGGAAATGGCCAATTCCAGACCCAAAGACAAAGCCTTAAATTTGGCAAAGTTATTAGACTGAATACCAATTGCATGACACCTAGCATGAACAATCTAAGTGTGGTGATCCAAAATCACCATACATACCCCAGCTAAACCCAAATTTCCACGAGAGGCACCATCAAAGTTCAATTTGAACTTACCAAGAGGAGGAGGTTTCCAAGATGCCAACTTTCTTTTATTTAAAACAACACCTTTTCTCAAAATTGAACCATGGGGAGGAAGAACAGATAGCATGCTCCAAACTCTAGTCACCCTACTATCCCAATGAGAAAAAGAAGTGAGATTATCCAAGTTCCTACATATATACAACAAGGCAACCTCAGAAATGGACAATTCAATCTTTAGTAGGACCTCAGGGAGAGAAGAGCTAGTATTTCTAAAGATCCTGTTATTACGCTCTAACCAAATATTCCATATTACAATAGATGGAGAAATAATCCATAAACATGCATAAAAGGATGAAGTAAACAAAAGTGGCCAAGAACTAAAGAAGGTAATCAGGTCATTTCCCATAACAAATGTCAAATTCAATTTATCAAACAACCACTGCCAACATTGATATGCAAAATCACAATGTAAAAAGAGATGGGAAGAGGATTCCAGGTGTTTATTACACAACGCACATGTGAAAGCAACCGTGATACCCAACCTGTCCCATCTCATGCCTGTGAGAACCCTATCTTGAACTGCCAGCCAAGCAAAAGCACCAGCTTTTGGCAAACAGGCTGAATGCCAAAAAAGTTTATTTATATGAATAAAGAATTTAGAATTTAGTTATTTTAGAAAAAGCTTATAATTTTAGATTCGATATTCATGTTGGAAATACATTAGGAGATTAATTCATATTTGAATTTATTCAACTTTATTGGACAAATGACAAGTTTGATTTCTATGTATTAAATAGTTGTAAATTCTTGTTATCTGGAAATTCGTAAATTGCATGTCATTTATGTTTTTGGCTATTTTAAGGAAAGATTGCCTGAAATAGGATCTTGCGTGTATGGTGTTCTCAGTCAAGCTTAATTTCATTGCAATTCTGGTTGAATTATCATTGTGTCCTATGTTATTATTTCTCCTTGGTCAAGTGTTGTTGTATAGCCTTATTGATGTGAGCTATTGTGTGTGTTTGTCCAAATGGTTAATCTTGGGTTAGTGATTATGTATCCTTCACCTGTGCTTTGTCAAGATTGTTTATGGTTATCTATTTCACCATAGAGTTCTCATAGAGAGAGACATTTCCTGTTAGTGTTCTATGAGAGAGAGTGGCTTTCGAGCGGGGGCCATGCCCGAAGTGGTTGACAGGATAACCCGTCGAAAGTCAGTTAAAAAGTGATAACCTAATAATATATTGGGGGGGAGTGAGATAAATATTAATTAAGATAATGTACCTTGTGCATAGGTGAGTGCTTGTACAAGGCTCATAATGTTATGAGAAGGCTTGGAATGGCAAACTTACCACCTTGTCTTCATGAAAGGATTGGTAGGGTCTACATGAGACTTAGTTGGAACCGGAGGCTCGGGAGAGGTTACCAGGAGAAACCCAGGATGGGGGCCGAGACCTATGGAGGTTGTACCATGGTATCCACCATAAGACATGCGATGAAACTCTCTCCTTAGAGTCACTAGTGTTTTGTGAGTTGAGTCACATGGATGTTTGTGAAGTCTTGTAGTCCTTTCGTACTTGTCTTACTTTGCTTGCTTGAGGGTTTTCTACTATCTCCTAGCATGGTGGGGTGGTTCCATTTCGGAATCACATGGTCGGGTGGTAGTGCCACTTCCCATCGGATGTTCTAGATTATATCTTCAAGAGAGGAAAGGCTTCACTGGTGTTTCTTGGTTCGTGGTTCATGTACCAGCTCTTGTTCGAGATCATTGTTCAAGTTGAGACCTTGTGGTCATTGTATCAGACTTTTATGTAACCTTGATATTGTAACTTTGTAATCTATGGAATTATTGGAAGCCATGTATTTGTGGATATTGTAATAATATGTCAGTGGAATGTATGTTATTCCAGTTGCTTTGATCTTATGTTAAATTGTTTTATAGAAATTGGATACATTGGAGTACTTTCATTTCTTCATTATGGAATTTAGATGTATGTGTAGTTTTAAACTTAAGCATTTAATTTATCTAATTAAATGGACAATTGGATTAACTGTGGTGTTAATATAATCTATGAATTAATCTTCATTGGTAACCCTTAGGAATTCATATATTAGACGTCCGCTATGTTATTAAACATGCAATGGGTATAGTTAGTGGACTTAGTCTTTAAAAAACAATTATTTCACCCTTTAGTTTCCTAGTTGTGTTGGTCTCCTTTAGGGTTCCTGGCGGGGCATTACATATTCAGTGTGTGGTTCAGTTGTTCATAATTATTTTAGTGTGTATCTTAGGGAGAGATTATCTAGTAAGATGGAGAAAATAATGATTTGTATGCATCTTTGGCATTGCTTTCAAAGGGGGAGAGAAGTAGAAGCACGTGAAAAAATGCCTTATCTATCTAAGGTAGAGAGCTATGTGTGCATGATCTCCGGGGGAGATTGTTGGAGTTGATTTCTTTCTTTGTATTGATTATTGTTCACATTCATATATTGCCATCAATTCCAAAGGAAGAGATTGTTGGATATTAGAGTTGTTGGAATGTCTTGTCATTGATGCCAACATATTCCTATGTTTCAGTGTGTTGGATATTACTGCTGCTAGGATATGTTGTCATTGATGTCAACATATTCCTATGTTTTGGTGTTGTAGAGAATAGTTTTGGTGATCTAGTGATTGCAGTGAGTTGATATTGTTAGTTTTTTGTTTGGGATGTTGAACCAAGTAGAGATACTTCATTCTTTATTGATTCCATGATGCTATGTGATGATTTGATCGAGTTGAGGATTTAGGTATGCAGATTGGTTTTGAGCAGTGTTCTGGTGTTTGATCTGTTGTGCTCTAGTATGATCATATCTTGTGTTATGGATTTGGGAGAGTGTTTGGGATGTTTTTGTGTATCTTCATTTCAGATGGTTCATGATTTGATGCTCCGCAATCTATCTTTCTTATCCGAGTTGTTGTTGTTAAGTATTCTTGAGTGTTAGTGTGTTGATTGATGAAGATTTGAATAAATGGTGTTGGTGCAACTATTTCAGATGGTTCTAAAATTCTTGTTGGTTTTTCCTAATCATGTCCTATTTATTTTATTGTCTGCATTGATCATTGTGCATGTTCTTGATGATCTTTTTGGTCTAGTGATATTCTTTGTGTTAAGTAGTATTTTTGATTGTGTAACATGTTGCAATTAATCTTGGCAATACTTCTGATGGTTGTGCGTGTTTGAGGAGTTGATTTAGGTCCATGCTATGTTTTTTAAGATATTATATTGGTCTGGTGGTTGATTTAAATATTGTGTGATGTAATTTTTTAATTAGGTGTTAAGGGTTTGGCTGACCTTGTAGTCAAGGTTGATGATTTGTATAAATGGGTGTTATTGGTGGTTAGGTGCTGGTTGTTCTTGAGTCTTAATTATCAGAGAGTGGTGTATGTATGATCAAGTGAATTCATCTTTATGTGTGGTATGTTGAGTAGAGATTGGTGAAGGGTAAACATATGAGCTTAACCGAAACTGTCATTAGGAATTAGCAGATACTATTTTTGTAGTTCATCTTTTATGGATTGTAGTCTGCATCTTTTTATAGGGTAGGAACCTTCCTTGAGGGTTGCAGCCTTCTAGGTCATTGTAATTTGAGCAATGAGCTCTAGGCAATGTGCCTGAATGCATGTGCATTCTCCATTGTAATATTTTCACATACTACTGCAGAGTATCATCTTATTGTGGGTAGGTTCCCACCATGGTTTTTCCCTTAACCAGGTTTTCCACATCAAATATTGGTTTTATGTGTGTTGTTGTTATTGTTGTCATCTTTATTTTTGATGTAGTTGATTAAATCTGAGATTGTACTTAATTTGTTTATTCTGGTGAAAACTGATTCACACCCCTTCTCAGTTTTCCTTGCTATTGCCAACAAGTGGTATCAGAGCTAGATCCTCCAAAAGAAGCTTAACTGCTTGAGGAGATCTGAGATGAAAACCTATGTGTTCAAGAAGGAGAGTCCTAGTTTTGATGGAAAATATTATACTGTATGGAAGGACCCATGGAAGTTCATCTGAAGTGTCTTGGATAAGATTATTAGAAGATTACAAAGAATGTCTACAATGTTCCTCTGAATCGACCGATTACTGCTGATGAGATCAATGAAGTTGAACATAACATTAGGGATAACTCTTCCGATTTCGCTGTTGATTCAATCCAGTTCCTTATGCATATTGGAGTGGGCCTACTAGGACTTGTACTTCTTGCATGCTTGTGCTTGAGGGAAGGAAGTGATAACTTGAGGTTACATAAGCTTAAAGACAATTTCATTACCTCGACTCAAGATAAGGTATCCAACTATAGCTAACGTACAAAAAAAAGTAGCTTCTTCTCCTTGTCACTAACAATCTGATAGCTCCCACCCCCAGTATTTCTTTAAGGAAGCGTTGTTGAGTGTCTTGACTGATTCAGAGATGAATAATGTAATGGGTTTGAAGACTACACATGAGATATGGAAAAAGGTAGAGGTCTTGTATGAAGGAGATGAACAAGTTAAAGTTTCTAAGTTGCAGAGTTTGAAGGGTAATATGAGACATTGAAGATGGGAGAAGATGAGAACATAACTTCCTTTTTGGCTAAAGTGAATGAACTTGTTATGATCATCAGATGTGCTAGTGGAACCCTTGAGGAAGATGAGATTGTTGCTAAGGTATTGAGATCCTTGCCTTCTTCTTATAAAGCTAAATTTGCTGCTACTAATGAGATTCAGAGTGTGACTACTGTGACAAGAGACATGTTGGTTGGCAAGCTAGCTGCATTTGAGTTGAATGAATTTGGAGAATCACATGGTAAATTTGAGATTGCATTTAAAGCCTTTGTATCCAGGAAGAAATTGTATTATCTGTGACAGAATTCATCTAGGGTTTCAAGATATGAAAGAGAGATGAGAGAGATGGAAGAATAGGAGAAAGAGTTGGATGAGCTTGAAGCACTTATTGCCTAAAGATTGCCTAAGGGAGCTGGTAAGTACAATGGAAAGTTACCTATTAGATGTTTCTCTTGTAATAAGATAGGATATTTTGCTTCTAGGTATCCTAAAAGAATGTCTAGGCATGATAAGCATGAAAATCCCTACAAGCCCAACCAGAAGTATTAAAATCAGAAGAGATGCTATTATGCTACTGATGAAGGTGCGATAGATGAGGAATTAGACAATGGGAATTCAGAAGATGAATTTGTATTTATTGTTGTCAAGGAAGATAATCTGATACCAGTGAATACTACAAGCTGCATTGTTGAGGAGAAATCTTTGGCTGCTAAGATTGAAGATAAAGATGAATGGGTAATTGATAGTGATTGTTCACATTATATGACAGGTGATAAAAGAAAATTTGTGAATCTGGAAAGGTATGATGGTAGTATAGTGAGATTTGGAGATGATAAAGATTGTGTGATTTGTGGTAGATTTTCTATATCTTTTGATGGTAAGAATAACATTGATGATGTCTTAAATGTTGAAGGTTTAGAGCATAATATTTTGAGTGTTGAATTGATGGTTGACAAGGGATATGATTTGCAATTCAAAAATCTTAAATGAAAAATTTTGAATGCCTCTGATATAGAGATTGCAATAGGGACTAAAACTAAAGGTAATATCTTTGACTTGAATGTTGGTGAGAAAAGTGTCTTGATTGCTCAAATTGGTGAAAGTTGGTTGTGGCATAGGAGGATGTGTCATGTTAAGTTTGACTGCATGATAAGGATAAGTCCTACTCAAGTTGTTAGAGATTTTCCTAAGATTGTGAATCCCTCTAATCCGGTATGTAAAGAATATTAGTTGGGAAAGTAAACAAGAACATCATTTAGAAGTAAGTTGTATACATCTAATGGACTATTAGATCTTGTGCATACTGACTTGTGTGGTCCTACAAGAGTGATAAGAATTCAAGGTGATAAGTATTTCATGTTGTTGATTGATGACTATTCTAGAATGATGTGGGTGACTTTTCTAAGAGAGAAATCAGAAGCACTGGACAAATTCAAGATATTCGAAGAAAAGGTAGAAAATGAGAAATGACTGAAGTTGAAGTGTCTAAGATCTGACAGAGGAGGAGATTTCACGTCCGGTGACTTTGATATATTTTGTGAGAGGAATGGAATTAGAAGACATTTATCTACTCCTAGAACCCTTAGTAGAATGAATTTGTTGAAAGGAAGAACAAAACAATCTTGGATGTTGCTAGAATGATGCTGATTGAAGGAAATGTTGCGCAAACCTTTTGGAAGGAAGCTATTAGCACTACTATTTACACATTCAACTGGGTGCATATGAAAGGTGATTCTGGTAAGACTCCTTATGAGCTATGGTTTGGTCATGTTCCTACAGTTAGATATTTTAGAGGTTTTGGAAGCAAATGTTATATTAAAAGAGATGAGGATATAGGAAAGTTTTATGCGAGATGCGATGAAGGAATCTTCTTGGTATATTATACTAAGAGCAATGCCTACTAGTGTTACAATAAGAGGTTGAAGAATATAGTGGAAAGTGCACATGTGAAAGTTGATGAATGTCATGGGAAACGGATCAAAGCATGTGGATATGAAATTGATGATTAGGATATTGTTTCTAAGCCTGCACAGATTGAGATCCTGAAGTAGAATGATCTGGTAGAGATAGTTAATCCAAATATTATTGCTATCGATGAAGAAGTTCAAGGGCCTGATAATCATAATAATCCAAAGACTCTGAGGTATGTGAAATTGAATTATTTTGAGAATCAGATTATTGGTGATACGAATAAAGGTGTGATGACTAGAAGAAGACTTGTTGTTGAAGAGATATGCTTGTTTTCTAAGATTGAGCGTAAAGATATCAGTGAAGCATGTAAGGATGAGAACTAGATAAAATCTATGGAGGAAGCATTGAATCAGATTGAGAAGAACAACACATGGGATCTTATTCCAAGACCTAAAGACAATTATGTGATTGGTACTAAATGGGTGTTATGAAATAAATTGAATGACACCGGTGAAGTGGTGAGAAATAAAGAAATATTGGCATGTAAGGGATGCTATTAGATGGAAGGTATTGATTATGAGGAGACTTTTTCTCCTGTATCTAGAATTAAAGTTGTTAGATTGTTGCTTTCATATGTTGCTTACAATAATTTTAAGGTATATCAGATGGATGTCAAGTCAACCTTCTTGAATGGTGATCTTGAGGAGAAAGGCTATATTGAGAAACCAAAAGGATTTTCATTATCAGATGAAAGAGATATGGTATGCAGACTGAAGAAAGCACTTTATGGACTAAAACAAGCCCCTAGATCCTGGTATGCAAGAATAGATAAGTATTTGATGAATTTGGGATTTTGTAAAGGTACTGATGATAGTAACTTATACTATAAGTTTGAGAATGATAACATTTTGATTGTTGAAGTGTTTGCGAATGATATTATTTTTAGAGGAGATGATGATTTGAGTATGAAGTTTGTTGATGATATAAAAAAGGAATTTGAGATGTCTATGATAGGTTAGATGAAATTATTCTTAGGATTGTAGATTACTCAGACCAATAAAGGTATTTTCATTTCTCAATTTAAGTATGTGAAGGAACTATTGAAGAAATTTGGGTTAGCTGATTCTAAACCTATTGGAACTCCTATGGTAATTGGATGCAAGCTGTTTAATAAAGATGAATCTTAGAAAGTTAATCAGACCTTGTACATGTCTATGGCTGGTGGACTGTTATAGCTGACTTAGACTAGACTAGAAATTATGCATGATGTTTGTCTTTGTGCCATATTTCATGTTGATGCTAAAGAGACTCATGTTACTAATGTGAAGAGGATTTTTCAGATATTTTAAGGGAACTGTTGACTATGGACTGTGGTATTTGAAGAATGATGATTTCATGCTATGTGCCTATACTAATGTTGATTGGGCAGGTGATGTAGATGACCAGAAGAGCACTACCGGTAGAGCTTTCTTTTTGGGGAAGAAGTTGGTTTCATGGGCAAGTAAGAAATATTATTCTATATCTCTATCTATTGTTGAAGTTGAATACATTGCTACTACTAGCAACTGTACTCAGGTAGTCTAGATGAAGAAGATGCGAAAAGATACTAGAGTTGTGTATGATGAGCCTACTATTATTTACTATGACAATTCAAGTGTAATTAATATTTTGAAGAATCCGGTACTGCACTCTAAAACAAAAAATATATCAATTAAGTATCATTTCTTGAGGGAGAAAGTCAGTGATGAAGAAGTAAAACTAGAGTATGTATCTACAAAGGATTAGATTGCAGATATTTTCACTAAGCTTTTACCTATAGATACATTTGTGTATTTGAGAGACAAGTGAGGGGTCTCTTCCCCTCCTGATGAGAACTAGGTTCATTGAGATGCATCAATCTGGTGGACTTCACAGTCTTATCTTTTTATCTGGATTGATGAGTTGGTGCTGCTACTCAATTGGAGAAGTCAGTGTGTTGTTCAGGGCTGAGAGTTTATTTGGTTTTGGTGAAGAAGATTGATCAATTTATATCTTTGGAATTTCTATCAAAGGAGGAGAGAAGCATGTGAAAAAACTGCATTATCCTTGGTGCTTTGTGTGCATGATCTAAGGGGGAGTTTGTTGGAATTTTTTGGTATTGATTTATTCATTTGCATCGATTGGTTTTCACATTCATATGTTTCCATTAATTTCAAAGGAGGAGATTGTTGGATATTTCTACTACTAGGATATGTTGTTGTCATTGATGTTAACATATTCCTATGTTTTGGTGTTGCAAAGAATTATTTTGGTGATATGGTGATTTCAATGAGTTGATCCTGTTGGTTTATATATATGTTTGGGATGCTGAACCAAGTAGAGATACTTCATTCTTTATTGATTCCATGATGTTATGTGATGATTTGATCGAGTTAAGGATTCTGGTATGGAGATTGGTTTTCAGTGTTTAGTGTTAAATTATTCTGGTGTTTGATTCATTGTACTTCGATATGATCATATATTGTGTTGCAAATTTGGGAGAGTGTTTGGGATGTTAGTGTGTATCTTCATTTTAGATGGTTCATTATTTGATGCTTCGTAAGCTATCTTTCTTATTTGAGTTACTGTTGTTAAGTGTTCTTGAGTGTTAGTGTGTTGATCAATGGAGATTTGAATAAGTGGCATTGGTGCAACTATTTTGGATGGTTCTAAAATCCTTGTTGGTATTTCCTAATGATGTCCTATTTATTTTGATGGTCCACATTGATCATTATGCATGTTCTTGATGATCTTATGGGTCCAATGATATTCTTCGTGTTATGCAATATTTTTTATGGTGTAACATGTTGTGGTTGATCTTGGAGAGATTTTCGGTGGTGTGTGTGTTTGAGTTGATTTAGGTCCATGCTATGTTGTTTATGACATCGTATTGGTCTGGTGGTTGATTTATGACATTGTATTGGTCCGATGTATGTATGACCAAGTGAATACATCTTTCAGTGTAGTGTATTGAGCAGAGATTGGTGAAGGGAAGACATATGAGCTTAACCAAAACTATCATCAGGCATTAGCAGATGCTATTTTTTTGGTTCATCTTTACCAGATTGTAGTATGAATCTTTTTGTAAGGTAGTGAACCTTCTCTGAGGGTTGGAGCCTTTTGGTTCATTGTAATTTGAGCAGTGAGCTCTAGGTAGTGTGCCTGAATGCATGTGCTTTCCCCATTGTAATATTTTCACATACTACTGCAGAGTATCATCTTATTGTGGGTAGGTTCCCACCATGGTTTTTCTCTTAACCGGTTTTCCATGTCAAAAATATTGGTATTATGTGTGTTTTTGTTATTGTTGTTATCTTTCTTTTTGCCGCAATTGATCAGATCTGAGATTGTGTTTGATTTTTTTAATCCAGTGAAAACTGATTCGCCCCCCTCTTAGTTTTCCTTGTTGTTGCCTACATGGTGTTGTAGAGAATTGGTTTGTTGTAGAGAGTTGGTTTGGGTAATTTATTATAGATATGTTGATGCAAATTAATGGGTTTTGAGATAATTATCTCTAGTTGATTCAATTTGAGTTCCAATATTCCCAAAGGTGATTTGATCAAGTCATGTGATCCAGTGTGATGATTGGTTTTTTCTGTTGATTCTATATTGCAGAGTTGTGATTTCTGATTTGTATTTCCCTAAAATTGATTCTTCATGTTGTGTGGATTTTGGAGTGTGTTTGGGACATTCATGTGTGTCCTCAATTTGAGTGGTTCATGATTTAGAATTTTAAAAGTGTATCTTTCAGTTTGTTAGCTGGTGTTCTTGAGCTCTGAAAGTGAAATGATGATGATTCTAGCTATCCATGTTGTTGTGAAGGAATTTTAATTTTTTTTTATGCTCTCCAATCATGTTCTATGCATTTTGGTGGTCCGCATTCATCATTGTGCGCATTATTGAATATTTTATTGGTCCGGTGGTATTCTATGTTATACGACCATTTGGCCGACCCGATGGTTATTGCATGTTGTGGATGATCTTGGTGAGATATTCGATGGTTTTTCATGTTTGAGGATTTTATTTAGGTTCATTCTATGTCCTTGTCGATATTGTATTGGTTCACATATTGATTTATGTATCGTGTGATGTAATTTTGTAATTAGATCTTATGTGTTGAGTTGACCTTGAGGGTACGGTTGATGAATTATATAAATATATGTAATATTAATTTGAGAGATATGATCTTCATGTGCAAATATTGTTTTTATCTTTCATTAGTAGAGGAGATAAGTGAAGAAATGTGAAAGAGCATGTGCAAGTGGGAATAGCAGAGTTTGTGTATGTGTGCTTAACCAAAATTGTAATTAGGCATTTGGAGATGTTGTTTGGTGCAGGAGAACCTCATCAAAAAGCTCTTCATGACCCCAAGGATTAAGAATAGGATCACTAGGGTTTCTTAAGAGTGTCTTATGTTTCATGTATGCAATAAACCCCACCATGTAAGCCCATGTCACCAATTAGGCAATTTGAGAAGCCAATTGCGACAATGTGGTCAATAGGGGTAATAGATGGTCTAGATTTGTGTTTGATAGGTTTTATAAATGATTCATGAGTGTTTGGTTGATCCATTTATGTGGATTCCAACCTTAGCCAATATGACAACTTTTTGTGCAAAATTGCAAAAAATGCAACTTTTGTAAAATACAACTTTTGAGTGCAAAAGTGCAAATTTTTGAAAATCAGTTGGGGGAAGCCTTTCAATGGCTCCAACCTACTCAAAATTTAGTGGGACACCATTGGAGAGTTTTATATGCCTTTTGGACACAATTCCCAAGGTGGTTGCTATTGTAGTTGGAATTTGTGAAGCGATAATACACAAAATACTTCAGTTTTCCCAGAAATCTTGAGTTTGCAGGAGTTGCACGTGCCTGTACGGATTGATTTGAATCTCACCATCCATGGAGTAGATAGGGACATGAAATAGATTTCTTTTGGTGTATATTTGAGGTCTTAACTATTCTGGAGTAGAGATAACCCTCCATTCTTCTGACTGTAACCCAGAAAGTGAGGGTTTTAAATAAAAATGGCTTTATCTTGCATTTTAGTCCATTAGAAGACTCTTCTTTGGAGGGCTGTAGGATAAGCCTCTGTACTTTATTTTTTTCATTTCTTGTTTTAGGGGAAACCTTGTTGTGTGGATAAAGGAGCAAGACTAGGTAGGCATCCCTATGTGACTACCTAGGACACAATTTAGGACAATCATCAAAAGTTTTTATAGCAGTGGATTCCAGGCATGCAACCCTAGAATTAGAGGTTTCTCACTATCTCCCACATACCCATAAAGTTTATTTTTCATTTGGTGTACCGGTAAAGGTAGTTGCTTTGGAAAATAGGGCTAATTGCCCCTATTAGGTCTCTTAGCCTCTAAAGGGAACTGTATGCGGGAAAAGTGGGCTAATAAAACTTAATATGCGAAAATATTACTAAATGACTTGTCCACACACACACACAGGACTTCTTGGTGCAAGCTATGGAGTAATAACGTATTACTCAACTTCCCAAGGTGGGTCCCATGGATCTCTATCTCACAATGTCCCTCAAACCAATGTTTTGCTCTCAGATCACTGAGCAAAATGGTTTAGGGATGGCAAATGCAAGAACGAGGGATGTTTTGATAGTTTTTAGTATGAACGATGTGTTAAACTATGTATGATTCTAGAAATGCAATAAACTAAATGATAAGATGACAAGATTAGTATGAGTACTATCCTAACATAATATATTTAGTCTATGATTGAGCTAAAATGATAAAGAAATTATTCTAAACATGCATATTTAGTCTAATTCCTGATCTAAAAGAGGCTAAATGATGAGCATATATGAAATGAGAAAGCTTGAATGTATTTGAGCATAAGTGTGATACTACAAATTTGAAGGATGATTGTTATGGAGGAATGAGAGCTCTATTTATAGCAAAAATAGGGCAATGGATGGTCAGGATTGAATGGGTTGATCAAGGGTTGAGTTTGAAAGTTGGGGATCCATGTTTGTAATTGGCACCAATGAAATGGTGACAAGTGTCAACATAGGGTTGGGTTGAGAGAAGGGGTTGGAGACATTAAATGCCTAAGAAGACCTCATGGTTATCTAGAGGGTAAGGGTCAAGCTTAAATTAGGATTACCCACTGGATTAAGAGTTAATCCAAGGATAAACCTTTGTGCAAATGATTAAGAGATAATCATGGTCAAAGCATTAAAGGCCTGATGAGACCCTTGGGTTGGGTGAAGGTTGAGTTAAAACAAACTCTTTAACCATGTAGGAGGGTTTGAGTTAACCATTAATGGTTATTGGAGACTTTGGGGGATTAAGTGGTTGAAGGTTGGAAGCCTTTAATGGTTATCAAAGACTTTGAGGAATTAAGTGGTTGAAGGTTGAAAGCCTTTAATGGTTATCAAAGACTTTGAGGGTTTGAGAAGTGACCTCCTCTTGCTTAGGAATGTGACAAAGTTTAGAGGATGGGTTAGGCTAATTAGAAGCGATTAGAAGAGTCTAGAAGGTATTAGAAAGGGGTTTAGGAAGGCAAGTGGGAGATGTAGGAGAATGCAAGTGGATGGAGGGATAATAGGATTTAATTGAAATAAAGTAATTTAATTCAATTTGGTTGCAATTTGGGGAAATTGAATAAATTAGATTTATTCAATTTAAGATAACTATTTAATTAAATTTGAATTTAATTAAAAGTGGATAGGGGGGATTTAATTGAATAAAATGATTTATTCATTAAATGGGTATAGTGAATTTTATTTAAATAAATTGAGTAATTTACTTAATAAAATAGAAGAATGTGGGTAATTTAATTAAATTGGATTTAATCAAATAGAGAAATGAACATAAAATATTCATTTAGGAATATGGTCATTTTTATACGTCTACAGGAACATACCTTGTAATTATAGATCTGGCCAAACCATTTTGGGGATCAGTACAACTTCCAAAAGGGTGTCTGGAATGATAAAAAAAATTTATGGATGTGTAGAACATTTTGGAGTTAAGGTCCATTCTATCACTAAATAGGGCTACAAGCCCAGGGGGTAGATTTCGAAAGAAGGTACAAGGAATTAGTGCCCAAAACCAAAACCAATGTTTGGAATAGTTCTTAGACATCATAAAAGGATAATTTCCAAAATCCCTAAGAGTAGGAGTTATCAATAAGGCTTGTTTGAGAAAGTAAGTCCTTTTACTCATCTTGAGTAGGCCCAAAACTAGTGAATGTGTGTGTAGTTTCATCCAAGGTGTGGAGTCCTTCCTTGCAGGACCCTTGTGATCATTTAATGGGTTATTAGTCTAACCTTGTTTGGGATTTTCCTTAGGTGTTTGGGTAGGGCTCAGAATCAAGTGGTATCAGAGAAAAGGAGTGGTCTTTGGATAGAAGGAGAAGACAAGATGTCAGAAGAAGAAGGATCCCATGAGGCACCTTCAAGAATGACCAATGTGGAATTGAATGTCCTAGTGAAGAAGAAGATGATAGAGAGAAGAGAAGTCAGGGCTGAGAATTAGGGCTTGAGAAATGAGATGGACTGATTGAAGGATAGAGTGGAGAGGGGAGAGAGAGACTCTGGAGAAGAAGGGGATGAAGAGGAGATCCCTATGCAGGAAGAGCTAGAGGTTCTTGTAGACTAGAAACTGCTGATGAGTGTACTCAAGTCCATGGAGAGAAGAACAATAGATGTGAAGATGGATCTACTAGTATTTGCAGGCAAGATGGAGCCTGATACAATGATGGAGTGGATAGACTCCTTGGACAATTTTTTTGAAAGGGAAGACATACTAGACCACCCGAGGGTAAAGATGGCTCAATCCAAAATGAAAGGAGCTGCACTGACTTGGTGGAATTTCATCCAAGATGAGAGGGTGAAAGAGGGAAAGAGAAGAGTAACTACATGGAAGAAGATGATGGCTTTGGTGAAAGAAGCCTATGTCCCAATGGGCTACAATATCCAATTGCATAGGAGGAGACAAAATTTGAAATAAAAGGACATGAGTTCCTATACTGAGGAGTTCATGAAGTTGTGTGTGAGGACCAAGGTTAAAGAGAGTGAAGATGAGAAGGTGGCAAAATATCTCATTGGGTTGAGAAACACCTACTCAATCACTAAGGATGGTAAGGTGATATAACTCTTACCTCTAATAGAGGAAGAGATGGAATAAAAAGGGAAGGATACAAGAGTGTTGATGGTAGAACGTAAATAGTTCATGAAGGAGATTGCAGAGAAAGGTGCAGTTTTCTATGCCCTAATGCCTAGTCCCAAGGTGACAAGGAAAGAGTAGTTTGCAGAAGAGAGATAAGGAGGAAAAAAGCACATAGACCTTGCAGTCAGACAATTGCTTGATAAGCACCAAGGCATCATCTTAGATGGAATGCCAAGATCCCTACCACTGGTTAGGGACATCAATCATTGCATAGATCTGATCCCTAGATCTACTCTCCCAAACAAAGCAGCCTACAAGCTCACTCCAGACCAGATTGCAGAAATGGCAAGGCAGATTGAAGAGTTGCTTGAATCAAGACTGATTGGAAAGAGTCTAAGCCCATGTATAGTACCGATAGTCCTTTCACCCAAGAAAGAAGGCACTTGGAGGCTTTATACAGACTCAAGAGCCATCAATAATATAACCATAAGGTATAGGTTCCCAATCCCTAGAATAGAGGATTTACTTGATTGCTTAGAAAGTGCTAAGTATTTTACAAAAATGGATCTAAAAAATGGATACCATCAGATTAGAATAAGGCCAGGGGATGAATGGAAAACAACTTTTAAAACCAATGAGGGGTTATATGAGTGGAAGGTCATGCCATTTGGGTTGTCCAATGCCCTAGTACCTTTATGAGGTTAATGAATGAAGTCTTGGTGGAATTCATAGGAAAATTTGTCATAGTATACCTAGATGATATCTTGATCTTCAGTCACACAAGGGAAGAGCACCTCAAACACATAGATATGGTTCTTAGGAGGTTACATGAAGAGCAACTAATGATCAATTTGGATAAGTGTTTGTTCATGCAGGAGGAGATCATCTACTTGGGTTTTGTAATCTCACAAGGTAAGTTGAAAATGGACCAAGATAAGGTGAGTACTATACTGTCTTGGCCTACACCTAGAAATATGAATGATGTCCAAAGCTTCCATGGTTTAGAAACTTTCTATACAAAGTTCATAAGAGAATTTAGTCATGTTTGTGCACCCATGCTTGACACCATAAAGGGAGGACAAAAGTGTAGGTTCAGTTGGACCAAAGATGCAGATGATTCATTTGAAACATTAAAGAAGAAGGTTGCAGAACAAATAGTCCTTGCCTTACCAAACTTCAACAAGATATTTCAGGTGGAATGTGATGCAAGACACATGGCTATTGGAATAGTGCTTAGTCAGGAAGGGAGGCCTATTGCTTTTTTCAGTGAAAAGCTAAATGATGTCAAGAAGAGATACTCATCTTATGACTTAGAGATGTATGCTCTAGTAAAATCTTTGAAGAAGTGGAGACACTATTTATTGCCTAAGGAGTTTATAGTTTTTAGTGATAATCAGGCACTCAATTTCATAAATAGCCAAGAGAAGCTAAACTACCAGCACATGAAGTGGGTAGAGACCCTGCAAGCCTTCACATTCACCCTCAAACACAAGAAGGGAGTCAAGAACAAAGTTGCAAATGCTTTGAGAAGGAGGGTATTGACTGTCAACCAAATCAAGATGGAGAGTGTTGGTATTGATTCCTTGAAGAGTATGTATGATGCTGATGAAGACTTTGGAGAGATATACAAGGTATGTGAAACCGTTGGTGAGAGATACCATATTGAGTTTAGTAAATTCCTGATACAAGATGGATTGTTGTTCAAAGGAGTGAAGTTGTGTATTCCTAAGTGTTCCATGAGGTTGAATTTCATTAGGGAGAATCATTGTGGAGCTATGGCAGGTCATTTTGGCCTTGACAAGACCCTAGACCTTGTGAAGAGACATTATTTTTAGCCTAAATTGTAGGAAGATGTAAGGAAGTTTGTGGAGACATGTGTCATATGTCAGAAAGCCAAGGGAAAGTCTACAAATGTAGGTTTGTATCAGCCCTTACCCATCCCTTCTAGGCCATGGGAGAGCATAAGTATGGACTTTGTGTTGGGTCTACCTAGGACAAGGAGAGGATTTGACAGTGTCTTTGTAGTGGTGGACAGGTTTAGTAAAATGGCTCATTTCTTGCCATGTAAGACTTCTTGTGATGCATCATATGTTGTAGACCTATTCTTCAAAGAGATAGTTTGGATACATGGATTGCCCCTAAAAATTATTTCAGACGGAGATGTGAAGTTCATAGGTCACTTTTGGAGGACCCTTTGGAAGAAGTTGGGGACTAACCTAGCTTTCTTATCAGCCTACCATCCTCAAACGGATGGGAAAACTGAAGTTGTCAATAGGTCATTGGGAAACCTATTAAGGTGTTTGACAAGGAAACATGGAGAGAAGTGGGACAACATTTTGTCATAGGCAAAATTCTCATACAATGACACCATAAATAGAAGTACCGGGAAGTCTCCTTTCCAAATTGTATATGGTATCCACCCAAGGAGAGTATTGGAGTTAAGAGATTTACCCAAAGAAGATCCCATTAGTGTAGATGGTGAAGCTTTTGCATAAGCCATAAAAGAGGTGCATGACCAAGTCAAGTCTCATCTCCAACAATCTTTAGTGAAGTATAAGGCTCATGCTAATAAGAAGAAGAGAGATGTACAGTTTAATGTTGGGGATTTGGTATGGGTACATTTGAAGAAGGAGAGACTCCCAAAAGGAAAATTTACTCATGCAGAGGAAGATTGGACCATGTTAGATATTGAAAAGGTGTGGACAAAATTCCTATGAGATCCAACTTCCTCCTGATCTTGGATTATCACCCATTTTTAATGTGTGTGATCTTACACTTTTCAAAGGTGATGGAAATGAAGAAGAAGAACCAATGCAGGTTGTAGCAGACAATGACATTCCAAGGCATGAATCACCCAAGTTGAGAAAAGTGTTAGACACTAGAGTCACAAAGAAGACAAGGAAAAAGGAGTACATTGAGTACTTGGTGTCTTGGAAAGACCTACTAGATTCTGAGGCGGTTTGGATGACAAGTGAGCAAATATCTAATCATGGTGCAGATTTACAAACTCTGATCTCAAGTGGGCTTGAGATCTCTTCTCCCGGGGAGTATGGTGCAGGAGAACCTCATCAACAAGCTATTAATGAACCCAAGGATGAAGAATAGGATAATTAGGGTGTCTTAAGAGTGTCTTATGTTTCATGTATGCAATAAACCCCACCATGTAAGCCCATGTCACCAATTAGCCAATTGGGACAATGTGGTCAATAGTGGTAATAGATGGTCTAGATTTGAGTTTGATAGGTTTTAGATATTCTTCATGAGTTTTTGGTTGATCCATGTGTGTGGATTCCAACCTTAGCCAATATGACAACTTTTTGTGCAAAATTGCAAAAAATGCAACTTTTGAGTGCAAAAGTGCAACTTTTTGAAAATCGGTTGGGGGAAGCCTTTCAATGGCTCCAACCTTCTCCAAATTCAGTGGGAAACTATTGGAGAGTTTTATAAGCCTTGTGTACATGATTCCCAAGGTGTCTGCTGTTGTAGTTGGAATTTGTGAAGCAATAATACACAAAATACTTCAGTTTTCCCAGAAATCTTGAGTTTGTAGGAGTTGCACGTGCCTGTACGGATTGATTTAAATCCCACCATACATAGAGTAGATAGGGAGATGAAATAGATTTCTTTTGGTGGAGATTTGAGGTCTTAACTATTCTAGAGTAGATAGAACCCTCCATTCTTCTGACTGTAACCCAGAAAGTGAGGGTTTGGAGAGGGTTTTCAATAAAAATGGCTTTATCTTGCATTCTAGTCCATTAGAAGACTCTTCCTTTGGAGGGATGCAAGATAAGCCTCTATAATTTAGTTTTTTTCATGTCTTTTTGCAGGGGAAACCTTTTTGTGTGGAGAAAGGAGAAAGATTAGGTAGGCATCCCTATGTGACTACCTAGGACACAATTTAGGACATTCATCATAAGTTGTCATAGCAGTGGATTCCAAGAATGAAACCCTGGAATTAGAGGTTTCTCACTATCCCCCACATGCCCATAAATTTTATTTTTTGTTTGGTGTACCAGTAAAGGTAGTTGCTTTGTAAAATAGGGCTAATTGCCCCTATTAGGTCTCTTAGCCTCTTAAGGGAACAGACCTTGTAATTGTAGATCTGGCCAAACCATTTTGGGGATCAGTACAAATTACAAAAGGGTGTATGATATGATAATTTTTTTTTATGGTTGTGTGGAACATTTTTTAGTTAAGGTCCATTTTATCGCCAAATAGGGCTACAAGCCTAGGGGGTAGATTTCCAAAGAAGGTACAAGGAATTGGTGCCCAAAACCAAAACTAGTGTTTGGAATAGTTCTTAGACATTATGAAAGGATCATTTACAAAATACCTAAGAGTAGGAGTTATCGGTAAGGCTTGTTTGAGAAAGTAAGGCCTTTTACTCATCTTGAGTAGGCCCAAGCCTAGTGAATGTGTGTGTAGTTTCATCCAAGGTGTGGAGTCCTTCCTTGCAGGACCCTTGTGATCATATGAGGGGTCATTAGTCTAACCTTGTTTGGGCTTGTCCTTAGGTGTGTGGGTAGGGCTTTGCATCATTATTCCTTTAGTTCATGTAATCCAGATTGTTGTTTGATCTTTGTAAGGTAGTGAGCCTTCCTAGGGTTTTAGCCCTTTTGTTTTTTTGATTAGTGAGCTCTAGGAAGTGTTCCTGAATGCATGTATATTCCCCATTTTAATATTTACTCATACTACTATAGAGTATCATCATATTGTGGGTAGGTTCCCTTCGTGATTTTTCCCTTGATCGGGTTTTCCATGTCAAAAATCCATGTGTTATGTGTTTTGTTGATGTGGTGTTTATCTTTGTTCCGGATGTTCTTGATTAGATCTGAAGATAAGGTTAATTTGGTTGAGTTTGGTGAAAACTAATTCACCTCCCCCTCTTAGTTTTCCTACATTATTGTTGCCAACAACCATCTTGCCTAAAAACTCTCACAAACTCCTTCCAAGAAATTTCTATTATCTTAAGTCCCATCTCAACCTTTTTGCTCTCCCACCAAGTGGTGGCCTCTCCTGAGAGCTAGTAAGAACCTTGGGATGCTTTGGAGTTGTTAGAGTAATTTAGAATTTTGAAATATTTTTCCATCTTAATAAGCCACACCTTAGCAATGCCCTTATATGCAAATCCTTCAAACTTAGGTGGTTTTATCCTCTTCATGTCATTGGATAGATCAACCACTAGCTGATTCTTCTTGGAATTGAATTTTAAGGTTTTTGCCTCTTCCTCCTCCTATTGACAAGTTGTCCTAGATTTATCTTGTCTATCAGCATTAGCCCTAGACTAAGTTTCAGACTCTTCATCTCTAGATTCCTCTTGACCCTTGAACTTACTTTTGAGGTCATCTAATATAGATTGAATTTTTTTCATAGCTTCCAAGAGTTGCCTTATCATGGCCATTCTAGTGTCTTCAGATTCTCCCCTATTATTTTTGGAATGATCCATGACCTATCTATTTTCTTGGCTAAGAGAATTAATTTACTCTTATTAGATTCATCTTAGTTTCAATTAATCTAAACATAATGAGAGTGTATCCAATATTAGAAGAATACAATCCAAAATTTAATCTTTATTTATTAATTCAAAAGGGTTTGCATTCCTTCGATTACAAAATTTTCTCGACTGTCAAACAAAGTCGCTATCACTTCCTATGATAGGTTTTTCTTGATCACAAAATCAAAGAAAGGTACAAGTCTGTAAGTAGGGGTAAGTACGCGATATTTCATAGTTTTAGTCTAGGTTTCCTTGTTCTCAAGGGGTTTTTCTAACATTGGTTAGTTTCTATTCCAAATTCCTTCAGAATCGTTGCCTTGACTACCACCTTACTAGCAACAGTCCATTCTCTCCTTTCTCTATGAAGTTTATTAAGTGCCTTAGCTAAAGTATCCATGTTAGAGGGGGTTGTGTAGTCATTGTTTAACTATATTTTCTAGAGTTGGGTACACACAGGGTATTGAACTTTCTTCCGAGGTGTTCATCAGATCCACATCCTAGAAACACAATGACTAGGTTTTAATTTTCTATCTAGGTTCAGGTGACGAGACCAAGGTTCAATGTCTAACCTAGTAGCTCTAATACCATATGTAATAATCAACATTTCTAAAATATAAATATAATATTTTTTGAAGCTAAGTAAGTAAAATTCTTATTTAAAATCATGTTTAGCTGAAATTGAAAACATATTAACTAACATAACTAAAGTAACAACCTTAAATGTATATTAATATTAACTAAATTTTTCATTGTTCATAATATAAAGAAAGTAAAGAAAAGGAGTTAAGGAATTACAAAGTTATACCCTTCTGATGCCAACCTTAAACAAGAACATGAAAGAAAGGGAGAGCATCATCAAGGGCTTTTTTTCCCAACCATTAACCTAACTCCTCCATGTTGCTTCCTACTAGAAGGGACCAATCCTTTAGGAGGAAAGTTGAAAAAAGATGGAACAATGCCAATGAACCACTGAGCATGGTGTTTAGAGTCTACACTTACTCACTAGTCATACACTAAAGTTTCTTTCTAACTTGTATGACTCTCACTAGTAGTACATCAAACTCTTATAAACTGATAAACGCATGCAATCTATTGCACTACCTTGGCCAAGGTTTTCATAATTAGTACATTGAGTGTTGTCCATGTTCACTAGCCTTACTCATCTTACAAGGATAGTATGCATACTTGCATCAACACAAGGGTCCAACTGACCACAAAGGTTTCTACTAGATAGGTGTTAAATATATAAGCTCAAGAGAGACTTCTCTATACTCTCTTAGGGAGAACTAACTTAAGCATTCCAACATGATTTCATAATAGGATAAAAGATTTAAAAATATGTTATACTTTGAACAAGATGGTTTATTACTCAATATTTGGATTACAAATTGATTAACCCAATTCAAATAGTCTAGTTCTAAACATTCAGACAAACATCACAACATTAAAAATAATACGATCTGCTTTGCTCTATAACAATTACTAGTTCAAAATGCATATCAACAATCATACATTCCTTGATCCTAGAATAGAGAGTTTGAATATCAAAACTCATAATCTAATTAGTCACAAGAGAAAATCTACCATCGATCTTAAGACCGAGATGACATTGCAAAACTTCCTTCAACAATACTATGATTTAGTATGCTAAAAGTAGTTTGTATGTCAATCCACCTTTCGATTGATTTGCAAAATAAGAACATACATAACAGTGATTTGCAGATTTTAATATCAAAAAAATATGTCCAAAATAATCTTATAGAGTCATAATCATCAATGATAACATAATACAAAATTACATTGAAAAGAGAGCAGAGTTACAACTCTTTCTTGGAAATGTCAAACCCCAGTTTTGGAATTAACCATGAAATAGAAATGAAATCTGTTTTAATTGTAGTAATGGAAATGTTCTCCTTTTGAGGGATATACTGAATAATGACTGAAACACAAATACCTCCTTTTGAAGTTTTGTTTGTCTCTACACAAAATTAGGGTTTCATGAAGTCTTCAATAAGATAGAAGATGAATGTGAACTCCAATGCTTGAATTTTAACTTTATCTTTGCTCTAATGCTTGAAGGAAGATTGATTACTTGCTTTCTTGAACTTGAATGCTTGATTTATTGATGTCGAATTGAATTTCATGTGTGGATAATCAAATGAGAGGGGTAGACCTCCTTTTATACTTGCCTATTGGAAGACTAATTAATTTTCCATGAGCCGATACAAAGCTGAAATTCTTGCTCAAATCACATGATAGTTAGGAGACCCAATTAGAGACCAAATTTGAGTGGCAGGATGATGTGCAAAGTGAAAATGATGGTAAATATGCATAGCAATAGCAAAATCAGGTCCCATTTAGGCTTTAGAGCATGAAACCAAGATGAGGGCTCAAATACAGACAGAATTATAAGGGAGTACAATTTTGAATGCTACATTTAGCCTGCACTTTAGAGGGAGTATGAGACTAAGCATACTCTTGGTAAATTATAAAGGTTCACATTGAAAGGCTTTCATCAAGATGCTAAGGAGGCAAGACACACCAAGAACCTAGTGAACTTTAGGTATCTTACTTCCAAAATCAAGATAAATGGGACATCATAAGAAAGAGAGAGAAAAGAGAACCATGAATACTAGCCTAGTAAAGTTCAGTTGCTATGAGTAATGAAAATAAAAATACAAAAATTATCGAGAAAAAGACTAAGTTCTCTAAGTAACTCGAGTATCAAGATATGTAAGAGAGAGAAACATTGAGTGGAGTGTATGCCCCCACATTAAAGAAATTTAATTTACCAAGAACAATTTCTTTAAGGTCGTATACATTCATCCAAAAGATAAGCATGTTATCACAAAGATATGCCCCCAAGAAGGACACATCCAAGGATAATGATCACAAATCACAAAACACATAAGGGTTCTACTTAACTCTAGGGTCAGTATGCTCTTATGATAAATAATGTATATCATGTATATATTTTCATTGAATTCTCCTCATCCCCCAAAGAAAGTAGAACCACTATGGAAGAAGGTCACATGTGTCTTTTGAGTCAACATAGGAGAGACCAAAAGAGATCTCAATTCTTTGCATCATCCTCAAGTAGACAAAAAATAGATGAATTGAGAAACTTATATAAGAAGGTTACAAACAAACGAGAGAGAGATAGAGAGAGAGAGAGGATCTACGACATGAATGAAGCTAATAAAATAAGTCATCTGCCTCCCAATCTTGCTCAACATTATTTTGGGAAGGTGGGAAATATGCAAGAGAAGCTACCACAAGTTCCAAGCAAGGACCATGCTCTAATTATGGATCACTTTTTCTATTACTAGGAGCTAGGATTAATGCTTGTCAAAATTTCTTAGATAAATCATTGTCAATATTAACATATTAATGCTTATCACTTGAATCAACATTGTTAGCATTAACATAATTTTCATCCATCTCTTCATCAACATTAATAAAAATAGGATCTTTAATCAGAATAGAACATGAACCATCATTTTTCTTAAGCATTTTATGTCTTGGAGTCAGGTGAACTTACTCCCTATGGTTAGGTGAAGGCTTGTCAATATTTGGATTCTTCGAGAAGGAAATAGGTTGAGATTCAAGTTCACGAGTCCTAGCATGATGTCTCCATCAACATTCTCTCGTACAATGGTTTCTTTTAGTTTTAGCTGAAGGTTGTGAAGGTTAAGGATCAATAGGCATAGGCTTCTTCTCTTCCTTTAAAGTGTTAGGATAACTGGTGGACTACTGAGAGGGGGGGGTGAATCAATTATCAATAGATTACGTGAATTAAAGCACTTAAAACCTTTTACCAGAATATAAGAAAATAGATTCTGGAATAATTAATAAAGAATTAAAGCATAATTGAAAACCAGAGAATCAATACCATGCAACCATAACACATAACACCATGATTTGTATGTGGAAAACCTGGTAAAGGGAAAAACCATGGTGGGAAACCCTACCCATAGTCAAATGATACTTCTACAGAAAGTATATGATTACAATAGGGGCCTGCACATGCAGGAAGGCACACTACCTAGAGTGCATTGCTCATCACAATGGAGTCTCACTGACTACAAAAGAGGTCAACCACCTCAAAATATTTGGACAACAATCCAGAAAGAAGAAATGCCTATGATAGCATCAAACATGCCAGATTACAGTTCTAGTTAAGCTCAATACCAGAGGTATAAAACCTCTTACATAAACCCAAATCGATCACCTATGATCGAACAAATCCTTTGCACAAATGATTATTACATTATTCGCTCCTTGCCTATACATACGATCTACAATGAGATCTTACATAACTTTTATACAAGCCATGGACCTAAACAATTAGGTTGGCCATGTTACTACTTATTATAGTTGCCATTAATTTTATATCCAAAGTCATTCTATATACTCTAGTCAGTTACTACTACCGAAACATTCAGTCGGTATGCACAGAGTAGTCAGTTATAGAAGAAAGTAGTCATAGAGCCCAGTATACACCGAGCTGTCTACCGAGTAACACTATATGACTATCGAGCAGCAATAATGATACACCAAGTTGATATACACCGAGTGAAATGTTTTACCAGATTCATTGAACCTAGACACACATGTGGAAACGTGTTACAAGATCGAGGAACATAGAACCGTTATCACATTGGAAATTGCACTTAAAGATTATGTATGATTTTGAGGTCATCTAACCAATGAAATATTTTGTATGGTTATTCATTCGATAAATCATATTTGTAAGATTGAAGCAATGAACCAGATCATCGGCATAAGAGATCTATTTATACAGCATGGATTGAGATCAGATAGAGATATATGGAGGTGTATGAAGCAAGACATGTGTGATACATAAGAAAGCATTGAGTGTTATGACTGTTACAGAGACACAGAGGTCACCGAGAAGGATTTTAGAGAATAGTCAAAGAAAAGAGTAAACAGAAGGGTTTACCGAGTTATTCTATGGGTTACCGAGGTATGCAATAACCAAGGTAATCTCATTTTGAGCACATATCTGCTCTAACATTCCAGATGTAAAGTTGCAGATATTTGTAAAGATTTTATTGTAATATTTTGAAGTTGTAAGAGAAACCTTTAATAGGGTAAAAGACTCTAACAAAGTCTATAAATTGTAAAGCCTTTAACCAGGTGTAGCATTTAGAATAAGTGTTGTAAAATCTTTTAGCAAGGTAGATCTAATGATCTTGATACTCCTAACAGGGTAAGCTATCAGAAATAGCTAAACATGTAGCTCTAACTAAGAACTCTTTATTATTGCAGTAGTGAAGTTGTGGGTGCCATCCCCACCGTAGTTTTTCTCTCTAACCAAGAGTTTTTGCGTAACCAAAATATATGTGTTATGGAGTGAATCATGTATGATTGTTATTTATTTGTTTTAGCTTTATGTTATATTATAGCAGTTTGTGGTTTATGCATAACAATAAAGATATTGTTGGTAAGAGGATTTGAAGTACTGTTTCACCCCTCCCCTCTTAGTACATTAGCTTTCCATAGTGGGCCTAACAATTGGTATCAGAGCTTGAATCTTGGAAAAGGGTTTAACAACCTAAAGAAAAAGATCTTACTAATGGAAGGCTATAAACAATCTCAGAGAATTGTGTATTTGCAAGAAGAGTTGGATCATGCTAATCAAGTGATTGGAGACATGCAAAGACAAATGCAAAAATCATTGAAAGTTAGAAGAACATTATCTGATGATTTACAAGACTCTCAAGCGCTAGTGGAACAAATTGAAACATCATCTGAGAACAGTATATCTAAAGAGACTGAAGAGATGATTGGAGAACTGAAAGAAAAGAACAAAGCACTGACTGATTAGCTAAAAGCAATGAAAAGAGGACATGAACATTTCAGCACACAGATGACTGAGAATCTTGATTCATTGAGGACAACTCAGGATAAAGTAAGAGATCTAGAAAGAGAAAAACAACAGCTTGAAGCATTAGTATCTGAAAAGAATGATGAAATCACTAGGATGATTGGAATACAAAGTAATCTATCAGATCAATTGGGTTATGCACATCATGAAGAAAATTTGAAGGATAATGAGAATCAAGCATTAAAACTTGAAGTATCAAGGTTGACCGATGAACTTGAAACAGAGAAGAAAACCAAAGAAACACTGAAGAAGAATTATGAAGCATCAAAGATGTTGGATGAGAAACTGAATACAAGAAGACCCAACAAAGAAGCAGGACTCAGTTACAAAGGAAAAGACTCTACCGAGAAGGGAATCCACACTACCAAGAGAGGAGAATCATCAAAGCAAGCTGGAAACAAGAAGAACATCAAAGGAAAGAAGCCTATTTGCAACTACTGTGGAAAACAAGGACATACTGCTAATATGTGCCAAATCAGAAAAGGTAAGCAACCGAATGTCACTAAGTCTAATGATTATTGTAACAATTGCAATAAGTATGGTCACACATCTAACCAATGTAGGACAAAGTCTGTTAGCATTTATTAGAAGGCAAAATTCAAAGGATTTTGTAAAAACTACAATAGATATGGACATAATACCAAGAAGTGTTGGTTTAAGCAGAAGAACTATATGTGGTTTGCACACTGAGCAAATACTAGAGGCTACCAAACTCACACAGATCCTTAACGAGAATATTTTAAAGTACCATGGGATTACAATACAAGGATATGGTGTGAATGTTGTGGAAGATATGGACATATAAGTGCCAACTGCTTTATAAGGTTTGGAATGAACAATCGAAGATCATGGAGAAATCCTGGTATGGCATGTTTTCATTGTCACAAAGTTGGACACTTGGCTAGAGATTGCAAAGATCAACCTAAAGGAGTCACTGAGGAAATAAAAGACTAATTACAAATGATTTGGAGAAAGAAGGAAATTGTGTCAAATGAAGAAAGCTCCTTACCTACCGAGTTAGGTGCACCTATTCCAAATTAATAGGTAAAGGTATGAAGGGACTACATTCTTTCAAAGGTTAAATCTTAACAGTTCCTATTCTATCATGTACTTAATTCAAAAAATTTGCATAGCTAAAGATGCATTAGGAAATTTGAAATTTTATCAAGTCTTTTGGAAGCCTGTCTAGTCGGTGAATACAGGAAGTCTGGCTACTTGGTAAAAGCATAAAAAGGAAAGGCAAATTGGTTTAAGGGAACTGAGTGCATTTAATGTCTTTTGACCTAACTGCATGAAGCCTGATAAGGTATATTGTGTACTTAAAAGTGATTCAAAGGCGATCAAACCACCTCCTAAGCGAATTTCAAGGTATTTACATATCGATCTCAAGCATTTCTTAGAGCTAGCTACCGGGAAATATCAGTTGTGATTATCTACTTTATATTTGTTTGTCATTTGAAAGACTTTGAACCCTAAGAATCTTTTGTTCAGAGATTATCCAAAATTTGCAATGGCACCTAAGATTCAGAAGCCCATTGTTGTTGAGAACATTGAAAATCCCTCACTGAAATACTCTTTAACTCCAAAAGTAGCTTCTGAACTGGATGATAAAACTACATTTTCACTCATTCCGGATAGGGTTTTACTAGTTGAGGATGTCAGATTCTTCACTAAGTGTCATGTTGAGGAACTAGGTCATGTTGAAATCAAGGACACATATGATGAATTGTGTACCGATGGGAAATTGGATAGCAA
Source organism: Cryptomeria japonica (assembly GCF_030272615.1). Taxonomy (NCBI): domain Eukaryota; kingdom Viridiplantae; phylum Streptophyta; class Pinopsida; order Cupressales; family Cupressaceae; genus Cryptomeria; species Cryptomeria japonica. The sequence goes on from NC_081412.1 coordinate 330,655,845, forward strand.
ATATGAACACATCAAAATCAAGGGATTGACCGAAGCCCTAACCTATCCCCGTGTATTCAAACCCCAGTGGGTCAAGTTTGTTCTGAGTAGAGTTCATGATGATTTCATGTGGTTAGAAGAGCAACCATTTAAAATCACCAAGGAAATCATTCATTTGATCACCGGTTACCCTATCTTTGATCATGCCTGAGCTCAGAAAATGATATCTCAGAAGGATTGATCACTCTAACAGGAGTTGAATCTGATTGCAGAGGACTGAAATTGAACAATGTAATAGATGTAGAGCTGAAGTTTGCCATTAGAGTAATAGGTTATTGTTTCTTCCAATCAGCAAGGGAAAATAGTGTACCTTGTGCAGCAGTCGATTTAGCATATAAAATTGTGAAGAAAGGAATGAAAATTGATCTTTGTGAAGTATTGTTGAAAAACCTGTTTGAGAACCTAAACACCATAAGGAAGCCAAAGAAGAACAACTCGGCTAACACTCTGAAGTTTGGATCACTTCTACTATGCATGTTTTTCTATTTTGATAAATTCTTTCCATCAGTCGGTAATGCAGTTTGGGAACTACACCGACCAATCACCCATCAAATCAATGACTCATCAAGAAGCTAGGTGATAATTTTAATGATATTATGGATGATTATTTCAGCAAGTTTCAAGAAAAGATGCATAACAGGTACCGGATCCCACCCCAGTTAGTAGAGAAATACAAGGATGACATATGTTTTGAAGTAGACACTGATTACTGCTATGTTAATGTTGTGGAACCGAGAACTCAATCTTTGCCACCTATGGGTTGTGAGATTGATTTTGACATCACACAATAGCAGATAGATGCTTTTCTTACATTACCAAGGCATGCTACCAAGTTGAGGTATGGAACATATGAAGAAGTAAAGGAAAAAGTAAAGATGAGCAATGTAGTACCCAAGGCTACAAGGAAGGCAACAAAAATGATCAAGGCATTAACAGAGAAATTTGGAGAAGGTTCTTCCTCCACACCTATCAAGGGCACTATAGTAATCACCGAGGAGGAATCTAAAGCTCAAGAGGTAGCCATTACATTGAGCACCAAATTGCCTAAAGGGAAAGTTTTGAAAAGAAAGAAACAGGATACATCAAAGGTATCATCGACTCCTTCAGTCAAGCGCCTAAACACAAGATCATCTGCATCATCATCGAGTAAGAAACCAAAGAATGTTGCCACACCCAAGGTAACAAAAACTTACAAAAAATCTACTCAAAAACTCATTTTGACTAAAGAGTCCAGTGACACCGAATCTGAAGATGCAAGCAAATTTCAGATTGGCAAGAGTAAAAAGGTAAATGTACATAGTGTTGACAATTTTTGTACTAATCTGAAGCAATATGGTGGATTTGGAGCATTCAGATATGTTAAGTATGAATCCAGATCTGATGATGAAAAGAGACAAATAGAAGAAGTTTTCATCTGCACACTATTGAAATTTTGATTGGTCCCATTGGAAGTATCTAAATCTCTTCCAAATGAATTATATTTGCATATTGACAATAGGTGTAAGTATGCCATGGACTTAGAGAAACAGATGAGAGAAAGAAGTCTGGTACATCTCTTTCCAGACATGTCGGTACATGAGGTCACCGAACATTTGAAAAACCGCCACACAAAATTCCTAGTCATGTAAAGAGCCTTGAAATTGATGAATGGCCTTTACTTGGATGTAGAGAATGAGACAAAGGAAAAATGGTAGGAAATATTTTGAATAAAGAATGCTAGTGAGCAAGCTGAAGTTGAAATAGTTGATGTCACCGAGCAAGATCCTGATATCACCAAGCAAGACCTTGTTGACACTATACAAGTTGATGAGGATATCATGGACACCAAGGCACCTAAAAAGGAAATGATAGAAGGGAATGCATATGCCAAACTGGTATCTAGTGAGTTGGTTTTGGAGCAAGTTTAGCCCTATCCTCCGATCACTCAACCTACTTCAACCGAGGCCCCTCAAGATACTGAACAAGGGACAGAAGGTCACAAGTCTATAGAAGGAGAAACTACTTCTCAGGCCATTGAAGAATAGTCTTCTCAAGCTCCTTTTAGCACTAAAAATGTTACATTTGAGACCCCAAGCATAGAAGCACCAAAGGACACCACAAAGGCTACATCAGAGGTTCAAGAAATTGATAAAAGTGTTGCCTCTACCGAGCAAACTACCGAGGGTCACCAAGCCTCACAAGCCATTGTTTTAGTTCAACCGATGAAAGGTAAAGAAAAGAAGATGAAAAAGCATAGTTTCAAATTAGATTTATCAAAACCAATAGTGTTGCCGAATGTTGACATATCCAAATTAAAAGGGCAAGCACTCATTGAATTCAATGAACTATGCAAAGCCAAAGCTGAACAGGAGAAACAAATGGCTATTCAAAAGAAGAACAAAGTACTTCAGAAGGTGAAAGCACTATTATCAGATATGCTACCTGAAGCTACAGTGACAAAAGATGCAGCCATCCACATTCAACTGGATGAACTCCTAACTAAAATAGAGACATCTAGAGTAGATGCATCCGAATATTTGAGCAAGTTAAAGGACAAAGAGCTCATTGCTAAAATGATTGAAGAGGTACAAAAGGCTATTGCTATTGGCAAAGTAAAACTTGTCAAATTTATTGTTGAGTTGTCCCCTCAACTCAAGCACATTCTTTATCTATTTCAGAAACTCTATACATTTTCTTTATTCATTAAAGATATCAAAAATTAAACTGAAGTAATTAAGAAAGAGATCATCGATCTCTCAAATAAGTTGACCACTGAGCCAAATTCTATTCAGCATTTTTATACAAAGTTACAAAAGCTCATGGCTCAACAATTGGAACTTAGGAATGAAGAACACAAGATAAGGATGGACATAATGACTCTTTAGACATTATTTATTCCTCATCTTTCATCCGTCCAAGAGCAGATCAACAAGGCTACCTCCCTATCCACTCAGCAAGAGGGAAGCACCTTAGATGGACTAATTTCACTGTTAGCTGACATTACAGCTCAAAATTCACTTATGGACAGTGTCAAGGATGCCCTCTCTGCCACCCTTACCGATGCAAAGACAAAGTATAAATCCATTTTTGACCAGTTGCCACCACCGACTGGTAACTAAGTTTTGATGTTTGTCAAAAAGGGGGAGTGAGTATAGTATCAAAGTATATAGGGGAATGTAGTATACAGGGGGAGTATACCAAGCAGAACAAAGTATTCATATTCACAATTAATTTTGACAAGAAGAGCAGTGAACCGAGCAGTTAATACAAAACATTGATCACCGAGCATGCCAAATCAGAGTTTTGTATAGTATATTGATAAGGGGAGTATATCTGAAACATACCATTTTGTTGACTAATGTATATACTGTCTGTCTAGTCAAATGTTGTAAGTATATAGATTTTTGAGTTGTGACTTTGAAAGTAGTTTTGTCAAACATCTCAACTAATGTCAAAAGGGGAGATTGTTACTACTTATTATAGTTGCCATTAGTTTTATATCCAAAGTCATTCTATATACTCTAGTCGGTTACTACTACCAAAACATTCAGTCGATATGCATAGAGCAGTCGGTTATAGAAGAAAGTAGTCACAGAGCCCAGTATACATCGAGCTACCTACCGAGTAACACTGTATGACTATCGAGCATCAATAATGATACACCAAGTTGATATACACCGAGTGAAATGTTTTACCAGATTCATTGAACCTAGACACACATGTGGAAACGTGTTACAAGATCGAGGAACATAGAACCATTATCACATTGGAAATTGCACTTAAATATTGTGTATGATTTTGAGGTCATCTAACCAATGAAATATTTTGTATGGTTATTCATTCGATAAATCATGTTTGTAAGATCAAAGAAATGAACCATATCACCGACATAAGAGATCTATTTATACAGCATAGATTGAGATCAGATAGATATATATAGAGGTGTATGAAGAAAGACATGTGTGATACATAAGAAAGCACTGAGTGTTATGACTATTACAGAGACATAAAGGTCACCGAGAAGGATTTTAGAGAATAGTCAAATAACAGAGTAAATAGAAGGGTTTACCGAGTTATTCTATGGGTTACCGAGGTATGCTATAAGCAAGGTAATCTCATTTTGAGCACATAGAATCTGCTATAACATTCTAGATGTAAAGTTGTAGATATTTGTAAAGATTTTATTGTAATATTTTGAAGTTGTAAGAGAAACCTTTAATAGGGTAAAAGACTCTAACAAAGTCTATAAATTGTAAAGACTTTAACCAGGTGCAACATTTATAATAAGTTTTGTAAAATCCTTTAGCAAGGTAGATCTAACAATCTTGATACTCCTAACAGGGTAAGCTATCAGAAATAGCTAAACATGTAGCTCTAACCGAGCACTCTTTATTATTGTAGTTGTGAAGTTGTGGGTGCCATCCCCACTGTAGTTTTTCTCTCTAACCAAGAGTTTCTGCATAACCAAAATATATGTGTTATGGAGTGAATCATGTATGATTGCTATTTATTTTTTTTAGCTTTATGTTATGTTATAGTAGTTTGTGGTTTATGCATAATATTAAAGATATTGTTGGTAAAAGGATTTGAAGTACTGATTCACCCCTCCCCTCTCAGTACATTAGCTTTCCATATTGGGCCTAACAGGCCACCCAAATGATAATTCAATAGATCCATTACATAATCCTAAAATAAAATCATAAAACATGTCAAACACAATCACCATTAGCATCCTGAATCCCTTCTAGAAGCTGCACCAACACCACTTATGCATTACATCAAAGATCTTCAACAAAGATTTGCCGGTGAAACCCTTACCGAACCTACAAAGTAGGCTTACTAGAATATAAGATAGCATCTGATCATCAAATCGATACCAACTGACTGAAACATACTTCAGAAGCATATGAACCATTCATACAAACTTATTCCATCATTCAAATCATACCGATGACAATCAATTGATAATCTTCCCAATCCAATCCTTCTTCAGGAAGCCAGTAAACAACCAAAACAAATAGTGTTGACATCAATGAAAAAACATCAATGCAACACATAATCAATTCCTTCATATTGCCAACATAAAGAAGAATGCATGAGAGAAGGATTTTTAGGTTGAAAGATAGGAGATACCAGGCGCTTTCCTTTGTAAGATGTAGGAGGATGAGCCACAACATATAAAGGAGAAATATATGGTGTAGGAAGAAGATCAGGTCCATCATGAGGAGGAGGAGGAATAGGTATACTATGAAGAAGAGGAATGTGATTAGGATCTCTAGGCTTATTGGATAAGATCATCTCATTTTTCCATCTCTGATAAAATTGAAAAAGAATCAATTTGAGGCTTAAGAGGTTCAAATTGCTTGGACAAAAAGTAATCAAGATTAACATCTCCATGCCTCACTGTGGGTTGGTACATGCTATGATTAATTGTTATGTTTTTATTATCAAGATGGAATTTCAAACACTTATGAATAATAGAAGGAATTGCTTTCATGGAAGAGAGCCAAGGATGTCCTAGCTTCACAAAAAAATGATCCATTGTAGGAATGATAGCAAAATTGAGATCTAAACACTTAGTACCAACTTGAATGAGAAGAGTAATAAAACCAATAGAAGGACAAGATAAACCATCAAATATTTTAATGACCACATTAGATTTATCATATGTTACTTGATGCAATTGTAAGGTATAAAGATATTATTTAGTTATCACATTCACCATACATGTGGGATCAATGAGCATGCCTCATGAGAGCATGTATTTGATCCTCATAGTGATATATAGTGGACCATCAGGTGCTTCAATAGTCTCTCTAGGATAAAAGGTGATACATATGTCCTTATAAGTGTAGGTTTATCAATAAGATTCACCATATTATTAGACTCAAGGCCAAGATCATTAGGAGAAAAGGCAAGACACTCAGACTCAGTCACATTAGTAGAATGGAAAGGAAAAGGGTTAGTAAAGATTTAAAGGTTTTGGTTAGGAGGAGCTATGGATTTATTCCCTTTATCATTTAATCTAGCTACAAATATGGTATTGTTATGAATAAGGTCTTGAATACTACTCCTTAAGGAATAACACCTTTCAATGTCATGTCTGGGTTGATAACATGATATTGGCAAAAATATTTGGCATCATAAGAAGGTGGAAAAGGTTTGGTTATGTCAATTGGTTTGATGGGATGAAGTTTTAACACAATCTATTGTAACAATTGTGTCATAATGCTATGCAAAGATTTTGAAAGAGGTGTAAATTCTTTTCAAAAATAGCTAGATAAAGGAGGCACACCTGTTATCGTGGCTACTACCTGGGTATTATTGTTGTCATTTAACTTGATGAGTCCCTTGTTTGGTTTAAACTTCACAAATGGTTGTTAAGCACTTTCATTCTTATCAAATGGAACCATCGAAGGAGATTGTTCAAATTGACTCACTTGAAGCTGATAGTTATGAAGTACTGTGCACAACTGCGTAAAGGAAGTAAACTCATAAAAGAGAAGCTTATCCCTAATGTCTTTTTGCAAATTAAAAATAATAATTCTTTGAACATATTGATTAGGCATAGGATAAGAAATTTTAGAATACAAATGCTTATATCTACCAATAAAATCAATAACTTTTTGTAGATGTCTAAAACTGGTCAACGCTTGCGGAGTCATACTTTAACATTTGCGCATTGCCTTATTTTAGGGTTTTTGCGTCGCATTAACATTTCTTCTATGTTGCGTACTTGGTCTTTCTCATTTGCAAGCATCGAGTCCTTCTTCCGCATTCTTCATTTGTCTCGCTTTCAAATTAGGTCTTGTCGATAGCAATTTTCAGTCATGATTTGTCATCGATCCTTGTCCTCTTTTCAATCTTGTCATTTTGTGATCAATTTGTCATCGATCGTCGTCTTTCTCAATCGTGTCAATTTGGATCAATTAGTCATTGTTCCTCGTCAATTGGCGCATTTATCAATCAAATCATTTGTCAGCATTGGTCCTTTGTCAGTCAGAATCATGATCAAATCGAATCGACATTAATTATCCTTCATCAAGACCTAATTGTCATCCTTGCATTTCTAATTCATCTTCTAGGGTTTCATGATTTATTCATTTAACCTTGTTTGTCATTTCTCCCTCTAGGTTAAATAATTTATTTATTTATCCTAAGTCTTCTTGTCACAATTAAATGTTTATTTAATTGGCTAACTAATTCCTCCCTCTTTGTGAATTAATTAATAAATGAAAAATTGTTAATTAATTCACTTAATTCCTAATTCCTAATTTCCTCATTTTTAATTTCCTAATTTCTAATTCATCTAATTTCAATTCGCTCCTATATTTCTCCTAATTTCATGGGAATGACATAGCAAATTTGTCTTAATTTGTCATAATTGACAATCAATCAATTTTGACATAGTAATTTGTCATAATTGACAATCAATCAATTTTGCATAGAAAAAGCAAATTTGTCATAATTTGTCATGTTTGTCATTCTTGATTTGCAATTTCCATTTGAATCTAATTCATGCTAATTTTGTCTTTTCTCCAATTTGTCTATAAATTGGATGAATTTCTTCAATCAAAGATCCCCAATTGATCGCATTTTTGAATTCCCTGACCCCTTATCCCTGGTCGAATCAATCACGCTTCTAGTATTCTTGCGCTATCGTCTTGTCTACTTGCTTTCACATCATGCTTATGCACTAGTAGGTGAGATCCACAAACAAATCTATTTGAAGGAGAAATAAGGACAATGGAGTCACATGAAGGAGACATTCAAGTTTGCAATGGTTTGCGTTTGAATTGATGTCTTGTTTTCATGTCTTTATTGAGTGTTTTTAGGATTGGTCATTGCAATTGAGTCTTCGTGATTGAGCCAGGCTATTGTTTACATTGCTTTGATGATTTCCACATTTACTAGATTACATTAATTGGTGAACCCGATGTGAACTAACCCCCTAACCATGCTTTTGAGTGCTTTTGAGTTGATTTGCAAGTGAAAAACCTAAGAAACAGGGTAATGCAGGGTTTTCTGTGAACTTCTGTGCCTGTGTGAGACAATCTACGCTTGTGTCAAGCATTCTGCACCTATGTCAAGGACAATCTGTGGCTGTGTCAAGCATTCTGCGCCTATGTGAGACATTTTGCGCCTGTGTAGGGCCAGAAACAAAGGTAAAAAGCAGTATTTTTTACTTGCAAATTGTTTTGTTTTGCATTCTGTTTCTGCGTTTTTGGTTTTTGGTACTTATTCTCTATGTAGCACCTTGGTATATGCATGAAAAAGACAACAAATGAAACTACTAACACATTGTATGCAGGTTCGCTAGTCAAAGACTAAGAAAATCAAACTTCTGACTTGGTGATTTTGTAGGTTGCCTTGGACTCCAACTAAACTTTGTGTTTGTAATTCATATTTAGGCACCTAGTATGATTTCTAAATTGGATGGAATGAATGTGTGTTTGCTTTGATTGTTGATTTTGACATCGGAGTAGGAGAGTATGCTCTCATCCTTCTTAGGGTGATCAGAAATCCAGATCTTCGATACCATTCTCTTTGTTTTGATTGTGTGTTACCTTTAGAGGGCCTGCCTTCCTGACCATTTGATTTTGCAAGCAAGTGACAATCATGAGAAGGGAATGACCCAAAGTGAGTACAGCTAGAATAACTTGGCATTCTAACTCACTATAAATAAATACCTGATGAGCGAAAGCTTTGAAGGAAGGGTTATGTGGGAATTGTAGTTACTTGGGAAGTGATGACCCTTGAACTCTTTCTCATATCAACATCTAAGTAGGGCCTCATGGTCTAAATCGTGCTTGCGCAACTACATTTGTTTGGTATCTTGGTGGGCTTAATGTCTCAATCACGCTTGCGTGACACCAAGGAGTAACGCTTAACAGAAATCCTTACTAAACACCTTGTATTTAGAGGCCAAAAATCCTTCTAGTTGCTTGAGAAGGACAAGTTCGGATACTTGGAAGAGATACTATGTTTGCCATGGGGAGATTTCCATGGGGATTGATGCTTGGCTACCCTGAGAAGTGAGTGTCATGGAGGGGAGCCCGTGGGGTCAAGCATCTATGTATTCTCCTTGAATCTCATAACGAGTCTACCTCTCAAGTACCTACTGTCCTTACCTACCATAAGAAATGTGTGAATGAGCATGATTGTCTTGAGTCTAAGTTAAAATATCTTGTCTTCTTTGCTTGTCAAAAGTTGAGTTGTGTCTCATTTCAAAAACAAGATAAATTGATTCAAAACAATGTTAAACACAAGAACATTTCATCCAACAAAGTTCAAAACATCTTCAAACATGGTTGTCAAACATTGTTCAAAATCTTGTCTCAACATTCATGTCACTTGGATTTAGGTTCATCCTAGGTTTGCATTTTGCAAAGTCATTTTCAACTACCAAGGTTAAGTTTCACCTAGGTCATACCCCTTTGCATATCAATAAGGGTCATCCATTTTGCATGTGTCCTCTTGCATTAGAGTAATACCATTTCATAATTCAAACTTAGGTTGACATTGTCATACATTCACATTTGCATACCCTAGGTTTCTTCACTAAGCTTAGGTCACTATCATATCATATTAGGATCACTTGCATAGTAATTGTCCCTTTGCATATAGTGTCAAAACTAGGTTTTGTCATACTTGAGTAATCCAAATCTTTGATAAACCCTAAGTCATTGTTAAGAAGTCTAGACCTTATCAAACCTTTTCTCTTTTTGTCATCAATGTCATTTTGTCAAACCTAGCTTAGTATCCAAGCATATAGGGGAGACATTGTCATTTTGTCCTTTCATCACTTGGTCCTTTTGTCCTTTGAAGTCTAGACATCATTTCAATTTCCTAAGGGTCTCTTTCTTAGATTTGCATTCCAAAAAGTTTGTCAAAATCTTGAAAAACAACTAAAAACATAGATTGCATTCTTGCCATAGATTGCATTTTCATCTATTTAGTTTGCATTTAGTTGCATATCATACATCATCCTTGAAAAATTCCAAAAAAATATTGCATTTGCATAGTGACATGTTTGTTGAAATGAGGTCTCAACCTTCTTACGAAGCCATGTCATCACAATTGAGAAATCAATCATGTCAATCCAATCTCTACATGTCTCAGAACTTGGATCAAACTTATCATGATGATGTAAATGTCCAAATACAAAAACTAGAGGAGAAACTAGCTCAAGAAGAGGAGATATTGGAACAAAGAGTGAAAAACATTGAGAAGAATAGATCACAAATGTCCAAAATGTTTCAAAAATTTCCAGGTCAAAATCCAAAGATTGAGCCAATTGATGTAAGATCTCTTCTTGAACGATCAAACATACCAGCTCTCCTCTCCCAAATAGAGATGATGAAACAATTTCAAGAAAGGAGACAACATCAATTTCAACATTATGTGCCTCCACAACAAGAACAAGAAGGTGTTTACTATCAATCAGATTTTCAACCAATACAACCAATGGTCCAATTTCAACAATATGTCCAACCAACTATACAATGTCCACAAATGGTTCAACCAATGGTGGAATATCAATGTCAACAACCACAACAAACATTCAAAAACAAAACTTGCAACATACACCAACCCAAGTTTCAAACATGTCAGAACAATTGAACCAAGTCCAATATCAAAATATGACATCAAACCAAAAACAAGTTCAAATTCCAGATACAACCATGTCAAAACCTTGAAAGAAAGGTGGCTTTATTGCAATGATCTTAAGGAAACTACCAAGTGACTTCTTTGAGGAAGATAAAGATAATACACTTATGTCTAGCAATGCCTCATCCCCCCACAAACAAATTGACTCTCCAGTGGCATCTATCCCTACACCTCTATAAGTTTCACAAGAACCTTCCATATTGTCCTCATCAAATAATACACCCAAGGATGCAATTATCCAAGATCTATCCATAATTGATTGCCAAGATAATCCAATTCATGATGCACATCCTTGTTATGTTTCAGAAATACAAGACCGAATGCCACCATGCACCGTATTGCCATTACCTATTTTAGAGGACCCCATTCGAAGTCCCTCTTCCTCATCTTCAAGCATTGATTCAATGCCAGAATCCATCACAAATGTTCAAAGTACATTTCCTTCATGCCAAAACATTGATTCCTTGTCAGAATCCCCCATGCATATCCAAAGTCTAACCCCATGTCAAGAGGATAATTTAGAGCATGAAGAAACGTGTCTTAAAACAGATCAAGATCAAGATCTTGAAACCTTATCATCCCATCCAATTGTTGACCAGAACCCCATCTTCCCAGAAACTCATGATGATTCCCCTATTCTTGTCCATCCTATCCAAAGTCCTATTGACACTCCATTCCCCGGGCAAGATCAAGATATCCCAGTTCATCCAATCCCAAACGATCCCCTTCCATTTCATGAACACAATGTCCTTTCAGATCCCATTGACATTCCACTTCATGAGAAAGATCAAGATATCCTTTCCATCCTTTATGATGATCCCATTGAAAGTCAAGAGCAAAGCACCTTTAAAGAGGATTCCAATGATCTTCCTCCTTGTCAAGATCAAATTATTCCTTCAGATCCTCCACAAGATCCACTTGTTCCTCCATCTCCTTGTCCTAATGCTCCATATACACTCCAAGATCGCATTTCTTTTGATGATCCCATTATTTCTCCCATTCCATCTCTTGAAGAGCCTATCATTGAACCATGTCCACTACACACTCCTAGTCCCCCTCATGATTCTAACGTGTCAGTGCAAGATGCTCATGAACCCTCGACATGCATAATGGGTTCTTCCACTTTGGTGCAATCCGATCCACTTCAAGATCTCATTATTTCTCTCATATCATATCCACCTCATAATGGACTCGCATCTTCTTCCCAAAGAAAAGAGTATCCTACAAGCCAAGATATTCATAAAGGCAAAGGATTAGATCTCCATAAGCAAGAATCCCTCCATATCAAACAAAATGTTAAGGGTCATGTCTACTCAACTCACTCTCAAGACGTTAGTATCCCTCCATCACAATCAAAACATACACCTTCCCCATCATACTTTCCATCCATCTTAGGTCCTTATATCCCTTCGTCCTCTATGCAAGGTCAGCAAAGGCACATATCCTTGAGTAAATTTCATCCATCCAAAAGAAGTCCATTTCATTCATATCCATCCATGCATTCCTTTCCCCCTCCCAGCAATTTGGATGCCAAGCATAAAAGTCGTAAGTCTAGAAATCCACATGTATTCAAGGATCAACATGTCCAATATAATCGACATGTCAAAACAAAGAACAATATGATCTATAAAGAAAAAGAAATATCCAAAAGGCCACAAAGGCCCACTAGGCAAAATCAAAAACAAAAGTCAAAATATATATGGGTTCCTAAATCCCTTGTGCAAGCAATGCACTCCAAGGAACCACAAAAGCATGAAAAATAAAAAACCATGTGGATCCCTAAGCAGCTTCTTGAAGAACAAAAAGAAAAATCCAACTTGGCATCCAAAATTGCTATTCCTCCATCCAAACCTCTCAAATTTGTTCCTCCATCACCTCCTTCTTCCATTTTGGGCCTTTATGTCCCAAAATCCCAAGCTATTCCTCCATCCAAATCTCACAATCTGAAATCCATTTTTCCTCCATCAGTCCATCACCCCTCAAGGTGTGTACCAATGTCAATCTTGCCAACATTTCTATCCACTCAAGCCCAATTCTTCCAATACCCTATCCATTATCCAATGCATATTTTACATCCTTCGATCCCTTTGATCCAATCCTTTACATAAATCCTTGCCTTAGTTTCATCTCTTTTTCCATGTCCTTATCCTACCAACGTCTTTGAGCATACTTTTAAAGGTCATGGTCCATCTTTTTTCAAGGCTACTATCCAAACAAAAAGATTCTTGAGTCCTTCTTCCATCCCCTATCATGTGTCCATCTTCTATTGAAAAGCTCAAAAATACAAAAAAAGTGAAAAAAAAGAAAAAAAAGAAAAAAGACAAGAGAAAAAAGTAAAGCAAAAATAATTCGTCCACTGGTGAAAACCTGGCAAACAGGTGCCTTGGGCAAGTACCATGATGAAAACCTGGCAAACAGGCATCATGCGTAATCTATGAACTTCTTGCATACCATACTTGGGGGCAGGTTTCCTCCTTCATATCTTATTGCCCTTCACTATTTTATTGAACCCCTGTCATTACCCTTCATATCCTATTGTCCCTCATGTCCATTTGCTCTTTCCACCTTTGATCTTGACAAGGCTGACGATCTTCATGAGCATTATGCATCTTGTTTGCAGCTTTTAGTCTATCATAGCTTTTGGTCATTTATCCATTTGCTTATTATAACTTTTCATCCATATTCCCTGTCTTATTGCAACTTTTTTCCACTATCCCGTAGCCAATCCCGACCTTCAGTCCATGTCTTTTATCCATTCTTGGTCTTGCTTATCCTATCCATATCTTATCACTATCCATACACTCTTTTTCATTCCCTGATCTTGATCTGACATAAGGACGCAAAATTTAAACATTGTTTCAAAAACCTCTTGACATGTCCCTCATGCCATGTCACTGCTTTACATTGTCATATCCAGTCTCTTGTCCCATCATGCAATAGCCCTTGAAAATTGCATCCATATTGTCTCCATAATAAAAGGCCTTTGTCTTCCCTCTATCCACCAACATTTCAGAAAGCCTACTTATTCACCTGTCATATTCCTTGCCTTGCTAGACACTAGGGGCAAAATCATAAAAAATTTAAAAATGTCTTGAAATAATCCAAAAACATTCATAAAATGTCCTGAAATAATCCAAAAAAGTCAAATAAAGTCCTGAAAAATGAACAAAAAAATTTCAAAACATTAAAATCCAAAAACAAGCATTTTGCAATAAATATCCCCTTTGTGCATAAGACAGATCACTGAGCATCCCTCCAATGACACACAATCACACATTGTGCTTTAATGCAATCACGTATTCACAGATGAACTTTTTCCATCAAACCAGACATTCAAACTGATCAAAATTGTCTTATCAATCAAACATCAACAACATTACCATTGGTCCTTGTCACTATTATCATGGGTCTTATACAGGGTGTGGTATCTTGTCTTAGATGGGGTACCGCATTCCCTGGAACCAGACAACATGATCATTCTTGTTTTCAACTTTTGACAATGAAGATCAAGATGTTTGTTTGACTTGTTGGAATTAGCGAATCTTATCTTTTTATTGATTTATCTTTGGCTTCGATCATGTTCCTATGTTGCTCGATGATGTCACTGAGTGATTTAGAGTGACCGGGATGGTTCATGGTCCCTTTCTTTTTGTTATGATTGTTGTTTGTCTGCGATGTGTCTGTCTTTTGCAAAAAGGGTTGCATTTCAGCTCTAGCCTTCCATGCCATGATGCTATGCATCCATTTTGCTACATTAAAATAAAGATTCTCACCTACATAGTGCATTACTGAAAGCAAGTTTTTCTTCATCTCTAACTGTCCTCTGTCTCATTTTCTTCTTACTAACATTTCTTTCGTCAGTTTGGATAGTCAGTTCGGTCTAGTGCTCTGATTTCCCTAAACACATATGTTGCATCTTGCATCCATTTGGTTAGTACATTTGCATTACATCAAGCATCATATCAAGCATTTTATCCATTTCATATTATAAATGCATCAAAAACACATAAAAAAATGTATCCATACATGTTCCACAATAAACAGTACATAAGCTATCCATACATGGAAAATAACATAAGTCATAACACATTGCATCCCATCATATCGATGCATATCATATCATATATCAAACTGATATCGGAGTACAAAATTGGACTGTTTGTCCTAAGTATGGCCCACAGGCTGACTACAAAATGTCAAACTACATATGCCTCTGTCGTAAGGAGCATGTGCCTCTGTCACTGGGTGCTCCCTCTATCCTCCTCATCCCTGCCATGTCTCATAGATGATGTCCCTCCTAGTTCTGGCTGTGGTGGTCTCATAGGTCCACTCACCCCCATGCTGCTCACTGACCTCCAAGAGCGTGCCCTGCTCTTTGTCCTCGATCGTGCCCGATATGACGATGCTCTCTACTCTGGTGGAACTACACTCTCATATAATTTCCTCCAATGGCGTATCTCCTCTCTAGTCTCTACCAACATCTGTGCCATCTCCCATGCACTGGCATCCCTAATCGACCCAATATACTCAGTGACTCTCTGTTCTTCTCGCTATGCCTGAGCTATTGTTGTATCTCGAGCTGCTGTAAGTCTGGCTATCTCCACTCTGAACTGATCCTGCTCTGTCCTCAATATGGCATTCTGTCTCTCTAATGTCGCAATGTGATCATGCTGACTTGCTATGGTAGCCCTGCACATCTCCATCTCCTCTATCCTAGCTGTCTCCGTCCCTATGGGTATATCCTACAATGACTCCTGCTTGGCTGAATCTGGCTCATGATCGTCATCCCCCTCATCATTATCTCTGTCCTCATCATCCCCCTCATCCTCCTCCCCATCCTCATCCTCATCTCTATCCTCATCATCTCCCTCCTCTCCTGCGAGTGGGAAGTCCTCTTGTCTCCTCGGTACTGGAATATCAAGATCTGTCAATGGCACTGGCCATCGTCGTGCAAACCATCACTCATACTCCTCTGTCGTCCCAGCGTCCACCACATCTGATCTCCAATCCCACTATCTCTACTGTAGCTATGTGAAGTCGGCATATGCTATGTGTGGCTGAATCATACTCCCCCACTGACTCGTCTCTCTGTGAGATCGAGCAAAGTGTGCAGTCCTTTTAGGAACATCCTGCCTCTCCCCAAATTGTCATCTGACTCTCTCTGGAAAGTACATCTCAATCACTCTCTGGTGATTCACTAGTCACCCAATCAGGTATCTCTCCTGTCTGCAATATGATAGCTCATCACTATCATCTGACCATCCAGGGCAATCAAGATATGGCCTCCATGTGAACTCTCTCAGTCTATCTAGCTCATGTTGCCAATACAATATGTATCCAAAAGGACCCTATCTTAGTGCTCCCCCATAATAGTACACATATGGTCGGTGTGGTACTACCTATCTCACTGCAATCGGTTGACATATGGCTATGTGCTCAAATGCCCATACCTGTAGTAGTGTGACTCAACAACTCAAAGTCTGCACTCCCTGGTATGCTATCTGATGCAACTGAAAATATAGAATAGCAAGTACACATGGTCCCCATGCATACACCATCCCCTCTATCGCCATCCATTCTAGCACTCTTCCCCATCCAATAGGGAATCCATGTCCTCGTCTGTCTCCTGCTAGTAGGCATGCTATAACCATGGCTATCACCACATATCGTCGATCATACTCTGATGCCATGGTCTCCCAACCAATCTCCCTCTCTACGATATCCAGATCATCTGCATCACACTCAAATAATCTACACAAAGTGTCTCTCCCTGTCATTGGGTCATAGTCTAGCATCTCTCCATGAATCAGAATGTGGAGGATACGCCATACATCCTCTAGTGTCACAGTCGCCTCTCCAGTCACCAGATGGAATGAGGAGGTCTCTGAATGCCATCGCTCTGCCAATGCGATGAGTAGTCCTGTGTTTGCCCTAATCTTGGGCATGAATGTGATATAGTATATTCCAAGTCTTTCTAATGTATCTCTATCCGTGCTCCTGAGTCTATGTCGTAACATGAAGCAGGTAGGTCGGTTCTCCTGCGTGATCAATGGATACTGTCGACTCTGCATCACAATTGGGGCACATTTTGTCAGTGTTAGAGTTTTCTCCTATGGGCTGAATTTCCTTGTTTCATGTCCAAATCAGGGTGTTTTTCATCTATTCTGACCTATCCTATTCTTATCCCCCCTTTTTTGGATCATTCGCATGCTATTTTTGACCAAAATTGACTTCCCAATGCACAACTGCGCCTGTGTGATAAGTCTTGTGCCTGTGTAGCATAACCTATTCCTGTGTACCCTATACAAGCATAGGATACCCTACACAAGCATAGGATACCCTACACAAGCACAGGATGTGCTCACATAGGTGCATAAGTCAGTTTCTGCATTCCCTGTGGGCCCTGCAATGTCCCGCAAGTGATCAAAATTCATCAAATTGACAATATGGGTTTTTGAGATACATACCGCTGCTCCCACATCGTCTGGTTGTCTGTAGGTGTGTACACGTTCTTTGAGGTGATCTACCATTGGAATGTTCGCCATCTTTTTGCAAGTGTCCTTTTCCAGAGCAACAAATTCTCCTCTTTGGCTAGTGCAAATGAGCAATTTTCACTCTCTTTGTCTCATTTATAGATCTTTGTCAGTGCATAGATGGACGTGCACTCTCTCCATCTCATGTTGGTTGTGGTCTTTTGCACTTTCAGTTGCTTGTCCTTCATGCATCCGGTCTTCGATTGTCAGTCTGTTTGCTCCTATCATGTTCTATCATTATTATCGATCAATTGGCCTCTTTTCTGGATGTTTCCAGCCAATTCCTCGAGGGGGCATGCATATGTCATTGTCAGTGTCTAGGGCATTTTCATTATTTTTCTTTGAAACAACGCTTAAACTCGCATTGTCTCAAAGAGGGGCAAAATGTAGACGTCTAAAACTGGTCAACGCTTGCGGAGTCATACTTTAACATTTGTGCATTGCCTTATTTTAGGGTTTTTGTGTCGCATTAACATTTCTTCTATGTTGCGTACTTGGTCTTTATCATTTGCGAGCATCGAGTCCTTCTTCTGCATTCTTCATTTGTCTCGCTTTTGAATTAGGTCTTGTCGATAGCAATTTTTAGTCATTATTTGTCATCGATCCTTGTCCTCTTTTCAATCTTGTCATTTTGCGATCAATTTGTCATCGATCGTCATCTTTCTCAATCATGTCAATTTGGATCAATTAGTCATTGTTCCTCATCAATTGGCACATTTATCAATCAAATCATTTGTCAGCATTGGTCCTTTGTCAGTCAAAATCATGATCAAATCGAATCGACATTAATTATCCTTCATCAAGACCTAATTGTCATCCTTGCATTTCTAATTCATCTTCTAGGGTTTCATGATTTATTCATTTAACCTTGTTTGTCATTTCTCCCTTTAGGTTAAATAATTTATTTATTTATCCTAAGTCTTCTTGTCACAATTAAATGTTTATTTAATTGGCTAACTAATTCCTCCCTCTTTGTGAATTAATTAATAAATGAAAAATTGTTAATTAATTCACTTAATTCCTAATTCCTAATTTCCTCATTTTTAATTTCCTAATTTCTAATTCATCTAATTTCAATTCTCTCCTATATTTCTCCTAATTTAATGGGAATGACATAGCAAATTTTTCATAATTTGTCATAATTGGCAATCAATCAATTTTGACATAGTAATTTGTCATAATTGACAATCAATCAATTTTGCATAGAAAGTGCAAATTTGTCATAATTTGTCATGTTTGTCATTCTTGATTTGCAATTTCCATTTGAATCTAATTCATGCTAATTTTGTCTTTTCTCCAATTTGTCTATAAATTGGATGAATTTCTTCAATCAAAGATCCCCAATTGATTGCATTTTTGAATTCCCTGACCCCTGATCCCTGGTCGAATCAATCACGCTTCTAGTATTCTTGCTCTATCATCTTGTCTACTTGCTTTCACATCATGCTTATGCACTAGTAGGTGCGATCCACAAACAAATCTATTTGAAGGAGAAAGAAGGACAATGGAGTCACATGAAGGAGACATTCAAGTTTGCAATGGTTTGCGTTTGAATTGATGTCTTGTTTTCATGTCTTTATTGAGTTTTTTTAGGATTGGTCATTGCAATTGAGTCTTTGTGATTGAACAAGGCTATTGTTTACATTGCTTTGATGATTTCCACATTTCCTAGCTACACTTTTTCTTTAGCACCTTGCTTACAATGCATTAAATCAGTCAAAGTAATCTTAGGACCAATATTTTCATAAAATTATTGAATGAAAGTATTAACCAGTTTGTTAAAATGGTGGAATTAAATAAGGAGGCAAAGAACAATACCATTGGGAAACTTTATCTCTAAATGTTCTAATAAACAATTTAGCCAAAAAGTTTTGATCATAAGAAAAATCACTACACAAAGTTTGAAATGTTTTAACATGAGTCACATGATCACCTTTTCCATTATAAAGCTCCAATTGACGGACTTCCACATGTTTAGGGTGGACAACATGAACAACATCATTAGATAATGGGCTGGCTACATCAAATGTGGGCACATTAAACTTGGATTGGTTCATGGAAGCTATTTTTTGTTGCAAGGATGACACGGTTTGAGCTAGGCTATTAATGGTTGCTTTGGTGGAAGGGTTGAAATTAGACATGTTTGATTGGGATGGAGGAGTAACATTGTTGAATCAAGGAGGAGGTTGAGAATAAGGAGGTGGAACATTATGATAGGTAGGTATGGGAGATGATTGGGTAATAAATGGAAGACTCATGGAAGGAGGGATAAAAAAGTTTTTATCATTAATGTTTTACCCTTGAATAACATGTGTAGGAATAACATTTTGTGTGGAAGTAGCCATGACAGTGGATGTGAAACTAGGTACACTAGTGATAGAAGTAGTCATAGGAATATAATGATTAAGTTCACTAGGAGGTTGAGTGTAACCAAGGACTTTAGTGCAACTTTTCTAAGACATGATATTGGTGTCAACAATATGTGCAAGGCCACGTAACAAATTAACACCAACTTTATCACTTTGAACCATTCTTTTTAATCATGTAATAAATGGTATAGCCTCACTTTCTAGGTATTGTTGACCCATGAATTGTTGAAGATTTTCAAATTCATTGTCAATCTTCTCCAATTGGTCAATGGAAACCCTAGTTAGTGATTCACCCTCATCATGAGAATTATGTAAAGAATGGGGATAAATAACATCAATTGTTGGAATAGAGGAACCACCACAATCTCATGAAACAAGTTATCCAAATTAGGTTCCATATCCTTAGTAATTAAACCTTGGGAAGAATTAATTCTACAACTTCTTCTCATGAGAATATTATAGGTAGGAATAATAGTAGTAAAACTCATGCACAAAGGAGGGAAATTTGAATTTAAATTTTTTTATTAAGCAATAAATTTTTTTGCAAAAAATGATTGATTAACCAATTAATTAAGAAATTTGATTTGTGAATTGAAAGAGAGACGCATCTAGATCATAACATAACATTCATAAAAATTAGATCTGAAAATTAAATTGAAAATTTATGCAACCCTGATGGTAAATTTTAGAATTATAAATTAGGGTTTTTGGAAATTCAACCACTAAATTTATGTAATTCAATTTGAAAATGAGATCTAGGAGGGAAAATTTGAATTTAAAATTAAATGAATAATCAGATTTAAAATGATAAATCCAATTTAGACAACCCACAAACTCAATTTTATAATTAAAAATTAGGGTTTTTGTGAATTCAACCTCTAATTTTTAAAATTTCAATGAAAATTTAAACTTGCAAATGTTAATTTGAATTTGAAATGCATAAACACTCAGATCTGAAAACATAAATTAGAATTGCACGTCTAAGGAGTCAGGTTCACCAAAATGTAATGGTGAAAAATTATTGTTTCCACCATTACATGTATGCAAACTGCTAATTTTTACTTGGGGACCATTACATTAGGGAAAGATATGAATTAGATAGATATAAACCTAAAAGGTATGAATATTGATCTAATTCTAGGGGGTTTGGAATGTCCCTCTTCTTTCCCTTAAATTGGATTGAATTATTGAATTTACTGAAATTAGGGTAAATGAACTAGAATTGATGCAAAAATACATAAATAATAAGCTACCTATGCATTTTTTGCACTCTAATGGGGGATCGTGGATTGATTTGTCTCTACAAATGAATCTTATCCTAAATATTGCAGCTCCATACCTATTCCTACACACACTAGAGAAGGGAAATAGGTTGGGAATTCCTTAGGTCAAACCTCAGTTTTGGAATTAACCATGAAATAGAAATGAAATCTGATTGAATTGCAGTGATGGAAATGTTCTCCTTTTGGGGGAGATGCAGAATAATGATTGAAACACAAATTCTATACCTCCTTGTGAAGTTTTGTTCGTCTCCACGTAGAATTAGGGTTTCATGAAGTCTTCAATAACATAGAACATGAATGTCAACTCTAATGCTTGAATGAAAATTGATTACTTGTTTGCTTGAACTTGAATGCTTGATGTTTAATTGAATTTCATGTGTGTGGATAATCAAATGAGAGGGGTAGACCTCCTTTTATACTTTCTCATCAAAAAACTAATTAATTTTTTGATATGAGACACAAAGTTGGAATTCCTACTCAAATCACATGATCGTTAAGAGACCCAAATTTGGGAGTACCAGAGCACCACGCCTTGGTCGTGCCCAATCAAAGACCAAACTTGAGTGGAAAGATGATGTGAAAAGTGAAAATGATGATAAATATGCATAGCAAGAGAAAAATCAGGTCCCATTCAGGATTTAGAGTGCGAATGCCAAAATGAGGGCTCAAATGTAGACAACATTGTATATATATACACATGTATATACATATATACATACATATACATACATATGTGTGCATACAAACACACACACATACACACACACACAAATATATGTATATATAGATACACATGACACACACACACACACACACACACATATATACATATATATACATATATCTATATATATATGTACATATATATATATATATATATTTATATATATACATACATACATATATATATATATATGTACATATATATATATATATGTACATATATATATATATATGTATATCTATATCTATATCTATACATACATACATATATATAAAGATACACACACACACACACACACACACACACACACACACACACACACACACATATATATATATATGTATGTATGTATAGATATAGATATAGATATACATATATATATGTATGTATATATATATACATATATAATATATATAGATGTCCTCTCTAAATCATTCTAAAAAAGAGAGGGAGAAACATAATAAAATATCAATCAAAGAAAATTAAAGGACTCAAGAAAAGAGACAACTTACTTAGGGTTGACATTATTGAGGTGATATAGACCTTACTATACCGTGACCAAGATGCTCAGGATGTATGCCCAATTAACTGGACGCAGGATTCATTTGCAATGCTCATTTCTAGTATCTGCAACCCTCTCCTTGATTATACTCCCTTTCCCTCTGAGGGTAGTGTGCATCTTGCATCCACTTATTCACATGAAAGGAAATCAATTAGTTGATTCTTATCGATTAATAACTTAACATAAGAGCATCAAATAACACTTATCTATTCAATCATTTTCAATCATGAAATATTTTCACCCTCATGAGATAATAGCTATTAACCTATTTATCCAATCAAAATGTCATTCTAATAATTTTATGTAAGACTCTCCTTCTGATTAAGAGTTCTATACACGTTCCTCCTCTAATGTATCAATTGAAACATCCTCTTCTAATTTAGAGTTCTCCTCTAGGCCCTCTTCTAATAAATTTATTTTTCTTTCATTTGACTATAGGTTTACCAATGCACCAATCTCTATTTTTGTATCTACCAAAGCCTCACAATCCTCCTAAGAGGGAACTACTTGTGTTCTTGTTGCTACTTCCCCTTCAAACCTCTCATTGATCTCAAATAGAGGTTCAAAGGTGTTCAACAAAGTATCTCTACCTTTATCATTCCCATGTTGGTGTTGAATTTGAACTTCTTCTAGGTCCCCAAAATTATTGGCTACCATGCTCTTTGCTACTAAGTTCCGACATGGTTCTTTCCCAACTCCAAAGGTCGCACTAGCCTCTACCTCCTTTGGAACCCCTCCCTACAAGATACCTTACCCTTTTGAAGATTTGCCAATTTTAAATCTTTGCCTCTTCCTATCTTGCTTTTCAAGGTCTAGGTTTTCTACCCTCGGATTATCTGAGCTCTACTCTCCCCCATTTTTCAAACATTACTCTCTAGTGTGACCTTTGGATCCAAATTTAGGGTACAATATTAGACTATCCTCCCTATCAAACTTTTATCCCTAGAATTTTGATCTATGTATAATTCCACTTCATTGGGTAATGTAGGAAGTGGTTGTATTTATACATATTCTAGCATAAATCATGTAGTCCCTATCCACCAGGTACTTATCTACCCTAATAAAGGTTCCCAATTTGTTCCCAAAATTCTTCAAAATGGTCTCTTCATAATAATAAGATGATAGATTATATTGTCAAATCTACGTTGGAATTTCTACAATTCTAGGGGTCAAATTTTGGTTCTTATTCCCTTAGGTAAATCTCAGTACCATCCATCATATAGGGGTTTTTCTCTAAAATGCTCTTATTGATCCTATTTCATGGACATTAAACTAAGAAAAGTCCATTTGGAATGGACTTTATTTCGGCATTGTCCCCCAGATTCACCTTGCTACAGTTTCTAATCTTTTCCATCATTGGCCATCCTCTACCCCATTTGATAAAAAACCAACTTCTTTCAAATTTTCAATAGCTAACCATACTAATGCATTAGATAGGTAGATAGCAATAAAATTACTACTTGTTTTAGACTTACCTCCTTTTTTATTGGGTCAAAGAAGGTTTATTTCCCTAGATTGGATCTATGATGATAAGTGAATTTTGAATCTTTATGTTGATCTTTTCCTCAGCTTGTCCCACCAACATTTTCCTCCTTCTATGGGTCCCATTGATGATCTTCCCCCCAACTAGGATTCATGAGATTCACACTTTCCTTTATATCACCATCTTTCTTGTGCTAACCATACCGATATTACATTTCTTACAACCAAATGGGTGTCTGTCCAATTCATCTACCCTTTGTTAAGAAAACCCATGGTCTATCAATTCTATTGCTTCTAAAACCCCATTGGTTCTTGCAAGATCTGACATCACCTATTTATTGATGGGATGACTTCATCCACCTCCAAATTTCTAGTTTATGCTCACTCCATTTTGCCTGCCTCAAGTTCCCCTATCCTCCCAATATGAACCAAACCTTCTAGCCTCTTTTTGGTCCATGAAAAAATTTCCACAGTGCCCTTGTGCCTAGTAAAACTAGAGCTCTTTCCAGGGAACATCCTAGTCTACATGATCTTCCCACCACCTTACTTGACACTCTTCTTGCACCTTTTTTTTATATAAATAATATTGTATTACATATAATAATATTATAATAATATAGATGCCTATCAGGATGGTAGTAAGGCTGCATTTTTGTGTGGTCTAGGGTTTACCCTAGCCGCACCTTTCCTATGCTTGTAAAGATTGATTGAGGGGTTGTTGAGGATTTTTTATTGCAAGCCATGGGTTAATATGGTGTGATTTATTGTTGTTGTGGGGTTATGATAATTTTTTTTTCCTATGGATGTGATTGTTTACTTACGTTGGGTTTGTGCTTCCAGCCTTGTGTTGGTTTCTTATCCCTTTCATTTTGTGACGTGTTGGGGCATTTGAGTTTTTATGGTGTGATCAATGTGATTGGTTGCCATTTATTTTGGGTGGTTGTGGGGTTTGCATTTGGTATTGTGAGAGCCCCTTGGGGGTTTGGTTGCTTTTTCTATTTGTTCTTAGTTGGAGAATGGCAAAATAAGGTACATCCACAAGTTTGGGATCCCCTAGTGCTTTGGGTACCACCAAACCAATATGTTTTTTGTATGCAAGTGATTTGGAGACTTTGAATAAAAAATCATTTGGAGATGGTTCTTTTTCTAGGAAGAGTGTTTTAAAAATTAAAAAGGTGAATGATTGTTTGGAAAGATGTCAAGATCATCCCGACTTAATTATTTAGGCAGAGACGGTCTCAGAGGATGTAACTTATCTATGTAATCATTCCCTTATATGCAAATTTATGGGGCTTTTATCTCTATGTCTATTTTGAAATCTTAGGCTTGACAAATATGGACCTGGAAGGAGATATGGAAATAATGATGCCTACAAATCACTACTTTCTAGTGGTTTTTTCTTACACATCAGATTGAAATAAGGAATTTGAAGGTGACCCTTACTTTTATAATTAGTTTGGGCTCTTTGTTAAACCTTGGCATGTTGGATTCAACTTTGTTGAGGAGATTCCCTCAAGGGTTCCTATCTAGGTTCACTTCCCAAGGCTTTCATCAAGTTTTGGAGGAGTGAAGTTCTTCACTCAATCGCCCTTCTCCTTGGAAAACTTGTTGGATCTTCTTAGCAAATACATGATAGAAAGATAATTTATTTTGCTTGAATCTATGTTAAGATTGATTTGAATAATCCTTTGCTAGATTATGTAGAGATTTTCCTTGGGTCCTCTTCCAGGATCCATCACCTCAACTATGAAATGTTACCATTCAGATGTAGAATTTGTCATGAGTATAGGCATTTACAAAGGAAATGTTCTTGTTCTAATCCAACATCTGCAACAACTAATGTACCCTCCAATTATGAGCATAAGGTGAATAAAGGGAAAGTTATTGGTTGAAGGAAATGTGTATAAGGAGGGTTTCATTCCTGTTAAGCCTTGAAACAAGGGGAGAGGCCAAAAGATAACTTTGAAGGATGGGTGGAATTATTAGAGTTTTAATTTGTTTGATGCTTTGGATAACTTGGTCCAAGAAGAAGGAATTCCTATTGATTTTTCTTTTAGGACAAAGTCATTGGGGGTGACTTTATCAGAGGATAAAGATAATGATAACTAGGACTTGTCTATGGAGAATCAACAAGATGAGCAGATGGATACAAATTCACCACCTCAGGTTCCAGATAGGTCAACACAAAGTGGAACTATGACCTTGATAAATGGTGAAGCTTTGGAAGCTCTGGTCTCCCTTCCAGTGAAAGAGGCTTTGAAAGCCTAAAAAAATAGTAAGGTTTTTCATTTCTTAGGCCTGCAACAAAAACCCCTTAAAAAGGGGCCTATAGAGAAATCTTTGAGGATTAGATAGAAGATAGAGTAGGAGAAGGTGAAGTTAATTGGTGATACATTGGTGGAATCTGAGTCAGTGGAGACCATTGACTCCCATTTCTCCCAACCTCATAAATAATTGTGTTATCATGGAATGTGAGGGGCATGAACATAATCTATAGACAAAAGGTTGTTCGTGGATTGATTAAGATATTTTTCTAACATTGTCTTTGGTTAGGAAACTAAGTTAATAGTGGATGGTATGCTAAATAGATCTCCTAGGATTTGGTCTCGCGTCTATTGTTAGTGTGTTGGAGACAATGGAAATTTGGGTGGATTGTTCTATTTTGGGGATCCTAGGAAATTTGTCCCTCTTTGGTGGATTTTGAGTCATTCTTTTATCTCTATATTTTCATCTAGTGTGGATTTCATTGAATTATGTCTTTTTACTAATGTTTATGTGGCTACTAATCTCCTAGGTAAATTACAACTTTGGGATCATTTAGATTTGTCTGGTCTCTAGCTCCTTATCTCCCTTGGATTTTGGCTAGTGACTTTAATGCAATTGTAGCTTGGGGAAAAAAAGAGGGGCCCTAGTTAGGCTTGATCCTTCTACCAACGTTCTTAGTGATATTATTGATCTCTTAAATGTTAATTTTTTTATCGTTAATAATAGTTTCTTTTTTTTTTAAATAAAAAGTATAGTGTATACGATGAAAATGGATAGTTAAACAACAATATTGAAAGACTAACAAGGATAAACCACAAAACCCTAGCCTAACAATGAAAGAAATCCACCATACACAAATGAAAATACCTAAGACCATGCAAATAAACCAGATCAACCAAGTATACCATTCACATGTCTAGTAGGGTTTCAATCTCTATTTCTTCCTATCTCCATTGATCTTGTTTTATATATTTGCTCTCAGATTTTATGTGTGCACAAGAGCTCAATAAAGAACAACAATGTGGTTCATATCTTGATTGCAAGAAGGATTAATTGAAGTAGTTGTTAGGTGATTAGATAATTAGGGTTAATAATGAAGGAAGTATCCTCTTATATAGAGAACACTGTAAGAAATGGAGGGATACGATTAAGAGGTGTAAAGATAAATAGTTGGCTAGGATTAAAGGGTAGGTAGAGGAAATAAGAAAATAATGAGAGGGTAGGTAGTGTAAGAATTAAGAGATGACTAACATGTGTCATGGGTAGAAAAGGATAATGAATTAATTAAATAAATAAAGATTTATTTAATTAATAGTGGAAGTGGGATAAATTAAATGAATAAAATATTTATTTAAATGAGAAAAGGCTTAAAAGAGGATTAATTAATAGAAGACTTACGATAAAATAATTAAATAAATAAAATATTTATTTAATTAGACAAGACAATTTTAGGTGTCTACATTTTGCCTCTTTGAGACAATGCAGCTTGTCGCATTGGCTCAAAGAAGATAAGATAAACTGATACAAAGTTGGCCCATGATAGGAATCATATGCCCCCTCGAGAGATTGGATGGAAAGACTGAGAGGGGTTGTGGACAATCTCTCAATAAGAAAGAAAAGCTAGAAATGACTGACAAGATAGACATGAGTACCACTAGGATTGACATGATTGCTTTGGTTGGGTGCAGGAGTACTTGCCCTAGATAGAGTCTAGAGAGCGATTCCCTATGACATAGAGGTTGTGACCAGAGTTGACCTTTAAGGAGTGGGGAGCTATCAAGGGTATGGGATTGAGACACATCATGTATTTGCCTAAGATTCAGGCGAATAGAGGATTACTGAATGCTCTAGCAGAGAGATGGCACTCTGAGACCACAGGGCGACATGGGGTATGGTTGTTGGTTGGGGGAAGACTCATGAGACATTGGTGACAAAGCACACTAGATATGCATGGGGTCCATATGTATTGGCACATTTATATCATGAGCTTCACTAGTTTATGTATCTCAGTGGCTACAGGTTAGGTTGTGGGGTGACTCTACAACAGGTGTGGTCATATGAGCACATTGTAGTGATGAGGCCAATGCACTTTAGAGGGAAAAGGGGATGGATAGTAAGGGAGTAGGATCACTAGGGGGCAATTTTGTCTTATGATGTTGTGGTGACATAATTTGAGCAGATGGTTCTGATGCCTTGGGATCTACTGAGGGATGTTGTTGATGAAGGTACAAATGTAGAGTATGATGCTTATTTTGTAGCACATCCAGTACCCAGGTTGGCAGATCCAAATGAGCCTATGGCAATAGAGGATGATGATGATAAGGGTGGAGGGAGACGTAGGAGGTAGAGGAGAGGAGCAACAAGGAGGGTGGTGAGGGGAAGGGGTGGATAGAGGGATGTTTGAGAGAGGGCTGAGGAGAGACAAGATCCACAGCTAGGGAGATCACCGAGACAACCTAGGGGTAGAGGAGGATAGGTGCTATAGGTTGGTGGACAAGTACCAAGGAGAGATGCCTAGGGACAAGTACAAGGATAGGCTAGACAGGAGGAGGGTGCTCAGTGTGGGGATGAGGAGGAGGATGAGCTTCTAGCACTGTGAGAGATTGTAGCAAGACATGCTAACGAGAATGAGGATCTCAAGAGAGATGTGACTCGATTGAGGTGATAGTTAGCAGAGATGTAGAGGGAGAGGGATCAGGCCATTTAGCGGTATACCAAGGCAGAGGAGGCACTAAGGACATGTAGGAGAGAAGTTGAGGACATTGCGGTTGGATATGCATATGTCCTACGCGTAGGGGAGGAGATAGCCTACAGGAAGGATCTATACTATGCAACTATTCCTCCAGAGTTGAGGGCTAGGAGCTTCAGGAGAGCTTCTAGGACTACCACCACAGGGGGGAGAGACAAATGACATGCATCCAGTGGTGGAGTTATGGATCCACCCACACCACCAGTAGGGAGAGATAGAGGGGGTGATCCTGGAGCAGGGACTTCGAGAGCTCAGATTCCTTTGAGGCCAGATAGCTTTGAGGAAGGGTTTTCATCATAGCTCTTTTGGATCCCATTTTGTATCAGTTTTTGTATGATAATGTAAACACCTTTGGGTGATTTTGTAGCCATATGAGATTTTGACATCATTGTATCATGACACTTATTATTATTTTTTGATATATATATATATACATATATATATATACATATATATATATACATATATATATATACATATATATATATATATATATATATATAAGATGACTCATTCCTTGCAACATTTATATGCATGTGTTCCTATGTGTTTATGATGCTATATAATAATGCAGTTTATTTATGCATGTTATTGTTGGTATTATGGAAGTGTTGCATTGGTTTGTCATTGATGTCAACACTTGAGAACACTTGGAGATTCTTGGTTATGTTCACCGACATGTTCAGTGACTTATGCACAGTCACCGGTATCTAGCTCACCAACAGGTTATATTGTTCACTGGCACTGAGGATGATCTATTATCATCTGGAGATTACTTGGTTATGTCAAAGACATTGTTTGAACACTTGGTTTTGGTGATTTTATTATTGGTACAATCAATTTTGCATATTTGTTATTACCAGAAAATAGGTCTAGGTTATGGATCGACAAGAATTATCTATTCCAGATCAGCACGACACATTATGGAGATGTTTTATTGATTGGTTATTGTTGTAAATGCATTGAGACGACATCATGCATCGCATATTGATTCATTTGTAATTGATTTAATTGTAATATCTTAGTGAGCCGACCTACACAATTGGTCTTAGGTTTTGGTATATATGTGTTGCCCCCATAATTGGCCTACATAAAATTTGAACTTTAAATCAGTCTTAGTATCGAGTAAAGATCCAGCAGGTGTTTATGTGTAAACAGTGAACAAGCAATCCAAGGTCCTTACTAGTCAAAATATGAAAAATGGAAGAATTTTGAAAATTACCACAAATTGAGGGAAATTGCTTGATAGTCAGGATCTAAAAATCATTTTATATCATGTGGCCAACTTTCACCTTAACCTAGTTCATACTTTGTCATATTTTAAACTTTCAGTTTTTGGTGTCTGTTGCCCCAAAATGATTAAAATATCTCATCCTAGGATTCGTCATGAAGTGTAAATAATTGTGTGGACCTATTTCCCTACCATTGACATGTGTTTTAAATTTCAAGACCTAACTCCCTACCATTTGAAAGTTATGCCATTTTTCTCCAGCCAAAGCAATATATTTAAAATATTTAAATTATTTCTCAAATAATAATTTAATATTTTAAATTATTTTAATATGTCTGGTCGTTTGTGCTTTAAAAAAAAGTTGTTCAAAATTTTTGGTTACTCTTCCTTGTTTCCTCTCAGTGGCCAATGGTTTCCAAGATGTACTCGATTGTTCGTTGAAGCAAAAGGTTAGAAATGCTCAAAAATTGAGCATTCTTAACCTCATTTTTCAACCTTTTGCCAAAAAGGTTAGAAATGCTCACTTTTTGAGCATTTCTAACACGTATTTATAAATTATCACAAAAAGGTTAGGAATGCTCAAAAATTGAGCATTTCTAACCTCATTTATTAACCTTGCGGGTCCCACTTTGTCAAGAGGTTAGAAATGCTCAAAAATTGAGCATTCTTAACCTCCTCCATAAGAGTTTTAAAAAAAAATGCTTATAAACAGATTATGGACATTCATCAAAGAATACAATGGATAGATGAGGTTATTCACTAGAAGACATGACTACAAATTGTGAGGCATGGCAAAGGTTAGAACTGCTTGGGTAGACATAAATGCAAACCGTGGAAGCACAGACAATGCACGTGAACTATTTGATAGATTGCCCCAAAGTGATGTCATTTCATTGAATGCATTAATTGTAGAATATATGGAGAATTTAAATGGATTTAGAAACTCCCAAAAAAAGTGTGTTGTTGGGCATGAAGACGTATTTCATAGCCTTTGCTGACATTCTCCCAGCTGTGAGAAGTATAGATTATTGACAGCTATCAAAGTGTTGTAAAAGGGAGGTTTTTGGTCACATATTATAGCTGGAAATGTTTTGCTTGATTCATATGAAAAATGTGGAAGGAAAGACAAGGCATGAGACTTGTTTGATAAAATGACTCAAAAAGAGAATGTGCACAGAATATACACAAGCACGCATCTCAGCTGTTTGACAGATTTCCTTGAAGAAATGTGGGCTCATAAAATGTGATGATTGCTAGATATCATGTGGGCATAGGGAGAGCACAGGCAACGCACATGAACTGTTTGGCAGAATGCTCCAAAGAATGCCACGTTTGTGGCAAGTGTACACAATGGTGGAAGCATGGACATAGCATGTAAACTGGCTGGCAAAACTGCATGCATGTTAACTGTTTGGCAGAATTCCTGTGTATTGTTTTGCTGCAAATCATAAGAAATGTGGATGCACAGACCCACACATGTCAACTGTTTGATAGAATTCCTCAAAGTAACATGGTTTCTTGGCATGAGAATGAGCAAGTTTGATTTTCACAACCTTTTCCAGCGTCCTCCCTACCAATGATAAGATAGAATCAATTGATCCATGGCGTAATCTCTAATAAAAGAAAATGGGATTACATCTGCACAGATAGACATAAATATGAGTGAAGAAGAATAAACAAGGAAAGTGAGTTGTTTGACTAAATGCTCGAAGAGAAGTTTCCTCATGGAACACATTCATTGTGAAATCTGCACAAAGATGAATTTGCTATCTTTTTCACACCCTCCATGATGTGAATGTGGAACACAAATTAATACCACGATATTATTTTGTTAATAGAGATGAAAGGACAACAGTCCAAGGCATAAAACAGATTATTATTATTGACCAAAATAGTTCTTTTGCGCAGATACATGCCTCTTATTCCTCGGGCCTCATTGATTCTACCCACCTGTATTCATAACTGGCTCTACGAAAGGTAGAGGGATTGGATGCTTATGATATTAAAGAGTGTATGGGGTGATGATATAGTGTAGGTGTGGCACCACCATCCTAGCAGGAATGTAGCAGCTCTACGGGTATTAGATGTCAATGCCTAGGAAGAGGAAGATTTTCATACTCCATTATTTGTTATTAAGCTATCAATGATGTAATGAAGTTGGCTTTGATATTACTTTAATCTGGCCCAATTCTACATCAATCAAGTGTGCATACAGAGTTTGTTGACTCGCACTTAGTCTTAAAAATAGTGGGTAAAACCAAGGAGTTGAAAGATCTAAGGATAAACTATATTTTATAGCATAGACAAGCACAGGAACTGTTTGACAAAATGCCTAAAGAGAATGTCATCCCATGAAATAATTGCAGAATGTGTACGACATGGATTTTGCAAGGAAGTTTTTTATTTGAATTAATAAGACCCCCTTGAACACCTTCTGATGATTGAAGTGCAAAATTGAAATTGAATGCAATCATATCCCTTTAAGAATGAGAACATATTGGAGAGTTGGTATATCATATGTGCCATAAATTTGAGAAATTTAGCACCTACTTGTTCAACATAAAGGTTTGAATATCCTATTGAGGAGAGAATATGTGAAACTCACAAGGATGCTATGATGTTGATGATACATATGTTACAGTAGTGGTGTCAATGCATTAAATCAAGGAACATGGAATTCAACTTTTCTAAACATGAATTTAGATGGTGAGATGATTACGAGATCAAATGAAGCAAATGAAGATGGAGGCCACCTTGACAAAAGCAACAACGAGTTATTTCTTCAATGTAATAGGTTTGATATTTTCTTTTTGCAAAAAGTGACTTATGTCACTTATTGTAACCTAAGGTTAGAAAGTTGACTTCTTCTGTGCATAAAAGTGTAAGTTACTAACTCATTGAGATTTACGCAGAAAAAAGTTAGTTATTAACCCAGAATTAAAGTTAGTTTCTAAGGTGGTTATTCTGGGAAGCCTATAAATACAAGGCAATTTGTAATTAAAGGGAGGACTTTTATAGAGCGGAACACTCTACTGGAATTCCAGGAGAAACTTGTAATGACATTTTGATTTGCACTATGTATAGAAAGGGTTTTGGACTTGTATATTTCCAAAAGGATAATGAAGAATACATCTTAGTTCGTGTGTCCTAAATGTATTCATGTGTTATCATTGCTGATTTCTCGTATGTCAAATTGGTAGTCTTTTTATGCATATGTGATTTATACAATTGATGTGATGATGCACAAGCAACCTATGGTATCTCAGTTTGAATGTGTTGAAGTATCTTATCTCTCCATATGTTGAGATTTGTCATTCTTCTTTATTATCATCTCATGGCTAAGCATATTAACTTATAAATTCCCCCTTGTAATTTGTTGCTAATGTTGAGAAATCTCAGTCGATGGTCGTATGTCTATTGTTGGGGTTTCTATCTTTATTTCTTTTTAGTTTTATGTTTTCTCCTTTACGTACTTTCAAGTTAAAAGTACATAAAAATCCTCAACACCCCTATCATACGAGGGAGCTGCCCCTCTCAAATGCAGAGGAAGATCGTGTTTCACAGAATGATCTCTCCAACTGGTGGAATGTTTGTCACTGCTCATCGGGCAAACAGGGTCAGTTTTAGGTAAACGACTGTAGTGACAAATCTGTTTACCAACAATATGTAAGATCTCATTTATGAGATTGTGTGGTAGTAGAGGAGTGAAAAATAATTGTAATAAGGTATATGCGAATATAAGCAGAGCTATACATGCAAACATCATTTGAAGATTCAAGGAAGGTTTGAGGAAGACAATCAGAGCTTAACTAGTACTGAATCCAACATATGAAGATGTTATTTTGAGAAGTACATCATCATTGGATTTAACCATTCAATTGTAGTCAGTGTGACTCCCATTTTGTGATTGAGCAGTGAGCTCTAGGTAGTTGGCCTTTCTGCATGTGCAGACCCTATTTTTACACACATACTATCTGTAGTAGTATCATCTGATTGTGGGTAAGGTTTCCCATTGTGGTTTTTCCCCTTATAGGGTTTCCACGTACAAATAACTATGTTATGTTTTGTGTATGTTATTTGTCTTTATGTTTCATGCATTAAACATTACTGGTATTGCAATTAACTCTTAAACTATCTACCGACATTTAAGTTTGGTTTACAGGTATTATGCACTAAGTTTGGTTAAGTTATATTTGGATTGAAATTAATAGACAACTGATTCAACCCCCCCCTCTCAGTTTCCTCTGGGACCTAACAATTGGTATTAGGGCCTAGTCCTCTTTTTGCAGAAGTTTAACAACTTGAGGAGATCCTATGTCTACTAACTATTTCAAGAAGGATAGTCTGAAGCTTGATGGAACCAACTATGGTATATGGAAGATCAGAATGGAGACACATTTGAATTGCATTAGAAAGGACATATGGGATGTTACAAAGAATGGCTATGTTGTTCCTACTCAAGGTCAACCTAATCTACCAACCTTGGCTAAAGAAGAAAATGATTGCAAACCAAGAGAAACACTTTTGAGCGCATTATCAGATCAGCAAATCATGGGATTATCAGACCGATCTACTGCTAAAGCTATTTGGGATAAATTGGAGACATTGAATGAAGGTGATACCACAGTCAAAATGGCAAAACTGGAATGCTTCTGGGTCAGGTATGAAAATCTGAAAATGGAAGAAGATGAAAGGATTTATGCTTTTATGGAAAGAGTTAATGAAATTGTTTTGGGTGTACAATATTGTGGAGATCCTTAAGTGAAGATGAAATTGTTTCTAAAGTTTTAAGAGCTTTGCCACCGACATACAAAATGAAAGTAACTGCTATTAATGAATTAAGAACAATGCCTAATGCATCAGTATCTAGAGATACTTTGGTTGGAAAACTTTCAGCTTTTGAACTTGAGGAATTTGGTCCTATTGCTACAATTAAGACAGATTTGGCTTTCAAAGTTTCATCATGTACAATATCATCATCATCATCTGAAAAATCTGATTGGAAAGCACTCTATGCTAGAGAACTTGAAGAAATCAGAAGAGAGAATGAAGAACTTGAAGATCTTGAAGCACTATTTGCAAGGAAAATACCTAAAGGTCCAGTTGGAAGTAAGTATGAAGGTAAAGAACCATTTAAATATTTTAACTGTAATAAATTGGTCCTATGGTAGCTAGGTGTCCTAATAGACATGCAAGATTGAAAGAAGAAGCTAAAAGAACATATAAACCTAACCCTGAATATCAAAGGTAAATATTTAAGAAGAATAGAGACAAATCATGTTACTATGCTGATGAAGGAGTTACTGATGATGAACCAACAGAAAATGGATGGGCTTTTGTTGCAATAACAGAAGATCAACCGACACCTACTATTCAACCGGTAGAGCAGGCCCTGGTACCTAAAATTGAAGAAAATGATGAATGGATCATTGATTCCGGATGTTCACATCATATGACTGGTGATAAGAGTAAATTCTTAACCTTTCAGGAATACAATGGAGGTCTAGTAAGATTCGGAGATGACAAAGATTGTTTGATCAGAGGAAAAGACACTATATCTTTTGATGGTAAGCACAATACTGATAATGTTTACTATGTTGAAGGTTTGACGCATAATATTTTGAGTGTTGGTCAATTAGTTGAAAAGGGATTTCAGTTACAATTCAAGAATGGTAAATGCAAGATCATGAACAAGACTGGTTTGGAAATTGCAACCGGTAATCAGACTAGAGGTAATATCTTTCATTTGAATAACAATGAGAAAACATGCTTGATTGCACATATTGATGAAAGTTGGTTATGGCATAAGAGACTGTGTCATGTAAATTTTGATTGCATTGTGAAAATCAATACAACTAAGGTAGTAAGAGATTTACCTAAGATTGTTAAACCTCACAATCCGGTATGTAAGGAATGTCAATTTGGAAAGCAAGTTAGAGAAACTTTTAAGAGTATTCTATAAAAATACAATAATGTTCTTGACTTAATTCATACTAACTTATGTGGTCCAGCAAGAACTAGAAGTTTACAAGGAGATAGATATTTTATGCTAATCACTATTGATTATTCTAGAATGTGTTGGGTTACTTTTCTTAGGGAGAAATCAAAAGCTTTTGGGAAATTCAAACTATTCAAAGTGATGGTAGAGAATGAAACTGGTAAGAAAATCAAATGTTTGAGATCAGATCAAGGAGGTGAATTCACATCTAAGTAATTTAATACATTCTGTGAAGTGAATGGAATCAGAAGACAATTATTAGCACCTCGGACACCCCAGTAAAACGGAGTTGTGGAAAGGAAGAACAAAACTATTTTGGATGCAGCTAGAAGCATGATATCAAAAGCAAACCTACCTCATGTGTATTGGAGAGAAGCACTCAATACAACTGTTTATACATTCAACAGAGTTCACATCAAAGGTGAAACCGGTAAGACCCCTCATGAGCTATGGTTTGGTAATACTCCTACTCTTAAATATTTTAGAATATTTGGAAGCAAATGTTATATTAGGAGAGATGATTATATTGGCAAATTTGATTCTAGAAATGATGAAGGAATATTTCTTGGTTATTCATCTAAGAGCAAGGCATATAGATGTTTTAATAAGAGATTGCAAAAAATCATTGAAAGTGCAAATGTGAAGATTGATGAACAGTTTAGAAGGTCTACAGACTCTGAACCAATAGTTGAGATAATCACAAATAAACCTACTATAAGCACACCGGTACAAAATGTTGATCCAGTCACACCGGCATCATCTGAGAATTCCATAGTGACTGAGGAACAACAACACGTGAATACACCCAGGTATGTAAGATTGAATCACTCTGAAAGTCAGATAATTGGGAATAAGTATCAAGGAGTTATGACTAGAGGAAGACTGGAAAATGAAGAGGTATGCCTAATTTCTCAATTTGAACGAGCAACTATTAATGAGGCATGTGAAGATAAACATTGGATTAAAGCTATGGAAGATGAATTGGAACAAATTGAAAAGAATAACACATGGACATTGGTTCCTCGGCCTAAAAACAAAAATGTAATTGGAACTAAATGGGTATTCAGAAATAAACTTAATGAAGATGGTAAGGTAATCCAAAACAAAGCAAGATTAGTGTGTAAGGGATATTCACAGAAAGAAGGAATTGATTATAATGAAACCTTTGCACTAGTAGCTAGAATTGAGGCAGTCAGATTATTCTTAGCTTTTGCAGCACACAAGAACTATAAAGTATATCAAATGGATGTTAAATGTGCATATCTGAATGGTGATCTTGAAGAGGAAGTTTACATTGAACAACCTGATGGATTTTCTTGACAGATGACAAAGATATGGTTTGCAGGTTAAGGAAAGATTTATATGGATTGAAGCAAGCTCCTAGAGCTTGGTATGCTAGATTGGACAAATATCTTTTGAAGCTTGGTTACATTAAAGGTAATGCTAATAGAAGCTTATATTACAAAGTGACTAATGATGGCATCTTGGTTATTGAAGTTTTTGTTGATGATATTATTTTTGGAGGAGAAGATGGATTGTGTAAAGTCTTTTCTAATAAGATGCAGGAAGAATTTGAAATGTCTATGATTGGGGAGATAAAATTCTTTTTAGGATTGCATATTTCACAGACTGATAAAGGCATATTCATAAATCAATCAAAGTACTTGAAGGAATTACTTAAGAAATTTGGCATGGAAAACTCTAAACCAGTAAGCACACCTATGATTACAACTAATAAACTATCATTAAAGGATGAATCAACACCTGTTAATCCGACAAGATACATGTCTATGATAGGAGGTTTACTATATTTGATACAAACAAGACCTGATATTATGAATGCAATATGTATTGTTTCAATATTGCAGAGTAATCCTAAGGAAAATCATGAATCAATAGTAAAAAGGATTTTCCAGTACCTACAAGACACAACAAATCTTGGTTTATGGTATCCTAAAGATGAAAATTTTGATTTATGTTAATACACAGATGCAAATTGGGCAGGAGATGTAGATGATAGAAAAAGCACCACCGGTGGAGCATTTTTTCTTGGCAGTAGACTAATTTCATGGTTGAGCAAGAAACAAAGTTGTACATCACTATCAACAACAAAATCAGAATATGTTGCAGCAACAACTAATTGTACACAGGTATTATGGATCAAGCAAATGTTGAAGGACATAAAGGTAAAATGCAAAGAACCTATAATCATTTATTGTGATAATATGGTAGCAATTGATATATCAAAGAACTGGGTATTTCATTCTAAAACTAAACATGTTTCTATCAAATTCAATTTTCTAAAAGAGAATGTTGAAGCAAAAGAAGTGAAATTGGTTTGTGTGAATACTAAAGAACAGATTGTAGATATCTTTACTAAGCCTTTGCCTAAGGAAACTTTTGAATATCTAAGAGAGCAGCTTGGAGTTATACCCTCACCGGTAGAAACTTAGACAGTTGGAGCATGGCATCAGACCAACAGAATTAATAGAGAAATCTTTTTTCCAGCTTTGATGAAGGAGATCTACTTCTTAGGGGGAGTAGATTGGATAAATTTGGTTATAACAATTGGTATTTGTAATAAGTTCTATGAACTAATTGTATTTGGTTTTGTATTGCTTTGGCATTTGATGTCAAAGGGGGAGAGATATCTATGAAAAAACACATTATCTTTTGGGGAGAGATTATTCATTGGGGGAGAGATTGTTACTCTCTATATCTGTATTTTAATGATCTCTTTGGGAGATTGTTGGTTTTTGGTTTTTGGCATTTCTGCTTTGGCACTTAGATGGTTTTTCCATCTTGTGTTGCCATCAATGCCAAAGGGGGAGATTGTTGGTATT
This sequence comes from Cryptomeria japonica, assembly GCF_030272615.1. Lineage (NCBI taxonomy): Eukaryota > Viridiplantae > Streptophyta > Pinopsida > Cupressales > Cupressaceae > Cryptomeria > Cryptomeria japonica. The sequence continues at coordinate 330,694,573 of NC_081412.1, forward strand.
ATGGATGTGTTGTATTGGTTTTTTCATTGATGTCAACACTTGAGAACACTTGAGAACACTTGGAGATTCTTGGTTATGTTCACCGACATGTTCAGTGACTTATGCACCATCATCGATATTTGGTTCACCGACAGGTTATATTGTTCACCGTCACTGAGGATGATCTGTTATCATCTGGAGATTACTTGGTTATGTCAAAGACATTGTTTGAACACTTGGTTTTGGTGATTTGATTATTGGTACAATCAAGTTTGCATATTTGTTGTTACTGACAAATAGGTCTAGGTTATGGATTGGAAAACATTATCTATTCCAGATCAGCACGACACGTTATGGAGATGTTTTATTGATTGGTTATTGTTGTAAATGCATTGAGCCGACATCATGCATCGCATATTGATTCATTTTTAATTGATTTAATTGTAATATTTTAGTGAGCCGACCTACACAATTGGTCTTAGGTTTTGGTATATATGTAAGATCTCATTTATGAGATTGTGTGGTAGTAGAGGAGTGAAAAGGATTGTAATAAGGTATATGCAAATATAAGAAGAGCTATACACGCAGACATCATTTGAAGATTCAAGGAAGGTATGAGGAAGACAATCAAAGCTTAATCAGTACTGAATCCAGCATATGAAGATGCTATTTTGAGCATTACATTATCATTGGATTTAACCATCCAATTGTAGTCAGTGTGACTCCCATTTTGTGATTGAGCAGTGAGCTCTAGGCAGTTGGCCTTTCTGCATGTGCAGACCCCATTTGTACACACATACTATCTATAGTAGTATCATCTGATTTTGGGTAAGGTTTCCCACCGTGGTTTTTCCCCTTACAGGGCTTCCACATACAAATAACTGTGTTATGTGTTGTGTATGTTATTTGTCTTTCTGTTTCATGCATTAAACTTTACTGGTATTGCAATTAACTGTTGAACTATCTACCGACATTTAAGTTTGTTTTACCGGTATTATGCACTAAGTTTGGTTAAGTTATATTTGGATTGAAATTAATAGACAACTGATTCACCCCCCCCCCCCCCCCCTCTCAGTTGCCTCCAGGACCTAACAGTTATTCTTATGAAGATGATTATGATATGGATACAAAATATGTACATGATGAGATGCATTATTTTTTATTCTTTTATGTTTTATATGACATGTATGATACAAATTTGAATTTCCTATAATTAGATGGTTGTATGATAATTCACATGCTATGATTATTTACATGATGAGAATGCAAATGTATATATGATGTTTCTAATAAGTGGTGTGTGTAGGATGTGATGCGATTATGATTTCCATATGTATGCATATAATAAAAATTACTAATATGTGGTGATGCAGGTGAATGAAATGCAAATAATTTTTTGGTGTGTCATTATACTCAGTCATGTGATAGCAGGCTACACAGACTTAGGAAGGACAATGGAGGTCAATCATGAAAGGGGAATGGAAGATAGAAGATATGAAAGTTAAGAGCTTCTTGTGCTATTATCACCATTGAGCTTTATTATGGAAAATAGGTTATGAAAATTGAGGTATAGGTTGGACCTAGAAAGTCATTGTACCCATTTGAATGGATATTAGACAGTCACAAACAAGTCATTGTACCCATGTGCATGGAGATTAGACAGTCACAAACAAGGAATGCCCCAGTTCACACTAGACTCGTAGTGTTCTCATATCCTTGGACAAGTCACAACATTACTAAGAGACAATCCACAAACAATAAAACAATAGGTGAACATATCCCATCCTCACCTTTCTAGTCAAAGACATCCTAGAGATATAATCTCTAGTCAGAGACATCTCAAAAAAGCTAAAAGACACGTCACCAAAAAATAAAATCAAAAGAAAACCAAGACTTGACACCAACACATAATGAAATATAAGTTATTTTTGTTTCTTGCCACATATGTTAACATGTTTGATTTGGTCACAATGTTGTCAACTTGATAAAGGACAGATCATGTTGAAAACAATGTTGCTGCCAAAGTTTGCTGAAAGCTTTGATTTGTTGAAAGCCCACTACTGCTTGTGTCTCATATGAAACTGATTGAATCCATGAAACTGATACTTATTGGGAATAATTTCATAAATTTATTGTGGATTGGTGACACAAAGGAATTTTTATTACGGATTGTGTGCAAAAAGGAGGAATGAAAAGAGGATGCTTCTCAAAACATGTGATGCTCAGGGTACCACTTCCATCACTAGATTTAGGATTTTGCCCCAGTTGCAGATTGGACCTAATTTATTATGGAAGGATAGGGTGGAAAGGAAGGTTTATTATGAATGGATAACCAATATTAGGTAGATCAATAACAAGCCATGATTGGAATGGGTAAGTTTATTATGGATGGATAGGTTGTGAGTGTGTGCAAAGTGAAAGGGTAAGATTGAATCTTGAAGGAGGGAGGAGAAATGTCTCTACACATGGTGCCGGTAACTTGGTTTTCACCATGGTACTTGTCTAAGATGCCACCGAAGTGGTTTTCACCATTGGACAAATTTATTTCTTTTTACTTTTATTAATTTTTTTATTTTTTTGTGTCATAAGGCGCCTGTTTGCCAGTGGAAAAGCTATGTGTAGAACCTACGAAGGTGCATGCTATTGATAGGATCTTCCAAAGGTTCTCCATCTGGTGTTGAGAGCTGATATGCACCTGATCCATAGACTATTTTGATGACATAGGGACCAAGCCAATTGGGCTCAAAATTTCCTTTATTTTCTCGGTCCTGTTGATTCTCAAGATTTTATCTCAATACTAAGTCACCCACCTCAAATGTGTGAGGCTTTACCTTATGATTATAGCTGTGACTCATTCTCTGTTGATAAGCCTAAAGATTATTAAAAGCAATTTGTCGTCGCTCGTCCAATAGTTCTAGTTCATGTAAGCGGGAGATCCTGTAGTCTTCGTCACTGATTATATCATGCAAAGAGACTCGTAAGGATGGTAACTTGACCTCAATAGGAAACTAGATTTGGAACCATAGACAAGTGAATAAGGGGTAGCTCTAGTAGGTGTACGAACACTTGTGCGATAAGCCCAAAGTGCAGGCTTAAGTTGGATGTACCAATTTCGGCCAGCATCATCGACTGTCTTTTTGAGGATTATGAGAATGGTTTTATTAGATGCATCAACTTTACCATTACCTTGGTGGTAGTATGGAGTGGCGAAGTTGTGGTTAATATAGAACTGATCACAAAGTTCATGAACATCCTGATTCTTGAAGGGACATCCATTATCTGTGATAATGGAAAGGGGAACACCATAGCGACAGATAATATAGTTAAGGAGGAATGTAGCAATATGTTTTCTAGTGACTTGGGTGAGAGGAATGACTTCAATCCATTTTGTTAAATATTATATGGCAGTGATAATGAATTTATGGCCATTGGAAGGAGGGTGAATCTTGCCTATGAGATCAAGTCCCCACTGACAAAAGGGCCAAGGAGTCATGATCGGTTGAAGTTCTTGAGCTAGTGCATGAATGAGGTCTCCATGAATCTTACTTTGCTTACATTTCTTGACAAACTGATATGAATCTTTTTCCATAATGGGCCAGTAGTATCCAGTCCCGATAAGTTTCTTGGCTAAGGTCAACCCACTAGAGTGGGCACCACATATACCTTCATGAACCTCTCATAACACAATCTGAGCTTCATCCCTTTCTAAACATCTAAGAAGAGTGTCATCTAGACCTTGACGGTAAAGGGTATTGGCTAAAATGATAGAGAGAAGATTGGTGGATGAAAGTACGATGTTGATTGTTGGATAGGTCAGGGGGAAGGGTATTGTTGCAAAGATATGTAAAAATGGCACCATACCAAGGGGAATCAGGACCAACAACACATATCGTCTCTGTTGGAGTGATATCATACGAGGGGACCAAAAGATTATCCACCAAGAACTCATAGCGGGTTTCATTCTACGGTAGGTCAATCAATGAGGCAATAGTAGCCATGACTTTTGTAGCTCAATTGTTTTCCCTTGAAATCTTCTCAAAGATTATCTCTATAAAGTATAGTTTGAAATCCTCTACCATTTTATTATAAGGCAATAATTTTTTGTCTTTTGTTTGGTAGTCATAATTTGCTTGATGAATTACAAGTTGAGAGTCCCCGAAAACATGAAGTTCCTGGATCTTTCACTAAACTACAATTCGTAAACCTGTTGTTAATGCCTTATATTATGCTATGTTATTAGTGTAGAGAAATGACAACTAATAGGATTTAGGAATGGAATCCCCTTGAGGTGTGATAAAGAGGATTCCATCTCCTGCATTGTGTTACGTGTATGATCCATCAAAGTACAATTATAAAGGCTTTGTGTGTGTCACCGTCAGAATGGATTCATCTAAAAACTGTGAATTCATAGGAGTATCATCAACCATGGGTGTATCTGTCAATTGATCTGCAATAGTTTATCCTTTAATTTCTTTTCTATCCACATATTTGATGTCGAATTCACTTAGGATCTAACCCATTTAGCTAATCTTCCAGTGAGTGTTGCCTTATTGAGAAAATATTTTAGTGGATACATCCTTGCAATGAGCTTGGTTTTATGAGTTAGCATGTAATGTCATAATTTATGTGATGCAAAAACCACAACAAGACATGCACACTCAATTAGTGTGTAGTTAATCTCATAGCCAACCAAAGTGAGATTTATGTAATATAATGCTCTTTCTTTTCCTTCATTGTCCTATTGTGCCAAGAGTGCCCCCAATGTTGTTTGTGTAGCTGATATGTAAAGTAACAGGAGTTTTCCTGGAATTGGCAACATCAAAACTTATGGATTTAGGAGATAATCTTTGAGTATTTGAAAAGCCTGTTGACATTTATCATCCCACTTTAATTTGATGTTTTTGTGGAGTAGATGTTAAAAAGGATGACATTTATCTGCAAGTTGAGCTATGAATCTTTGTATAGATTGGAGTCTTCCTTGTAGAGACTGAAGTTGACTGATATTCTTTGGTGGTGGTATTTCTTATATAGCTCTGACTTTTGTTGTATCGGCTTCAATTCCTCTATTTGATACAATGTATCCAAGGACTTTCTCGGAGGTTATTCCAAAGACACACTTCTTAGGATTTAATCTTACTTTGTATTTCTCTAACTGATCAAAGACTACTGAAAGAATGATCAAATGTGTTTCTCTTTCTAATGATTTTTCCAAGAGGTCATCAACATAATATTCCATGGTAACATGCATAAGATCATGAAATATAGTAGTCATAGCTCTTTGGTATATGGCACCTGCATTCTTTAGTCCAAATGGCATGACATTCCAACAAAAGGTTCTCCAAGGACAAGTAAATGTCATTTTGTGCTGATCTTCGGGTGTGATTTTTATCTAGTTATAGACGGAATCCATCCATCAAAGATAACATTACATGACCAGCGGTACTAACCACTATCAAGTAAATATTTGACAACAAAAAGTCATCTTTAGGATAAGCTTTGTTGATGTCTCTAAAATCTGTACATATTCTGATGTTGCGATCTGGCTTGCTGACAGGTACTAAGTTAGAAATTCACTAGGGGTAGTCAATTGGTCTTATGGATCCAACATCCAACAATTTCTCAAGTTCTACCTTTACTAATAGTGCCACTTGTGGATATATTTTCCTTAATTTCAGTTTCATTGGCTTTGGTCCTGGTGTAACTATCAAATGGTGCATCACTAGATCAGGGTCTGGTCCAAGCATATCTGCATATGACCATGCAAAATTGATTTGTCATTCTATGAAGAAACTTATGAACTTCAGTCTTTCTTTTTCTTTTAGGGATTGTGCTAAGAATATGTTATGTGGAATCTCTTTTGTGCCAATGTTTGTTTTGGTAGTTTCCTCCACCAACATGGATGATTTCTCCTCATATGATGTCATTGGGAGGATGTTGAGCCTTCCATCTTTGGGTGCCTCAGAGAGGTTTTCAACCTCACATACGTTCTTTCTTTTTACCTTTTTAGAGTCAGATAGCGTCACAGTGTGGTTTTCACCATAAGACCCATGATTTATTTTTTTATATATATTTTTGTGACTAGAAGGTGCAAGACCCTCACCGAAGTATGCCACACTATTGAGTTCTTAGTGTACCCCTCTTTATCATCCCCAAGCAGAAGATCATCTCGTATGCCCAAGTAGTCTATGAAAGAATCATCATTTTGAAATGTGTCTAGTTGTAAAGGTCCTTCGTGGTCCCAATCAATGAGTTGTGGATGAACAAGGGGAATGCCATCAATGTTTTCAAAGTCAGAAAGAGTAAGGATAAAGACATAATTGTCTTCAAGTATATCAAGGTAATTGTCAAGGTCATCACTAGCACTCTCCTCATCTATCTCGATCGTAAACAAATCCAAATTGACATCACTAGAAGCACATTTAGCAACAATAGTCCTCACTCCTTGTGATTTTGACCTAGAACCTAGAAACAAAGACTGTGTGGGATCCTCGAGAGTTTTTCCTTTATTATCCTCTTTTTGAGTTGTAGACTCTGAAGTATTTTGACCAACCCTGAATTTTCTATTGAACTCTTCTTTGCCTGTAGGTTCACCTAGTTCTCTGAATGTTTTAGTGAGCTCGTAATCACTAGATGATTTGTCTGAACCTAATTCCCATTCATTGGAATCAGTAGAATTATGTTTTTTTGTTGATCATTAGAGTCTATGATTTGTAATGCTTCTTTAGATTTGTATGTACTTAATCTGAAAGGTATGAAACCAAGTCCTTTGGAGTGCTGAATCTTAAATGTCAATTTTGGTTTCAAAGGTTGAGTGATACCTTCTTTTCTTAAGCCAAGAGGGCTCTTACCATCATACCCAAATTTTTGCAAGATCTTGAATCCTTTGCCATACTTTTCACATGGTATCTTGATGTAATCTTGTGTATCTTCTTCAGGTTCTTTATAAAGCATTTTGTATCAGTCCTCTTCTTCCATCTCACCCCACTTTTGGAATATAGTAGGATCCCATTTTAGTGTAATGATAGATACCCTTTAGAAGGATGTGGTCGTCCATATTATTTTGGAGAATCCATTACTTGTCTCAGGTACATAGTTTGATTTAGAGTATACTCGCCCATGACTTTATCTTGATATTTCCCTTAAGCTCACCTTGTTTTGATGTTGAAGGTTTTAATGATTCAGGATCAATATATGCGGATGATGGAGTTGCTTCTTTATTGATTGGTATTATTGTTTCCAATTTTGATCGCAGGTTGTTGCAATATATGAATGGATTTGGATCACCATTAACGATCACTTCAACTCCATTGTGTGGGAAATGAATACATTGATGATATGTAGAAGGAACAACTCTCATTTCATGAATCCATGGATATCCCAAGAGTATATTATATGTGAGCTCTAAATCAAGGACTTGGCATACCACATCCTTCATAACTGGCCCAACTCTAAGAGGTAAGGTGAATGTGCCCTTGGATGAGTGCTCTTTGTCATCATATGCTTTAATAGTAATAGCATATGTAGAATTCACAACCATTTCAGAATATCCTAATTGTTTAATAGTATTCAATGTACAAATATTCAAACCTGCTCCTCCATCTATCAGGAGTCATTTTATTCAGTTTTTATAGATAAAGGCTTCAATATGTAGAGGTGCATTACGAGGCTGAGTTACAAATGTGTCATTGAATTTTGTGAATGTGAGGGTATGGATAACAGAAAGGCATCCCACGATGGCTTGAAACTGGTCCACATTCAGATCAGTAGGTACAAAAGTCTCTCTCAAAATTTTGTCAAGGATGGCCTTATGTGCAGGGAATATGCATAAAATATCAAGGATGGAAATGAGGGTGGGTTTCTTCCCTAACTGATCTACAAGGTCATACTCATTCTTGGTAGATGATGAGGCTATGGTCTTGGATGAAATGCCTTGCAAGGTTACTTTACCTTGACGTGTTGTGACATTACATTTGAAGGTTTCATTTTTTGAGGATGAGGAAGATGGTCCAATGCCTTTCAAAACAACTTTACTCCTTTAGGTAGAAACTTTGGGAGTTTTTTCCTTTATGATAATGGTTGAAACATGATTGTCCATCGAAATGTGATTAATAGTGGAATCATAATCATAGGGTGTCTTGGTATAATTAGCTTGATTATCTATAGTTTTTTCTTTTCCCTTGTCATGTTTAGGAAATGGCTCCTTAAACATCGCATGCTCTTCATTAGAGGTGTGACCATCCACTTCTATGCCACTTTTGTCAATGAGATCCTATATGATATTCTTCAATCTGTGACAATTGCTAGTTAGATGTCCTTTTCTCTTGTGATATTCATAATATTCATCATCATTCCACCAATTTGGTTTGACCTTTGGCTCATATGGTGGATGGTAGCGTTATTATCTTGTTTCCAGCCAATTTCTTTAATGATGTTTCAATTGGTTCTCCCAACAGAGTGTATTTTCTTTGGGGTTTTGATTGTCTTTGATTGTTCACTTGATGGTTCGTATTGGATGAGCTTGCACTTGGGAAATTTATCTTAGGTTTCACAATATTTGCATCTACTACCCCATTCATTGACTGTGTTCTTATTCTTGTTCCAAAAGCAGGGTTTGTCTTTCCCATTTGATTCTTCTTTGTTTTCTTTGAATATTTTTAAGACACCTTGTTCGATAAGGACTCTCTCTGTCACCATTCCTTTCTCAATGACCTCTTTGAAGGTAGACAAACAAGATTTTCTTAGCTCATATCCAATATCCTTGTTGACGTTTTGAGTGAACATTTCTACCATTTCTTTTTATGGGATATCACAAGAGCATCAACTAGCAATACCTCTCCATCGTTGTAAAAATGAAGAGAAGGATTCCCCAATTTTCTGCTTAGTATTGCATAAGGTAGTCACTGACACATCTCTTTCAATGTTGTATGAAAAGTGCTGTATAAAAGCCTTTGCTAGGTCACTCCATGATTTAATTCTAGGTGGAAGTTGGGAGAACCATTCCCTTGCTTGTTCACCTAAGCTTAGTGGAAATAGTCTCATCAAGTATGTTTCCTCTCCTGCTACCTCAATGCAATCTATGAAAAATTGTCTTATGTGTGTCTTAGGATCACCTTTGCCTTTGTACTTATCAAAGTTTAGTGTCACAAAATGTGGAGGGAATGGAGGCATTGGAATGCTTCTATCAAATCGGTAAGGACATATGTCTTTCATCGTGTATTGCTTCTTTGGTGTATTCATGTCTGCCATTTGCTTTTGCAAATATTTGATTTGTTGTTGCAAGTCATTCTTGGGTGGTGTCTTTTCTCTTTCAGCTAGTCCCATGCCTAAGCCATCAAGCGGAGGAGGAGGGATATAATGCATGTATGGATGATATTAATCATAGATGTGTTCATATGGAGGAGGGACATAGTTATAGCTTGTATATGGACCACTTGGTATGGTATTGTAGTGCGGAGCACTAGGTATAGGTTGATACATGTCATGACTATAAGGATAGGAGGTATTATAAGAGTTATCTTGAGTATTGCCCCCAAATCTGACACGGGGTTTCCTCGTGTCATGATTTTGAATGTTTGATTGAGTGTAATTGTATGCATTGGTATTATCTTGGGTATCATCATGGTCATGCATGGTGGTAGTTCTTCTCCATGGGAAAGGATGACTATGGGGTTGTTCATGAGAGGTTCGATCATAACAGGCATGAGAATGAGTGTATGTATTTGGAATCTTAGGTTTTTGAAATAGGGAGGAAGGTGACTCAAGAACGCGATGCTCTTTCTTACCACCAACATTAGGCTTCCTTTGTCTTGTATTAACTTGATTTATTTGGTTTGGATCATCCTCCAAAATTTGTGACATATCAAAATCATAGGGTAATCTTGATCTAGTTTGTGCCATGACTTCTAGAAAATATTGTCTATCCCTCTTCATGATTTCTTGAACCAATTTATTAAAATGGGGATCCATAATAGTTTCCTCAACTTCTGCAGAATTCATAGATGCATTGTCATTGTCATTATCATTTCCATTGTTGTTCTCATTGTTGTCATTGTCTGGTATATTACTGCGGTTGTCAAATGGATTGTAGAATTACTCTCCATCAAACTTATAGTTACTCATGTTTAAAGACCTCAAATCTTCTTTGGCTTCCCTTCTAGACCTTTATGAATGGGTTTCAACCATAGACTAAAGTCTTGACCAAAATGAAAGGTAGGATGAAGATGCAAAAACTATGGAAGACCAAGAGGTGTATGAAGTGTAAATGAATCTAGGGTAAACTTGCAATGTCCAAGAGTGTAAGACCAAAGTATGTATGTTTGAGAGTAAGGTGTGGCTTCAAAAGAGATGATGGATCCCTTGATGAGGTAAGTTGACCTTGACTCAAGAAGACCAAATGAGACCCTAAGATGATAGATCTTGATACGGGAATCACCTAGTGTTGTGTTGTAGTATGTTTGCAAAGTTTGATGAGGACAAGCAAAGTAACCTTTTGACTCAAATTCAGAAAATATGTATGAGGGCAATGTAAGTAAAGGAAAATGATTGACTTTGTGTGACCAAGATAGGTTGACTTAAGAATGAAGCCCTATAGGAAGCAACCTTTGAAGTTATTTGAATCTGAAAACTTAAGTCCTTTTTGTTCTCAAGAGTTTTCTATAATCTCTCAACTGTGAATGCAGATGCAGTTTTAACCAACCCATATGTGACTTCTAATCACAGACGCAGTTACAGTAAACACAAACACAGTTTTCTGGTAATAATGATAATTTTAACATGAAATTCAAAGATGCAGTTCTACTCTGCATAGATGTGATTTCCTGATACAGATGTGGCTTTAATATCCACAAACACGTTTTCTGATACTTTGTTCAATTTTGTACAATTTTGAAGTTGTTTAAATGTGACCAAATCTCAATGTTTTGACTATTTTCATGGCAAGTGGACACAATAACAGTGAAGACAAAATGTTTGAAGGTATTTTGTCCAAAGGATAAAAAATGTTTCCAAATGTGAAATGTGATGTGAAATGTTTTTGCATACACTTGAAAACACGACAGATACAATGTTTATTTGTCTTTCTTAAAAAAATTTGAGCGTTTTGATCATGCAAGCACAAATCGTAGGGTTGGCCAATACAATAGTTGTTGAATCTCACTTGAGGGGTTACCCCAAGCTATGCAATTTAGAGTGAATACTTAGATGCTTGACCCCACTGGATTCACCCTCAACACTCACTTCTCTAGGGTAGCCAAGAAATAGTTCCCATGAAAACTCCCCATGGTGAACTTTGTATCTCTACTAATAACCATAAGAATGTGAACCACTTTAGAGGTCTGACCTCCTGTGCCAACAACTAGAAGGTTTTTGTCTTCTAACACAAAATGGTGTCTAGTAAGGGCATCCGTTCAGGTGGCTATAATCAACATGTTACAATTCATTAAATGGAAGGCCTGCCAGCCTATAGAGGTTGTTCTCTATAGGGTTTATTAGGAGTCATAACGTTGTTATAGCAGCATGTAACACCCATTGCTTGCAACTTTTGTCTCAAACACTTTTATTTATACTGGCTTGGAAGAGCTTAGCTTTAGCCCGTTACCACTTGGGTCATTCCCTCTCATTTGGCCTTATGGGCTACTCGGGAGGTGGGCCCTCTAAAAGGTAAAACACAAAAGACACTTGTTAATTTTTGAGAACCAATTGAAGTGTTTGATAAACTAAAGAAGACAAAGCAAGAAATTTCAAAATCAAATATTTGCCAAAGGTCCTACACCAAACTTGTTAGTAGTTTTTGTTGGAATGATCTGATACTGGTAGTAAATTGAGAGGCGGGGGGTGAATCAATTTAGTCACAAGTACAACAATTAATTTAGTTATAAACCATATACTAGAGCACAACACAATGAAATATACATCATGAAAGTACTACACACATAACACCAATATTTTGATGTCGAAAACCCAGAAAGGGAAAAACCATGGTGGGAAACCCTACCTACAATCAGATGAATACTCTGCAGCAGTATTATGAATAATTGCAATAGGGTCCACCCTTATAGAAAGGCCAATAGCCTAGAGCGCACTACTCATCACAAAGGGAAGTCTCACTGACTTACATAAATATTGGACTACAATCTAAAAATAAATGAACTATGAAAGTAGCATCTACTAATGCTTGATACAGTTTTGGTTAAGCACTGATGTCTGCTCTACAATACAAAACCTTTCCAACCTTCACTTGAATGATATGAATTTATTCGCACATAATCCTTCCTCTGATAATGCAGAAATAACCATCCATCCCATAGATATCCAAGATACAAGAATAAGTCACCTATAAATACAAATCATCAACCTTATTGACAAAGTCGGCTAAACCCTAAACCCATAAACCCATAATTACAGAAATTACATCACACGATACCACCGGACCAATATTATGATTTACATTAAATAGAATGGACCTAAGTCAAGTATTCAAATAATTATATCTGCGGAGATTCCACTAAGACCAAAATCCAACACACTTCACCAACCAGTAGAAACCCTTAGTGAAATAACATAAAGTTTAACCGGATCCAAATAGGATCGTCATAACAACACGCCATCCAATGCAAAGTCACCAAATACTTGAAACATAATCAAGAAACACCTTCAACATGAAAGAGACTGATTACATAAGCCAGACCCAAAATCCACTGACCAAGTCACCAAATAATGTATACCAATAAAGCTAACTGGGATAGAAAAGGCAAGTCAATAAAGCCAGAAACTAGTCGGTACTGGTAATACCAAAAGCGATAACAGCCAAAGCACCAAATCATGAGCCAACATAATATAGCAAGTATGTAACCAACCAGAATAAGCATCCAAAACAAAATCTAGAGATCTGATCATACCGGATCAGAATCACAACCAAAACCAAGAAGATCACCAAGACTAACCAGGATAGATCCAACCAGGATACAGTGTTGACATCAATGACAACACTTAAGAAAATCCAACATATTGCCAACAATCTCCCCCTTTGGCATTCATGGAAACACTGAATGTGAAAAACATCCAAGTGCCAAGGAATGCCAACAATCTCCCTCAAAGATATGACTAATTTTTCACATGAATACCACCTCTCCCTCTTTGACATCAATGACAAAGGACGAATACCAAACCAAGAATACTGAACCAAATAGCTAACTACTCCCCCTAAGTAGTAGCACTGCCTTCACTAATCTGGATCAAATAAAATATCTAATAAGCTTATCGGATCGATGCATTCCTGCATCTCTAAGTCTCTTATGGGGGGTTGGTAACCCCCAACTGATCTCTGAGATATTCAAAAGTATCTTTAGGCAATGGTTTAGTTAGAATATCTACAATTTTTTCCTTAGTAGGCACATAAACCAATCTGACTTCCTTTGCTTCAACCTTTTCCTTCAAGAAATTATACCTTATAGAAATGTGTTTTGATTTGGAATGAAATACCAGATTCTTTGACTTATCAATAGAAACAATATTATCACAATGAATAACAATAGGCTCATTATAACTTATCCTTATATCTTTTAACATGTGTTTCATCCATAAAATTTGAGTATAGTTGGTAGCAGCAACTACATATTCTATTTCATCTGTAGACAATGAAGTACATGATTGTTTCTTACTAAGCCATGAAACCAACTTCTTCTCAAGAAAGAATGCACCTCTAGTAGTGCTCTTCCGGTCATCCACATCTCCTACCCAATTAGAATCTATATATGCACAGAATGTGAAGTCGTCATTCTTTGGATACCATAACCCAAAGTCTATTGTACCTTCCAAATATCTGAATATCCTCTTGACAACAATATCATGAGTTTCTCTAGGATCTTCTTGAAATCTAGAAGAAATACAAACAACATTCATTATATCAGGTCTAGTATGAGTTAGGTATAGCAAACCACCTATCATTGATTTGTATCTGCTTGGATTCACTTTAGGGGATTCATCATCCTTTAACAATTTGCAACTGGTTATCATAGGAGTACTAAAAAGTTTAGAATTCTCAAGTCCAAATTTATGAAGTAACTCCTTCACATACTTAGTTTGATAAATTAAAATACCTTTATCAGTCTGAGTAATCTGCAAACCTAAGAAAAATTTCATCTCACCAATCATAGACATTTCAAATTCATTCTTCATATCATTAGCAAATTTCATGCATAGACCTTCTTCTCCTCCAAAAATGATATCATCCACAAAGACTTCAATAATCAATATGTCATCATGTTTAATTTTGTAATATAAGTTACTATCAGCATTACCTTTACTGAAACCAAGCTTTGAAAGATACTTATCCAATCTATCATACCATGCTCTAGAGGCCTGTTTTAGTCCATATAAAGATTTCTTCAATCTGCAAACTGTGTCCTTATCTTCTGATAAGGAAAATCCATCAGGCTGCTTAATGTAAACTTCCTCTTCAAGATCTCCATTTATAAATGCACATTTAACATCCATATGATATAGTTTGTAGTTCTTGTGTGTAGCATAAGCATGAAAAAGTCTTACCATTTCAATTCTAGCAACCGAGGCATAAGTCTCTCCGTAATCAATTCCTTCTTCCAGTGAATAACCTTTGCAAATTAATCTAGCCTTGTTCCTTACAACTTGACCTTCCTCATTCAATTTATTCTTGAAAACCCATTTGGTTCCAATAATGTTCTTGTCTTTAGGTCTAGGTACTACTTCCCATGTCTTATTCTTTTCAATCTGATCTAGTTCCTCTTCCATTGCTTTCATCCAATTTTCATCCTTACTTGATTCAATAAATGATTCCGATTCAATTTAATAAATTAGACATACCTCTTCAGAAGCTTACCTTCTCCTAGTCATCACACCTTCCTTTTATCTCCAATGATTTGATCTTCAAAATGATTTAATTTTACATACTTGAGAGTCTTTGAATTTTCTTGATTTGCTGACTCATTATGTTGTTCATCTATCACTGTTAAATTTTTTGATACTACCGGTATCAATGGTTCACTGTTCTGAACTGATTCTTGTATTACTGGTTCAGGTCTGATAAATTCATCTTCGGGTCCATAATCAAATGATCTGATCTGATTACTACCATGCTCATCCACCTTGACATTTATGCTCTACATTATCCTATTGAATATTTTGTTATAACATCTTTATGCTTTTCTCTTAGTAGAATAACCCAAAAATATTCCTTCATCACTTCTAGGATCAAACTTTCCTAATGCATCATCTCTTCTAATGTAACATTTTCTTCCAAAAATTCTAAAATATCTGACAGTAGGAGTATGACCAAACCATAATTCATAGGATTCTTACTGGTATCACCTTTAATGTGTACTCTATTGAAAGTGTATACCATTGTATTGACAACTTCCCTCCAATAAAAAAAGGTAATCTAGCTTCTGTCATCATTGTCCTTGCTGCATCCAAAATTGTTTTGTTCTTTCTTTTCACTAATTTGTTCTGTTGTGGAGTCCTTGGGGCAGAAAGTTGTCTCCTAATACCATTCCTTTTATAAAATTTGTTGAACTCACCGCCATGATATGATCTTAAGTATTTTATCTTTAGTCCTATCTCAGTCTCAACCATAGATTTAAAGATTTTGAATTTCTCAAAAGCTTTAGATTTATCTTTTAAAAATGCTACCCACATCATTCTAGAATAGTCATCAATAAGTAACATAAAATATCTATCACCTTGAAATATTTCAGTCCTTGTCGGTCCATACAAATCAATATGAATAAGATCAAGAACTTAATTTGATTTATCATGTATACTTCTGAAAGAAGTTCTAACTTGCTTACCCATTTGACATTCTCTACATACTGAATTATGAGGTTTAACAATCTTGGGAAAATCTCTGACAGCCAGTATTGAACTGATCTTCACTATGAAATCAAAATTTACATGACACATCCTCTTATGCCATATCCAAATTTCATCAATCTGAGCAATCAAGCAAGCCTTCTCACCGGAGTTCAAATGAAAGATATTTCCATTGGTCTGAGTTCTAGAAGCAATCTCCAATCCAGATCTATTGATGATCTTACATTTTCCATCCTTGAATTGCAAATGAAATCCTCTATCCACCATTTGACCTACACTTAAAATATTATGCTTTAAGCCTTTAACATAATAAAAATTATCAATACTATTCTTACCATCCAATGATATAGTTCATTTGTGTTTGATCCTACATGCTCGTTGTCTCCAAATCTGACCAATCTACCATCAAATTCTTGCAATGATAAAAAAAATTTCTTGTCACCAGTCATGTGATGCGAGCATCCATTGTCTATGACCCATTCATCCTTCTCTTCATTTTTTGCATCTAAAGCCTTTTCTTCAGTATGAGTTATTTCAATGAAAAATTCCAGAGAATCATCTTTAATAGAAATAAATACCCAATCTTTTCTGAATGAGGTACCATTACCAGATCCACTCATAGGTTCATTATCATCATCATCATCATAAATACCAAAATCATCATCACCAACATAATAAAATGATTTATCCTTTTCCTCCTGAATCTAGGTCTACTCTGATATTTAGGATAAGTCTTATAATTCCTCACAAATCTTTCATGATTCCTAGCATCTCTTTCAAGGCATCTAGAAGAAAAATGACCAATCTTATTGCATGTAAAACATTTAAAAGGGACTTTTCCTTCATAGTTACTTCTAGCTGGTCCTTTAGGAATTCTTCTAGCAATCAACACTTCTAGCTCTTCAAGTTCTCTTTCTTCTCACTCAATTTCTTCCATATCCTTAGCATACATCTCCTTCCAATATATCTTCTGCTTACTAGAGGCAGATGCTTTAAATGCAGTCTCAGTTTTAGCAGCACTCTAATCTCCAAGTTCTTCAAGTTCAAAATTAGTCAATTTACCAAGTAATGTATCTCTAGTCACAGGGGTACTTGACATTTTCTGGAGTTCATTGATAGCAGTAGCCTTCATCTTATAAGCCGAAGGTAGAACTATCAGAACTTTTGACACTATCTCATCCTCGCTAACTAATCTGCCGCAACATTTGATACCCATGACAATCTCATTGACTCTATCCATGAAATAACTTATCTTCTCATCTTCTTCCATATTCAAAGTTTCATATCTTACCCAAAAACCTTCAAGTTTTGCAATTTTCACAGTCTGGTCACCTTCATAAAGAGTTTCAATCTTTGTCCAGATCAACTTACCATTCTCCAACTCTATGATTTTCAATAGCTTTTCCTCAGATGGGATGCTTAACAATTCTTCTTTTGCTCTCACATCATTTTCAGCTCTCTTTAGTTCATTAGCAGGTGTCGGAGTTACAAAATTAGGATCATAAGGTATATACCCTTCCTCTACTATCTCCCAAACTTCAGCTCCAAGACGCTTGAGATGAATCTTCATTCGCTCCTTCCATATTTTTGTAATTAGTACCATCAAATCTGGGACTCTTCTTCCGGTAAGGATTGAATGTGGAACTTGATGCAATTTCCATCAGATCTCCTCAAGTGGTTAAGCTTCTATAGAGAGGACCTCACTCTGATACCAATTATTGGAATGATCTAATACCAGCAGTAAACTGAGAGGGGGGTGAATCAGTTTACTCACAAGTACAATAATTAATTCAGTTATAAACCTTATATTGGAGTACAACACAATGAAAAATATATCATGAAATCACAACACACATAACACTAGTATTTTAATGTAAAAAACCCAGAAAGGGAAAAACCATGGTGGGAAACCCTACCCACAATCAGATGAATACTCTGTAGTAGTATTATGAATAATTACAATGGGGTATTTACTTGTAGAAAGGCCAACAACCTAGACCACACTGCTCATCACAAAGGGAAGTCTCACTGACTTACATAAACATCAGACTACAATCCCAAAAGAAATGAATTGTGAAAGTAGCATCTACTACTGCTTGATACAATTCCAGTTAAGCACCGATGTCTTCTCTGCAATACAAAACCTTTCCAACCTTCACTTGAATGATATGACTTTATTCGCACATAATCGTTCCTCGAATAATGCAGACATAACCATCCATCCCATCGACATCCAAGATACATGAATAAGTCACCTATAAATACAAATCATCAACCTTATTGACAAGGTCGGCTAAACCCTAAACCCATAAACCCATAATTACAAAAATTACATCACACGATACCACCAGACCAATATTATGATTTACATTACATATAATGGACCTAAATAAAGTATTTAAACAATTATATCCATAAGAGATTTATCTAAGACCAAAATCCACAACGCTTCACCAACCGATAGAAACCCTTAGTGAAATAACAAAAAGTTTAACCGGATCCAAATAGGGCCATCATAACAACACACCATCCAATGCAAAGTCACCAAATACTTAGAACATGATCAAGAAACACTTTCAGCATGATAGAGATTGGTTCCATAAGTTTGACCAAAAATCCATTGACCAAGTCACCAAATAATGCATATCGGTAAAGCTAATGGGATAGCAGAGGCAAGTCGGTAAAGCCAGAAACTAGCCGGTACCGGTAAATACCAAAAGCGATAACAACCAAAACACAAAATCATGAACCAACAAAATATAGCAAGTATGTAACCAACCAGAATAAGCATCCAAAATGGAATCTAGAGATCTGATCATACGGGATCAGAATCACAACCAAAACCAAGAAGATCACCAAGACTAACCGGGATACAATGTTGACATCAATGACAACACTTAACCAAATCCAGCATATTGCCAATAGTTTTGAAATGATACCCCTCCTACAAGCACACAAGTTAGGTATATTTTAGATCCAAAAGACTTTGTGAAATAGGGGCCTTCGACAAGATGTTTTTCTCCTTTTAAAATAGCTGCACCACTTTGTTAGTTGGATCAAAAGAGGTTAGCCCTAAAAGCCAAATCTGAAAATCCTAAATGAAAAAAAAATGGAAAACTGAAAACATAGACGCAAACGCGGGAACAAATCACATACGCAATTTCTTAGATCTGAGACTTGCAAAGCAGACAACAAAATGCAGATGTGACAAAAACCTGCACATATGCAATATCTAGACACAGACACAATTCCAGAAACTTGTAACTGCAAAATTTGAACAAAAAAAATACAAAATAAAAACGCAATAAGAAGCAATGTAGACATGAAAAGAAAAGAAAAACGTGATAAGATGCTACGTAGACACAACTTTAGAATGACAAATCTACAAAAACAACAGAAAATAAAAAATGCAAAAAAAGAAATCGTAGAAGCAGAAACAAAACACAGACGCGGTCAGATCCATCATAAACACAGAAAAATGCAAGATTATCACAATATTGAACCTACAACGTTTAAAAACACAAAATCTGCAAACAAGATGTCAAAATAAAAGGGGGAAGAGTCCCACCACGCATGCCAAAATGTATATGGTGAAAATGGATAATGAAAACAACAATATTGAAAGACTAACAAGGATCAACCATGAAACCCCAACCTAGCAATGAAAGCAATCCACCATAGACAAATGATGATACCTAAGACCATGCAAATAAACCAAATCAACCAAGTATACAATTCACATGTCTAGTAGGGTTTTAATCTCCATTTCTTCATATCTTCATTGATCTTGTTTTATATTTTTGCTCTCAGATTTTATGTGTGCATGAGAGCTCAACAAAGAACATAAATGCAGTTGACAACTTGATTGCAAGAAGGCTTAATTGAAGCAGTTGCTAGGCGATTAGACGATTAGGGTTGATAATGAAGGAAGTGTCCTCTTATATAGAGAACACTGTAAGAAATGGAGGGATAAGATTAAGAGGTATAAAGATAAATCATCGGCTAGGATTAAAGGGTAGGTAGAGGAAATAAGAAAATAATGAGAGGGTAGGTAGTGTAGGAATTAAGAGATGACTGACATGTGTCATGGGTAGAAAAGGCTAATGAATTAATTAAATAAATAAAGATTTATTTAATTAAAAGAGGAAGTGAGATCAATTAAATAAAATATATATATATTTAATTTAGGAAAAAGATTATTTAAATAAATAAAAGTATTTATTTAAATGAGAAAAGGCTTAGAAGAGGATTAATGAATTAATTAAATAAATAAGAATTTATTTAATTAATAAAAGACTTAGGATAAAATAATTAAATAAATAAAATATTTATTTAATTAGACAAGACAATTTTAGGTGTCTACATATAGATATTACAAAGATTACATGATGTTAAATATTGTTGTTGCTAGGATATGTTTTTGATTAAGGAAAATCAAGTTTTAAGGGACCCAAAACCCGCTTACAAAATGAAGGATAGGCATGAAAGAAACTAGAGAAGACAAGACATAGACAAAAAAGCTGCAAAAAAACCAGTAGAAAAACTAGCAGCTAGGAAAAAAGGACAGCACAGAGCTAGCGAGAAACTGGCAGCCAAAAACTAGCATTACATATCAAATAAAAACTTTAATGGACTCCTCTGCATTCTTAACCAACAGCATCATGGCCTTAGCGGATTCTCTAAGATCTTTGTTCTCCTGCTTCAGCTGAATGTCTTTCATCTTTGTCTCCAAATCACTGGTCGTCTGTCTGGTCCTTCGCCTGGAGATTTGTGGAGTAGAGCTGGAGGTCGGCAAATCATCAATGACTATCATATCCTTATTCTGATTTTTCCTCTCCAAGTGATCCACCAAGGCATTCATATTTTGAGACAAGATCCTCAAGACCTCAAGACTGTGATTCATAAAATTCTTCAACACCATCTCTTTTTTAGCAACCCGATTGATGATAATTTCGTTATTAGCCTCGGTCTTATCTTTGACAATTCTAATCACATCTTCTAGATGTTTCAAGTCACCTTTTATAATATCTTTCTCCGACCATTCCTGCATTTCAATTTCATCCTCTGCTTCGGTGGTTTCCACCTCTGCACTCTTTTTCCCCGAATTAGTATCCTTGATCAGATTGGGAATCTTATACTCCAGGTCTCTTTGTTTACTATGTATGTTGGTAATGTTTTCAATAACCCACTTCTGAAAATTGAAAGACTCCAGCATGCAATTTTGAGCAGAATTCAAAATGGTGTTCGTCGTGTCCCTTCCTTGCTCAGAGCTCACAAAATTAGGGTTAGCTTCCTCCATGGAATTCTGAGCAACATTCCTGCTATCTGAAACCATAGGGTTAGAATCAGGGTTTTCAGTATAAGCATCTCTTTTCCCTTCCTCCCCTTCTCCAACATCGTCTTTCTTCTCACTTTCCAGATCAATATCTATCTCCTTCCCCTATTTCTCCTCCATACCATCAACCACATCTGTGTCCACCTTGTCAATGTTATCCCTTCCTTTTTTATGGATAGGAACATTAGACAAATCATCTTCAGATTCAGAGTCATTACGACTCTCTAAAATATGAGCATTTATCGCCAGATTATCATCCTTTCTAACCCTAAATTTTTTCTTCAAGTGTTCGTAAATGAGAAGAATAAGCCCCTAATGGGCTATGGGGTAAGATTTGGGCTTTTTGGCATGGTCAGCCAAGCTCTCATTCAAGGAGGATGCTAAATAAAAGGGCAGAGAAATCTTAACCTCATGGCAGAAATGATTTAAGTATAGCAAAATGATAGTTGTAAACTTTAGTAAATCTACCATCAACAATCAGGAATTCCATCAAAACCCTTAGCATCTTCTGCCAAAAAGACTTTACCTGATGAGGGAGGTAGTAAGAAACGTTGTCTTTCTTGGCAAGCTGAGCCTTCTAATCATTAGTTTTCAGGAAATTTTTAATTGCTTCAGCAGCAAACTTTCGGTCTCTGTAGAAATTTGTGCCCTCCTTCTGCAATCCCGTGACCTCCACAACCAAATCCTCATTAATCTTCTAGGTCTCCCCAAACAACGTAACTTTATTGTTGTTCCAACCTTTAGCAAAGCCTTGAGACACTGATTTTTTGCTTCCATGCAACTTTTCCATATAGTCTATGAATCCATGTCGATGGAGCCTCCTCCACACTTTCCTCTCACTTTTCCAGTTCTCACAATCAGACAACTCATTCTGGTTTAGGTTACCTCCCATGTTGAAAAGCAGGTCAAAGTCTTCAATAGTATATCTCACAAATTGCAGACCTAGACTTAAACACGGGCTCTTGAGCAAAATACTGGATTCACAAAATAGAGTACCTTTAGTGGTTTTAAAAATGTAAATAATAATAGCCACAGAGATCCAACACTTATTATTATAAGTCTCGTCACACCAATGATCATAAAAATGATGCCTAAAAACAATCATTAACTGACATTTCACATACCCCCAATCTATGTCTTTGATTTCCGGACCCTAAGAGGTAATCATGATTTTAACTTGGACCATTAATATGATCAAAAGATAATTTCTCCCGAACATCCCTTTGACATTGGGCTTCTCTAATATATTTAGAATCCACCTCTAAATAGACCCCTTCATTAGCTAAAAGGTCTGCAACCTTATTGCCTTCCCTTAGAGTATAGGTTATGAGAATACTATCATAGTCATTTAATAACTTTTTAGCACTTTCAATAGTATTAGTTATATTCCAAGATGAAGAACTAGTACCTTTAAGAGCCTGAATGATATTGAGGGAGTCACCTTCCAACCATATTTTTTTAAATTTGAAACCTTGAGCAAGCTGGAGGCATTTCAGCATAGCCGAAGCTTCAACAACATGATTATTTTGAACTCCTAAGGGAGAAGTAATGCAGACACCTTGAGAATTTCTAATGACACCTTCCTCTCCGGCCTTCTCAGGGTTGCCTTTAGCAGCCCCATAAAAATTCACCTTGACCCAGTCATAATCGGGAAATCTCCAGACAACATTTTCTCTCCTAGTCTTATTGTCAAATTTGCAAACTTTGTGAATCAGATTCCATTAAGTAAGGATGCCTTTCTCAATATCATTCATGTCAGCAAAAAAACATTGCTTGTTGTTTCTGTGAGGAATATTTATGTTTTCTTTTATAGCCCTGCAAATTTTTTCAAAGACCACCTAAGATGTCCACTTAGCTTCCCTAAAGATTCTGTTATTTCTCTCTTTCCAGATATACCAGCAAGTCATGGGAAGGATCAAGGACCAGAGATTCTTGATAAGAGTAAATTTGGTGGGAAAGGTCCATTGCCAAATAGTTTCCTTGAGATTGTTGTGCATAACCCAATCAACTTTCCATTTCACCCAAAACTTACTCCAGATTTCCCAAGTGAAGGAGCAATGGATGAATAGATGATCTACTGATTCTTCCTCTTTCTGAAAAATCTCACACCTGTTAGGAAACATAAAACCTCTTTGGGCCAAGTTATCAATAGTTAGAATTCTATTATGAATAGCAAGCCAAAAAAAACATGTTAACTTTAGGAATAAGAATTCTATTCCACACTTTACCCCATATTGGGTTGTTGATCTGGGTAAATGTGGTTTTATAGGCTGAGGCAATAGTGAAGTTACCCTTAGGATTACTCTTCCAAAGGAACACATCATCAAAATATTTATTAATAGAAAAGGATAGCAGATCCTGCTGAAGCAGCGAAAACCCAACATAAATAGCATCGAGCTTTACCCATCTATTCTCCTTCCAGTAGTTACAAACCATGGACCCAAACCCTCTTTTACATTCATCAATGAATTGATTGCAATCTTGATTAAAGAGAGGTTCATCTTTAATCCAAGGATCTTCCCAGAACCTAATTTTGTCACCTTTGCCAGGGACCCATCTAGCTCCAACTTTGGTAATTTTTGTGGATTTGATAATACTATTCCATATGAAAGACCCAACAGGGATGTCATCAGTGTAGAGGAGATACTGGAGAGGTTGATCATGAATATATTTATCAAACCAAACCTGGTTCCAATCTTTCTTAATGCCATAAGCCCTTCATATTTGTTTAGCAAGCAAAGCTTTATTAAAAGTTTTGAGAGCTTTAATACCTAGACCTCCCTTTCTCTTTGGCTTACACACTTTGTCCCAGGCAACCAAGGTAATCCTTTTTTTTCCTCTACCTCTGACCAAAGAAATCTTTTCTGAATCCTCTCTAAAGCTTCAGCAAATTTAACCGGAATACCAAATAGACTGAGAGCATAGACAGGGAGATTCTAAAGAGTAGCTTGAAGGAGCTGCAATTTTCCTACTTAAGATAACATGGATCCTTTCTAGCTAGCCAGTTTTTTGTTGAGGGGAGCATTTCCAGCTTGCACCCAATGATATTAGCAATTCTTTGTTGTCTTATGATAGAAGTATTCATGAAATAGATAGAAGACTTGTCATAATTGACTTGTTGGCCTGTTGCCGATGAATATGAGCTAAGAGCACCTTTAAGGGCAGCAGCCTCCCCAACAGAGGAATATCCCATTAAAATTGTATCATCAACAAACTGTTGGTGAGTACAAGACACATTAGCAGAGGAAGGTTGAAGACCTTTGATATTTTTATTCACTTTCATTTTTTGGACCAGTTTGCTCATGCTCTCTACCAAGATGGTAAATAGGATAGGAGATATGGGATCTCCTTGTCTGAGCCCCCTAGAAGATTTAAAGAATCTAGATGGAGACCCATTGATGAGAATTGAAAACATTGTGGTGGAGATCAACTCACTGGTAATTTTGATTATCTTCTCATCAAATCCAAAGGCCTCCATAATTCTGAAAAGAGCTTGCCATTCCACTCTATCATATGATTTAGCCAGATCCAACTTAATCATAAGCTGCTAGGATATGTTTTTTTCATTGATGTCAACATATTCCTATGTTTTGGTGTTGCAGAGAATTGTTTTAGTAATCCACTATTTGTAATGAGTTGATCTAGTTGGTTTATCTATTTGGGATGTTGAATCAATTAGAGATACTTCATTCTTTATTGATTCCATGATGCTATATGATTATTTGATTATTTGATTGAGTTGTGGATTCCGGCATGGAGATTTGTTTTTAGAGTTCAGTATTGCAGTGTTTTGGTATTTGATCCATTGTGCTCTGGTATGATCTGATCTTTGGTTGCAGATTTGGGAGAGTGTTTGGGATGTTCATGTGTATCTTCATTTCATATTGTTCATGATTTGATGCTCTACAAGTTATCTTTCTTGTCCAAATTTTTGTTGTTGAGTGTTTTTGAGTGTTAGCATGTTGATGATGAAGATTTGAATAAGTGGTGTTGGTGCAACTATTGCAGATGGTTCTAATGCGCTTGTTGGTGCTTCCTAATCATGTTATATTTGTTTTGGTGGTCTGCATTTATCCCTGATGCAGGAGCACTAGAGTAGTTCAAATTGACACTTGGATTTGATCCCTATGAGATATCAATCCCTGTATTGGCCTGGTATTGGTATGTTCTTAACTGTTGGTCTTGTAGTGTGTGGCGAAGGAGAATTTTGGGTTTTAGATGGTTTCCGTAACTTGCGAATCATTGAGCGATGTTGTTTTGGGCCTTTACTGATGCTTTCAGAGGACCACATGAAGTTTTATGCATTTGAAGATGTTCTTGGTGATTTGGGCTGAGATGTTATTGTTTACACATTTCATCATGAATCTATTGGTCTTTGGCCGACCTGATCGAGTTGTTATTACTTGCAGATGGTACAAAGGGAAAGTTTAGAGATTCATTTTGTAGGACAAAGATCAGAGGAAGAAGAGATCAAGTGAAGATGAAGTTTCCAGAGAGAATCTGGTCTGGGAGGACTGGAGTCCAGAGGGACTGAGGTCCAAATCAGTGCAGAATAGTGCAAACTGTTACTGAAGGGCTATTTGTCGAGTAGAAGATCTGTGGATCTTAGATTTGTGTTGTATGGATTGTTTTTTAATCTTGGGCTACAGTCCAACATGTGTAGCCACTGAAGGCATATGTAATTCATTATTATAATGATTGATTTATCTGGTTACCGGTTATATCTTGTGTTGTGTTACCATTTGCCGGTATCTTGCATGGTGTTTTGTGTTATAGGATGCAAGGTGGGGATGTCCTTCATTGGATCTCCCTACCTTGATTGTGTCAATCCTTGTGCGAGTTATTTAATATCTTCTAGGTATGGTAATACTCTTCATGTTATGTGGTATTCTCAGTTGTGTAATGTGTTGTGATTGAACTTGGCGAGATTTATGTGTTGTCAATTTGGAGGAATTGATTGTGTTGCATTGATGTTTTGTGATTGATGTCAACACTAGCTGCTTTGGTTGTTTAGCGGTATCCTTTTGGTCCCAGTAGGATGATTGGTTTCTAGTTGGATTAGATCATGTTGATCCGATATACTCCGGTATGCTTTGGCTTATGGAATTGGCTTAGATATTCTATTCATTCTACTCAAATATATGTTCAGCTAGTTGGTATTGATTTGGTGATCGGATGCTATCTTATATGCTGGTAAGCTTGGTTTATTGATTCGGTGAGGGTTTCACCAGTAGAGCTTGTTGAAGATATTTTGATACTATACATAAGTGGTGTTGGTGCAGCTTCTAGTAGGGATTCAAGATGTTGATGGTTATCATGTTCGTATTCCAGTTGATTGGTGGTGTTGCATTTAGCACCAGATCTATTTTGTGCTCTCTAGGTTATGGACTGGCTTAATGTAACATGTTGTTGGGACTTCTCGATGTGTTTCTGGGATGACTTATGGGTTGGATGATATTTGTTTGGTCTCAGGCCAACATGTTTTATAATTATGTAATAGGTTTTATTGTCTGGGTGGCCGACCTAATTGTTTAAGGTCGAGGGTTTGTATATATATGTGTAAGATCTCTTTGTAGATCAAGAGATTATGGAATGCAAGCGAATAATGTAATAATCATTCATGTAGAGGATTCGGTCGATCATAGGTGATCAAGTTAAGTTTATGCAAGAGGTTTAAGACCTTTGGTATTGAGCTTAACCAGAATTGTATTCAGGCAATGGAAATGCTATTATTGCAGTTCATTCTTCCTTCAGGATTGTAGTTTGGATTTTTATGTAGTTAGTGAGACTCCTTTTGTAATGAGCAGTGTGCTCTAGGGTGTTAGCCTTCCTGTAAGTGCAAGCCCTTCAATTTGTAATCACATACTAACTGTAGAAGTATTATTTGACTGTGGGTAGGCTTCCCACTGTGCTTTTGCCCTTTACAGGGTTTTCCACATACAAATCTTGGTGTGATGTAGATGGTATCTACTCTCTAATTATTGCTTGTTCTTACTTGGTATATCCGCTATTTCAGTAATTGGTTTATGTATTTTGTTATTGATCTTATGTGTTCCAGTAATAAAGCTTTAATTACTTAATGTTTTGGTAATCTAGTGACAACTGATTCACCCCCCCTCTTAGTTGTCTTCTAGTTATTTGAATTGTCTAACATTATGGTGATGATGTATGTTAGAGGAGTTGATTTGGGTCCATTCTATGCTATTTATGGCATTGTATTGGTCTAGTGGATGGTTAATGTATCGTGTGATGTAATTTTATAATTAGATGCTATGGGTTTGGGTGACCTTGTAGTCAAGGTTGATGATTTGTATAAATAGGTGTTATATTCATGTAATTTGAGTATGGGTGTTGAGTCTGCATTATTAGAGAGTGGTATATGTGTGAACAAGTGAATTTATTTTGGTATGGTGTATTGAGAAGAGATTAACTAGAACTGCCATCAGGCATTTATAGATGTTATCTTTACAGTTCATTTCAACCGGATTATAGTTCAAATATCTTTGTAAGGTAGTGAACCTTTGCTAAGGGTTGTAGTCTTCTGGGTTATTGTAATTTGAGTAGTGAGCTCTAGAAAGTGTGTCTGAATGCATGTGCATTCCCCATTGTAATATTTATGCATACTACTATAGTGTATCATCTTATTGTGGGTAGGTTCCCATGGTTTTTTTTCCCTTAACCAATTTTTCCACATCAAAATCTTGGTGTTATGTGTTTTCATGTTATTGTTGGAAATTGACACTCATTTGGGTTATAGGTGTTGTCATTGATGGAAACACACTTCATGGGAGATCCAAAAATCAAGGTAACCGACATTCAGGGAACCGATAGGCATGTAACCGACAAACTTAGAACCGATATTCTAAGGCTGACATAGGAGATTGATTTGGCAAGCGTGGAATTGGCAACGGTCATATTGTTTCATGTTTATATTTTTTTGGGGCCGACATGTGTCTTATCATTTGTAGTATAGTTGTAAGATGACATAAGGCATTTGTATTTATTCATGTAAATGTGTATTTAAGTCAATTCGGGTTAGGTCACTTTGTGGACATGATAGATAAGAGATGCGATAGGTTATGTGATGGTATGTGAGAGAGATCTTGATCAATAGAATATGAATGTAAAGATCTATAATCGGTCTTGATTATTTATCTAGAGGTTTGGGAAGTGATCTAAGATACCGGTAAGAGAGGTTATAGTATAACCGGTACAGACAGTACTTAAATCGAAACTCATCCAGCATAGAAGATGCACAATCTGAGTTCAGTTTTTGTTTATAATCTAGTACTTTGGATCTATAGTCAGTGAGGCTCCTTTTGTGATGAGCAGTGTGCCTTCCTGCATGTGCAGGCCCCTCTTGTAATATTTATTTAGTTGGCCAGTGGATAGATATTGTGGTTCACAATCCCACCGTTGTTTTTCCTCTTTGAGGTTTTCCACGTATAAATCTTTGTGTTATGGTGTTGATTCATGTGGTTGCATTAATATTACTTGTTGTAATATTCTTTTATGCATACCAGTTAATAAGTTGATTTGTTAATAAGGCTAAAAATATTCTAACCAGCAGAACACTGATTTGCCCCCCCCCCCCCCCCCTCTCTTAGTGTTCTTGGATTCCAATAATTGGTATCAGAGCTTGGTGCCTTGGAATAAGTCTAACAGCTTGAGGAAGATCCTATATCTGAAATCTATGGAGATGAGTCTACAGAAGGAACTTGAAGTAGCTTGAAGACTATGGTGTCAAAAGGTTGAAGAACTTGAAGCTGCAAGATGAGTTGAATTTCGTAAAGGAATTCATCCTTACCCTGCAGGAGATGTTATCATCTACTCAAGCTAAAAGGAAGAAACTTTTACAAAATCTAGATGATGAAGAGGAGAATGCCCTTAAGGAATAATGTCAGAAGCTGAGTCGGGAGAATAATGTCATGAAGAATGAGATGCAAGCCATGACCATCAGGATGTCCAAGGAGATTGAAGACTATAAGAAGAATGAAGAAAAACTTGTTATATCTTTGAAACACAGATATGAGGAATGCATTAGCCTGGTGCATGAGAATGATGTGTTGAGAACTGAACTGGTAATTAATGGTAGAGAAAATCAAAATCATAATGCAGTTCCTAGTCAGTGTTCAAATTGTAAAAAGTATGGACATAGGACAAAATATTGTAGAATGAATATGAGATATCATGCATGTGGAAAGTTTGGACATATGGCTAATCAATGTAGGTCAAAGAATGGTCAAGGAATCAACAAGGAAATTCAGAAGTACAATGTTACTTGCTATGTACACAATAAAATATGACACATTGATAAATGTTGCGGAAGAAAGAATACACCAGAAGGGAATGACACATCCAATGAAAAGGGAAAGCAAAAAGTTGATGAAATCTAGCAAGTTCATGCTAAACAATGGGTTAGAAAATATGATGATCAACCAACAGAGGCAAATTCACCGATTACTCAACTGACAAAGAAGAATGTTCCTCTACCAGCATGAAACACATCTGGTAACTAAGGCATTAGCCTTAGGGAGAGGCAAATGAATGACAAATTCTGCATTACCCCTGGTAGTGGTCTGAAAGCTTATTTCAGATATTGGTGAAGTCATTTGGACAATAACCGGTGCTGAGATAATGGATTTTGAATCCGGTATGATATGCCGACATTGTTTAACATCAATACGGAATTAGGGTTTCACGGGATAAAAAGGATAAGTTTTTTCATTTCTAATCACACAACACTCAGAGCAAAGCAGAGCGAGTTTAAGGCAATCAAGACAATTAAGAGAATTTTCTAGTGATTTCCAGAATTTCAGAGCGGATTTTCAAAGGTTTTCACTGGCTTAGGTTGAGAGGTATTTTCTTTGTTTTTCACATTACTTTTCTAAAATCATGATGGCTTCTAGATCTACTCCCACTCTAGCATATGTGGATACTCTTATTGTGGTGGACATTAAGGATCGTCCACATCCAAAATTTAAGAAATGCCCTCAAATTGCAAAGGTCGATGACTCCAACACATTTTCTAGGGTTCCTGACGGAGTTCTTTATGTGGAAGATGTGAGCATATATTCACTATACTCTGTAGGATCTGGGATCATCAGAGATTAAATCAATGTACTTGTCCATTTTGTTGAACAAGGATGGATTGATCAAACTGAAATTTCAAATTCTGAAGGAATAGGGTTTCACCGATATTCTGGAGATGCCCGAGTTTGAGGATGAGATGATCCAGTACATGTTGAGCCGAGTCCATGGTGAGTTCATGTGGATTGACCAACCCTACAAAATCACCAAGGAGGTGATTCGTGCTATCACCAGTTTACCCTAGGTCTTACAAACACCGGGCAGGAGGAAGATCCTAAACAATGAAGTGAACAAGCTAACCGATGCCACCTTTGACAACCGGTCAATGTGGATTAGCACCATCAGGGATAAAGATGTTCAATTTGCAAGAATGGTAATCAGATACAACGTAACTCAATCCAACCGATTGAACTCTCTTTCTAGTTCCTATATCTATTATGCACACAAGATGGTAAAGGAAAATGTGAAATATGATCTATGTCAGTGGATGTGCGATGAATTAATTTCAAATTTGGGAAAGATTAAGGGAGAAAAGAAAGGTACATTCTGGTATGAGAATCTCATTGTCTGTTTAATGCTTTTCTTTTTAAATGAGATACTGGGATCTGGTAAGAGGCAATGGGCCTTTGATATACCAGTAGGAAAATAGATTAAGGATGTCTTGAGGAATTTGGGACAGGATAGAGACTCCATTATGTGGGGTTATTTCAAAGCATTTCAGAAAACAATGAAGAAGAGGGAAAGGATACCTAAGCATATAGTTGACAAATACTCTACCGACATGTGCTTCATGGTGAAGAAGGGTGAAACTTTAATGGAGGCAGTGCAACCTGGAACTATCTAGGTTACTGAAATGGGCTATGAGGTTGATGCACATATCTTGGATTTTTGTGCCAAGATGCTTATAGATGCCCCGATTAATGAGAAGGAGAAAAATTTTGGTACTACAAAGCATAAGAAATATGAAGTGAATATAGGTTTCAGTAAGAAGAAAAGGGAAGGACAAATAAATAAGGTTGGATAGGTTGTCCAGAAGATGTCTTTTGAGATCAAACAAACCATTGGTTTTCTAGAGACATCTCCTCTGGTATCTATATAGGGTTCTCCGAAAGAAGGAACCAGCAAAGGTATATCGAAGAGGAAAAACCTGGAGACCTTTATTTCTCCTGTTGAATCTGGTTTTGAGACTAAGGAAGAAACCCTGAATATTCCTAAGATCTATATGAGGATTCAGAGGAAGAATCCCGAGGAAGGGAAGCTGCAGAAAACCAAAGTCAATCCTTCGACAACAAAAAAGAAAATTTGAAGGAGAGGAAGCCTACTGAGAAAAGGAAACCGACCAAGGAGTCTGCTCCCACCCCCGGTAAAAAGAAGAAATCAGACCTAGATAAAACTCTTGAATCTGGTAAAAGTGTTAAGGTTATTGTTCCACTTTTTGTTGTTGAATTAATTGATCAAATTACAAAGGATGGTATTTTGAGTAACATACAACATTATTATGGCGATATGGATGA
The DNA here is from genome assembly GCF_030272615.1 of Cryptomeria japonica. NCBI lineage: Eukaryota > Viridiplantae > Streptophyta > Pinopsida > Cupressales > Cupressaceae > Cryptomeria > Cryptomeria japonica. The sequence goes on from NC_081412.1 coordinate 330,726,334, forward strand.
TAAAAAGAAAAAGGAGGTAGAGGAACTAGTTTTGTTATACTTAGACATATATAAAAAATCTTTACTTGAGATTGAGAAGCAAATACTGACAGATTTGTATAAAAAAGTTAGATGCTAGGAGATTATCTGCTATTGAGGAAGACAAACACATAAAGGTTTAGGAATTACTAACTGTTTGTGGTGCTATAACTAAAGAAGAGATGTAGCAGTGTCTAGATTTTGCTAAGAAAACAATTTTTTGGAGTATACACCAACATATAAGTCTTATGGTGGGTAGAGTAAATGAGATAGACAAGGAAACTCATGAGGCTTGGGTTAAGTTCTTTTTTAATAAACCGGGTTTCTTTATATCACCAGATACACTGCCTAAGTTTGACATTCTAGACATCCTGGTTGATGCTAAGGGTAAAGGTATACTAGGTGGAGATCCACCAGTTTTGGAACAAAAAATAACTAAGGACATTCCTCCGACAGTAACACATGTACATGATGTAGAGATCAACATACGAGTAGAAGACAATCCTCCTCCAGTAATTGATGTTGACACAATTGAAATTCATGAGGTAGACGGTGCAGAAATAACTGCACCAAGTGGCGAAGCCACCGATGGTGAGGAGAAGGTAAAGTGTTGGTGTAATTATTTATTCATCTTGGATATAATTAAACTTTACTTAAGTTTACTTAGGTACATGCATAACATTGTATTTTGCATATGAGACACTTAGGGAGATGTGCATACATTGGGAGTGTGTATTTAGGAGAATTTCCACCCTTTATGGTGTGATCTTGTTATTACTCTATCATATCCACTTATTGTGGAGTGATAATTCCACCTTTGGTGGGTGATCCACCTCATGTGGAATAGTTTACTATTTCTCCTACGTATCCCTACCTACCCTTTCATCTCATTGAGCCACATGTCATCATTGCGTGCTCTCTTGTCTCTTAGCCTTTCCTTTATAAGAAGGCTCATCTACATTGTACGTAACAACAATATTTATGATGATCTGTAATGCCCCGCCAGGAAACCCCTAAGGGTTTAAGTTAAAAACACTCAATTAGAGTGCAAATTTTTTTTTTTAAAATATAATTAAGTGCGTAAATGAAAGGGTTACAATATTAAGATAGATTGAAGTGATCTCAAGTTATCTCTATCTAGATAACACAGCAGAAGGCTCAAACAATCCTAAGGAGTTTCCTAACGCGATTACACAACTTTACACCTAACTCAACTTGCGTCATTTGATCCATTAAACTGGATAACTTAATTACGAGGACAATGCATAGATCTTAATTACAAATGTGTTCAATGGTTTGACGTCTTATAATTTTAGGAAGAGATCATCTACTTCGGGTGGATAGGAGGCCCTTGATAGGTTATTTAATTAATGCACTTTATTTTCATAATTTCATTAAGAGGTCTTCCAAAAGGGTTCATGCTTTTAATATAGAGAGGTTCATTCCTTGGGTTTGAGGTATCCATTCACAAATGATTTCATCCTTTAATGTGTTAATAATAGGCTTAATGAGATTCATACATTTAAGGTTAAACTATGATTAGTAAAGCGAGGTTTCCTTCATTTGACTTTAAAATTTTCACCCACATTTGATACCTCTTTTAAAATAGTAAACAATATGGTTAATACGATAAATTTGTTTCTTTCGGATTAACTTCCGTGAGTAGGGTGAGGACTCTTCTTTTGTTTTCATATTTAACCAACTAATGAGTTGAAATTCTTTTATGAAAGGTATATGTGCATAGCCATGGAATTCATTTGAAGGGTTAATAATGCAATAAGTAGACTAACTTCATTAAGATGGATATGCATTAGGCCACACGAGAACATCTTTTAAATTACTAGATGACAATCAACATTTCAAGATTAGAATAATTAAAATCACGGTGACACTCTCTCTTAGGATTAAAATACAATTTCCTGATTTCATATCACCTTTTTTTTCTTTTTGTTAAATGAACTTAAAATGAGGGAGATAATTTTACTAAGTTAAATGTAAAAACCACAAGCCAATTACTCTCCCATTTAGATTTATTTTGGCAATCACGAGGGATTCCTTTTATAAGGGATTGAAATATGGATACCTATTTGAGTTCGCACTATTATAAGTTAAACTAGTGAGGATTATTGATTTATAATTACAACATGAATTACTAAGTATATTCATCCATTATACAACATGAATACCTAATTGGGTCCACACGGTTATCAAGTTAATCCGATGAGTATTTTTGTTAAGATTAAAATGTGACATAACTTAACCATTTCGTCCAATGTAATGAAACATAATTGACATGGCGTGATCCATTTTCTAAGGTAAAAGAAAAAGATAGATATTTATATGATGTTCATTCTTTAGTTTTAAATCTAGGAATTGTGACATAAATTTTAACTTTGCTTCCTTTTTACATTCGTTCCATTTATATACTCAATAACAAGTTAATCCAATAAAGAAAACTAGCAAGGTTCCTTCCATTATTACTACGTTCATTTAACCTTATCAAAATACTCCTTTCCACAACTCTAAATTCAATATTTTAAAAGCTTGCCATAACCATGATTCACCAAGTTTTATGAACTTAAATAACTACATTTATCCATCTGAAAAATGTTATACATTTAAATTTGATCTCATTTAATTTACACTTTACACTAAGCAAGAATACAACCATCAAGATAATTTAAAACATAAACAAAGTACGCTATAAACATCGCATGACACAGAATATGATCTCGGAGTTCACCCCGGATGGGCTACATCTCTGGGTCTGCTCAACTGCAAGACCCTTTTGGTATTTAATATAGTTAAGGTTACATAATTACATGTCTTTACAATCTTGCCACTTAGGCGATTACAATCAATATACAACAGACACTTCGGACATTAATTACATAATGATCCCTTTTGTAACGGAACCTACTAAGTACATCAAGCAAAAAGGGCAAGGATTCCTTAACAGGTGGTACCTTGAATGGGGTCTAGACCGACGTTGGATAGACCAAGGAAAACAGATGACGAGGTCCCAACAAATTTCCAAATTAATAGATCATGCACAAACGTTAACGAGTAAATACAACATTTTCTCAAATTGACATAAACGTCTATTCAAATTAGTTAACACTAGATCCCCACTAATGATAAGATGGTTTTACAAAGGTACTCTAGCCCCTTTAAACTGCACAAGGATACATAAGACAAATTAAGGACTAACACCACCCTTTCGGTTTACTCATTAACACCTAACCGCGAGTTCTAACATTTCCCACTTAAAAGAATTAAAGCCTACATGCACTCTTCAACATTGCCAAGATAATGAAACTCATTTCCATATTATATTTCAACAAGACCAAATCAATATAGGTCATCTCATTATACATATTTATACAGATTAGATGGTTACCTGTACTAACACATATTTTAAACATATCTATTATGAACATTTATCACTTATTACAATTTTCATCTCAACACAAATTTTAATATAAAATATTGCCTAAAATACATTTATATGAATAAACCCTTTTTTTATGATAGTGTAAAATAACACAACAATACTTGAACTAAATCTATTTTAATAAGCATCCTTTTTTTTGATTGTATATACTTCTCCATTCGAATTTTAATATCAAATATTGCTTATAATATATTGATATTAATAAGCATTTTTTTTTTTTGATTGTAGAAAATGAAACCATCTAAAACCAATTTTTTTAACTTACAAAACAAAACTAATTTAATAACTATCGAACAGCACAAAAAAAAAGCAAATTTTAAAAACTCTGTTGCGGCCAAACCCTAGCCGAGCCCCCAACCGCAGGGAACTGCGGCCACCATGGCGGGCGCAGCCCGGGGGTTCTGCGTCCGCCATGGGGGACGCAGTCCCTACGGCTCCCCCACACAGTGGTGCCGGAAGGGGCTGCGGCCTCCAATGGAGACGCAGTCCCCTTCGGCCACCACTGTGCGTGGGCACCGATAGAGATCTGCGAGCGGCGCGCGGGGGAGGGGCGGGTTGAGCTTCGGCTCCCCCCCCGAAACCCCAAATAAATTTTGTTATTAATTTTTTTTTTTGTTTAATTTTTTTTTTGTGTTTTCTCCTTCGAATTCACAGTTCGAATTAACCCTTTTTTTTTTGCATAAAATCTTAACCAGAATGAAATCCTCCATTATTGCCCCATTCATTTTTTTTAAAAAATTTTACAAGTCTTTTCATTTCCAGATTCACCCAAAACTCCATAATAGAACAAACATCTCCACATCGGGTTTTTAAGCCACCAAATCTATTAAGAACAAGAGTTTTATTCAAGAACAATCCAAGTTTGGAAGTAAACTGAAACTAAACTTCAAACATTCATGGGTATAACTAAATTTTTTTTGTAATCAACAAATAAATGAGGTAGTGGATTCGAATCCTACCTCAAAATGCAATTTCCAGGCATGAATCTTGATGAAGTGCTTCCCATTCTGCTGCTCCCATCCAAATCTTCCATTTTTCTTCAAAAAAAACTCCCCAAAACCAAGAACCCCCCAAAATGTCTCCCAAAACTAGGTTAAAAGAAAAAGCCCTAATTTTGCCCTAATTTCAATTTCGAATTTAGGGTTTTATTTCTAAAATACAATAAATGAAAATCCAAATGGGAATCATTCATTCCCTCCTTGTTCATTTTTCTTTTAAAATTTAAAAGCTTCTATTTCATATTCAACTTTAATTTAATTTACTGAAAATCAAACTTTTATATTTTATCAACTATACAAGTAAGAAGAAATAATTTCTTTTAAATAATAATAATTTTCCCTTTTCCCTCCAAATGCGAAAATGCGTAATTTATTGCTATCTCCCCAAATGTCTTTAAATTTTTCCTTTCCAAAAACGCATAATCTCATTAAATTCATTGTTTTAAAATTAGCTATTAAATTAACTCGCTACAACATAATAAAGCGATATTTTTAAATAAATGACTAATCTAATGCAAGAGTTTAATTTATTCTAATTTCTCGACTACAAATGCATAAAAGTTACAAATGCGTAAATGAGCACACTAACCTCAGTTAAATACCTTAAACTTGCTACAATAATAATTTAAAGCAATTCTCTTTAATTACTGATTAATCGTATAAATAAGCTACCTATTTAAATTTCTATATCTCTAATGTGTACATTTAACCATAATTTTAAATTTAATACTTAGGATAACAAACCTCACTTACCTCGTGCAAGGCACGCAAATCGAGGTAGTCCTCCAAATCTCTCGACACACATCCCAATGAAAGGCAAGCTCCACGAATCCACGCACGATGCTCACCTAACCATGGCTAAGGCAAGACGAGCGTTATATGACCACTAATTCCGAATTCAAAAGATGAAAGAGCATACTCAACCTTGCAAGTTCCAAAGGAGGTGAACCTTGCCCTAAGCGGTGTTGTACCTGCAATCTCCTGCACCCATGAACTCATACAAGCATGCATATACATATACATATTCAATGAAGGCGTTAGCTCGAGATTTATCTCAAGGGTTAGGGAACAATTGCATTTACACGAAAATCGATGCAAAAGCACAATAATAAGTATGCACAATTTATTTATATTATCTAAACTACACATTGCATATCGGTTAATCTACCATTCGAGAATGCCACATAGGTAGTCAATCAAGGTTAAACGAGTTTTAAAAGTCCGACCAGGGTATGGGCATTACATGATCCAGATGATCTCTTTTACATCTTGATAGGAATAGAGTTTATTCTTGTCATATTTTGTTCTCTCTTTTTGTGCTATCAATTGGACTCTAGATCTTGGAAAAATATCACATGGTATTAGAGCCAAGTGCAGGCTAGGAGCCCCAAGCACATGAGAGGTGTGGCTTAAGGGGGGGTGTTGGTGTTGGAAATAAGCCACACCTGAACCGATGATGGACTGGTCTAAGAGGGGCCAGTAGCTCAGTGGTAGAGCACTCTAGCAACATATGGAAGGTCCTAGGTTCGATTCCTAGTTGATCCTGTTAGGGTTTCAAGCAGATTCGAAGCAAATATGAACTAACAATTATATGCAGATTTAAATACAAAAGATAAAGGAATAAAATAGGACATAGGTAACATAGAGATTTAATGTGGTTCACCCAGAATGGGTTACATCCACCATACACAGTCGGCCAATCTTTCTTATTATCTAGCAAAACAATACATCAACCTTAAAATGCCTTAAGCATCCCAACTGCTTATAACATGCATTTTTAGGGCAACAAACAAAGTCGGCCTTTTTAGGGTTTTATTACAATGTTAGTTTTCATCAACAAAAAAAGGCAAAAAAAATGAGAAATGAGAAATGTTGTAATCGCACTGAGTGTGTAGTACTTTGTTGATCAATCACCACATATCAACAAGTCCATGTCTAAACATGGTATCAGAGGAATGAGAAATGTTGTAATCACACTATCATAAAGTGCCACACCTCTTTGTATCTTGTCTTTGATGACATTTTGATGTAATCCTATTGTACATGTAGATTAGGAATATCTTGTGAGACTTGGTGCATGGCTGTAGTTGAGACTTAGATTGTACACATTTGTGCATGGATCTTGTGAGACTTTGATTGTACCAGTATTTCTTGTATTTATGAGTATCCAGTTAATGCTCAAAGCAAATTGTCTCCATGCCTGATCTTTATCATGTTGCAGCGAGTGATTCATCATCATCAACATGGTACCCAGTTTTATCACACTTTGACAATATTGGAGTAGCATTGGATCTCTTTCTTCCTAATGGGAAGCTATTTTGGTCAACAACATTGGACCATCTATGCAGGAGATTTTACATCAAGGGGGGGCTTCATGGTCTCTTCTTCTTTCTTATTCATCATTGAGAGCATTGTGTGCTTTCATAATCTCTCTTTTGCGGGGGAGTTTTTCCCTATGTGGTTTTTCTCTCTTTCTCTATTTATGGGAGATTGCATTGCATTTGTACATGGGTACCTAACATGGCCATGTAGCCGGGACCCATCTCGCATTGCTTAGTTGCATTGTAGACTTAAGTGTATTCCCCTAAGTTGCACTTAATGGGGGGTGTTGGTGTAATTATTTATTCATATTAGATATAATTACACTTTACTTAAGTTTACTTAGGTACATGCATAGCATTGTAGTTTGCATATGAGACACTTAGAGAGATATGCACACATTGGGAGTGTGTATGTAGGAGAATTTCCACCTTTTATGGTGCGGTCTTGTTATTACTCTATCATATCCACTTATTGTGGAGTGATAATTCCACATTCTGTGGGTGATCCACCTCATGTGGAATATTTTAATATTTCTCATACCTAGCCCTACCTACCCTTGCATCTCATTGATCCACATGTCATCATTGTGTGATCTCTTGTCTCTTAGCCTTGCCTTTATAAGAAGGCCCATCTACATTTTATGTAACAATAATAATTATAATGATCTAGTTGATCTCTTTTGCATCTTGATAGGAATAGAGTTTATTCTCATCATATTTTGTTCTCTCTTTTTGTGCTATCAATTGGACTCTAGATCTTGGAAAAATCTCACATAGAGGATGCAATTGATCAGAAGGCAAAGAAGAAAGGTTAGGATGAACAAAATGAAGTCAAGGTACTGGCACCCTCACCAGTTGTTGGTCCCTCATTGTTGACACTTGACTCATCAAGTCAAGAAGATTTTGGTCATTTTGGGAATAAGAATATTGAGCAACTGAGCAGTTTTAAATTGATGTTTGTTGCAACTCAGAAATTGAGGAAGGAATGATCAGAGGATAAATGGGTTATTGAGCAGGCTATTCAAATTTTGCAGCAGCTTGCACCAGAATGCAAGATAGATTAGGCTGCAAGTCCATCCGGTAAGTTGAAAGGTTTAACTGAGCACATTGCAAAAGAGTATAAAACTCTTCAACAAGTGTCAAACCAACAGTCGGTGGAAAGGTATAATACAACTAGAAAAGTCACATGTGATAATATGATCACATCTGACAAAGCTAAGCTGATAGAAGAGATGACAAGGATTAATGAAACTCTTCATCAATGTAGTCGCATATATAAGTCTTGCACTAACACGGTTAAACTAACAACAAACTTGGATAATAAAATTAAGAGTAGTCACTTTTGATGGTACTGAATCTTTCACCAACTCTGTTGATGGTCAAATTTTTCTTTTAGAGTCTAAAATTTCATCCCTGGAGAAGGAAAATGACAAGTTAATCCGGCGGGCCAGAGAATTGAGAGGTTTGGTAAGTCCCCGATTTAATACTTTGTTACTTCATAAGAGGGAATGTATGGACCAGATGAATATGCCCACACCGACAACCCTAATAGAAGAAGAACTACACAATTACATTCTAAACAGGTTTGTATCAATTTTGGGAACTTTAAAATCTGACTGAGATACTTATTTGACATTTTTGAAAGGTGCTTATCTGAATATTTTCAAGTACATTTAATTCCAATATTCACAATTTTGCTTTGTACATAATTTTATTAATTTTTATTTTTTTTGCCCCAACCTTTGGCATTGTTGTCAAAGGGGGAGAGGTGGATGTGAAAAATGTCAAGGGACATAAGAAGTAATGTATAGCTTAGGGGGAGCAGCCTTCTGAGATCAGTTTTGGGAGATTAGATTTTGGACAAGAACCGGTACAACACTTCAACGATCCATTTTTCACATGAGTGTTGTCATAAATACCAAAGGGGGAGATTGTTGACAATTGACACTCATCTAGGATATAGGTGTTGTCATTGATGGCAACACACTTCATAGGAGATCCAACAATCAAGGTAACCGACATTCACTTCACCGACATTTAGGGAACCGATAGGCATGTAACCGACAAATATGGAACCGATATTCTAAGGCCGACATAAGAGATTGATCTGGAAAGCGTGGAAGCGGAAAAATTCATATTGTTTCATGTTTATATTTTGTTTGGGCTGACATGTGTCTTATCATTTGTAGTATAGTTGTAAGCTAACATAAGGCATTTGTGGTTATTCATGTAAATGGGTATTTAAGTCAGTTCGGGTTAGGTCATTTTGTGGACATGATAGATAAGAGATGTGATAGGTTATGTGATGGTATGTGAGGGAGATCTTGATTGATAGAATGCAAATATAAAGATCTATAATTGGTCTTGATTATTTGTCCAGAGGTTTGGGAAGAGATCTAATCTACTAGTAAGGGAGGTTACAGTATAACCGGTACAAACAATGCTTGAACCAGGACTCATCTAGCATAGTAGATGCACATTTTGAGTTTAGTTTTTGTTTGTAATCTAGTACTTTGGATCTGTAGTTAGTGAGGCTCCTTTTGTGATGAGTAGTGTTCTCTAGGCAGTGTGGCTTCCTGCATGTGCAGGCCCCTCTTGTAATATTTATTCAGTTGGCCAGTGGATAGATATTTTGGGTCACGAATCCCACCGTGTTTTTTCTCTTTGAGGTTTTCCACGTATAAATCTATATGTTATGGTGTTGATTCATGTGGTTGCATTAATATTACTTGTTGCTACTTTCTTTTATGCATACCAGTTAATAAGTGGATTTGTTAATAAGGCTAAAAATATTCTAACCGGCATAACACTGATTCACCCTCCCTCTCAGTGTTCTTGGATTCCAACAGTTATTGTGTTTATATTTGTTCTCACTATAGTTGATCATATCAAATATTGTGCTTAAATTGTTTAATCCAGTGAAAATTGATTCACCCCCCATCTCAATTTTCCTTCCTTGTTTCCAAGAAGTGGTATCAGAGATAGATCCTCTATAAGAAACTTAACCACTTGAGGAGATCTGGGATGGTAACCTATGTGTTTAAAAAGGAAAGTCCTAGATTTGATGGAAACAATTATACTGTTTGGAAGGAATGGATGAAATTTCATCTGAAGTGTCTTGGAGAAGATTATTGGAAAATTACAAAGAATGTCTACAATGTATCTCTGAATGGTTCGGTTACTGTTGATGAAATCAACGAAGCTGAACATAACATAAGAGCTAAGGAAGCATTGCTGAGTGCCTTGACATACTCAAAAATGATGAATGTGATGGGTCAGAAGACTGCACATGGGATCTGTAAAAAGTTAGAAACCTTGTATGAAGGAGATGCACACGTTAAAGTTGCTAGGTTGCAGAGTTTGAAAGGGAAGTATGAGACATTGAAGATGGGAGAAGATGAGAATATAACATCCTTTATGGCTAGTTGAAGGATTTTCCTTCCTTGTTGTTTCCAACAAGTGGTATTAGAGCTAGATTCTCTTGCTTGCATACCAGTAACACCCATGAGAATACCATGTCAACAACAAATCCAATACCAGTTGACATCAATGACAATAGAATGCCAATAATCTCCCCCTTTGGCATTGATGTCAACACACATAGTATCCAACTATCACACCAGTTCCTTCTCCCCCTTTGACAACAATGACAAAGGGCACAAACTTTATCCCTATTTCCAGTAGAGAATTCCAAGAATCAAAAGATATGGTAGTGAACTCCCCCTAAACCATAGATCTCCATACACATTTAAGTGCATGAAGCTAGTGAAACCACACCTAACTTGTGGCTTAGATACTCAAATATGTTTACCGATAGAGGTTTTGTGAAGATATCATCCACTTGTTCACCCGTAGGGACATATTCTACCTTAACTTCCTTCTTTGCCACCTTCTCCCTGATAAAATGATATTTGATGGCAACATGTTTTGTCCTTGAGTGCATAACCAAATTCTTTGATATTTTGATTGCACTTGAATTATCACACCAAATAGAAATAGGGCCAGATGTTTCTACGTGAATATCCTTGAGGGTCTGCTTCATCCATAACACCTGAGAGTAGCATGTAGAAGCAACAATATATTCTGCTTTAGCAGTAGATAGGAAGATTGAATCCTGCTTCTTGTCGTGCCATGAAACCAACTGATTACCTAAGAAGAATGCACCACCACTTGTGTTCTTCTAGTCATCAATGCAACCTACCCAATCAACATCAGTGTAGGATTGTAAGGTGAATCCTCCTTGCTTAGGATACCATAGTCCATAATTAAACATTCCTTGTAGGTACCTAAAGATTCTTTTGACTACATTTTCATGTGACTATTTGGGTGTAGCTTGAAATCTTGCCACCATACATATTGCTTGCACTATATCCGGTCTTGAAGTACTAAGATATAATAGACTACCAATCATGGATCTATACTATGTTTGATCCACTATCGGTGACTCATCAACCTTGCTCAACTTGCAACCGATCACCATGGGGGTACTTACCAGTTTGTTGTCTTCCATCTGAAACTTCTTCAATATATCTCTAGCATGCTTGATTTGAGAGATGAATATCCCTTTATCTTGCTGTGAAATTTGTAAACCAAGAAAGTATGACAGCTCTCCAAGCATTGACATCTCAAATTTTGATTGCATCTAATTAGCAAAGTTTTTACACAAAGTCTCCTTGTTGCCTCTGAAAATTATGTCATCCACATATACAACCACAATAATCATGTGGCTTCCATTTGCTTTAATAAATAGATTACTGTATGCACTTCCCTTTATGAAACCCTACTCCTTTAGATAATTATCTAGCCTTGAATACCATTCTCTTGGAGCCTGCTTCAAACCATACAATGCTTTCTTCAACTGACACACAAAAGTTTCATCATCATGCAGCAGAAAGCCTTTCAGTTGTTCTATGTAAACTTCTTCTTTTTTAGTTACCATTTAAGAAAGAAAATTTAACATCCATTTGATATACCTTGTATCCTTTGTAGGCAGAGAATGCTAGAAACATTATAATGGCTTCAAGTATTGCAATCGATGCGTATGTTTCTTCAAAATCTATTCCTTCTACTTGGGAATACCCTTTGCACACTAACCTTGCTTTATGCCTAACAATATTACCTTCTTCATTCATCTTGTTCCAGTAGACCCATTTTGTACCAATGACATTCTTATCTGCCGGTCTAGGAAATAACTCCCAAGTTTTGTTCTTTTCAATTTGTTGCAGCTCTTCTTCCATTGCATCCATCCATTTCTAAATTTTTCTTGCTTCATTGAATGTTTTGGGTTCCATTTATGTCATGAAGCGGAAATTTACTTGTTCATCATTCCGGGCAAGTCTTGTTCTAGTCTGCACACCATCATTCTTGCTACCTATAATCTTCTCTTTCGGGTGATTTATCTGCACATACCAGTTAGGGGACTTGTTAGGTTCTTCTTTCATTCACTTTTTGACTGCATTTCATCTTCATCATATGAAACATCATGCCGGTTTACTTTTTCTTGTCCTCCTTTATGCATATCTTCATCAACTCTGACATGTATACTCTCAATGACTCTTCTTAGTCTTTTGTCGTAGCATTTGTATGCTTTGTTGTGAGTTGAGTAACCCAAGAAAATACCTTCATCACTCCTGGAATCAAAACCACCAAAGCCATCCTCATCTCTCTTGATGAAGCATTTTCTTTCAAACACCTTGAAATATTTGACCGATGGCTTCCAGTCATACCACAATTCATAAGGTGTCATTCTGTTGTTTTTTCTTAGTTGAACCCAGTTCAAAGTATATACAACAGTATGAACTGCTTCCTTCCAATACATATCTAGTATGTTTGCTTAATTTAACATAGTTCTTGCCATCTCCTTGATGGTCCAGTTTTTCCTTTCTACAACACAATTTTGTTGTGGTGTCCTTGGAGCTAAATACTGTCTTCTAATTCTATGTCACTTATAGTAATTTTCAAACTCATTTGATGTGAACTCTCCACCACGGTCAGATCTTAGATGTTTTAGATTGCATCCACTTTCCCTCTCAATCATCTTCCAGAAAATCTTGAATCTTTCAAATGCTTGAGATTTGTCTTGTAGGAAAGTGACCCATGTCATTCTTGAAAAATCATCAATGAGGAGCATGAAGTATCTTTCACGAGCTAGAGCTCTTGTTCTGGTTGGTCCACATAGATCAGTATGTACAAGTTCAAGTGGACTTGAAGTATTATGTTCTTTATTCTTGAAGGTCACCTTAGTCTGCTTTCCTCTTACACATTCATCACAAAATGTGCTTGCCGGTTTGGTGATGGGTGGTATATGTCTCACATAGCCCTTTTTTCTTACTCTAACCAAGTTATCAAAGTTTATATGGCCTAATCTCCTGTGCCACAACCAACTCTCATCCACTTGTCCCATCATGCATTAGGACTCAAAGCATTCCTCCAGATTGTACACATTTACATCTGTCCTTTTTCCTTCTGCTACAATCTGACCAGTACTCTCTTTTATTATCTGGCAACCGATAGAGTCAAAAGTGAATTTGTATCCTTTGTCACACATTTGACTCACACTTAGTAGGTTATTCTTTAAACATTCCATTTAATATACATCATGTGCCTTCAATTTTCTATCTATGTTCAAAGTACCTTATCCCTTTATCTTGATGGAAGAGTTGTCTCCAAATCTTAGTGAACCTCCATTCCAATCTTCAAGCTTAATTTTTTTTTTCTTCGGTCATGTGATTGGAACATCCACTATCTACAACCCACAAGTTTCTTCTTTTTGCATGCAGGGTAGTCTGCACAATCAGACTTGATTCTATATTTCTTTGTCCTTCTCAACCCAAACCAAGTTGGCTTCTTTCTTCTTGTCTGCTGCAATTTCATGCTCCAATGTGTTAATGGTTTTTGATTCAATACTGACTTCTCTTGCTTGGTTGTCTTGAGTTTGCAATGTTTTGCAATGTGTCCAAACTTATGACAACTATAACACTTCACATTAACATTAAATGATGAATTTGAAAACCTATTATAGGATAACAGTAGACTTTTCCTACATTCACAACTCCTATGACCTAAATCATTACACTGGTAACACACAACATTCATCTCCCAGAGTGCAGCAAAATAATTTCTACTTTAAAAAATAACATGGGGCTTATTCATCGGTCTAAAATTAGCAATTCTATGTCCAAACTTATTACACTGCTAGCAATAACCATGGAATCTAGGTACATACCAGTCTTGTTGCTTTGGACCGAAAAACCTGTCTTATTAGATGTCTTCCTCTCATGTTGTTGACTCCAGTGAATCCTTCATTATCTACCTTGTGCTTTCCTTTATTATTTTCATACCGTTTTAATGTGTGACCCTTCTGGTACTGAGCATTCTAGTTCACAAATTGATTTCTTGTAGATTCAATATAGGTCTTCTTTCCAGTATCTTTGTTGACTATAAAGATTTGTTTCTCTTTACTTTCACTTGAGGAAGTGAATTGTATCTCCTTATTGGATGTGTATTTTTTTTTTAACTTTGTCCTTCTTCAAATCCTATACCACCGGTATCTTTTGAATGCTTTTGTTTGCTCAACATCTTGTCCAAGGCTTTAGTGTTTCCCTCATACTTGCTTCTCATCTTCAATTCATCCTTGCTCTTTTCAAGTTCCTTTCTGAGCCTAACAACTTCTTCTTCTAGATTTTGATGTTCCTTCTCCTTCTTTATCAAATCAGAGGATGTAACCTCACATATCCTCTTGGCTTCTTCCAACTGGAGTTTCAGATCAGATATTGTTTTCTTGGATTCCTCCAGATATTTCTCCAGTTGTTCTTGTTCCTCTACAACAACATGCTTATATTTTTGAGTTCTCTTCTAATTTTGTTCAACTCCTCAAGTGCACTTATGAGTTTGCCTTCCAAGTCCACTTCAACTTCAATGTCTTCATCTTCATTATCTTCATCAACCAGTTCACCTAGTGCCATAAAGATATTTGTTTCTCTTACATCCTCACATCAGTTATCTTTTGGGGCACTTTCTTCATCTGTGGTATCATCTTCAAAAGTATACAGGCTATTCTACTTCTGGTAGCTTCTTCTTTCTTTCTAGTAGACCTTATTCTCTCTATTCTTGCCTAAGGGTCTATTGGTTCTTTGTAGCTCCTCTCCGCCATTTTCATTATAGGAACATTTTGAAGCAAAGTGTCTAATTTTACCACAGTTAAAACATTTGAAAGGCAATTTTCCTTTGTAGTTATCAGATCCTCTTTTGAGCTTCCTTACAAAGTTTGCCACCATTGTATCTGAGTCTTCACTAGATTCTTTATGAGTATTTTCTTCCTTACCCTTTTTGGTGGATTTGAAAGTAGCCTCTTTCTTGGAAGTTCCTTCACCGGTTGTCCTCATCTCATGGGTAGTTAGGGAGCCAAAGAACTCATCTATATAAAAGTTTTTCAGATCCTTGGCTTCCTCTATAGAAGAGACCTTTGTATCATACTTATATGTGAGTGATCTAAGAACCTTTTTGACAATAACTTTATTAGCTATCTCCTCTCCAAGTCCTCCGATGGTGTTCATAGTTTCACCTAGTCTCTGAAGTTAATGTGCAATCTTTTCTTCATTCAAGCTGACCTCTTAGTGTTTGCAGCTTGGCCTCCTTAACCTTGACATCTCCTTCAAATAATCTCTACAATTTATCCCAAGTCTCCTTGGTGGATAGGTAGTGCATAACCTTAACAAACTCAGTATCAGACAACCCACTGAGAAAAACATGTTTAGCCTTTGCATTGTTTTCATACTCCTTCTTAGCATCCAGATCTATAGGAGGAACATTAGGGATTGTATACCCAATCTTAACCGACATCCAAACATCCACACCTAGGGAGGACAAATAGGTTTCCATTCTTCTACTCCAAAAGGAATAGTTGGTTCCATCAAACATGGGGGCTTTAGAGGAGGAGGATTCATTCCTTCCCATTGTGTTCTTAAATAGGATCTACCCAAGCTAGAGAAATCTTTAACTAATAGGGAACCTAAGGCTTTGATACCAACTATAGAACACAAGATATCACTGAGAGGGGGGTGAATCGATGATTATAAATAATTTTCAACTATGTGTGTGCAATCGGTAGAGTAATGAAAACACTAGTAATGAAACACATAGAAAGAATACATCACACAACACCAGATATATGAGGAAAACCCAATGTGGGAAAAACCTCGGTGAGAAATGTTGTTGGATTCTACTACTCCAATCCAGCCTCACAATGGAATAAAAGTTTTACAAGATTTTAGAGTGATAATATGATGAAACAATAAAGATCTGATCAACTAATGAGAGAGGGGGGGGTGACTCAGTAGTTGGAAAATAAACTAAATTTTCATCAAACTTATTTTCAACTTAGAATCAATTCATAAAGTTTACCAGTTTAGTCACTTTAACAAATCTGCAGCTACTTTGTTAAACCTTACTGGTTGACCTAATACTTCAGTGATATAATGCAACAAATCTAAAACTTAAATATCCTTTGACCAAAACCTTAAACCACTTCACTAATACTAATAAAAATATATTTCAGATCTTTCCAATAATTTAGATATATCTATGCAGATTTACCAATCATTCATATCAACCATAACAAAAACACATCCACAAAATCATTCAGCACTTGACACAATGATTTTTCACGTGGAAACCCAAATGGGAAAAACCACGGTGGGGATGAATATCCACAAGTATTCTTTGAACTCTTCTGAAGTTCGCCCTATTAGGAGCCAAGTCTGGTTAGAAGCTTATACAAGAATGTTTTGTTAGGAACAAATCTGGTTAAGGACCACCCGGTTAAGGGATAGACTACAAATACCCTATTAAAGATAATACCCTATTAAAGTTAACCTCAGTGGAGGATTTCAAATCCAAGCTAATGGATCACCTAGTTAGAGGATTTCAACAACAAGCCTGTTAGAGCTTACCCTATGAGGGGATTTCAAACTGCTGTAATGGTTAGAGAACAACAGGTTCTTTGACTGATCTGGAAATAGGAAATATCACTTCCTTCCTAAATTAGATCCTTTACCGCTCCTATTTGCCTTCACATCATTCTGCAGACACTGTCGTGCCCAAACTTTTGGGCAAAAAAGGAACAACAATTTTTTTTTGAACAACAGAAACTCACAAAATAATCTACTTTAAAATGAAGTCAGTTGAGTTTTGTCTTAACTAAGATGTAAGTAGAATTATTTACTAGGATTGGAATAGTTAACTCACTCATAAAAGTGAAATTAATTAATGAAGATTAATCATTCCCTAAGTGGGTCCTCACAATTTAATTAACCTAATTAAATTGCTGCTAATCAAAGTCGAGGGAAAATTAAATATTTAAATTATTCTGGGCTAATTGAACAATGATGCGGATATCCTAAATCTAAAATTTAATTAATCGAGCGCACACAAATTCATTATTTATATTTAGCCAGTAAGGTTTCAACATTAATAATGTTATTAGCCACATAAATCTAATTTATACTATAGCCAATTTTAATTTCCCCTAAACCTTCAAATTTTAACGATTTAAATAATCTAGCCAAAATTGGCCTCATAGGTTAAAAATTCATATAAAATAATTAATAATTCCCATTTACAAATTTCCCCCAAATTAAATTTAACTTGACATCCACATATAATTAAATACAAAAATTATCTACGAAATATCTTTGATAAAATTACGTCAATAAATTGCGACATTAGAACTATATAAAATTAATTTCCCTAATTTTATAATTCAGCTAAAAGTAAAAGGGGTCTAATTATTACTTGAGCATTCATTAATATTTATTAATAAAATTAAATTAAATAGGTTTTAAACTTACCTCTGCTATATATATATAGCATATATAAGATATATGTATATATAAAAAATAAGATGACAACTCTAAATTTATACATATATATTTCTTTAATAAAATGAGCCGACTATACCCATTAAATATTATATTGCAACTTATAAATAAACCCTAAAAAGTTATAATTTAAAAAAAAAACTATAATTCAAATTCCCTCTCATATTCTTATATGCAAACCCTAACCCGAATATGGGCTAGGGTTGCATTTCTAATATATATCCTTGTTATTTAAATGCTAACCCTAACCCGAAATCGGGTTAGGGTTGCATTTTTAGCATCAAGTATTTTTTGTTTAATTGTTTTTACCCTAACCCGAAATTGGGTTAGGGTTTATTATATATTTTTTATTTTGAGTGTGTGTGTATGTTGTGTGTGTTATGCAGGTTCGATGGCCATGAGGCGGCGACCGAAATGGGGGCAAGGCGGCGACCGAATGAAGGGGTGAAGGTCTGAGCTCATAGTGCAGGGCTCCCCGGATGCCACTGTGACTACCCACAGTGGCGGCCGGTGCCACCCACTATGGGCACCAACAGTGGCAACCGGTGTCATCCACTATGTGTAAACACAGTGGCGACTTGGGCCGTCCATTGTGTCTACCCACAGTGGCGACACCTCCCACGTCGTTCACTGTGTGTAAACACAATGGTCTGGCCCGTGTGTCATCCACTGTGTTAACACACAGTGGTTTGGCCTTTAGGGAAGGTACTCCCCCCCTTTTTTTTTGTTTCTTTTTTTAAAAAAATATTTAATATATATATATATATATATATATATATATATATATATATATATATATATATATATATATATATATATATACAAATTTATATATATATACATATAAGTCTCTTAGGGTTAGAATCCCTTTTTTTAATCTCTTTTCATAAAAATAAATTTAGACATTAACATGCAGGAATGTTAAAAGGTACAGGCAGCCCTTAGATAGATATAGTTTTATATTTTTTTTTTGAAATGATTTATTTCCACATGAACATACTAACTTATATTCTCAGTTATTCCTAATATTAGGCACTCCAACTAACCATTTCTTTTTGAAAAAAATTAGCATAGTGGAGAAATTTTGCTCTCATTGTCTAAGGCTACATACGTACTTTCATTTCCTTTTCTAAAATGCCTTAAAACAAATAATACCAGAACTAACTTTTAGATTATTTTTCGTAGATTAATTTTTGCAATGTTTAAACAAGAATAAAAATGAGAGTAATAAATATGACTGTAGCAGCATTACTTTTCTTTTTTTCTTTTTTTAAACTTCAATTAGATATCTATAGGGAAAAGTAAATTTACATGGTTCTACTTTAGCTTTTTGCTTTTTTGTTCTAAGTAGAAAAATGACAATAAACAACAACATTTAACTATTACAGAAAAAACACTTAAAACATTTTCATTTCTTTTTCTGCATCTTTTTTATTTATTTATATAATTTGCAAAGACAAATAATAACAGATTTCAATGTAAGACATATTTAAATAAAAATAACAACAGCATAATACATTATAGAATTTAATCAAAATGCTTTTCTTATAAGAATGTTTGAACACAAGTTGTCAATTTTTACAAATGGGTAAAATGCCCAACTAGTCTCTCATTCCTAATAAATGAGGACTTAACTAAATAAACACATTTATTTCTTTCAAAATAAATACAACAATTACATTCTTATTTCTTTCTGCAACTAAAAACAAATTAGCAACATCCTAGCTTTTTTTTTTTTTTTCTTTCCTCTTTCCAAGCAACCTGCATACAAAACATAAGGTTGTGACCATGGGGTGCTCACCTCCCAACCTAGGCTTACTAGAAGCCACCCCCGAGCTTGGAGAACCAAGTCCTAGACGGGTTACACTCAAGCAAACACAAACAAGCAAGGGGAAAAAAAACTCAACAAGCACATTCCCATCCCAAAGCTGAAACTTCATCACATAATGTGATGTTTTACAAGGGTAGAAGTGGACCAAATACCTTTGAGGAGAACTACTAGATAGTAAATCACAACCAACTCATGGCATCAAAGAACACAACAAAAATCATCTTAACCCCACATCCTTATGACCCCCAAAGGCATACATGCCATATTTTCTCCCCTTATGACCCCCGAATGCATAAACAAAACTATGCAGCAAGGGTCACATGGACAAACCCTTGAGATCACTCTCATGATGAGAGCATCTCACTCTAAGGCTGTCAAACTCCTTCCACCCCCAAGACCATTTTTCCCTCCCAAGGGTAAGATGGCCTTGGATACTTCCAAAACACAATAAAATGTATAACAAAAAGATGGGGAAAGAACCACATTAAAAAAACTTTCACAAATCCAATACAAGGAAAGATACAATATTTACATTCAAGCATTTCTACAAACAGATTTTGACATACAAGTAAGAAAATGCACCTACCTTGAATCTGCCAAGGGTATTCTAGGGATAGCTTGGAGAAGAGCAGTCCAATCCACAAATCTTTTCTGCAACACTTAGCCAAAATTCCTATTCCAAAACTGGTTTTTTTGAAAATTGCAAGATCTCCAAAGATGGAGAGTGGGTGATTAACTCACTAAGTCTGAATATCTAGCCTAAGAAGGCTTCTCTCAGTCCTTCTAACCTCTTGGATAGAGTGAGAGACTCACATTGGTTGGTCTTCCCTAGGTCTTACACACTTCCTAACCAAGGTATCTCAAGAAGAGGAATGAGATGGGAAAGAGGAAAGACACATACCAAGAAGGTTATCTAACCAAGGATGGCACTCCTAAAGATGAAATTCGACCATCTAGGAAAACCCACTTTTTTGGGTGATTAAACAAGCCCTAGGGGAAAGACACGTGGCCAAATTTGGCCCTCACCCATAGGTATCCCATGCGGCCCAATAAAAATGCCCCAAAACTGATTCTAGGAGTTTATTTAACCCTTTGAAAGCCCACCTAAAGTTAACCTACGGGTCAACTCTGAGTTGACTCTCCTTATGGCTCACTGTCCTAGATTTCTTGGAACCTTCAAGGATAATTTGGAAATATATCAATTAAACAAAAAGTAAATCTCTCAAAAAGGTGACATGACAATTGTCAACACAACATACAACATGTGTGTCAAGTGACACTACAAAATAATTCCACATCACAAATAGACACATGGCAATTGTCCCTTGAATGATTTAAACAATTTAATAAATACAATTTACACACATGCAAATATTTATGTTTACGAATAAAATACAATACATATGGGGTGTTGTCTCTCCAAATAGACAACCCTTGGTTTTACGAAAGTACATAGGCCTAGGCTTGATTCTCCATAATGTTTCCATGGTCACATGGATAATTTCCTGTGCATCTCAATTACACATTAGTACTTTCCAACAGTTTCATATAATATTAAACCATATAAATAAGAATACACATCAATCACTCTACATACAATTGACATCATACAATTCAATTTTCCATATATCAAGAAAATCCACATAAGCACTTATCATAGTCCTCATAAACTAAATCCATTCATAAGATATGCATCATATTTCTAGCATCCTAATAAAGTTCTACAAATCAAATAATGACATACAACATCTCAATGTTACCCTATTCTAGAATCATATAAAATTCTATATCCACAAAGCATAGAAATGAAGCATCAATATATCTATGTTATCAAATTCATGGGATCATATAAAGTTCTATATCCATAATGCATAAAAATAAAGCATCCATAATAGTTCCAACATGAAAATTACTGAAATGCTAGGATGGGTCAGGGTAGGGCCTCACACCCTCCCCCTCTAGGCATGAACTTCATCCTAGAGTTCATAAAAAAGATGAGGGTACTGTGATCTCATACAAGGAAAGATACAATATTTACATTCAAGCATTTCTACAAACAGATTTTGACATACAAGTAAGAAAATGCACCTACCTTGAATCTGCCAAGGGTATTCTAGGGATAGCTTGGAGAAGAGCAGTCCAATCCACAAATCTTTTCTGCAACACTTAGCCAAAATTCCTATTCCAAAACTGGTTTTTTTGAAAATTGCAAGATCTCCAAAGATGGAGAGTGGGTGATTAACTCACTAAGTCTGAATATCTAGCCTAAGAAGGCTTCTCTCAGTCCTTCTAACCTCTTGGATAGAGTGAGAGACTCACATTGGTTGGTCTTCCCTAGGTCTTACACACTCCCTAACCAAGGTATCTCAAGAAGAGGAATGAGATGGGAAAGAGGAAAGACACATACCAAGAAGGTTATCTAACCAAGGATGGCACTCCTAAAGATGAAATTCGACCATCTAGGAAAACCCACTTTTTTGGGTGATTAAACAAGCCCTAGGGGAAAGACACGTGGCCAAATTTGGCCCTCACCCATAGGTATCCCATGCGGCCCAATAAAAATGCCCCAAAACTGACTCTAGGAGTTTATTTAACCCTTTGAAAGTCCACCTAAAGTTAACCTACGGGTCAACTCTGAGTTGACTCTCCTTATGGCTCACTGTCCTAGATTTCTTGGAACCTTCAAGGATAATTTGGAAATATATCAATTAAACAAAAAGTAAATCTCTCAAAAAGGTGACATGACAATTGTCAACACAACATACAACATGTGTGTCAAGTGACACTACAAAATAATTCCACATCACAAATAGACACATGGCAATTGTCCCTTGAATGATTTAAACAATTTAATAAATACAATTTACACACATGCAAATATTTATGTTTACGAATAAAATACAATACATATGGGGTGTTGTCTCTCCAAATAGACAACCCTTGGTTTTACGAAAGTACATAGGCCTAGGCTTGATTCTCCATAATGTTTCCATGGTCACATGGATAATTTCCTGTGCATCTCAATTACACATTAGTACTTTCCAACAGTTTCATATAATATTAAACCATATAAATAAGAATACACATCAATCACTCTACATACAATTGACATCATACAATTCAATTTTCCATATATCAAGAAAATCCACATAAGCACTTATCATAGTCCTCATAAACTAAATCCATTCATAAGATATGCATCATATTTCTAGCATCCTAATAAAGTTCTACAAATCAAATAATGACATACAACATCTCAATGTTACCCTATTCTAGAATCATATAAAATTCTATATCCACAAAGCATAGAAATGAAGCATCAATATATCAATGTTATCAAATTCATGGGATCATATAAAGTTCTATATCCATAATGCATAAAAATAAAGCATCCATAATAGTTCCAACATGAAAATTACTGAAATGCTAGGATGGGTCAGGGTAGGGCCTCACACCCTCCCCCTCTAGGCATGAACTTCATCCTAGAGTTCATAAAAAAGATGAGGGTACTGTGATCTCATACAAGGAAAGATACAATATTTACATTCAAGCATTTCTACAAACAGATTTTGACATACAAGTAAGAAAATGCACCTACCTTGAATCTGCCAAGGGTATTCTAGGGATAGCTTGGAGAAGAGCAGTCCAATCCACAAATCTTTTCTGCAACACTTAGCCAAAATTCCTATTCCAAAACTGGTTTTTTTGAAAATTGCAAGATCTCCAAAGATGGAGAGTGGGTGATTAACTCACTAAGTCTGAATATCTAGCCTAAGAAGGCTTCTCTCAGTCCTTCTAACCTCTTGGATAGAGTGAGAGACTCACATTGGTTGGTCTTCCCTAGGTCTTACACACTCCCTAACCAAGGTATCTCAAGAAGAGGAATGAGATGGGAAAGAGGAAAGACACATACCAAGAAGGTTATCTAACCAAGGATGGCACTCCTAAAGATGAAATTCGACCATCTAGGAAAACCCACTTTTTTGGGTGATTAAACAAGCCCTAGGGGAAAGACACGTGGCCAAATTTGGCCCTCACCCATAGGTATCCCATGCGGCCCAATAAAAATGCCCCAAAACTGACTCTAGGAGTTTATTTAACCCTTTGAAAGTCCACCTAAAGTTAACCTACGGGTCAACTCTGAGTTGACTCTCCTTATGGCTCACTGTCCTAGATTTCTTGGAACCTTCAAGGATAATTTGGAAATATATCAATTAAACAAAAAGTAAATCTCTCAAAAAGGTGACATGACAATTGTCAACACAACATACAACATGTGTGTCAAGTGACACTACAAAATAATTCCACATCACAAATAGACACATGGCAATTGTCCCTTGAATGATTTAAACAATTTAATAAATACAATTTACACACATGCAAATATTTATGTTTACGAATAAAATACAATACATATGGGGTGTTGTCTCTCCAAATAGACAACCCTTGGTTTTACGAAAGTACATAGGCCTAGGCTTGATTCTCCATAATGTTTCCATGGTCACATGGATAATTTCCTGTGCATCTCAATTACACATTAGTACTTTCCAACAGTTTCATATAATATTAAACCATATAAATAAGAATACACATCAATCACTCTACATACAATTGACATCATACAATTCAATTTTCCATATATCAAGAAAATCCACATAAGCACTTATCATAGTCCTCATAAACTAAATCCATTCATAAGATATGCATCATATTTCTAGCATCCTAATAAAGTTCTACAAATCAAATAATGACATACAACATCTCAATGTTACCCTATTCTAGAATCATATAAAATTCTATATCCACAAAGCATAGAAATGAAGCATCAATATATCAATGTTATCAAATTCATGGGATCATATAAAGTTCTATATCCATAATGCATAAAAATAAAGCATCCATAATAGTTCCAACATGAAAATTACTGAAATTCTAGGATGGGTCAGGGTAGGGCCTCACACCCTCCCCCTCTAGGCATGAACTTCATCCTAGAGTTCATAAAAAAGATGAGGGTATTGTGATCTCATACGTGCGGCATCCTCCAATGAAGTTGTAAATTCATCATAGCAATCCCACTAGACCCTAACTTGGTCCAGCTCTCGACCTCGAAGGGCCAACGTCCGGTGAGCCAAAATGCGAATGGGCTCCAAAGCTAGCTGCCCGTTCGACTCCACCTGCAAGGCATCCCAATCTAAAATGTGAGACTCATTATAGATATACTTCCTCAAAACTGAAACATGAAACACATCATGGATGCGTGACAGGCTAGCTGGAAAAGCTAGGTGATAAGCAATTGGTCCTATCCTCTCTGTTAGGTCCCGGAGACAACTGAGAGGGGGAGGGTGAATCAGTTGTCTAATAAATTCAAAACAAAAACTTTTTAACCAACTTAATGCTTAATACCGGTAAACCAGTTAAGTATGCCGGTAGACAGTGTTAATAGTAAATTGCTATACCGGTAAGGATTAATGCATGAAATATAAGCATAAAGTCATCCACAACACATGACACCAATATTTGTACGTGGAAACCCTGTAAGGGGAAAAACCACGGTAGAAAACCTTACCCACAATCAGATGATACTACTGCAGATAGTAAGTGTACAAGAGGGTTTTGCACATGCAGAAAGGCCAATAGCCTAGAGCTCACTGCTCAATCACAAATGGGAGTCACACTGACTATAGTTGGATGGTTAAATCCAATAAGAATATACTGCACAAAATAGCATCTTCATATGCTGGATTCAATATCAGTGTAATGCTGATATGCTTCTACAAAAACCTAACTTCACCTTCAAATGATGTCTTCGTGTATACCTCTTCTTGATCTCGCATATACCTTCACACAATTCTTTTTCGCATTCCACACTTGATCTTACAAATAAGATCTTACATTTATACCATACCCTAAGACCAATTTTAGTAGGTCGACTCTACAAGATATTACAATAATTTTTTTTTATAAATAATATAATATCTGATGCAATAACTGATTTAAACATGTCGGCTTAATGCATTTACAAAAATAATAAATCATCTCCATAGCGTGTCATGCTGATCTAGAAAAGATAAACCTGTCAGTGTAACCCTAGATAACCTAGACCTATTTGTCGGTGAAAGCAAATATGCAAATATGAATATACCAATGATTATTTCTTCAAAATAAAGTGTCCACACGATGTCTTCGACATTACCAAGTGTCTTCCATGTCATTCTAGGTATCGATGAACAATATATCCTGCCGGTGAATCATATACCAGTAACTGTTGCACAGATTACTGTTTGCCGGTGAATGTTGGTGGATCTCCAAAGTAGGTGTATTCAGTAGGTGTTGACATCAATGAGAAAACCATACCAAAATACCAACAATCTCCCCCTTTGGCATTGATGGCAACACAAGATGGAAAAACCATCAAAGTGCCAAAACAGAAATGCCAAATACAAAAACCAACAATCTCCATTTCTCCCACTGGGAGTAACAATACCAATTTCTCCTTAAATGTGATTTTCAAAATCTCTCCCCTGGAATATTTTCACCAAAAAGATAATGTGTTTTTCCATAGATATCTCTCCCCCTTTGACATCAAATGCCAAAGTCAAAAAAAAAGGTCACAAAATACCAACCAATTCAATATACCAACTACTCCCCCTTTGAAGTAGCTTCCTTACCAAATACTGGAATAAAAGATTTGTCCATTTAATTCTGTGGGTTGATGACAATCATCAACTATCTAAGTCTCTACCGGTGGTGGTATGACTCCAAGCTGATTTCTGAGATACTCAAAAGTCTCCTTAGGAAAAGGTTTTGTGAAAATATCTGCAAGCTATTCTTTAGTATTCACATAAACCAGTTTTATCTCTTTTTCTTCAACTTTTTCCTTTAGAAAATTTAGTTTGATAGAAACATGTTTTGTTTTAGAATGTAATACCGGATTTTTAGATATATCAATTGCTGCAGTGTTATCGCAGTATATAGTAATAGGTTCCTTGCATTTTACCTTTATGTCTTTCAACATTTGCTTAAGCCAAAGTACCTATGTATAGTTTGTTGCTACTGCAACATATTCTGATTCTGCTATTGATAAAGATGTACAACTCTGTTTCTTACTCATCCAAGAAACTAATCTCTTTCCAAGAAAGAATGCTCCTCCAGTGGTGCTTTTTCTATCATCCACATCTCCTGCCCAATTTGCATCTATGTATGCACATAGATCAAAATTTTCATCTTTAGGATACCATAATCCAAGATTTGTTGTGCTTTGTAAGTACCGAAAAATCCTTTTCACTTCTGATTCATGAATTTCCCTAGGATTACTCTAAAATCTAAAAATAATACATACTGCATTCATAATATCAAGCCTGGTTTGTGTCAAATACAGTAAACCTCCTATCATAGATTTGTATCTAGTTGGATTAACAGGTGTAGATTCATCCTTTTGAGATAATTTGTCATTTGTAGTCATAGGTGTGCTTATCGGTTTAGAGTTCTCCATCCCAAATTTCTTAAGTAGTTCTTTCAAGTACTTAGATTGACTAAAAAATAACCTTTATCATTTTGTGAAATCTGCAATCCTAAAAAGAATTTTATTTTTCCAATCATAGACATTTCAAATTCTTGCTGCATTTCAAGAGAAAATTATTTACATAATCCATCTTCTCCTCCAAAGATTATATCATAAACAAATACTTCAATAATCAAGATATCATCATTAGTTACTTTGTAATATAAATTGCTATCTGCATTTCCTTTAGTAAAACCAATCTTTAAAAGATACTTATCCAATCTTGCATACCAAGCTCTTGGGGCTTGTTTCAATCCATACAGAGCTTTTCTTAACTTGCAAACCATATCATTGTCATCTGTCAAAGAAAATCCATCAGGTTGTTCAATATAAACTTTCCCTTCAAGATCTCCATTCAAAAATGCACATTTAATATCCATTTGATAAACTTTGTAATCCTTGTGAGCTGCAAAAGCCAAGAATAATCTACCTGCCTCAATTATGGCTACTGGTGCAAAGGTTTCATTGTAATCAACTCCTTCTTTCTGAGAATATCCCTTACACACTAGTCTTGCTTTATTTCTGACAACCTTTCCATCTTCATTAAGTTTGTTTCTAAATACCCATTTGGTTCCAATTACATTTTTATCTTTAGGCCGGGGAACTAATATCCAAGTATTATTCTTCTTAATTTGTCCTAATTCTTCTTCCATAGCTTTAATCCAAGATTTATCTTCACATGCCTCATTGATAGATGATGGTTCAATTTGAGAAATAAGACATACCTCTTCATTTGCCAATCTTCCTCTTGTCATAACTCCTTTAAATTTGTTTCCAATTATCTGATCTTCAGAATGATTCAGTCTTACATACCGGGGTGTCTTAGTTTGTTGTTGTTCTTGAATTACTGTGGAATCCTCTGATGTGTCATGCCCAAACTTTTGGGCAAAACACAACCGACAATTTTTTATTTTTTTTTAAAGCACTTAATTACATGCATTCATTTACTTAAATAGTTGTGACAACTTAACAGTTTGTTCTAAACGAAATCTTAATTGATATTAAATACTAACATAACAATTATCATAACTTCTATTATCAAGCAGAGCAAATAATTTTCATGAGGGTGTTATTAAGTTCTCTTGAAAGTTCCTTTCATTTCAGTTGCGCTTTTTAGTACTTATTTGGATCCATTTCTACTAAACAGACATTAATATAATGACCGGGTTTGATATCAATTATTTACTAAATGTTAACACTATTGCTATTTCATTTCATTAATATTGCCTAATTGAGTAGATACAATTAAGGTGCCAAACATCATTAAGTTAATTAATTTGTCTGATGAAAGACTCCACTTGGGATAATAAGGTACGCCTGACTTAGTCCCTTAATTTTTAATAGAGAAATTTTATTACAATATCCTTTTAAATTATTTATTTTATTATATTGAATCATTCCGTTTAATTATAAAAATAAAACCATTTTGATCTCTAAAATGAATTAGAATAATTTAAATCAAGTTTATATATTACTTTTTCCAACATCAACTATTTAATATTTTGCTTCTATTAATCCCATTACCCCTTGCTTTAATTTCAACTGATTGAACTTCTAAACTATGTTTATCCAAATATGATAATAATAATGTTGTAGAATATTTCATTATATTTTCCATTAAAAATCCCCTAAAAGGTTAACCTCCAAAATTAATTAGAATTTTAAGCATTTTTTTAATTTATTTTTAAATATGCCCTCTTGACTATTTAAACATTTATAAAATATAAACACCTAATAAAATAATTAACTCTTCAATTTGTCCTATGCATTATATATAAATGCACATTTAACATTGATAAAAAGGAATTAAGGTTGGTAAATAAACTAATTAAATTTAGGACAATTTTTTTTTTTTTTTTTTTTTTTCACTTCCATAATTTTAAACTATATATATATATGTGTGTGTGTGTGTGTGTGTGTGTGTGTGTGTGTGTGTGTGTGTGTATTTAAAATACACATATGATTACATATATATCTATCTAATATACACTTATATATTTAAAGTGAGGTTTATCCCCCTTTTAGTTAAACATAACTAAATTTACCATGATACCCATAAACCCCAATTCTGTTTTAATCATTACAAAAAGCCTCTTTTATTTATTTATTTATTTATTTTTATAGATTTGTTTTTTTTAAAAAGATTTTGTTTTGTAATAATATTTTTTTTTATAAAATAAGGTTTTAAATAGTAATTTTTTTTAATTTTTATTTTTGCTTTATTTAAAAAGTGCAATTATATATTTTGATATATGAATATGTTGGTTTAAGTTTATATATATATATATATATATAACAAATAAGTTTATTATTAAGTAATGAATTCATTTAAACATTTAATATATATAGATATATTGGACAATAAATTTATTTCTGTTTATATCTGAGAAATGAATTTTTTAAATATTCCATATAGGCATGAAATGCTATTTATATATATGTGGTGTCTAGGACAAAAGCTTTCTATGAAAAAGCTTTCTGTGAAAAATATAAAATCTGAAACATATTTAGCAGATTGGATAATTTCTACAGATTTGAATCATTGAATTTATTTCCTTTTTATCAAAATCTTAGTTGCTAAAAGAAATAGATAAGTTATTTAAATATTGATTTACTATCGACATAATATAGTAAAAAGCAGAATTAAATCAGTTAGAATAGCAACTCTAGAATTTCTATTTATTTCATTTAATTTGTTTAACTATAGATTTTATTCTCTGTAACTAAACAAATGACAGTATTTAATAATTTTAACAGCAACTATATAAATGACCAATTTAATAAATTTAAGAGCAACTAGATAAATCTAAACTAAAATAAAACTTTAGAAATGACTATAATAAATCTGTTTTTTAATTTTATTTTCTGCAATAAACAAAATGACAGATTTAAATAAAACTAAATATGACATTTCCATGTATAGATCTAAATTTTAGATTTTATTTTATTTTCCAACCTACTACATGCAGGTAGATCTATTCCATTTCTTTTCTAATATCTTGATTTTAAATGCATAAAGGGAATCAATACATTTCTTTCTTTTCAAAGCATCCTATACACAACAAATATTTATTTCAAAACTAAAACCCAGAAATAATCATTTCTTTTCTGCAATATAACATAAATAAATATCACATATCTTTAAAACATATTCCCAAGTCTTTATTGTCATTCAACAAATAGGTCTCTCATTTCAAATAGATGAGGACTTTCAAAGAATATTAATTACATTTACAAAAAATTTCTGCAACAATTAACTTCAGCCATATCTACATGTCCTGATATTTTCTTCTAACAACCTACAAATAAAACAAAGAGATGACCATGGAGTGTTCACCTCCCAGCCTAGGCTAACTAGTAGCCACCCCCGAGCTCGGAGAACCAAGCCCTAGACAGGTAACAAGCATGCAACACAGAAGACAGAATACTCACAAACTCAAAACACACTCCCAACCCGGGCTACACTACACCACACATTTGTGATGTCCTTACAAGGGTGGTAGTGGACCAAGTACCCTGAGGAGACTGCAAGTATGGCAAAACAAATAGCTACCTCATGGAAAACTAAAGCATATAGCCACCTCATGGCAACCAAAATACATCAAGTATAACATAATCAACCCTTTATTCCTTATGCCCCCCAAGGCATTCATGTCTTATTTCCCTCCTTATGACCCCCAATGCATAAACAAGCCATGCAGCAAGGGTCACACAAATTCCCTTGTGATCGCTCTCATAACGAGAGTCTCTCACTCGAGGGTTGTCACTTCTACCACCCACAAGATCCTCCTCTCTCCCAAGAGTAGGAGATCTTGATTACTCCCAAACACACATACAAAGTATAAAACAATTTACCAAATAAATTTCCAAGAGAGCATGCACGAAAACAAATCTTTTTCACAAACATTACTTACAAACACATGCAATAAGAAATCCATTATATGATAACTACGACTAACCTTAATCTACCCAAAAGGTAGTATAGTTTGGTTGAGGATGAGCAGCCCAATTCCACGGTTCTTCTCTTTCTACCCTTAGCTAAAATTCTCCAACCAAAAATCCTATCTTTTTTTTTTCTTTACAAAATTCTTTTGTCTCCAAAAATGGAGAGTGGGTGATTACCCTCAAATTTTCAAATTCTTGCTTAAGAAGCTCATTCTCTGAGTTCTCACAAGTTTCTAAAAACCAAAAAAGAAAGTAAGACAGAATGAGAAAAAGACTCTCATTCAAATAGGAAAGTTTTCAATTAGATCAAACTTCTAATTTCAATTTTCGCACAACTCAGAAAAGCCAATTTTTAAAGTGTCAAAAAGGTCACTTAAAACTAGAAACTTGCCTAAAATTACCCCTAACCCCTAGGTATACCTTATGGACTTTAGGAAACCCTATTAAACTACTCCTAGGTGTTCATTTAACCCATTTTAAACCCCTCTGAAGTTTATTTTCGGGTCAAACATATGTTGACCTCTCCAAAGATTCCTTTCCCAAGGTATTTATGACAACACGTTATATTATTTGAAAAAGCTATAGTTGAACACTTTCCCACCAAGAGACAAAACTAAAACATTTAAACTTAAATCCACACGTGTCAAGTGACACAAAGAAAACACTTTTACAATTTAAAACATGAAATCGTCTCTTGTGGGTTTTACACATTAAATTTAAATGACACTTAACACTCATGCAGCATACACTGTTACGAATAAAATATAACACAAATGGGGTGTTGTCTCTCCAAATAGACAACCCCTGGCTTACGAACATACATAAGTCTAGGTTTGGTTCTCCATAATATTTCCATGGTCACATGGATAATTCCTACGCAACTCAATTCACACATTAGTACTTCCAAGTAATCTCATATAATATAAAATACATGAATAATAATGCACTACAACACTCTGCATACAACATACATTTATCAATCAATACATCTTTCATCCAAATAACTCCTCATAACAATTATCATCATTCACATAATTTTGATCCATACATTAAAACATGCATTCCTATTTCTATCATCATAGTAAAGTCCTGCAAATCTAATAATGACATACTTCCTCTCAAATTTATCCTATTCTAGAATCATATAGAGTTTTGTATTTATAAAGCATATAAATGAAGCATCCACATTCATCAATGTTACCCAATCACAGAATCATATAAGTTTTACATCCAGACATAGCCGACATACGTTAAATAAAGATTATCCAATCAATGGGTCTTTTAGGATTTCAACTTCATAACACATCAAAAGTACACCACTAGGTGCGATAACTCTATAACTTGGTTCAATTATTTTTCTCACAAACCTATCTGCCTAACACAGTCCATTCTATTGAATTATAAAGCATTTATTAATAGGTCAAACATGGTCAACTAAGTAAATCAAAGCTTGGTTTGGGGAAGGCCTTACATGATGATACCGGGGTAACTGGGTCTTCATTTTGTACCGGTGGATTTAGTGTAGGTTCATTTGTCATAACTTTTGTTGCCGGTTTAGAGTCTATATACCTTGAAGTTCCTTTGAATTGTTCATCAATCTTTACATTTGTACTCTCAACAATTTTCTGCAATCTTTTATTAAAACATCTATATGCCTTGCTTTTAGATGAATAACCAAGAAATATTCCTTCATCACTTCTAGGATCAAATTTGCCAATATACTCATCTCTTCTAATATAACATTTACTTCCAAAGATTCTGAAATGCTTAAGAGTAGGAATATTACCAAACCATTGTTCATGAGGGGTCTTACCGGTTTCACCTTTGATGTGAACTTTGTTGAATGTATAGACAGCAGTGCTTACTGCCTCTCTCCAGTACATATGTGGTAGATTTGCTTCTGATAACATACTTCTTGCTGCATCCAAGATAGTTCTATTTTTCCTTTCAACAACTTCATTCTTTTGTGGTGTCCGAGGTACTAATAACTATCTTTTGATTCCATTCACTTTACAGAATGTATTAAAGTCCTCAGATGTGAATTCTCCTCCTTGATCTAATCTTAAACATTTGATTTTCTTACCAGTTTCATTTTCAACCATTGCTTTGAATAGTTTGAACTTCCCAAATGCTTCTGATTTTTCTCTGAGAAAAGTAACCCAACACATTCTAGAATAATCATCAATAATTAGCATGAAATATCTATCACCTTGTAAGCTTTTAGTTTTAGCTGGACCACATAAATCAGTGTGAATTAAATCAAGAGCATTATTGGATTTTTCTGGAATACTTTTGAAACTAGCTCTAACTTGTTTTCCAAATTTACATTCCTTACAAATTGTATTTTGAGGTTTCATAATTTTAGGTAGATCACTAACTGCCTTAGAAGTACTAATTTTTACCATGCAATCAAAATTTACATGACATAGTCTCTTGTGCCATAACCAACTTTCATCTATATGTGCAATTAAGCATTCCTTTTCATTGTTATTCAAATGAAAGATATTACCTCTAGTCTGATTACCGATTGCAATTTCCAAACCAGTTCTATTCATGATTTTGCATTTTCCATTTTTAAATTGTAACTAAAAACCTTTCTCAACTAATTGACCAACACTTAAAAGATTATGCTTTAATCCTTCAACATAGTAAACATTATCAGTGTTATGTTTACCATCAAGAGATATTGAACCCTTACCTTTGATTGAACAGGCTTTGTCATCTCCAAATCTTACTAAACCTCCATTGTATTCTTGAAAGTTCAAGAATTTACCTTTGTCTCCAGTCATATGATGTGAGCATCGTGAGTCAATAATCCATTCATCCTTTGATTCAACTTTAGCTGCTAGGGCTTGTTCTACCAGTTGAGCAATAGGTGCCGGTTGATCTTCTGTTATAGCAACAAAAACTCATCTATTGTCTGCTGGATCCTCATCAGAATCATCAATCACACCTTCATCGGCAATGTAACAAGATTTATCTTTGTTCTTCTTAAATCTGTATCTTTGATATTCAAGATTAGGCTTGTATGATCTTCTAGCTTCTTCTCTTAGTCTAGCATATCTATCAAGGCATCTTGAAGCCATATGACCAATCTTATTGCAGTTAAAACATTTAAAGGGTGCCTTACCTTCATACTTACTTCCAATTGGACCTTTTGGCATTTTCCTTGCAAATAGTGCTTCAAGTTCTTCAAGCTCTTCATTCTCCTTTCTATTTTCTTCAAGTTCTCTTGCATAAAAGGCTCTCCAATCTGATTTGTCAAATGATGGAGCAGATGATGTTGATGCTTTAAAGGCCAAATCAGTCTTTATAGTAGCAACAGGACCAAATTCCTCAATTTCAAAAGTTGAAAGTTTTCCAATCAATGTATCCCTAGTTACTAATGTATTAGGCATTTTTCTTAACTCATTTATAGTAGTAACTTTCATTTTATATGTCGGTGGCAAACCTCTTAATATTTTTGAAACAATTTCATCCTCACTCAAGGTTCCTCCACAACATTTGATACCCAAAACAATTTCATTTACTCTTTCCATAAAAGCAAAAATCCTTTCATCTTCTTCCATTTTCAGATGTTCATACCTGACTCGGAAGCTTTCAAGTTTTGCAATTTTGACTATGGAATCTCCTTCATTCAGTGTTTCCAAATGATCCCAAATAGCTTTAGCAGTAGACCTATCTAATAATCCCATGATTTGTTGATCTGATAATGCACTCAAAAGTGCTTCTCTGGATTTGCAATCATTTTCTTCATCTTTGGCTAAGGTGGTTGGAGCAGTCTGACCAGCTATAGCAGCAGTATAACCATTCTTAGTAACTTCCCAGATGTCTTTACCAATGCAGTTCAGATGTGTCTCCATTCTGATCTTCCATATCCCATAGTTGGTTCCATCAAGTTTAGGACTGTCCTTCCTGAAATAATTAGTAGACATTGGATCTCCTCAAGTTGTTAAACTTCTGCAAAAAAAGGACTAAGCTCTGATACCAATTGTTAGGTCTCAGAGACAACTGAGAGGGGGGGGTGAATCAATTGTCTAATAAATTCAAACCAAAAACTTATTAACCAACTTAATGCTTAATACCGGTAAACTAGTTAAGCATGCTGGTAGACAGTGTTAACAGTAAATTGCTATACCGGTAAGGATTAATGCATGAAATATAAACATAAAGTCATCCACAACACATGACACCAATATTTGTACATGGAAACCTTGTAAGGGGAAAAACCATGGTGGGAAACCTTACCCACAATCAGATGATACTACTACAGATAGTAAGTGTACAAGAGGGGTCTGCACATGCAGAAAGACCAATAGCCTAGAGCTCACTGCTCAATCACAAATGGGAGTCACACTAACTATAGTTGGATGGTTAAATCCAATAAGAATGTACTGCAAAAAATAGCATCTTCATATGCTGGATTCAGTACCGGTGTAATGCTGATATGCTTCTACAAAAACCTAACTTCACCTTCAAATGATGTCTTCATGTATACCTCTGCTTGATCTCGCATATACCTTCACACAATTCTTTTTCGCATTCCACACTTGATCTTACAAATAAGATCTTACATTTATACCATACCCTAAAGACCAATTTTAGTAGGTCAGCTCTACAAGATATTACAATAAAAACATTTTATAAATAATATAATATCCGATGCAATAACCGATTTAAACATGTCGGCTTAATGCATTTACAAAAATAATAAATCATCTCCATAGCATGCCATGCTGATCTAGAAAAGATAAACCTGCCAGTGTAACCCTAGATAACCTGGACCTATTTGTCGGTGAAAGCAAATATGCAAATATGAATATACCAATGATTATTTCTTCAAAATAAAGTGTCCACATGATGTCTTCGACATTACCAAGTGTCTTCCATGTCATTCCAGGTACCGCTAAACAATATATCCTGCCGGTGAATCATATACCAGTTGCACAGATTACTGCTTGCTGGTGAATGTTGTTGGATCTCCAAAGTAGGTGTTGACATCAATGACAAAACCATACCAAAATACCAACACTCTCAAGGATCTCAAATGGTCCGACAAAGCGAGGTGTGAGATTAGAACCCTTTCCATAACGGATTGGACTCTTATGCGGCCACACTCTCAGAAAAACTCTGTCCCCAACCATATAACTCCGGTCTATCCTCTTGGCATCTGCATACTTCTTTTGCCTATCTTGTGCCTCTCTAAGGAACTATCTAATTAAAATTACCTACTGCTCCATATCACGAACCATCTCAAGACCTATGGCCACTCTAATCTCAATATGGTCCCAACTCAAAGGTGTCCTGCAAGGTCTGCCATACAAAGCCTGAAAAGGTGGCATCCCCAAAGAAGTGTGATGCCCATTATTATAGGCAAACTCTACTAAATGAAGGTACTCCTCCCATCTAGTATGATGATCCATGACGTACATACGGAGCATATCCTCTAACACCTGGTTAACCTGGTTTATCTGTCCATCCATTTCCAGATGATAGGCTGTGCTGAAATTGAGCTTGGTGCCCATTGCTGCCTGTAATGCCTTCCAAAAGGAAGAAGTGAAGAGGGAATCCCTATTAGAAATAATATTGCATGGAACACCATGAAGCCTGACAATGTCTCGCAAGAACACCTGTGCCACTACTGGTGCTGTGAAGGTAGTCCGGATTGGTGAGAAGTGGGCCACTTTGGTCAACTTGTAAACTGTCACCAAGATAGCATCATGGCGACGGGATAACATGGGAAGACCAATGATGAAATCCATGGATATAGTATCCCACTTCCACTCTGGTATAGCATGAGACTAGAGAAACCCACCTGGATGGCGGTGCTCTGCCTTGACTCTCTGACACTCAAGGCATTGGGCTACTAATTCAGCAATAAGCTGCCACATACCTGGCCAATGATATAACTACCTCAATTTTGCATGCATCTTCTTAACCCCGGGATGTGCTGCATAAGGAGCTTTGTGAGCCTCCATGATAATGAACTCTCACAATCCCCCGAGAGAAGGTACATAGATGTGCCCTCTATGGCATAATAGTCCATCAAACTCTAAAGAGTAATCCACATACTTCCCCTCTAGGGTCTCCTAAGATCAAATCCTCTGACAAACCTCTAGGTACCATCCATCCTCTGGCAACCGCTACAATATACGGTCTCTCAAATCTGTGATATGGAGTATACCTCATGTCATCTCCTACTCAAGGCATCTGCAACTACATTCTCTTTCCCCTTGATGTAGTAGACATCAAAATCATACTCACATAGGAATTCCATCCATCTCCTCTGACGGGCATTAAGATTAGGTTGGGTGAAGATGTACTGCAAAATTTGATGGTCTGAATGAAGCTTGCAGTGATGACCTAAAAGGAAGTGTCTCCACCTCACAAGTGCATGTACTACTGCTGCAAGCTCTAGGTTGTGTGTAGGGTAGTTAAGCTCATGAGTCTTAAGTTTCCTAGACTCGTAAGCTATAACTCGACCCTCCTGCATAAGGACTGCTCCTAATCCATCCAAGAAACCATCTGTGCATACCATGAAATCAACCGTGGGGTCTGGCATAGTGAGGATAAGTGCACTATTGAGTGCCCTTTTCAGATCTTGAAAATCCCTCTCACACCTCTTTGTCCACTCGAATTTCTTTCCCTTTCACTGGAGGGATGTAATGGGGTGTGCAACTCTAGAAAATCCCTCAACAAAGCATCTGTAGTATCCTACTAAACCCATGAAGCTCCTGACCTCTGTCACACTGGTTGGCGCTGGCCAATCCATAATAGCTCTGATCTTTGATGGGTCAACTAAGATCCCATCTCTGGATATAATATGCCCAAGGTACTTGACCTCTGATCTAAAGAAAGCACACTTTGACAAGCTGTCGAACAAATGGTTGTCCCTCAAACACTGCAAAACCTGCCTCAAATGCTTCTCATGCTCCTTCTCATTCTGAGAATATATCAATATGTCATCGAGGAACACAATCACAAATCGGTCGAGGAAAGTGTGGAATACCCCATTCATGAGACTCATGAATACAGCTGGAGCATTTGTAAGACCGAATGGGACCACAGTGAACTCATAGTGGTCATATCTAGTACGAAATGCAATCCTGTAGATATCACTTTCCACAATCCTCAACTAATGATACCCTAACTTCATATCTATTTTGGAAAACACTTTAGCACCTTGAAGCTGATCAAACAAGTTATCGATCCTGGGTAAGGGATAACGGTTCTTGATGGTTACTTTGTTCAGTTTCCTATAATCCATGCATAACCGAAGGGACCCGTCCTTCTTCATGAAGATGACTAGTGCGCCCCAAGGGGAGACACTAGGATGAATGTGATCCTTCTCTAAGAGTTCCTCTAGCTACATCTTGAGCTCATTAAGCTCATGTGTGGTCATCCTATAAGGTGCTCTTGAAACTGGTTCGGCTCCTGATACCAGATCTATGTGGAAGTCAATCTCTTGGCTAGGTGGCATACTAGGTAGCTCGATTGAGAACACATCTGAAAACTCCTCAAGGATGGGATGATCATCTAGGGAAGGCTCCCTCTCATTATCTTCCTCTCTATCACTGATGGTGATAGCAAACAACTAACATCCCTTTCACATGCTCTGCTTAAGCTACATAGCGGAAATCATATGAAGAGACACAGGCCTCTGAATCCCAGTGATTACTATGGGAGCACCATGATCATCCTCACACTCGATCTTTTTTAGGCGACAATCCATCTTGGCGCTATGGGCGTAAAGCCAATCCATGCCAAGTACGATGCCATAAGATCCGAGTGGTGTAACTCTAAGGTCTACTAAGGTGGTGGTATTACCAATTTGGAGTGGACATCCCCTAACCTCTGAATCCACTAAGACTCTAGCCCCTGATGCTAACTCCACTTCCCAACTAACACCTTGCCTAACTGCCACTAGCCCGCAACGCTCCACAACCAATGGAGATATAAAGGAGTTAGTCGCTCCTAAGTCAAACAATATAGAAATATCGATACCTCTAATCATACCTGTAGCCTCAATGACTGTGGCCTAGTGCTCTGCTTGGCGGTTGTCAACCACTATGAAGACCCTATGGGACTTGCCCATATCTCCAATTGTAGGCTCTGATGCTGCCATCCTCTGACTACCTGCCTTCTGACCCTACAAACACTCTCTTGCCATGTGCCCCATGGCTCCACATGTGAAACAAGAACCGCGTGCCTGAAACTAGGTTACCTGAGGCCTAGAGAAAGGTTGCCCACCTGTCCTGCTCAAACCACTGCACCCACCCCTAGAGGACTGTTGAGTCCGTGCCAAAGGTGTGTATGTACCCTATGCTCTCTGGTCGCGCCTAGGACCCTGTGAATGCCACTGCTTGGGATTAAAGCCTTGTTGTCCCTGAGGGGGCCTCTGCCTCTAGTTCTGTTGTGACTGCTGTGGAGGAGGGGGTTTATAGGACCCTGATGCATTTCTGTGGTTGCCTTTCCAGTGGGGTTTCTGAAGCCCGAAAGACTGGGGTGTCAGGTTTCGGTTTTGAAACCGATCCCTCATGTCCTGTGGCCTGACCTGAATCTCCTCGGCTATCAAGGCCTTCTCCACGACAACCCAAACGCTCCCTAGAGTGGCCATCCTCACCGGTCCTGCTATCTCGACATTAAGTCCCCTGATAAAATGGTTGACGAGAAGCTTCTCATCCTTCAGGTAGTCTACATAAGGTAGGAGCTCAATGAAATTGCTCTCGTATTGGGTCATTGAGAGACCCTTCTGCTGGAGGTTGTGGAACTCATCTATCCTACGTTGCCTGAAGTGCTCTGACAGGTATCTCTCCCTGAACCTCTTTGTGAAGATCTCCCATGTGAGGGTGTCTATAGCGAGACCACACTTGTATTCCTCCTGTCTCCACCATGTGGAGGTCGTCGCCCTCAAAAGGTGGACTACAACTTGTGCCTTCAGATTGCTTTCATAAGAATGCAATATGAAGCACTGATCTAGGCTCAATAGCCAAGCCTCAGCTTCTACCCCATCAGTAGATCCCCCAAAAGATGGTGGCTGGAGGCGCAAAACCTCTCTGATCAGATCCCCTAGTTCTCGACGTGTCCTCTCAATATAAACAGGTGCGGCTACTGGAGGTGGTCCAGGTAGATGAATGGACTCAGGCTCATGCTTAGCTTGGCCCTCTAAAGAATTAGGAGGTGGACTCCTACTCCGTTCCCTATTTGTTGATCTAAGGCTCCCTGAGTTCTAGTTTTCTCCATGACGATCAACTGCTGGAAGCCTATCCTGCACTATCCCAATCAAGTTCTGAAGTGCTAATAAGATGTCTTGGTTTGGGTCAACTGATGGTTCAGGAGGGGCCTCTGGGTTCACTTCCAGAACCGGTTCCTCCCTATCAACATCTTCATGTGCCATACGCGTATTCCTAGGACCCCTTCCGCGCTTGCGAGCTTGTCGTGTAGTCGGAGGCATCTTATGAGAAAATAAAATAAATAAATAATTTTTGGGGAAAAATTTAATTAATTAATTAATTAAAGCGAAATGTAATGGAGAAAGGTTCCTAGTTTTGGAAACCTTGCTCTAATACCAAAATGTCATGCCCAAACTTTTGGGCAAAAACGGAACAACAAATTTTTTTTGAACATAAACTCACAAAATAATCTACTTTAAAATGAAGTCAGTTGAGTTTTGTCTTAACTAAGATGTAAGTAGAATTGTTTACTAGGATTGGAATAGTTAACTCACTCATAAAAGTGACATTAATTAATGAAGATTAATCATTCCCTAAGTGGGTCCTTGCAATTTAATTAGTTAATTTAATTAACCTAATTAAATTGCCGCTAATCAAAGTCGAGGGAAAATTAAATATTTAAATTGCATTTAAATTATTCCAGGCTAATTGAACAATGATGCGGATATCCTAAATCTAAAATTTAATTAATCGAGCACAGGCAAATTCATTATTTATATTTAGCAAGTAAGATTTCAACATTAATAATGTTATTAGCCAAATAACTCTAATTTATACTATAGTCAATTTTAATTTCCCCTAAACCTTCAAATTTCGACGATTTAAATAATCTGGCCAAAATTGGCTTCATAGGTTAAAAATTCGTATAAAATAATTAATAATTCCCATTTACAAATCTCCCTCAAATTAAATTTAACTTGACGTCCACATATAATTAAATACAAAAATTATCTACGAAATATCCTTGATAAAATTACATCAATAAATTGCGATATTAGAACTATATAAAACTAATTACCCTGATTTAAAAATTTAGCTAAAAGTAAAAGGGGTCTAATTATTACTTGAGTGTTCATTAATATTTATTAATAAAATAAAATAAAATAGGTTTTCAACTTAACCTCTTATATATATATATATATATATATATATATATATATATATATATATATATATATATATATATATATATATATATATATATATATATATATAAGATATATGTATATATAAACAATAAGATGTCAACTCTAAATTTATACCTATTTATACATATATATTTCTTTAATAAAATGAGCTGACTATACCCGTTAAATATTATATTGCAACTTATAAATAAACCCTAAAAAGTTATAATTTAAAAAAAAACTATAATTCAAATTCTCTCTCATATTCTTATATGCAAACGCTAACCCGAATATGGGCTAGGGTTGCATTTCTAATATATATCCTTGTTATTTAAATGCTAACCCTAACCCGAAATTGGGTTAGGTTTTATTATAATTTTTTTTATTTTGAGTGTGTGTGTGTATGCTGTGTGTGTTATGCAGGTTCGATGGCCATAAGGCGGCGACCGAATGAGGGGGCGGAGGTCTGAGCTCACAGTATGGGGCTCCTCGGACGCCACTATGACTACCCACAGCGGCGGCCAGTGCCGCCCACTGTGGGCACCCATAGTGGGGGTCGTTGCTGTCCACTATGTGTAAACACAGTGGCGGCTCGAGTTGTCCACTGTGTCTACCCACAGTGGCAGCACTTCCCGCACCGTCCACTATGTGTAAACACAGTGGTTTGGCCCGTGTGTTGTCCACTGTGTTAACACACAGTGGTTCGGCCTTTAGGGAAGGTACTCCCCCCTTTTTTTTGTTTATTTTTTTCTTTAAATATTTAAAATATAGATATATATATAAACAGATTTAAACATATATTTATGTTTATATTTATGTGTGTGTATATATATATATATATATATATATATATCTTAGGGTTAGAATCCCTTTTTTTTTTTCTCTTTTCCTAAAAAGAAATTTAGACATTAACATGCAGGAATGTTAAAAAGGTATAGGCAGCCCTTAGATAGATATAGTTTTATATCTTTTTTTTGAAATGATTTATTTCCACATGAACATACTAACTTATATTCTAAGTTATTCTTAATATTAGGCAATCCAACTAACCATTTCTTTTTGAAAAAACTTAGCATAGTGGAGAAATTTTGCTCTCATTGTCTAAGGCTACATACGTACTTTCATTTCGTTTTCTAAAATGCCTTAAAACAAATAATACCAGAACTAACTTTTAGATTATTTTTCCTAGATTAATTTCTACAATGTTTAAACAGGAATAAAAATGACAATAATAAATATGATTGTAGCAGCATTGCTTTTTTTTTTTTAAACTTCAATTAGATATCTAGAGGGAAAAATAAATTTATATGGTTCTACTTTAGCTTTTTGTTTTTTTGTTCTAAGTAGAAAAATGACAGTAAACAACAGCATTTAATTATTACAGAATAAACACTTAAAACAATTTCATTTCTTTTTCTGCATCTTTTTTTTAATTTATTTATATAATTTGTAGAGATAAATAATAACAGATTTCTGCAGTGCCTTACCCTAGTCAGCCTTGTACCACTGGTTTGACTTTTCCTATGTGGCATTCTTGAATGGTTGAATTGTCGTTATGTAATGTTGTAGATTGGATAATATGAATATTGTGCATACCTGTTATTGTGCTTTCGCATCGATTCTTGTGTAAGTTTAATTGCTTCTCTAATTCTTGTTATAAATCTTGAGCTAACGCCTTCATTGAATATGTATATGTATGTATGCTTGCATGACTCATGGTTGCAGGAGATTGCAAGTACAATATCGCCTAGGTGTGAGGTTCGTCTCCATCAGGATTCGCGGGGTTGAGTATACCTTTTTCTTCCTTAGGATTTGGCTTAGGTGGTCGTAAAACCCTCATCTTGCCTTAGCCATGATCAAGTGAGCGTCGTGTGTGGTCTATCGGTTTCTTTTTTATATGGGTTTGCGTGTCGTGTGATTGGTTGGCTTTCTTGGTTTGCATGCCTTGCGTGTGGTAAAATGGAGTACTTTATCCTAAGTATTTAATTTGATTTAATGTGTTCATTTATACATTAGTAATTGAGAAATCAAAATAAATAGGTTTCTTTTAGGTGATTAATCATTAATTAAAAAGGATCGCTATATTTATGGTTGTAGCAAGTTTAAGTATTTAATTTAATTTAATGTGTTCATTTACGCATTAGTAATTGAGGAATTAAAATAAATAAGTTTCTTTTATGTGAATAATCATTAATTAAAAAAGATCGCTTTATTTATGTTTGTCGCGAGTTTAATTTAATGGTTAATTTTAAATAATGAATTTAATTAGTTTATGCGTTTTAAAAAAGAAAGATTTAAAGTTATTTGAAATAGAAAGAAGTTAATCTCTTTTGCATTTTGGAAAAGAAAGATTAATTTTACTTATTTAAGAAAATCAATTTTGATTAGAAAAGTAAGTTTTATTCATATATATTTTGATTTAGTGTGAAAGAGTGATTTTGGGAATTAATTTAATTAAAATATTTTATCCTCGTCAATATTGTGAAAAATAAATGTTAGCTTAGTTAATAATTAAATGAGAGAGAAGCTTTTTAATTTTTAATTAGAAAAGCAAGTTCATTATTTGAATAATTTTTTTTGTATTGATTATAAAGTGATCAAAAAAAGATTACAATGATGAAATCCATAGTATCAAAAAGGGGACAAGGCCCCAATGGAAATACAGCTCATAAGAGCAAAACGAAAGGAGTATCTAGAGTTAATAACAGTAAGCAAAAAAAGGTGCCCAATAAACCACTAATGGAGGTGTCCATCAGTGATATCGACCCAGATGGTCCAGCCCTGTTCTCCTTCCATCCATGCA
Organism: Cryptomeria japonica; assembly: GCF_030272615.1. Lineage (NCBI taxonomy): Eukaryota > Viridiplantae > Streptophyta > Pinopsida > Cupressales > Cupressaceae > Cryptomeria > Cryptomeria japonica. The sequence continues at coordinate 330,770,502 of NC_081412.1, forward strand.
ACTTTTTTCTTATTCGGAATTTCCGGAAGCATGGCTAAGATGTCTTTCTTGGAGTTTCTGTTTCTCTTGATTTCTTTGCTCACTTTATCCAAAGTCTTCTCAAACACTTGAAGGTTATCCAGGTTTCTCCTCCATTCATGTCCATTCTTGAGTTCGAAAGCAAAAAAGGTGGCATGTCCGTCCTGAAGAAATCTACGAAGTTTCTTATGATCCATCATCATAGTGGTGTGCACCTGCAAGGAAACTTTTAAAGATGTGAGTTTAAGAAAAAACTCAGTAAGAACCCGGGGAGTGTCCTGGAATTTCTCTTCATTTCTGCATTTCCAGATCTGCCATAATATGTTAGAAGATAAAATATTCCAAAAAATATTAGAATCAGCTTTGAGACCTTTAATATAACCAGTAACAATTTCAATAATGGAAACATGAGTAGGGTAGTATATGCCAAAAAGATTCCAAATATTTCTAGCAAAAGAACAATCAAAGAAGATATGTCTGCTGGTTTCCGGAAGATTACAAATTTTGCAAAGATTATTATCATGGTTATTTCTCTGAATAGGAAGTCTGTCAAGAATAAAGAGCCATTTAAAGCATTTAATTTTGGGTTCCACCCAACCTTTCCAAAGAATAACGAAAAACTTCTTCCAAGAAGAAACATCCAGCGAGGAGTACCAGATGTTGTTAATATGGCCACGGATGGAATCATCATATGCAAGAATTTTGTAAATGTTATTAGCTTTAATCTTGGATAGGATGGTCCCATCCGGCCATTTGCATTGTAAGTACCTTTGAGAATCAACATGGCAGGTAGGAGGGAGATTTTGCGTTGCTTTAAGAATCATGTTATAAGTTTTTTTCTGAGAGTTTGGGAGACTAAAAGTATTTTTCAGTTCCTCCCAGCTAATTAAATTATCATGTTCAAAAATGTCAATAAAGCTAATGATACCTTTGCTGGCCCAATGTTTGGCAGAATAGCCCTGTACAAGAGCAAGGGGTTTCCCTGAAAGTTTAAGATTCCACCAGATGGACCTTTCACCATAAATTTGAGTATCATCATGAAAGCCCTTGTTAACAATAAATGGTCTAACAATATTCCAGGCTTTCCAGATAGATTTAAAAACTTCCGACCCTTGAACTGAAATGGGGAAGTTACCAATGACTAAATCATTAAAGGGCATGTTATTCCAGAATTTAGCCTTAGTAGGAAAGCCTCTCTCAATATTATTCCTAACAAGAATCTTCCATGGGGCATCTCCATTCATGGAGTGAAAGATCCATTTGGCGGCCAGGGATATACCCTAGATCCTAAGGTCTTTCAGTCCCAGCCCTCCAGTAAGTTTATCAGTACAACACCATTTCCACTGGACAGAGTGCATTTTTTTTTTTCCTTGACCATCAGACCATAAAAAATCTCTAACAGCCTTCTGAATCTCAAAAATTTGGTAATTACTAAACATCCACGTAGAGGAGTAATAAATGTTGTAAGAGGATAAGATTTTTTGGTAGACCTGAAGTCTACTAGCAAAGGAAATAGCACGGTTATGCCACATATTCAATTTTTTAGTGATTTTACCTTTGACCCAAAGCCACATGTCTTTCAGTGAGGGATTTATGGCAAAGGGGATGCCAAGATATTTCACAATCTTTTGGGGACCTCCCCATTGGAATTCATAATTTTTAAACCTTTCAGGGGGGTGTTCATTCCATCCCAGACAGATGGACTTAGAATGCGAAATCTTAGCTCCAGAAATTTTACAGAATATCTTTAACTTGGATTGCAGATTTTCAAAGTTATCAGCAGTATTTTTAAAGAAAATAGCCGTGTCATCAGCAAATTGGCTGTTGATGAGCTCCTCATTGTTGGGGAGAGATATGCCTTGGATAGTAGGGGAAAGTGTATTATCTCTAAGAAGATAAAATAGAGCATCAGAAGCAATGGCGAAGAGAGCAGGGGCCAAAGGGCAGCCTTGCCGTATGGACCTTCCCAAGGGAAAGGTATCAGACAGGGAGCCATTAATGTCAATTTGGGTGCAAGCATCCTGGAGAAGCATACTGACAGCCTTGCAGAAGAAGGGAGGAAAACCAAAAGCTTCAAGCATCATGTGAATGAAGCTCCATTCAATCCTGTCGTATGCTTTTTCGAAGTCAAGGAGTAACATGCCCGAGTTCTGACTGGACTAAGAAGCCCAGTTCATGGCTTCCCAGCTAGTAAGGACATTTTCTAAGATATACCTACCTTTAATAAAACCAGTTTGGGTAGAGCATATGAATTTAGGAAGAATTCCAGCAAGTCTGGTGGCCAAAATCTTGGCAAAGATCTTATAGGAAACATTAAGGAGCGTAATCGGTCTCCAATTTTTGATGAGAGCTTTATCTCCATCCTTGGGGATAAGCTTAATAATGCCTTTGTTGATAGATGGACCAAGAGATCCCTGGGCCAAAGCTTCATTGTAGATTTCGAGGAGGTCTTTGGCAATCCAGTGTAGAATTCAATGGGGAGGCCATCAGGGCCAGGAGTTTTATCATTTTTGAGGGAATTAATGGCATTGTTGATATCCCCTAAAGTGATATCCTCTGCAAGACAAAGTGCATCTTCAGAGGAGACCACCTTAGGGATAAGAATTCTACATTGATCTCTGAGGTAGGCGGCTTCCCTCGTATCTTCAAAAGAGAAGAGCTTATGGTAGAATTGAGCAAAAGTGTACTTGATCATACCAATGTCCGAAATTTCATGGTTCTCATGGATGATCTTTTCAATAGTTTCATTATAATGTTTGTGTTTGATAAGGTTGAAAAAGAACTTGGAACCACAGTCACCATATTGGAGCCAGTGTGTCTGAGATCTAACCTTAGCACCTCTGGTTTTAGTCACAAGGTGTCTTCTGAGGGCGTCTTTAGCTTTCATAACCTGAGAAGTACAGTTAAGGTCAGTGATATTAGTTTGGTTATTCACTTCTGCCTTAGTTAGTTCAGCCGAGAGAGCTTTCTCAGTGAATCGGAAGTCCTTTGCTTTCTTTTGACCAATGGTCTTGAGCAGATTTTGCCAGGCAGGGATGTTCCTATTCCAAATGTCCCTCTTTAAATCCTTCGGAAAATTGGTCTTATTAATGATGTTAATAATGTGGATGGCAGCAAGAAGATCAGTATCTTTAAGAAGGCTAACATTAAGGAGAAATTTGGAATTAGCAGTGTTGGGTCTAATCGGGGCCCTGTTGAAGGTAAAAGATGCAGTGACGGGGTGATGATCCGACAGAGTGGAGGGAGTAACAAGAACGGAGTTACCAAGATCATTAGGGAGGAAGGAGAAAAGATTTCTATTGGCATAAAAGCGGTCGAGACGGGAGTAAATTCTATCATTCCCCTGTTGATGATTGCACCAAGTATACCAAGGCCCGGGATTATTGTTTTTATTGCCAGCAAGAGGGTCATAAAGTTGCAGAGAGTTTTTCATCTTAAACCAATGTGATTTTTCCATATCTTTCCAAGCAAAAGGGAGGCCCCCACCTTTGTCGTCCTGGTGTTCAACCATGTTGAAATCTCCAGCAATGACCCAAGGAATGCAGGGGAGGGAAGTCATCCATTCCCAAAGGGAACTTCTTTCTTTAGGATCATTCGAAGCATAAATAGAGAAAATGCCAAATTCATAGTTATTGTAGTTGAGAGTGACCCAGACCACTCTGTTACACAGGGAGATCCCATGGTTAGTTATAAATCTTTCCAATTTAGGATTAATAAGTAAAGCAACACCCCCTTTGCCTTTCTGGTGGTAGGTGTAAATTTTTATCGCATCTTTCCAAAGAAAGTTTAAATTGGATTCAAGAGGAAACATTTTGGTGAGGGATGCGTAGTTCAGATGAGACCATATTCGGGTTCATCACAATAGCAGAGATTCCTTCATCAGTTTTATTAGCACTTTTGTTTTTGGAACCTGGGGGTCTCCCTCTTCGTTTAGACAATGGGAGCCCTGTTTTAAATTCATCTTCACAATCAGAGGTACTGTCGAATTCCATAGTTTTAGTCAAGGTAAGGCATCTTTCCCTAGATGTGATTGGCAGGGCAGGAATTACCGCAATACTATAATCATCGCTGATTTCATTAAGGGTACTATACTGGGTGTTGGAAGCGGGCTGTTCTGAGATAGTGAGATCTGCAGATGGGGAAGGTTGAGAGAGCGGAGAAGCAATTTCAATGGGGGCAAATCTGTTAGTCGTAGCAGGGGTGGGATGGCTTTGGCTGGATGCGGGATTTTTATTAGATTTCCTCCTTCGCTTGTTGGAGATTTTAGTCACATTTTGAAAACCATCCGCGGGTAAGGCTTCAAGACATTCAGTAGGAGTGGAATGCAATATATCAGGGGTGGGATTGTTAGGGATGGGGGTAGCAAGAGATGTGTTAGTTGAATTGAAGTTAACCATCTAATTAACTGTTTCAACCACCATTGAGGGTTCTAGTTTTTTAGGCAGTGTTTTGTTTTGAATGATAGGGCAATCCTTCCGTTGGTGTCCTTCTTGTTGACACAGAAAGCAAGCATTGAGTCCACCAAGGACCACAATAGGACAGCATAATTCAGAGTTCTCGATGTTAATGTTGAGATTAGGCAGGATTTCCAGACCAGGTTTTAGAGCTAAGAGGACACGGGCATCCATATGTGGAACAAAACAAACAGTGTCATCCATGCGAATGACCTTTCCTAGGGGTTGCAAAAGTTGAGGGATGAACCACCACAGAAACGGGGGCATGTGTTTTACCAAAATCCAGCGAGGGGCCGATAGGGCTAGGACTTCTTCGTAATTTGCCTCTGGGGCCCAAGCTATAGCCCTAAAGGATGTCGAGCCAACAGCCCAATACTATTTTTTTAAAACCTCTGCTTGAGCCTCATGGTTAACAAAAAAATGACAAACAAACCTTTTTGAATCTGCCGACAGAACGATATATGCAAACCTAGTTTAAGATTCCAGTAATTATGAAACCAATCATCAAGAAATTTTCGAGGAGGGACCTTATCTATTTCAACAGCTGAAAAGAAAATAGCCGTGCTTTTTAACCTAGATTTTTCCTCAAGTATTTCAGCAAGCATCTCATAATTAGGTGAAATAGAGAAAACCTCGGAGCTTCCAGGGTTCTTACCGGCTTGATGGGTTCCATCGTTAACGGTAAACCTAGCCTCCGAGTTAAGAGTAATCCCTGCGGTAGCTACGGCCTCTGAAAATGTTTTAGGGCGGTCGGGAGGAGGAGAGGAGTGCAGAGAGTTTTTAGGTAGTTTACTGTTAATATCTTCCCTTGGCAGAGCTGAGAGAGGAGAAGAGGGTATGGGATCTGCAGTGGAGTTAATGAAATTAATGCCATTAGAGGGAGAGGAGGATGGAACGAACACACCTGGCGCCGGAGTAATGCGAATGTAAGAGGAGCCATCATGTCTGCTATTAATATCCGCCATGTTGGATTTGGAGATCTCGCCACTAGTTTGGCAGTTACTGCCAAAAGTGCCTCCAGTGTCGAAGACCGAGTTGGGGATGGTTGCAAACGGGGGTTTGTCAGCGCCTATCATCGCAGACCACCGAAAAACTCTGCCAAAAAATCATCCGAGCCATTATTTGAATAATTGAAAAGAATGATTAGATTATTTGAATAATTGAAAAGAATGATTATTTTCATTTTTTATTTAAAAAGTGCTTAAATTCGAAATTAGAAATTAGGTCAAAAATTTCATTCTTTTAACCTAGGTTGAAAAATATTTTGGGGTTGTTGAATTTTTGGGAAAAAAAAAGTTTTGGATGGAGAAATTGGGGATTTTGGAAAAGGATGGATTTTTCTATAGCTACAGGTTGGGGCTCTTCTACAAAATCTTGCCAGGAATGCTAAAGGAGGTAGGATTCATGTTTACTTTTTTGTTTCATTGTTCAATAAAAAATGGTGTTTGGTTGTTCTTCATGAAATGCTGATTTAAAAAAAAAAGAAGCCATGAATGTCCTCAGATTTGAGTTTCAGCTTTAAAAAAAATGGGTATGCATTGTTTTGTATTGTGGAAAAATGGTTAAATTAGTTTTGTATTGTGGAAAAGATTGTAAATTTTAGTTGCCTGGAAATGAAAATGCTAGTTTAAAAAATGGCTGAATCCATTTTCTATGTGTCTCAAAGAATTTCTGAGTCTTGTTTTTTTATTTGGGGGTTTTAGTTTACTTGTATTTTATTTGGGGCTTCTGGTGTTTTCTTCCTTTTTTTTAAAAAAGGGGCATGTTTATGTTGGTCCTTTACTATTCTGGAAAATATCCCCATTTTGTTCTCAAAATTATTTTGAGTATTGTCAGAAAAAAAATTTATATGTTGCTGATGTGTACCCAGTAACTGGGGTTTGAGTTTATTTGTTTTTTTAAAAATAATATTAAAGCTCAAATAAAAAAATAAAAAATAAAATATATACTGCGTTGTTTTTTTTTGTTGACTGGGGGCAGCGTGGGGAGAGCCATGGTCTCTACCCATGGCTGGGGAGAGTCATGGCTTCCCCAAGCCATGGGGAGAACCATGGTGTGGAGACCATGTCATGGCCCCCACAACCCCTTCCCAAAGGGAGAGGGGACCACGTGGTTCCCACTTGGTGGGGCCCGTGGCCATGGGGGCAGGGGGTTATAAGTTTTTTTTTGTGTGTTAAAAAAAAAAAAGTTTTTAAAGTTTGTTTTTAATAAAAAAAATAAATTTTATTTTATTTTTTTATTAAATTTTTTTCTTAAATATAGTTTTTAATTAATTATTAATTATTAATAATATATATTTATTAATGAAGATTAATATATATATTAATTAATAATTAATTTGAAAATTGAACATTATTAAATGTTATTATTAATATATGTATTATTAATGAAGATATATATATATATATATATATATATATATATATATATATATATATATATATAGTTGGATTATTGGGTATTATTAAATTATTGATTGTGTATATTTTATTAATCATGGGATTATAAATATATATTAGTTAATATTTAATTTTGGTAGCAGTATTAATGGGGAAATATCATTTTTGGGAAGAGGATGAAATATTATTTTAATTGGGAGATTGTAAAAAAAAATATACTTATTAATGGATGATTTTTAAATAATACCTTATTCAGGAACATAATATATTTTTTCGATCTGAATGATATAGGTCATCTGAGAACTTTAGAAATAGAATACTAAAATATATAAGTATTTGAAAAAAGAAATATTGAATATTGAATATTCTGAAAACTTAAATGATATGCTATTAGAATTATCAGAAATTTAATAATGCATCGATTGGAAAATTGATGAGTTAAGGATATCCTCATTTAATAAAATAAATGGTTTAGTTATATTCTTCCTCGATATTGTGAAATAGACAAATGATAATATGGCAAGTTTAATTTATGCATTCGCGTTTGTTTAAGTAATGGCAAGACCTTGATAGGTTTGTTTGGAAGACCCTGTTATGTTTGTTTATCTGGCTAAATTGTGGTTGGCCCTAGGATGGTCAGGCTCCTAGCTAGAGTACCATCAGGAAATGGACCTTTGTATTAGCTTTTAATATGCTTAGTTGGATCCGTTTCTATGTAGGGATCATTTAGGATTTATTGACCGAAGTGGTCGTTTGTATATTGGATGTGTTTGCCTAAAAGATAGGAATGTAAATAACATGAACCCTATGTAATCTTAATTTAATTAATTGCCGGCAAACCCAGAGATGTAGCCCTCTAGGGGTGAACTCCGAGATCATTTCTATGTTATGTGATGCTTTTGTCTCTCATGTTTAATACTTAGTGCTAGCGTGTATGGATGCATTATGTAAGTGTATAATGGGGATTTAATGTAGATAATTTTTTGAATGCATGAATATAGTCATCTTGTTAAATGCAATAAATGGATCATGAAGGAAAGTATTTTGTTAATGTTAATGAAAATCAGTAAGCATGGAAAGAACTCACTAGGTTATGATGGTATTTAAGCATGTAATGAAATTAGATGCATGGTATATGGTTAAGGAAAAGTTTGAATGGATAACAATTAATGGATGAACTTGTCATAATACCTAAATTGTAACTCTAATGGATGAACTTCGTTTAGTTACTTACCTTTTTATCTTAATTAATGAACATCATCATAATAGCTATATTTTACTAAATTGGATGAATTCATTTAGTTATTTATGTTTTATTCTAAATAAATGGTCTTCATCAAATTAGTTTCATTCTAACTATAATTGGGTGAACTCAATTGGTTATCCACATTATAACCTTAATAAATGAACTTCATCCTAATACCTACATTTTAACTATAATGGATGAACTCATACGGTTATTTACATTTTAACCTTAATAAATGAACTCCATCTTCTTAGCAATATTATAATTACAATGGATGAACTCATATGGTTAATTACATTTTAACCTCTATAAATGAACTTCTATATATTAGTTATATTGTATCTAAAATAGATGGAGTCGTCACATTAACCATATTTTAACCTTAATGGATGAATTTGCAATTGATCTATGTTTTAACTTCTATGGGTAAATTTCCTCATGTTAGCCTCATCTTCAACCATAATAGATGAACGCTTCCTAATTTCTATAATGTTAATTCACTGAACAAATTATATCCATGTTTCAAGTAATAACATGTAATTAAGATATTCTGCTTAATTGGATCAGATGTCGTGAGTTGAGTTAGGTGTTAGGTTACGTAATCACGTTGGGAAACTCCTTAGGTTCATTTAGTCTTCTGCTGTGTTATCTAAGTGTTAGATAAATCCAATGCATCTTAATGCCGTGTCTTATGAATATATTATAAAAAAAAAAATTACACTCCATTTGAGTGTTTTAGCTTTATCCCTTCGGGGTTTCCTGGGAAGGCATTACACTTGGTATCAGAGTCCATGTTGCAACACTGGGATCTCTGGTTTTGCTTGTGCCCTTAGTTGTTGTGTGGTGTATCGACCTTATATTGTATTCTTGTCCTCCTTGTTGTTAGAGTGTGATTTAGCAGACCTTAACTTGTGTGTAACATGTGTGTTCACACCTTGTCCTCACCTTCTTGATGTGGGCATGTTGGAGTGATTGTATGTGCTTTGTCTGCTTATGGAGGTATTGGTCTACGATTTCTCTTATTTTGAAGGAGAGTCATATGTACCTTCCTTTTGATTCGTTGTACTCTTTTGACTGGACCATTTGGGTTGGTTAGTGTTGTCTTGGATCTAAAAGTATGAAATGTGCTTATTTAAGGTTGTGATCTAGTGTAGTGTTGTTCGCTTGAAGGACTAGTGTGGTAGATATTGAATGCCTATTATGTAGTAAATTGAATAATTATCACCCTTCCTCCTGTCTCTCTCTCTAGAAAGTAAAACAATTTTGATATGTGTAATTATCTCTTATTTGAGTTTAAGTAAAACAATTTTGATATGTGTAATTATCTCTTATTTGAGTTTTCTTTTGCGAGAGAAGGTTGTGACTTCTTGAGCCCTTGTGTGAGCCTTATAACACTTATGTGTATTTAGATTATAAAGGGCTTTGGGTTTGGAAGTTAATATTGGTTATTGAGAAAAATTGTATGTTTACATTAAGGAATTCTCCATGTGTCTCGTAGGAGTAACATAATTAAATTCTATCTTAAGTAATGTGCATTAATATGCGAATAGTTGATTTTGTGAAACTGCTTTAGTTGTAAAAGGAAGTATCAAAAGGGAACATGTTATAGTAACTTTGAGAGTGTCTTAAGATGTTCCACGAAATATTGGTTATGTGATTCTTCACCCAGTTTGATTGAGGACCTATTTTTAGCAATGCTCCTTTGAACTTGCTTTCGGATATAGATAATTGCCTTAGTGTGTTTAGAAGGTGCAAATAAAAGACTTGTTTGATGTGTATGCATTAATGTGTGTTAATTAGTTGATAGCTCCTCATTTACCTTCTTGTCATATTTTGATTTTCAATGATAGATTGCAGATTTTGATATGTTTTTGTATTAAATTAGGGATAGTGAGTGTTCTCAAGAGGTCTTGTATTACCGAAAAATTGTCTGTCTTGATTTCATGTTTGGAAAACTGGAACATTCTATTGCAACCTTAATAATTGGAAATATCATGTTAGGTTGTTTTGGCATCTTCCTAGAAAGATAGCAAAATGAAAATCGTGCAACTAAAATGATAGACTTATATCTGAGCATATAGTGTGCTCTTGTTGATCTTGTGTATTCATAGGAAATAGATGATTTTCCAACTCTCTCTTCCTCCTCTTGCCTAAATTATAAGGTTTTTTTTTTTTGAAATGCTATTAAGAATGCAGTGATTTAAGAAGAATTTTTATAACGAATATGAAATTGTATGTTGCTTTTGGCTTCTAATTGAAAGAGGAAATTTTTTTGCTTTGGAAAAGAAAATTGCGTAGTTAGTAATGTGAATGCAAATGCTTAGTGGAATTTGAGAAAGATATCGGAATGATGTTATTTCCTTGTGTAAATTTGAATTGTTAAGAATTTCAGTACGTGTAACTAGAGTAAACTTTATTTAGTGAATCATGTGGAAAGCATAAGTAAAACCCTTCTTGAGTAGATGATAGCATATTGAAAATTACCCCCATAAATGTGACTAAACCAGTAATCGTGCTATACCTTGTGTGTTGTAAGAAACCCGTGCTTTCTATGTGTACCCATGGGATGGTGAAGTAATCAACCATGGAGGATATGTTTGCTTATGAGTATGGGAAACCATACTATTTATGTGGTGTTGCTTATTTGTTCCCTTACTGAGTGCCAGCCCATGGGTTGTTGATAAGACAGTATGTGAAGGGGTAGTATTAGAAGTCACCATTCCTTGAATAGTGTGGAATGGCGTATGAGTAATGTTGACACGAAGCGACTTTAGCTTCTCTATTTTGAGGAAAAAAATATAGTTATGTAATGAAACTATATTATAGGTGTACTCAATACTTTCCCTTATGATGAACCGATGTATAAGGTTCATGTGTGCTAGCCTAATTCCTATCCTTTATTTTGAACATATAGATGACAGTTCTTGAGCATAACGATGGATTTTATTGGAGCAGCTTTTGCCTTGTCTTCATGAGAGGCATGTTATTTTTTGCATGAGCTACCAATTGACTAGTGTTGGTAGACTTGTGGGTAGACCTTAGCCATGTATACCTATGGCTTACGGTGAGTATCCTAAGAGGTACGTCGCTATGCAGGGTGTGACTTGCGCATGCCCTTGTCCACGAGGTACACTGCCATGTGGGATACGTCCATTGCGTGCCCTTTCTGCTTGGAGTATTGCCATGCCATGCGGAGACACGATGCAGGACGTAGTAGACATTGCCATGCGACCTACCAATAGGTTTAGGGTAGAGCCATGCCGCGTGATGACATAATGCGGGGTGATGTCGAGGTGTACATTGCCATGCCATGCGAATGTGTGACTAGGCCACACCACATGATGAGCTACTGCGATAGCTAGATGATTGTTCCTTCCTTCCTTGTTGGTGGCTAGATGCTAGTCACATAGTGATGTAATGTGCACTTATGATTTTTTATTTTTTTTATTTATTTCCTTGTGGGCTAGCAATTTATTTTATTTTGACCTTGAAGGTTTAGCCACGATCTTGCGATCTTTTGCTTACTTGATTTGATGTTGCAATTCCGAAATTATTTCCTTGCCTCACTATTGGAATTTACGATTATTATCTTTATTCTTCTATACTTGGGTGGTTAAACTGGTTTATCCTTGTTGTTTTTGTATGCTAGTCTTGTGTTGGAATGTGAATTCCTCTCCAAGAATGTAGGAGACGGGCTTGGTTGAGTGTATACAAGGAAGTGGACATAGGGAACCTTGAGGATGGGGGTATGTGAGGCTGTGAGACAGCTAGGATCCATTACCTACCTATGAGTGGTGACTATCTCTTGGAGGCTAACCACCTTACGCAACAAGGGATGTTCACGAGGGTCTTGTATGGAAGGTAGCACCACTATGGTGTACCCTAGCACCATCAAGCCCTTGAGTGAGTTGTTGGATATTTATGATTAGGTTATTTGTTTTGAGATTAGACATAGAGATGTTGATCATGCATGTTATCTTTGACCGAGCATTAGACATGCTCACATGTGGCCTTTTGTGTTGTGCAATTCCAGTTATGTGGATGGTTATTATGTGAAATCATGGATTAAATGGCGTTAACTTGTCACTATGTTATGGGACATAGTCATTGGAAAGGTTCTTTTATGCCTGGAAAGTGTAAACAAATTGAGTTATTTACGTTGCTCTTATTTATTGAAAGATAACTTGGTCTTAGGAATTTATATTTGAAACTAGTTCTATGCGATAAAGTTTTCTAAAAGATGTAATGGTAAAGGAAATTGATCATGATGGCATGTTTTCTTGTCCTGCTTGGTAGAATGAATATGGTAATTGTGGTTTACCTCTTTTAGTGCTTTGATTGGTGTAATGAAAGGAAGAAAATTCTTGTTTCTCTACTATGATTGTGGATAATTCCTAGAATATTTTAAGAAGTGTATGGCTTTAGAGGTATCTTGCCTATGAATATGGACATTCTTAGAGGTTTTAGCAATAATGTTTCATTTATTTATGAAAAGGTTCATATGTGTAAACTTCTAATTGTTAAATGAGTTTCAGGGCTAATACCTGTGCATGATTTCCATCTAGCCTTACGACTTCCGGGAGTAAGTCGAAGCCTGGGGGGGGGGGAATGTAGTGCCCTACCCTAGTCAGCCTTGTACCTATTGGCATTATAACAGACAATGAGAGATTGTTGGCATTTCAATAAGGATATTGAGAAGGTTGTTGATGATTATGGATATAATTGATTAAGGATGTTTACTGTCTTAATATTATTATTTTATCATTGATGTCAAGAAATTGATTTTCTAATTCAGTATGATGTTGCCATATCTTAAGAAGAATGATTTGATGAGTATAAAAATGTCGGTAAAAGACACAGAAAGAATGTGATGAATAAGGGGAGGAATAAGTTATTCAATGGGAAACTATTATCGAGTTAGACAATGATGAGATCATGATGTTTAGATTCTTTTGATATCCTACATATGTTATTGATTGTAAGGTTAATACTATACTATGTTACCGAGTAAAGAACCTAGTTGGTAAACCCTAAGGAACCTAGTCGGTAAACCCTAAGGTTATCGCTATCGGTTAATGAAGGCAGAATGGCTACCGAGTGAAGTTTAGTATTTACCAAGTTGCAACCGAGTAATAACAGAATGCATTGAATGAATTATTTAATGAAGGAAGTTGATGAGCTAGAACTGATTAAATGATTGGTATGCCGTGCATGAAGTTTGTTAAAGAATCTATGGTAAAGGAAAATTGGCAGGAAGATCTACAACGCAGATTGAACCGCAATAACCTTGTGCAAGTTCCAAGAAAGGACTGCAAGTCCCGAAGCAAGGTAAAATATTTTCAGATCAAAAGATACATTGAACTTGGTCAAGTTTGAAGATCTAATGGCTATGATTGATCATGGGATATGTGATCAAAGAGATTAAGCAGTTAGCAAATTGTTTATAAATAAGGAACTATTGATAAACAATGCATGTGGGCAAGTGTATGCACATGGATGCTACATAGTGATTACCAAGCACAGAAGCTTGAAGACCTGTTTGAATAACAGAGTATAGAGCTTAGCAAATGGACAAGATAAGTCCTATGACTAGATTGTATTAAACAAATAAGAATCTGCTTTAGCATTTTAGATGTGAAGTTGCAGATAGATTTTTATTACTATTATTTTGTAAAGTGACAGAAAATCTCTTAACCGAGTGGACTTAACAGTCTTATTTGTAAAACCCTCTAGCAAGGTGACATTCTGATTGAGTGTTTGAAATCCTTTAACAAGGTCACTTCTAACAAGGTGAAGATCCTAACAGATCTGAGGGAAATCCCTTAACTGGGTCACATCTAGCAATGTGTTTGTAATCTTTAACAGGATTTGCTTTTAACCGAGCATACTCTAGAAGAGTATATTTCTTAATGGGTCTGAAATCCCACAGTGGTTTTTCCTATTTAGGTTTCCACGTTAAATCTGGTGTTATGAGTGTTATGATTTTTATATTCTTTTGAGTTTGCATGTTTAGCAGTTTTGGTTATATTACTGAAGTATATGTTACCGAGGTTGAATCTATTGTTTTTATGGAAGATTAAGTTTGTATGACTCACCCCCCCTCTCATCTTATTAGCTTGGCATATGTACTTAACGTTAAGTATCAGAACTATCAATTGGTATCAGAGCATTGGACTCCGGAAGAAAAGTTTAAAGGTACTTGAGTCAAAGATCCAAAGATGTACAAGAGGGATGCACCGAAGCTGAACAAGTCAAGTTTCTCTACATGGCAGAAAAGGATGAAGTTGCACCTATCAGGAGTTGGAGAATATGTTGTATATTATCTGGAGAATGATTTGATTACACTGAGCACCTATCCATTGACAATGGAAGAGATAAAGGAAAAGCAAGAACATATCCAAGCAATGATTGAAATAACATCTGCATTGACTGACTTAGAGTTTAATGATCTAGAAGGCTACAATGATGCAAAGGCAATGTGGGACAAGCTCATATCTGTGTATGGTGGAGATGAACATGTTCAAAGAGAAAAAGTGGATAGTCTAAGAGGACAATTTGAATCTATGAGGATGAATGAAGGTGAGAACATAACCCAGTATAGTACAAGACTAAAGGAGATTGTCAATCAAATCAAAGGAGTAGGTGGAACTATTAAAGAAAAGGATATAACAAGTAAGTTGTTAAGAACCCTTCTACCAGCTTATACAATCCAAGTCTCTGCAATCAATGAATTGAGGTCTGTACCCAGTATGTCAGTTTCTTTAGATGCTACTATTGGTAAGCTACATGCATTTGAGTTAAGTAATTTTGATAACAGTGGGTCTTCAGTAAATAAAGTTGAATCTACATTCAGTTCTTTTCATATTGGTGAATCTGATGATTACAATGATAGAATGAGTAAGTACACTAAAGGGGATCATAGTGGAGCAAGTGAAAGATTTCGCAAGAACATGGAAGAAGTACACAAACTGTATGAGGAAATCAGAAAGCAAGAAGAGTTTGAAGCACTATTAGCTAGAAGGTTACCGAGAGGCATAGGTAAGTATAAAGGAAAACTACCTTTGAAATGTTTCAATTGTGATAAGATAGGACATATGGCTTCTAACTGTCCTAACAAAGATTCTACTAAAAAGAGAGATTACTGAGATGACAGATAGAAAAATAATCATTACAGAGGATATCGAGACTTCAAAAGAAGAGATAGAAAGTCATGCTTAATAGCTGATGAGGAATCCAATGATGATAAATCAGATGAAACTGATACAGAGGAAGTAGTTTATGTGGCTATCAAAGATGGATCAAATGAAGAAAGGTATGAAGAAAAAGCCCTAATATCTCACATAAATACTAATGATTCTTGGATCATAGATAGTGGATGCTCACATCACATGACAGGTGATAAACACAAGTTTGTTATATTAGAAGATTATGATGGAGGTTATATAAGATTTGGTAATGATTTACCATGTCTGGTAAAAGGTAAAGGATCTACAACACTTCTTGACAATGCAAGATGCAATGATGTTTATTGGGTTGAAGGATTGAAATATAGTTTGTTGAGTGTAGCACAGCTAAACAATATAGGTTACTGAATAGAATTTCAGAAAGGAATTGTCAAAGTTTGTGACAAGCATGGAAAGTTAGCTACTACCAGGACACAAACAAAAGGTAACACATCTCACCTTGACTCAACTCGGAATAAGTGTCTGTATGCAAAGATAGATGATACCTGGTTATGGCATAAAAGGTTTTGTCATGTAAATTTTGATAATCTGATCAAAATAAGTAAGAAGCACCGAGTAAGAGGTCTATCGAGTCTTGAAAAACCTAAGAATGCTATGTGTCAAGGATGCCAGATGGGTAAAATGACAAGATCAATCTTTACAAGTAAGTCCTACACTTCTAAGGGAATTTTATATCTTGTGCACACTGATCTTTGTGATCCTATGAAAGTTCAAAGTTATTATGGTAATAAATATTTCATATTATTTGTGGATGATTATTCAAGGATGATGTCAGTTATGTTTTTAAAAGAAAAATCAGAAGCTTTTCAAATGTTTAAATGGTACAAGGCAAGAGTTGAAAATGAAACAGGAAGACAACTGAAATGTCTTAGGTCAGATAGAGGAGGAGAGTTTACCTCTAATGAGTTCAACTTATTCTGCAATGATCATGGTATAAAAAGACAAGTCTCTGCACTGAGAACTCCACAACAAAATGGAATAGCTGAGAGAAGAAACATATCTATTGTGGATTGTTCCAGAACCCTGATGATTGAAAAGAAAGTGCCACAAACATTTTGGATAGAAAATAAGCACAACAGTTTACACCCTGAACCGAGTACAACTGAAGAAAGGAACTTTGAAGACACCATATGAAATCTGGTATGACAAGAAACCTAATGTAAGTTACTTCAAAATCTTTGGGAGTAGATGCTATGTTCACAAAGATAATAGAAATGGAAAGTTTGATCAGAAAAGTGAAGAAGGAACATTTTTTGGTTATTCTTCTAGAAGTAAAGCATTTAAATGTCTGATCAAATCATCTAACATAATAGTAGAAAGTGAAAATGTGAAAATTGATGAATTTGTAGAAAGAAATGATGAAGGAAACTCCAAGGAACCAGAAGATTATGAAGGACATGTCTATGTTTAACCAACAAGTCCTACTAAGAAAACTGTAGAAGGAAATCAAGATAATTTTCAGATACTTTAAAGGCACTGAGGATTATGGCTTAGTATATCAGAAAGGAAATGACTTTGATTTAAAAGTTTATACTGATGCTGATTGGGTAGGCAACATTGATGACGGAAAAAGCACAAGTGGAGGAGCTTTCTTTTTAGGAGAAAGACTAGTGAGTTGGCTTAGCAAGAAACAAGGATGTGTTTCACAGTCAACAACAGAAGCTGAATATGTTGCTGCAGCATTGAATTGTACCAATATAGCATGGATCAAACAACTGTTAGAAGGTATAAATGAGAAAGTTACCGAGCCAGTAACTATATTATGTGACAATACTAGTGCCATTAACATTTCAAAGAATCCTATTATGCACTCTAAGACAAAGCACATCTCTATCAAATATCATTATCTTAGAGAAGAAGCTCAAGAGAAGAAAGTGGTGTTGGAGTATGTTAGCACAAAGGAACAAATAGCAGATATCTTTACCAAGCCACTGCCAAGGGACACTTTTGAGTTTCTTAGAAGTAAGTTAGGGGTCCTACCCCTATCTTCTACTCACTGATCGAGTTCGGTGAATGCATCAATTCGATGAATCTATAGAATATTATGTGTGGATTGATGCTTATTTACACACTTTAGGATGTTTTCTAAAGGTGTGTAGGAAACAATAATAGGGAACAAGAATTCAAGACAAAATGCTCTGACCAAGACTAAGTTGACACATAATAGCAGGAAATCACTTCATACATGAAGAAATTATGTTTTAGTTCTTTACTTTTTGGCATTGTTGTCAAAGGGGGAGAAGACTGAAGAAAAGGGGAGAAGACTAATGTATGGGGGAGAAAAATGATGACAGGGGGAGAGCATTTTAGCATTTCAGCAATCTAAATCAATTAGGTCAAATCAATTGATTTTGCCATCAATGCCAAAGGGGGAGATTGTTGGCATTTCAATAAAGATATTGAGAAGGTTGTTGATGATTATGGATATAACTGATTAAGGATGTTTACTATCTTAATATTATTATTTTGTCATTGATGTCAAGAAATTGATTTTCTAATTCAGTATGATGTTGCCATATCTTAAGAAGTATGATTTGATGAGTATAAAGATGTCGGTAAAAGATACAGAAAGAATGTGATGAATAAGGGGAGGAATAAATTATTCAATGGGCAACTATTAACGAGTTAGACAATGATGAGATCATGATGTTTAGATTGTTTTGATATCCTACATATGTTATTGATTGTAAGGTTAATACTATACTATGTTACCAAGCAAAGAACCTAGTCAGTAAACCCTAAGGAACCTAGTCGGTAAACTCTAAGGTTATCGCTATCGGTTAATGAATGCAGAATGGCTACCAAGTGAAGTTTAGTAAATACCAAGTTGCAACCAAGTAATAACAGAATGCATTGAATGAATTATTTAATGAAGGAAGCTGATGAGCTAGAACCGATTAAATGATTGGTATGTCATGCATGAATTTTGTTAAAGAATCTATGGTAAAGGAAAATTGGCAGGAAGATCTATAACGCAGATTGAACTGCAATAACCTTGTGCAAGTTCCAAGAAAGGACTGCAAGTCCCGAAGCAAGGTAAAACATTTTCAGATCGAAAGATACATTGAACCTGGTCAAGTTTGAAGATCTGATGGCTATGATTGATCATGGGATATGTGATCAAGGAGATTAAGCGGTTAGCAAATTGTTTATAAATAAGGAACTATTGATAAACAATGCATGCGGGCAAGTGTATGCATAGGGATGCTACATAGTGATTACCGAGCACAGAAGCTTGAAGACCTATTTGAATAACAGAGTATAGAGCCCAACAGATGGATAAGATAAGTCCTATGACTAGATTGTATTGAGCAAATAAGAATCTGCTTTAGCATTTTAGATGTGAAGTTGCAGATAGATTTTTATTACTGTTATTTTTTAAAGTGATAGAAAATCTCTTAACCGAGTGGACTTAATAGTCTTATTTGTAAAACCCTCTAGCAAGGTGACATTCTGATTGAGTGTTTGAAATCCTTTAACAAGGTCACTTCTAACAAGGTGAAGATCCCAACAGATTTGAGGGAAATCCCTTAACTGGGTCACATCTAGCAATGTGTTTGTAGTCTTTAACAGGATTTGCTTTTAACTGAGCATACTCTAGAAGAGTATATTTCTTAATGGGTCTAAAATCCCACAGTGGTTTTTCCCTATTTAGGTTTCCATGTTAAATCTAGTGTTATGAGTGTTATGATGTTTATATGCTTTTGAGTTTGCATGTTTAACAGTTTTGGTTATATTACTGAAGTATATGTTACCGAGGTTGAATTTGTTGTTTTTATGGAAGATTAAGTTTGTATGATTCACCTCCCCTCTCATGTTATTAGCTTGGCATCTGTACTTAACATTAAGTATCAGAACTATCAGTACCATTGGTTTGACTTTGGTTGAATTTTCCTATGTGGCATTCTTGAATGGTTGAATTACCATTATGTAATGTTGTAGATTGGATAATATGAATATTGTGCATACCTGTTATTGTGCTTTCGCATCGATTCTTGTGTAAGTTTAATTGTTTCCCTAATTCTTGTTATAAATCTCAAGCTAATGCCTTCATTGAATATGTATATATATGTATGTTTGTGTGACTAATGGTTGCAGGAGATTGCAAGTACAATACCACCTAGGTGCGAGGTTCGTCTCCATCGGGATTCGTAGGGTTGAGTATACCTTTTTCTTCCTTAGGATTTGGATTAGGTGGTCGTTAAACCCTCGTCTTGCCTTAGCCATGATCAAGTGAACGTCGTGTGTGGTCCGTCGATTTCCTTTTCGTATGGGTTTGCGTGTCGTGTGATTGGTTGGCTTTCTTGGTTTGCATGCCTTACGTGTGGTAAAATGTAGTACTTTATCTTAAGTATTTAATTTGATTTAATGTGTTCATTTACACATTAATAATTGAGAAATCAAAATAAATAGGTTTCTTTTAGGTGATTAATCATTAATTAAAAAGGATCGCTATATTTATGGTTGTAGCAAGTTTAAGTATTTAATTTAATTTAATGTGTTCATTTATGCATTAGTAATTAAGGAATTAAAATAAATTTGTTTCTTTTATGTGAATAATCATTAATTAAAAAAGATCGCTTTATTTATGTTTGTTGCGAGTTTAATTTAATGGTTAATTTTAAATAACGAATTTAATTAGTTTATGCGTTTTAAAAAGGAAAGATTTAAAGTTATTTGAAATAGAAAGAAGTTAATCTCTTTTGCGTTTTGGAAAAGAAAGATTAATTTTACTTATTTAAGAATATTAATTTTGATTAGAAAAGTAAGTTTTATTCATATATATTTTGATTTAGTGTGAAAGAGTGATTTTGGGAATTAATTTAATTAAAATATTTTATCCTCGTCAATATTGTGAAAAATAAATGTTAGCTTAGTTAATAATTAAATGAGAGAGAAGCTTTTTAATTTTTAATTAGAAAAGCAAGTTAGATTATTTGAATAATTGAAAAGAATGTTTATTTTCATTTTTTATTTAAAAAGTGCATAAATTCGAAATTAGAAAATTAGGTCAAAAATTTCATTCTTTTAACCTAGGTTGAAAAATATTTTGGGTTTGTTGAATTTTTGGGAAAAAAATATTTTTGGATGGAGAAATTGGGGATTTTGGAAAAGGATGGATTTTTCTACAGCTGCAGGTTGGGGATCTTTTTCAAAATCTTGCCAGGAATGCTAAAGGAGGTAGGATTCATGTTTACCTTTTTATTTTGTTGTTAAATAAAAAATGGTGTTTGGTTGTTCTCCATGAAATGCTGGTTTAAAAAAAGAAGAAGCCATGAATGTCCTCAGATTTGAGTTTCAGTTTTAAAAAAAATGAGTATGCATTGTTTTGTATTGTGGAAAAATGGTTAAATTAGTTTTGTATTGTGGAAAAGATTGTAAATTTTAGTTGCCTGGAAATGAAAATGCTAGTTTAAAAAATGGCTGAATCCATTTTCTGTGTGTCTCAGAGAATTTCTGAGTCTTGTTTTTTTATTTGGGGGTTTTAATTTACTTGTATTTTATTTGGGGCTTCTGGTGTTTTCTTCCTTTAAAAAAAAAAAAGGGGTATGTTTATGCTGGTCCTTTACTATTCTGGAAAATATCCCCATTTTGTTCTCAGAAATTGTCTGAGTATTGTCAAAAAAAATTTTATATGTTGTTGTTGTGTACCCAGTAACTAGGGTTTGAGTTTATTTGTTTTTTTTTAAATAATATTAAAGCTCAAATAAAAAAAATAAAAAATAAAATATTTACTGTGTTGTTTTTTCTTTGTTGACTGGGGGTAGCATGGGGAGAGCCATGTTCTCGACCCATGGCTGGGGAGAGTCATGGCTTCCCCAAGCCATGGGGAGAACCATGGCGTGGAGACCATGTCATGTTCCCCACAACCCCTTCCCAAAGGGAGAGGGGACCATGTGGTTCCCACTTGGTAGGGCTCGTGGCCATGGGAGGGGGGGGTTATAAGCTTTTTTTTTTTTTGTGCTAAAAAAAAATAAAGGATTTAAAGTTTGTTTTTAATAAAAGTTTTTTTTAAATTATTTTTTTTATTAAAAGTTTTTCTTAAATATAGTTTTTAATTAATTATTAATTATTAATAATATATATTTATTAATGAAGATTAATATATATATTAATTAATAATTAATTTGAAAATTGAACATTATTAAATGTTATTATTAATATATGTATTATTAATGAAGATATATATATATATATATATATATATATATATATAAATAAATTTTTAGTTGGATTATTGGGTATTATTAAATTATTGATTGTGTATATTTTATTAATCATGGGATTATAAATATATATTAGTTAATATTTAATTTTGGTAGTAGTATTAATGGGGAAGTATCATTTTTGGGAAGAGGATAGAATATTATTTTAATTGGGAGATTGTAAAAAAAATATACTTATTAATGGATGATTTTTAAATAATACCTTATTTAGGAACATAATATGTTTTTTCGATCTGAATGATATAGGTCATCCGAGAACTTTAGAAATAGAATACTAAAATATATAAGTATTTGAAAAAAGAAATATTGAATATTGAATATTCTGAAAACTTAAATGATATGCTATTAGAATTATCAGAAATTTAATAATGCATTGATTGGAAAATTGATGAGTTAAGGATATCCTCATTTAATAAAATAAATGGTTTAGTTATATTCTTCCTCGATATTGTGAAATAGACAAATGGTAATATGGCAAGTTTAATTTATGTATTCGCGTTTGTTTAAGTAATGGCAAAACCTTGATAGGTTTGTTTGGAAGACCCTGTTATGTTTGTTTATCTGGCTGAATTGTGGTTGGCCCTAGGATGGTCAGGCTCCTAGCTAGAGTACCGTCAGGCAATGGACCTTTGTATTAGCTTTTAATATGCTTAGTTGGATCTGTTTCTATGTAGGGATCATTTAGGATTTATTGACCGAAGTGGCTGTTTGTATATTGGATGTGTTCGCCTAAAAGGCAAGAATGTAAATGACATGAACCCTATGTAATCTTAATTTAATTAATTGCCAGAGGGGTCTTGTAGTTGAGCAGATCTGGAGATGTAGCCATCTAGGGGTGAACTCCGAGATCATTTCTATGTTATGTGATGCTTTTGTCTCTCATGTTTAATACTTAGTGCTAGCATGTGTGGATGCATTATGTAAGTGTATAATGGGGATTTAATGTAGACAATTTTTTGAATGCATGAATATAGTCATCTTGTTAAATGCAATAAATGGATCATGAAGGAAAGTATTTTGTTAATGTTAATGAAAATAAGTAAGCATGGAAAGAACTCACTAGGTTATGATGGTATTTAAGCATGTAATGAAATTAGATGCATGGTATATGGTTAAGGAAAAGTTTGAACGTAATGAATGGATAACAATTAATGGATGAACTTGTCATAATACCTAAATTATAACTCTAATGGATGAACTTAATTTAGTTACTTACCTTTTTATCTTAATAAATGAACATCATCATAATAGCTATATTTTACTAAATTGGATGAATTCATTTAGTTATTTACGTTTTATTCTAAATAAATGATCTTCATCAAATTAGTTTCATTCTAACTATAATTGGGTAAACTCAATTGGTTATCCACATTATAACCTTAATAAATGAACTTCATCCTAATACCTACATTTTAACTATAATGGATGAACTCATACGGTTATTTACATTTTAACCTTAATAAATGAACTCCATCTTCTTAGCAATATTATAATTACAATGGATGAACTCATATGGTTAATTACATTTTAACCTCTATAAATGAACTTCGATATATTAGTTATATTGTATCTAACATAGATGGAAACGTCACGTTAACCATATTTTAACCTTAATGGATGAATTTGCAAGTGATCTATGTTTTAACTTCTATGGGTAAATTTCCTCATGTTAGCCTCATCTTCAACCATAATAGATGAATGCTTTCTAATTTCTATAATGTTAATTCACTGAACAAATTATATCCATGTTTCAAGTAATAACATGTAATTAAGATATCCTGCTTAATTGGATCAGATGTCGTGAGTTGAGTTAGGTGTTAGGTTACGTAATCACGTTGGAAAACTCCTTAGGTTCGTTTAGTCTTTCGTTGTGTTATCTAAGCGTTAGATAAATCCAATGCATCTTAATGCTATGTCTTATGAATATATTATTAAAAAAAAAAAAATTTACACTCCATTTGAGTGTTTTAGCTTTATCCCTTTGGGGTTTCCTGGCGGGGCATTACAATTTCAGTGTAAGACAAAATTAAATAAAAATAACAGCAGTATAATACATTACAAAATTTAATCAAAATGCTTTTCTTATAAGAATGTTTGAACACAAGTTGTCAATTTTTACAAATGGGTAAAATGCCCAACTAGTCTCTCATTCCTAATAAATGAGGACTTTACTAAATAAACACATTTCTTTCTTTCAAAATAAATACAACAATTACATTCTTATTTCTTTTTGCAACTAAAAACAAATTAGCAGCATCCTAGCTTTCTTTTTTTTTCTTTCCTCTTTCCAAGCAACCTACATACAAAACATAAGGTTGTGACCATGGGGTGCTCACCTCCCAGCCTAGGCTTACTAGAAGCCACCCCCGAGCTTGGAGAACCAAGTCCTAGATGGGTTACACTCAAGCAAACACAAACAAGCAAGGGGAAAAAAAACTCAACAAACACATTCCCATCCCAAAGTTGAAACTTCATCACATAATGTGATGTTTTACAAGGGCGGAAGTGGACCAAGTACCTTTGAGGAGAACTGCTAGATAGTAAATCACAGCCAACTCATGGCATACAAGAACACAACAAAAATCATCTTAACCCTACATCCTTATGACCCCCAAAGGCATACATGCCATATTTTTTCCCCTTATGACCCCCGAATGCATAAACAAAACTATGCAACAAGGGTCACATTGACAAACCCTTGAGACCACTCTCATGATGAGAGCCTCTCACTCTAAGGTTGTCAGACTCCTTCCACCTCCAAGACCATTTTTCCCTCCCAAGGGTAAGATGGCCTTGGATACTCCCAAAACACAATAAAATGCATACCAAAAAGATGGGGAAAGAACCACATTAAAAACTTTCACAAATACAATACAAGGAAAGATACAATATTTACATTCAAGCATTTCTACAAACATATTTTGACATACAAGTAAGAAAATGCACCTACCTTGAATCTGCCAAGGGTATTCTAGGGATAGCTTGGAGAAGAGTAGCCCAATCCATAAATCTTTTCTACAACACTTAGCCAAAATTCCTATTCCAAAACTGGTATTTTTCAAAATTGCAAGATCTCCAAAGATGGAGAGTGGGTGATTAACTCACTAAGTCTGAATCTCTAGCCTAAGAAGGCTTCTCTCACTCATTTCAACCTCTTGGATAGAGTGAGAGACTCTCATTGGTTGGTCTTCCCTAGGTCTTACACACTCCCTAACCAAGGCACCTCAAGAAGAGGAATGACACATACCAAGAAGGTTATCTAACCAAGGATGGCACTCCTAAAGATGAAATTCAACCATTTAGGAAAACCCACTTTTTTGGGTGGTTAAACAAGCCCTAGGGGAAAGACACATGACCAAATTTGGCCCTCACCCATAGGTACCCCATGAGGCCCAATAAAAATTCCCCAAAACTGACTCTAGGAGTTGATTTAACCCTTTGAAAGTCCACCTAAATTTAACTTGCGGGTCAAGTTTGAGTTGACCCTCCTTATGGCTCACTATCCTAGATTTCTTGTAACCTTCAAGGATAATTTGGAAATATATCAATTAAACAAAAAGTAAATCTCTCAAAAAGGTAACATGACAATTGCCAACACAACATACAACATGTGTGTCAAGTGACACTACAAAATAATTCCACATCACAAATACACACATGGCAATTGCCCCTTGAATGATTTAAACAATTTAATAAATACAATTTACACACATGCAAACATTTACGTTTACGAATAAAATACAATACATATGAGGTGTTGTCTCTCCAAATAGACAACCCCTTGTTTTACAAACGCACATAGTCCTAGGCTTGATTCTCCATAATGTTTCCATGGTCACATGGATAATTTCCTACGCATCTCAATTACACATTAGTACTTTCCAACAGTCTCATATAATATTAAACCACATAAATAAGAAGACACATCAATCACTCTGCATACAATTGACATCATACAATTCAATTTTCTATATATCAAGAAAATCATCATAAGCACTTATCATAGTCCTCATAAACTAAATCCATTCATAAGATATGTATCATATTTCTAGCATCCTAATAAAGTCCTACAAATCAAATAATGGCATACAACATCTCAATGTTACCCTATTCTAGAATCATATAAAATTCTATATCCACAAAGCATAGAAATGAAGCATCAATATATCAATGTTATCGAATTCGTGGGATCATATAAAGTTCTATATCCATAATGCATAAAAATAAAGCATCCATAATAGTTCCAACATGAAAATCACTGAAATACTAGGATGGGTCGGGGTAGGGCCTCATAGACACACCTCCTAGTTCGACAACAATCACTTTCACACTTTATCAAATTTTCCAACAAATCATTCAATAAATCCATTGACCTTATAAAAAAATACATTAGGTTGGTAACACAACACAAACCCTAAAATTCTCATAGAGATTACAAACACATTGCTTCAATCTTGACCATTAGATTACATTACAACAACTTTACATTTTTCTAGGCATCGACAACTGCTTCTGAATCATCGCACATTGAATCTTGTAACACATCAAACTTTTGTCACTTCATACTATGAATTTGATCATTCCCAAGATAAACAGTTATCTTTATGTGCCAAAACCTTCTAGAAACTCATCACGTGCAACATGTTTTCATGGCATCCTCATCACCGGTCATCATACAATCATAAATCATCACAACCGATCTCCAAGCTTCATTGGTTAGGGTTCTACTTCTCAACTGGATAGGGATACCGGTTGATCTTCATTGCTTCATTACCAGTTGCTTTACTGCTTCATTACTGGTTGCTTTGCTACTTCATTACCAGTTGATATTGACATTAATGACAACACTATACTTTTTTAATGCAATCTTCATGCAATGCCAACATTCTCCCCCTTTGGTATTGATGGCAATACAAATATCAATACCAATTGATTTTCATGATTGAGAGTAAAACATATACTATCCTTCAAATGATTTGGGTATAGGAATCTTGGTTTATAGTTTTAAACATAAACTATCCTTCAACTATATCTTCATGTCTTCTATTGGTAACTGGTCTACAATTTGTCTTCTCTCCTTAACATATAAGGCTATCAATCATATACTTTTCCTTTGTTGTCCCTCAATCATATACTTTTTCCCCTTTGACAGCAATGCTAAAGTGAAGGTAAACCATTATGTTTCTTATCCATGCTTCACCGATCTACAATTAGCTTCTCCCCCTGTGGAGTAGCTACATTCTTCACCAATCCTTCTTCGAGATTTTCAATAGGCTCCGGGATTGATGTCTTCCATATCTGCTTAATTGACTTCATGTAGGGGTACAACCCCTAACTCACCTCTAAGATATTCAAATGTGGCCTTAGGTGGAGGCTTAGTAAAAATATCTGCTAGTTGTTCTTTAGTGGAAACATGCTCCAGTGATACATTTTTGCTTTGAACTTTCTCTCTCAGAAAATGATACTTCAGCTCTATATGCTTTGTCCTAGCATGCAACACCGGGTTCTTAGAAATATTTATAGCACTTGTGTTATCACAAAAAATTCTTACCAGTTTTGATATCTTCAACTTGAAACCTTCCAATATGTGTTTCATCCAAATTGCTTGTGTACAATTCATGTAAGATGCAACATACTCAACTTCTGTTGTTGATTGAGAGATACAACTCTATTTCTTGCTGCTCCAAGACACTAATCTATCTCCAAGAAAAAATGCTCCTCTGGTTGTACTTTTCCTGTCATTAACATTGTCTGCCCAATCTGCATTGGTATAGACCTTTAAGTCAAATTTTCCTGCATATGGATACCATAATCCATAATCTATTGTGTCTTTCAAGTATCTGAAAATTCTTTTAGTTGCAATTATGTGTGACTCCTTCGGATTTTTCTGAAATCTGGCAACCAATCCTACTACATGGGCAATGTTTGGTCTGTTGTGGACAACATAATGTAGCTTACCTATCATGGATCTGTATTCTTTGCAAAATCATCTTCCTTAGACAATTTACAACCTGTAACCATTGGTGTTCCAATTGGTTTACAATCTCCCATTCCAAAAGTTTTCAACACTTCCTTCACATACTTGGATTGTGTGATAAAAATTCCTTCCTTCATCTGTTGGATTTGCAAACCTGTGAATTTTTTTATCTCACCTACCAATGACATCTCAAATTAATTCTTCATTTCATTAGCAAAATCATCACATATCATTATTACCTTAAAAAATAATGTCATCAACAAATACCTCACTTACCAAAATTTTATCTCCTTTTGTCTTGAGATATATGTTACTATCTTCATTGGTTCTTTGAAAATCTATCTTTACTAAGTGAGATTGTAATCATTCATACCATTCTCTTGGTGCTTGTTTAAATCCATATAGTGCCTTATGTAGCTTGCACACCATATCCTTATCTTCAATTAATGCATAACCATCCGACTTTTCTATGTAGACTTCTTCTTCCAATATTCCATTTAAGAATTTTGATTTAACATCTATCTGATATACCTTAAATCCTTTGTATGCTGCAAATGCAAGTAGAGTCCTTACTCCTTCCAATCTTGCTACTAGTGCAAATGTCTCACCATAATCTTCAACTTCCTCTTGTGCATATCCTTTGTATACTAGTCTATCTTTATTCCTGACCACTTCTCCATGTTCATTCAATTTGTTTCTAAATACGCACTTTGTTCCTATTACATTCTTGTTTTCTTGTTTGGGTACTAATGACCATGTATTATTCTTTTCTATCTGATCAAGTTCTTCTTCCATTTCATTAATCCAGTCTTCATCTACAAAGGCTTATTTTGCTATTCTAGGCTCAAAGGTGGAGATCATACAAGAGTTTTTTCTTAGCCTTCTTCTAGTTAACACACCTGCATTCTTGTCTCCAATAATCTGATCGGGGCTGTGATTGAGTCTGACATACCTTGGAATAACATGATCTTGGTTTTTAGGATCTTCTTCTTCTTCTTCACTTTCTTCATCTTTTGTTGGACCTTCCTGTTCTGGTTGAACTGGGAATTCTATGTTCACTCCTCCAACTTCTGGCTTTACCGGTTCCAGTTCCAAAAATAGTGTGTTTGGTTCTTCTTCTTCCTTCTTCTTGCTGGTTTCTTTACATTTTTCAGGAAATTCATCTACTCAGACATTGTCACTTTCAATGATCTTCATAGTTCGGTTGTTGTAGCACTTGTAATCTTTTCTCTTGGTGGAGTAACCAAGAAATATGCCTTCATCACTTTTGGCATCAAACTTTCCAATATAATCACCTCTTTTAATAAAACATCTACTACCAAATTTTTTGAAGTAACTCACATTTGGTGATCTACCATACCAATATTCATAGGGTGTTTTGTCTTTACCTCTTTTGACCAATATCCAATTCATTGTATAAACAGTTGTGCTGATAGCTTCTCTCCAAAATGTCTTAGCTACACCTCCTTGGATTAACATAGTCCTAGCAGCTTCAACCACTGACTGGTTGTTCCTTTCTATAATATTGTTCTACTATGGTGTCCTTGGTGCAGATAGCTGCCTCTTGATCCCATTATTTTCATAGTATCTAGTGAATTCCTCTAAAGTAAATACACCACCTTGATCAGTCCTTAAACATTTTAGCTTCCTTCCACTTTCATTCTCAACCAAGGCTCTGAATGCTTTAAATTTCCTGAATTCTTATGTCTTGTCTTTCAAGAATGTAACCTACATCAACCTTGAGAAATCATTGGTAAATATCATGAAGTACTAATCTCCTTGAATAATACTAGTCTTTATTGGTCCACATAGGTCAGTATGAACCAAATCTAGCAAATGTTCAATTGAGAAAGATTTGCTCCTGAAGGTTGAGGATTCCATTTTACCTAACTGGCATTCCTTGCACAAAGCATTCACCAATTTGTCTAACTGTGGCAATCCTCTTACTGGTTTTGACTTGTTGACTCTTACAATGTTATCGAAATTCACATGGCAAAACATTTGATGCCAAAGCCAACTATCTTCTACCTTTGCAATCAAACAACTATTAACTTTAGAGTTTAAGTAAAATAAGTTACCTCTAGTTTGTTTGCATGTTGCAATCGGTTCACCTTTGCTTCCAAAGATCTTGCGAACTCCATTCTTGAATTCTAATGGGTAACCTTTGTCATTGAGTTGAGAAACACTCAAAATATTGTGTTTTAGACCTTCAATACAATAGACATCATCTGCACTACTGTTACCATTTAGGGAAATGGATCCTTTGTCTTTCACCATGCAGGAAGAGTTATTCCCAAATTTGACAACACCTCCATCAAATTCATCCAATGTTAGGAACTTTCTCCGGTCACCAGTCATGTGGTGTGAACAACCACTATCAATAATCCAGTCATCTGAGTTGTCTAGGTGAGAGACCAATGCCTTCTGATCTGATATGTCTTCTTTGATAGCAACAAAGACAATGTCCTCATTTGTATCTTCCTCAGATTCTTCATCTATAATACCTTCATCCACTACAATGAGATAATTTATTTTTCCTTTTCCTTTAAACTTCGTATATTTCTCTCATTTTTCCTCATTATCTCCATTATGATAGTTAGTAGCAATATGTCCTATCCGGTTACATGCAAAATATTTCAGTGATAATTTACCTCTATACTTACCGATACCTCTAGGTAACCGCTTGACCAATAATGCTTTGAGTTCCATCAGGCTTTCTTCATCATCTACCTCTCTACTGGATCTAGATTCATGACTGTACCTTACTTCTCTACTTTTCCTTACTGGTGGGGTTGAGATTGAGGCTTTAAATACAAATTCTGACCTCTGAACACTTCCATCAAAACCATTTAATTCGAATGCAGTCAATTTACCAATGATAGAGTCAAGAGTTACCTTTGAATTGTCAATAGATTTGAGTTCTTGAATGGCTGCAACTTTGATAGCATAGACCAGTAGAAGGGTTCTCAATACCTTGCTAACCACAGTGGCATCCTCCACTGTACCTCCAACACTTTTGATTTCTCCAGTTATCTCCTTGATTCTGTGACCATATTATTGAATGCTTTCACCTTTAACCATTCTCATATCATCAAATTTTCCTCTGAGACTCTCTTCCTTGGCTATCTTTACATGCTTATCACCGCCATAGATTTCTTCTAGTTTCTTCCAAACTTCATGTGCAATCTCCAATCCATGAACATCAATATATTCTGAATCTGACAAGGTACTGATGATGGCTTCCAATGCTTTGTTGTTCTTGTGTTGCTCCTTCTTCTGATCATTAGTTAGAGTTCCACTAGGCAAGTTATACTTAGTAACAACATGATCCCAATACTGACTTCCCAAGCTCTTGATGTAAATTTTCATCCTATCACTCCAGATTCTATAGTTCTCTATTGAACTTCAGACCTTCTCTCTTCATCACTTTCTCCTGGATCTTTTCCTCAAGCTATTAGGCTTATATGTAATGCCCCGCCAGGAAACCCCGAAGGGATTAAGCCAAAACACAAGAATAGAGTGCAATAATTTTATTTTTTTTAAAGTTACACCACATTAAGATACAACAAGATATCAAAGATTCAGATTACATAGCGGAAGACATCAACTAACACCTAAAGAGTTTCCCAATGTGATTACTTAATTTACACATTTCACTTAACTCACACAATTAATCCAATAAGCTGATTATCTTAAAAATGAGATAATTCTTAACTAAGGATAATTTCTTTCAAAAGATGGAAATATAAATCGCATGCTAATGTTTATCCATTATGATTCATTCATACTTTACATTCAAGCTTTTCATTAAAATATAAGCCATGCATCTACTATTCTAACACACTAGAATTTTATCATAAACATATGAGATCTTCCATACACACTTAATTTCCTTAATAATGATTGAATATAATCCATTATCCTAAGCTACATTCTTTCATATTCCAATTTACTGGTTCAAGAAAGGACTGCCTATAAGCATTTAAAGTTAATTCCATCTTATCCACTTATACATTCTAACATAAGCTATTCATACATGATAAAGTTGAATAAGGGAAACATGAGAGAATAACATCACATAACACCATAATGATCTCGAAGTTCACCCCTAAAGGGCTACATCTCCGGGTCTGCTCAACTGCAAGACCCCTCTGATAATTAATAAAGTTAAGAATACATGAGGTTACACCATTACAATTCGGCCATCTAGGCGAAACATAATCAATATATAAATGACCACATCGGTCAAATAATACATAAACGATCCCTGAAAGAAAAGGATCTAGCTGAACGTGATCAAAACTAATACAAAGGTCCATTGGAGCATCCACAAAATTGAGTCATCACCACCCAAGGTCTAACATGAAACCAAGTACTCACAAGGGTATAGACAATAGGACGACCCACAAACGTGGTCCTAATAGGACAATACAACAACACACTAGCGAACGTAGGGACAAGTGTCATCACACAACTTGGTACGGTTACCATGACAAGTCTTCATAGGTTTCGGCCCCATACACTGGGTTACCCTGGCAACCTAATCCGAACCTCCGGCCCATCCAAGCCTCATGTGGACCCACACATCCTCTCATGAAGACAAGGATGATGGTTTGCCATTTCAGGCCTTCTCACAACATGTCAAGTCTGAGTTAGCACTCGTCCCATGTGTGAGGCACAATTATCTTACTTAGAGGTTAACATTCTAATCTACTGTTAGGTTATCACTTATTAGACTCACTTTCGATGGGTTACCCAACAGCCACTTTGGGCACGACCCCCAATCGAAAGCCACTTTCCCATACGACACTAGACTAAACTTGGACGAACTCAAAAACCAAGGAATACACATGGTCAGACGAACGAAGTTCAAGAAGGAGGGAACAACCATTTGGTCAAACACGACTCAAAAGAGGTACACTTACTAGCGGTACTCTAACCAGAGACCTGACCAACTATGGTCAACCACGAATTTGACACCCACATAAAGGTTATGACCAATTACGACACACCTACAAAACAACAGTCATACTCGAGACCGAGGACTGAAACAGGTACCCCAAATCAATCCATATGACAGGGTCCTATCAAACAAAGCATGACTTGCCATTACACAAGCAAAAGCGAATACATAAATTAAACTCGCATAGGCAATATCCAGCAGATACAATCTTTTCCGAATTGATCTAAACGTTAAAAGTCGATCAAGTTTTCTACATGGTCTAAATTAGATTGCAGTTATCTACCTCATCTAGGTATAGGTTGTTCTTGGTTTTCTAACTCTCTAAGGTTCATTGCATCGAGCATACATAATAAGCCATAATGAGTTCTTAAACCAATTTCACATTAATAAAATCAGACAACCATTAACCAATTAAATAAGGTATTTAATCTCCAATAAAAACATCATTGACATATTGGTTCAAAACCAATCTCTACAGTTTCATATTTTCCAAGCCCAGTTACACTATACGGATCAAGGAAACATAAATATATACGGAATCCAAATGTAGATAATCATTTCCAAAATCCAAAAAATTACTTCCTTACGCACATATAGAAGAATCCAAAATTAACTATTAATTAATGAATATATTTATTAATCCACGATTAATTAAATATAACAAATTAATAATTAATAACGGAATTAACAAATTAAGTATTTAATTAGAAAAATATTCATTAATAATAAA
Source organism: Cryptomeria japonica (assembly GCF_030272615.1). Taxonomy (NCBI): domain Eukaryota; kingdom Viridiplantae; phylum Streptophyta; class Pinopsida; order Cupressales; family Cupressaceae; genus Cryptomeria; species Cryptomeria japonica. Next base: position 330,803,760 of record NC_081412.1, read on the forward strand.
ATATAATTTGAGTATTAATTATTGTACACTTTCCATTATACAAATAATTAATAACACATTAATCTTAATTTATTACTTAAAGAATATTTAATCATAATTAAAAAAAAAAAACTTAATTAAAAAATACATTTATTATAATATTAAATTATAATATATATATTTTTTTTATTTAAAAAAAAACATATAAAAAAAAACACGTTTCTTTATTTTTTTTTTTAAGTAAACAAAATCATAATAAAGGGGAGGGAGGGTACCCACGTGGAACCCCATGTGGCCCCCCCCTTGGGAGCTCACGCTACCCACGGTAGCGCTGCTACCAAATGGTAGCAAGCGGCTGCCATGGGCAGCGCTGCTACCATTTGGTAGCAGTCCGCTACCATGGTAGCAAGCTACCTCCCGCGTGGTGGGGGTTTGTGCCCTGCCACGTGGGTATAAATTATTATTATTATTATTATTTTTTAAATTTTTTTTTTTTTAAAACATTTTACTGTCAAAAATGCACAGTAAAAAAATACAGTCTCCCAGAGACTAAAATATTCCTTTTTTTTTTTTTTTTTTTTTAAAACACAATTTCGATTTGCCATGAAAATCAGTTTGGTATGAAATATGTTTTGGTTTCATTTTATTTTATTTTTTGATGGGTATTCTTCCTTCCAAACACAAATGGGTTTCAAACACCCAAAACAAATTGAGGAATATCAAAACCCCAAAAAAAAAATTTCAACAAAAAACCATATATGGGCAAAAAGAACCATTTTTAACACAATGATTCAACTGTTTTTGCAAGAACACCAGTCATATGCATAGTTTTAAAATCACATATCCAAATTAAATCTAAAATCAATTTGAAAACTTGATTTTTTTTAAACAACAAACATTTTTCTTTCAACCACAGACCATTTCTTTGGTAACAAGGAAGACAAATAAGGTAATTCCTACCTCCATATGCATTCCTGGAAGAGATTTGAAGGAGAGCCCAACCTGCAAGCTCCAAAAACCTTCTTCCTCCCAAAACCCCCAAATTTCCTCCAAAATATTTTTCCAAAATTATATTTTTCTCCAAAAAAAAATTTCATCCCCAATATTTCCAAAAGTCTAGGTTATATGGGAAAGGTTGACCAAAAAATTTTCATTTTTGGAATTAAAATTTTTATTTAAAATAATTCACAAAAAAGATTCTTTTAAACTATATCAACAAATTAAACTTGCCTTTCAAATTTAAAATTGATTTTCTCAATTAATTCAATTTAACCTTTCTATTTCAAAAATGCCAAGAAGATAAAATTAATTCTATTTCAATTAAAATTAGATCTTTCTTTTTTTAGGCATAAACATAATACATTTAATATTTAAATTTAACCATTTAGTTGAACTTTCTCCCAATTTAAATCAAGCAATTCAAATTAACGATCTTTACTGCACAAACACATATTTAATCAAATTAAATACTAAGGACTAATTAATCAATTTAACCATACACACCAAACACGCAAACCAAGAAGGTCAATCAGACAGACGACTCACAAACCCAAACAAAAAGGGAATACTGACGACGACTGACGATGCTCACTTGAGCACGACTATGGTCAACTAGGGTCTTATGACCACCTAATCTAACTCTAAGGATTAAAGAGGTACACTCAAACCTACAAATCTAGGTGAAGACGAACCTTGCACTCATGCGGTGTTGTACCTGAAATCTCCTGCAACCAAGAGTCATACATGCAAACATATATAAACTTAATGAAAGCATTAGCCCGATTTTAATACCATGAAATAGGAACACTAAGCAACTTGCATACAACTAGTGTGAAAACCACATTAACAGATATGCACTAAATCAATACATCTGACTATAATCATTATATTATGATAAACTAACTAAGATAAAACTGAGATTAAAAATTGATTAGGGCAAGGGTACTACATTATACTCAAGGGGACCTGGAATGCTCTGATACCAATTGATAATATAATGAAACTATAAAGATCCGGTCAACTACTGAGAGGGGAGGTGAATCAGTAGTTGGAAAATAAACTAAATTTTCACCAAAATTATTTTCAACTTAGAATCAACTCATTAAGTTTACCGGTTTAGTCACTTTAACAAATTTGCAGTTGCTTTCTTAAACCTTACCGGTTGACCTAATATTTCAGTGATATAATGCAATAGATCTGAAACTTAAATATCCTTTTACCAAAACCTTAAACCACTTCACTAATACTAATAATAACATATTTCAGATTATTTCCAATCATTTAGATATATCTATGCATATTTACCAATCATTCATATCAACCATACCAAAAGCACATCCACAAAATCATTCACCACTTGACACAATGATTTTTCACATGGAAACCCAAATGGGAAAAAACACGGTGGGGATGAATACCCACAAGTATTCTTCAAACTCTTCTGAAGTTTGCCTTGTTAGGAGCCAAACTTGGTTAGAAGTTTATACAAGAATGTTCTATTAGGAATAGATTTGGTTAAGGACCACTTGGTTAAGGGATTAACTACAAATACCCTGTTCAAGGTAACCTCAGTGGAGGATTTCAAATCCAAGCTAATGGATCACTTGGTTAGAGGATTTCAACAACAAGCCTGTTAGAGCTTACCCTATGAGGGGATTTAAAGATATTGTAATGGTTAGAGAACAACAGGTTCTTTGACCAATCTGGAAATAGCACTTCCTTACTGAATCAGATCCTTTACTGCTCCTATCTTCCTTCACATCATTCTGTAGACACACCTCCTGGTTCAGCAACAATCACTTTCACACTTTATCAAATTTGCCAACAACTCATTCAATCAATCCATCAACCTTATACACAAATACATTAGGTCAATAACACAACACAAACCTTAAAATTCTCATTGAGATTACAAACACATCGGTTCAATGTTGACCATTAGATTACATTACAACAACTTTACATTCTTCTAGGCATCTACAACCACTCCTGGATCATTGCACATTGAATCTTATAACACATCACACGTTTGTCACTTCATACTATGAATTTGATCATTCCCAAGATAAATGGTTATCTTTACGCACCAAAACCTTCTAGAAACTCATCATGTGCAACATGCTTTCATGGTATCTTCATTACCGATCATCATCCGATCATAAATCATCAAAACCGATCTCCAAGCTTCATCAGTTGGTGTTCTGCTTCTCAGTTGGATAGGGTTACCGGTTGATCTTCACTGCTTCATTACCAGTTGCTTTACTGCTTCGTTACTAGTTGCTTTACTTCTTCATTATTGGTTGCTATTGACATTAATGACAACACTATACTTATTCAATGCAATCTTCATGCAGTGCCAACATAGGGCACCAACCCAAGGAGCACAAACCCCTAGAAATTTATGGGCACCAACCCCTACACTGAGCACGCACTTAGTGAAATACAATGAGATAAATGTTATATAATAATCTGCACCTTGTTTCAAATGGATTTTGTAACACCTTCAATCAATACTCTCTACCGGTTTATCTCTCCTCTGCCTCTCAGCTTATTTTACTACTGCTTATCTATTCACTCTCTCTGACCTTACTGGTCAGCCTCTGCATTTCCCAATTTCCTCTGATCCTCACTTTACATTCATTCACTCTTTGATGTCTTCCTATCGGTTCAAACACTACTGGTTCACTTGACTATCAACTCTGTGATAGTTCACCAGCTACTCTGTTTCTGACTGGTTAAACCCCTCTTACCGGTTAAGCTTTTCATGTTGAAACATGTTCAAATACAATCATTTCATCCTTTTCTATCTCACTTAGTTTGATCGACTCTCGAATCTCTCAAACACACTCTTCTCCTCCAACTGGCATCATCAACTCATATCTTCAATGTGCATATTTATACTCAGGATTTCCTGCCAAAACAGACTATCAAACTTCACGCCCTAGGGTTTTCTTCACCGACCCAATCTGTATCAAATCTGATCAGATCTCTTCTCCGAGATTGATAACCTACAATAAACCAAAACCACACTACCAAATCTTTTCTTCCAATACACGTTAACTATTTTTAGCAAACACCAACCCTTCTTTTTGTCAATCACCATAAATGATCTTCGCAGTTCCTTTCTCTAGATCAACTGGTCGATCAACCATCCTTCTTTGATCATGACGTCAAAGAATCAAATCTCTATCCTTTGAACAACTTTGAGCAGCAATCCTCTACAACTCTTCCATGATTTCCGTAGTCGACAATTAATGCAGACTTAGTTGGCAACCACCTCACTGACACAATCTTCACCACTACACGTTAGCCACCTGGATCCTACATGTCATCTTCATCGGCATCCAACTCAGTTGACTATGTCAATTCAGAATCAGTCACCAACCAAAAATATCCTACCAGTATACACCTTATACTACTGGTTTTCTTTCCCTACCGATTATCCATTAACCTATTACTCTTCAAGCCATGCTCTTCTTTGTTCTGTCAGTTGGATCATTATTAGCCTGAACCTCATCTCAACTAGTTTGTCATAAAGGAAAACTCATCACTTCTTACCTTTCCTTTTCTATCTCGGTAGCCCATCATGCCTTCTCTTCATTCAGTGAAAACATCTTCATCTGGTGGAAGTTTTTCTTGCTTACCTGTTGTATGGTTACTGTTTGATTCAACACCTACTTTCTTCTAGTCCCTTGCTTTCTTACCAGTGGACATGCTTACCGCTTGATACAACACCTACCTGCATACCAAACCGATATTCATTCATCTTCACAGAGTTCATATCAGTCAATTATAACTGAGGTCTCCGTTTCACCAAACTTGATGCCATTTCAATCATAGACTCATGCCAATGTTAAGATCATATATTTTAAACCACAACATCTGAATCCTCTCCAATCATCCGTACCAGTTGCTTGATCACTATGTTGTTCCTATTTACCGATTGACAATACTCCTACTTGCATACTGGTAACACCCATGAAAACACCATGCCAACAACAACTACAATACTAGTTGAAATCAATGATAATACAATGCCAAAAAGTTTTCCTTCCTTTTTGTTGCCAACAAGTGGTATTAGAGCTAGATCCTCTAGAAGAAGCTTAACTGATTGAGGAGATTCAGGATGGAAACCTATGTGTTTAAGAAGGAAAGTCCTAGATTTGATGGAAATAATTATACTATTTGGAAGGACAAGATGGAAGTTCATTTGAAGTGTCTTGGATAAGATTATTGGAAAATTACAAAGAATGTCTACAATGTTCCTCTGAATTGTTCGGTTACTGCTAATGAAATCAAGGAAGCTAAACATAACATAAGAGCTAAGGAAGCATTGCTGAGTTCCTTGATTGATTGAGAAATAATGAATGTGATGGGTTAGAAGACAACACATGGGATTTGGAAAAATTTAGAAACCTTGTATGAAAGAGATGCACAAGTTAAAGTTGCTAGGTTGCAGAGTTTGACAGGAAGTATGAGACATTGAAGATGGGAGAAGAGGAGAATATAACATCCTTTATGGTTAGATTTAATGAACTTATTATAAACATTAGATGTGCCGGTGGTACTCTTGAAGAAGATGATATTGTTGCTAAAGTGATGAGATCCTTGCCTTCTAATTACAAATCTAAAGTTGGTTCTATTGATGAGATCCGAAGTGTGATTACTATGACAAGAGACATGTTGGTTGGGAAGCTTGTTGCATTTGAGCTGAGTGAATTTGGAGAATCACATGGTAAATCTAAGACTGCATTTAAAGCCTCTATATTCGGGAAGTAGAAGTATGATATGAGAGAGAGCTCATGTAGGGTGTCTAGATATGAAAGATAAATGAGAGAGATGGAAGAACAAGAGAAAGAGTTGGATGAGATTGAAGAACTCATTTCTCGAAGATTGCCAAAGAGAGCCGGTAAGTATGATGGAAAATTGTTGGCAACAGAAACTCTTTCGATGACGTGAGATGCATGGAGATTACTTAGGGTTCATCATTGATGGCTACTCAGTCGAGTGATCTTCTCCTGTATCCATAGAATTGATTTACCAGAAGTCATTTTGTTCATCAGGCTTAAGTTTGGAAGGTGGAACACAGTAACTGATAGAGCATGAGATCATGGTGTACATATTGATTTTGGTGAAGTGTTTTTGGTTATGGTGATCTAATAATTTGGTTTGAGGTTTGAGATAGATTACTTTGTTCTCCTGACATACGGTGTTGAATTGTGTACAAGTTTAGGGCTCCGATATCTGATGATTTTGGAAGAACAAAGCTATTGTATGGAAAATTCAGTATCATCTGTTGCAAAACTATAGGGATGATTTTGGTGATATGAAGCCTGTGATCACATTCTTTAGGTCCAGAATATGAATTTGTGATGAATTGAGTTGACATGAGACTACATGTTTCATGTTTTGCAATCTTGTGAAGCTGACTTGATAGAGACCTATTTTGGTGGAGTGGATATATAAGATAGACTTGGGTGATCATTTTTGGTGTGAGTATATGTGTGCAAAATTGTTTTAGGTGAGATTGAGCATAAATTCACATGCACATCTTGAGTTTTTTTGATCTGGAATTTGGCAATAGAACATAATAGAGTAGATTTTCAGATCAATGGAGCAGATCATTTTGTGTATAACCAGAACTGATTTCTGGCATTGGTATATGCTATATTCCAATTCAAACTTTTTAATTTCCTTTATATCTCAATTGTAGGATAGTGAGTCCTCTGGGGTTCTAGCCCTATTTTGTAATTGAGCAGTGAGCTCTAGGAAGTGTGCCTGAATGTAAGTGCATTTCCCTTTTGTAATATTGTTTTACTACTCACCATAGTATAATAGTATTGTGGGTTCAAATACCACTATGGTTTTTTCCTTTCTGGGTTTCCACGTAAAAAAATTGGTTTTATGGTTGTATGTTTATTTTCTTTGAGTTTCTACATTATACTCTATCCTTTGTATTTGGTGGTTTAAGAACCAGTTTAATAATCTAATAAATTGTAGAACACTGATTCACCCCCCTCTCAATATTCATTGATTTCAACAATTGGTATCAGGGCCTAGTTCCTCTGAAGAAGCCTAATAGATTGAGGAAGATTCAGAAGATTGAATCAATGGACTTCAATTTGTAGAAACAGTTTACTGTGGCACTTGAAGATCTTGATGCAACAATGAAGGAAAAGAGTAGCCTAAAAAGAAATCTGAGTGCAGCTAAAGACTTCATTGAGACATTGAAAGATCCATTGAATTTAAATTATAGAGAAAAGAGAAAGGAGTTGATGGATAAGCTATAGGAGAAAGAAGAAAAAAGTGTTGACAATCAAGCCCTACAAGATAAGATAGATGAATGTGAGAAGCTGGCTAGAGAGAATTCAGTTTTGAATAATGAGATGCAATCTATTGTAATGAAGCTGACAAAGGAGATTGAAGACTGAAAGAAGAAAGAATAAAACCTGAATCAATCACTGAAGGACAGATCTGATGAGTGTTGCAAATTGAAATATGAGAATGATCAACTAAAGCTTGAATTGGTGCAAACAAAGAATGATGGACGGGAAATTGAAAGGAAGATCATAACTCCAAGAGATGAGTTAATTACTGCTAATGAGTGCAAAGAAAAATTCAAAGCTAGTTCAGCCCAGTTGGATGAAATGCTATAAAGTTAGAGACATGGGAAAGATATGTAAGGACTTGGATTTGGGAAAGGAGAATCCTCTGTTTCTAGTCAAAGAAATCATAAGAAGGACAAGAAACCTCCAGTAAGATAGCCTAATGTTGGAATTTGATTGAAGATTGCATTTATGAACTATTGTGTTGTTATTGATGTCAATTGTAACCAGTAATGATGTTGTTTTACAACTGGTAGTTGAGCAAGTGAAGGAAACTGGTATCACTTTAGAAGAAGTGAGATCAATCGGTAACCCTACCTATTAGTATGTCAAACCCTAACCGATAGAGCTTGGTTTATTGGTTGTATTGATTTATGATCAAATGATGATCGATAATGTTTATGCCAAGTATGCATGTTGTATGTGATGAGTTTCAAGTGGTTTTTGGTGCATAGAGAATGGTTTTATCTTGGGAATGAGCGAGTATAATGCATGAAGTGGAAACCGTGTGATGAGTTACAAGATTCAATGAAGTGGTGATCAAGGAGTGATTGAGGTTGTCTTGTACAATGTGAAATGATTTCTATGTAATCCAATGGTCATACTTGAACTGATTTGTTTGTAATCTCTATGAGATCTTAGGTTTGTGATGTGTTACCAACCTATTGTTTTTCTTACAAGGTTGATGAGTTGTTTTGTCGTAGTGTTGGCAATTTTGGTTAAGTGTTAGTGTGATTGATTGTCAAACTAGAAGGAGTATCTGCAGTATGTGTGAAGTCAAATAGGAGCATGAAAAGGATATGATCAAGAAGAGTAGTGCTATTTAATAGATCAGCAAACCCTTGTTGTTCTCTAACAATTACAATAGTTAAATCCCTTAACCAGGTAAGCTTTAATAGGTTTAGTGCTATCTAAATCCTCTAACCAGATGATCCATTAGCTTAGATTTCAAATCCTCTATCAAGGTTACTCCTAATAGGGTATTGCTTCTAATAGGGTATTGCTTCTAATAGGGCATTATAGTCAATCCCTTAACTGGGTGTTCCCTAACAAGATTTGTTCCTAACAGGACATTTTGTAAAGCTTTGACAAGCTTAGCTCCTAACAGGTCAAACTTCAGAAGAGTGCAGATTACTTGTGGGTATTCATCCCCACCATGGTTTTTCCCATTTAGGTTTCCACGTCAAAAATCATTGTGTCAAGTGGTGAATGGTTTGTGTGGTTATGTTTGATATGATTAATTTGTTTAACTGTTAAATCCACTTAGTTATATCAAGATGATCGACAATAATCTGAAATATGCTTTTACTATTGTTAGTAAAGTATTTTGATGTTTTGGTTAAATGATTTGGAAGTTTTAGATCTTTTATACTGTTATTTTCATATGCCAGTCAACCGATATAATTGGCAGTGCTATTGCAGTTTGTAGTTCAGTGTTTGAACCAGTTTGTTCAGTGATTGACTTGTGAGATTATTTTTGAGTTTGGTGAAAGTTAAGTCAGTTCTTTATCTACTGATTTACCCCCCCCACCTCTCAGTAGTTGTTCAGATCCTTATTGATTCATCATATCATCACCTAATGCCTATAAATTCAATGTAAATGATTTGTTTATGGTAAATTTGGTCATATGGCAAGTAAATGCAGAAGTAAGATTAATAATGGGATGATGAACAACATGAAGAATAATGGTTCTACATTTACCGGTCAATATTTCATATGCAACATTTTTTGTCATAAGTCAAACATGTGTAGAACTGTAATAAATAATTTTCAAAACATTAGATTCTATTCTTGTGGGTTGTTTGGACATATATCTAACCAATGCAATATCAGATCAAATCAGATGAACTTTAGGCCTATGCAAAGGCATGTTGTTTGCCATGAATGTGACAAACCTAGTCATATTGCAAGATATTGCAAAAGCAAGAATGCTCCAGTGAACAAGAACAAATCAGATGAAAAAGGAAAAGCTAAAGTGGAAGAGATTAGAGATTCACATAAGAAAATGTGGATGAAAAAGGAAGATTCAAATATGCAAAATGGCTCCATAGTTGAATCCAGTGATGGAACCTCATCCGGTAGCTAGGGCATTCTTTCCTTAGGGGGAAGATTATAATGAAGATCTTTAGAACCTCCTTGTAGAGATCTGTAACTGGTCAAGGATGGTTGCAGATGATGGAGATTACCTGTACAATTGTTATCTAGAAGATTTCATGGCGGTTTGGTAATCCGGTGAATGAATTTATGAGAAACAATGTATCTGAAAGTCATTAGGGTTGTGCATTTATTACAACTTGAAATTAGGTTTTTGAAAGATAAAAAGGCATTTCTATAGCTCATTCTTTATAATGCAAATGAGAGAGAAGAGAAGAGCAGTAGAGTGAAAGAGTTTTAGCAACAAGATCCAAGCTTGTAGCAATCAATCAATGATTTCTTGCACCCGATTGAGAATCAAAAGGCATTTTCCATTTGTGAAGCTATCTATTCATATCATTATTTTGAAATGGCATTTGCATCTACATCTAGTGTTGCAACTCCTTTGGTGGTCGATATTACTAAGAGGGAAAAACCCGTATTCAAAAGGCATCCATTCAAATCGACTGAGAATGACCCGGAAGGTACATTTTCCTCAGTTTTGTACAATGTACTTTACAATGAATATATTAAGATATATCCATTGCAACATGGAGGATCTTTGGAATGCATATATGCTCTCACTTTACACCAAGCACATGATAGATGGTATGGGAAATTTAAAGCCAAAATTCAAGTCACTACACGATAAGGGTTTAGTTCAATTCATTCACTTCCCGGTGTTCGATGAACCCAAATGGATCCATTAAATTCTGAACCAAATCCATGATGAATTCATGTGACTGGACTGACCTTATAAAATTACTAAGCAATCTATTCAAGTGGTTACATATTTACATGCAACCGATGAGGTCCCTAAATTGAGGAAAGTACAGAATACAATGGTAACAAAGGTTACCGGAACTGAATTTGATAGTCATTCGATGACAATCAATGACATAATATAGCACAATATTAGATTTTCCTTGATGGTGATTGGATATAAGATATATCAATCGAGCAGACAAAATTTTGTATCTGACATGGCCATATTTGCAGCCTATGAGATTCTGAAGGAAGGAAAAAGGTATGATCTTTGTTTAGTACTTCTTAGTAAGTTATTAAGCAACTTAAAGAAAATTAAGTAGTACAAGAAGCATGTATTTAAGTTTCATTCATTGATTGTTTGTTTGGCTCTACATTTCTTAAATGAGATCCCCGGTATTGGAAATATTCAATGGAGTTATGACAAATTGGTAGCCATTCAGATAAAAGAAGGATTATAGAGTTTAGGTGATACTGTTGTATAGAAATCCACCTTGAGGGGATACTTCAAATCCTTTCAGGTATCAATGCACAATAGGGAAAGGATTCTTAAAGAAATTGTTGAGAAGTATGAGAAAACTATATGTTTTATGGTAGATAAAGATCAATGTCATATGGAAGAAGTTGAGTCAATGAATATCTGGATCATGCCCATGGGGTATAAGGTGGATGCTGCCACACTCAATGCATATGCTCAACATTTGTCGATTCAACCGATAGATGATAAGGAAGAAAGGTTTGGTACTTGTCAAGAAAAAGACCTTGATTTGCACAAGAAGTTTACCGGACTTGCCAGGAAAAGGAAAGTAAGAAAAGAGGTTGAGGAATTAGTAGAACAAATGGGCATTAATAAAGAAGTTATGCAGAGAGATAGAGAGAAAAATATATTGAAGGAGGAAGACATGGTGAAGCAATAGGCTAAGACAGTTCCCCCTCCTCCCAAGAAAGCTAAAGCTAAGAAGAGTAAGTCTGCACCTATCTCCGGTGTGCAGAAGCCCATCCCTTCATCTAAGACACAATCATCATCAACCAGTGGAGTTGAAAAGAAGAAAAAGGAGAAGCCAGTGAGAAAATATGTTGTTGTGGAAGAGGAAATAGAATTTGATGAAGAGGTAAAAGAAGTGAAGAAGATTGGAATATATGCCAAGGTAGTCCGAAGGCCCTTATCTAGTGAAGCTCCTCTTGCAAAGAAAGCTAAAACACAAGGTGAGCCATCTGATAAGACAAGAGTAGACAAGAAGAAATCAGAAATAGATGGAGCTATTAAGTCGGGTAATCTTGAAGGTCCTTACACTATTGTCCCTTTGTTACAAAAGATGATTAATACAATAGTAAAAGAAGGTAATCTAACAAACATTTCTGTATATTATGATCATTCCATTGAAATTTTTTGGAGAGCTATTGAGGAAGCAGTTGTACATTATATAAATTCTTTTAGTGAAGAATTGATTGAGTTGTCATCCTTGATCCCAAAAGTGATATCTTGGATGCCCGATGACACACATCTAGCTTAGAAGATGAGAGGTTAAAAGAATATACCTTAGTCAATCTGTGTCCTAATATAACAAAAGTTGATATACAAATAATTTTGGGACTTGCTAAGGAAAGCTTCTGAAGCAAACATAGAGTGAATGAAATATTGTTTCAAAGAGTTGATGAATTAGTGAAAGATATAGAGGGTATTTTTAAGAAATTTTTGAAAGAAAACAACTATTAAATCAATCTGGAAGAAGATGAATCCCAACTGGAAGAACAATCGAGAAAAAACACTTCTAATCTGGTAGTTCATGTTCAGACAAAAGTTTCTCATGAGTAGCCATCTATATAGATTGACCCTGATCTAGTAGAAAAGGAAATTGTAAATGACACCATTGATAATCAAGCAATTGGAGTCACCAGTGAAACTATGCAAGATACTTCGGTTATGGAAGTACACTCTGAAGAAGCAGTTGGGGAGATTGCAGATAGGAAGGTAGTATATAAGGAAGCTTGAGAAGAGGCTAATGTAGAAAAGGGTAATACAGATGTTGATGCCAGTGCTGAGAAAGATAAAGGAGAGGAGAAGGTTTAAGAGACACCAGTGATCATGGAAAGAGTCACTATTCCAGACAAAGGGAAGCAGATTTCTACTGAAGAAAGATGAGTTTTCTCATGGTTTGATTGATTTGAGCGCACTGTCTCCTATACAAGAACTAAAGTTAGCCACCCTTGCACAAAACAAAGCTAGTGAGGACTTACTTAAGTCTACATCTGAAGAAAAAGAGATTATATCTCTAGATACTATAGTTTTGGAGAAAAAATTGCCTAACCTTAAGAAGGATTCTAGTGACAGGAACTTCAGTAAGCTTAAGGCTATGTTAAAAAAAGTTGAATCAGATTTTGTATCATTGGAGAAAGAAACAGGTATAAAAGTTTTGAACAAATTTAATGAGATGGGACTTCAAACATTTTTTAAAACAATTGAGGCTGATAGGGCAGTTTTGAAATCTCTGGTAAAGAGTGTTCAGGATGCTCTAGATGAAGGTGGTAAAATCTTTAAGTCATGTCTCATTTTAATAAATTTACATTAGACATTGACAAGAAGATAAGGGAATATGAAGGGTAGTTAGCTGTAATTTCGCAATATTTTGCCCCTCTTTCAGTTTTTGCTAGCAGTTCAGAAGCCCAAATTATGAATATAACAGACAAACTCAAGAGCTTGAGTGCAAAAAAGGAGTGGTTAATAGGAAGAGTGGAATAATAGAGGAGTCTAATCACTCCCTGGTTGGACACTTTTCTTGGGGCACAACAGGATGTAGTAACTGCTTTTAGGAAAATATGTACCCACATATCTTAAGGGTGTAGAAGTTCATGCATACATGTTTAGTGCCTTAATCAACATTCTGGATCATTTCCTGAGGGGATGGAATGAGTATTTGAAGTCCTTAAAGGTAACTTATATAGATATTTTCAAGTTTCTATAGCTCAATGTACACATTCTTTTGTATATAAGTTTTGGCAGATTCCTACCTTTGCCATTGATGTCAAAGGGGGAGAGAGAGCAGTGAAAAATGGTGCACATTCTTAGGGGGAGTAAGTTGAATGTACAGATTTCTGGATTGATTGTAGTTTTGGAATTTTGGAACACTTGTCATTTTTCACAATGTTACCATCAATGCCAAAAGGGGAGATTTTTGGCAAGAGACATTGTTCTGGTGATGATGTTAGATGCATAGAGATTACTTAGGGGTTTTCATTTATGGCAACTCATTCGAGTGATCCTATCTGGTATCCATAGAATTTATTTACCAAAAGTCATTTTGTTCATAAGGCTTAAGTCTGGAAGGTGGAACACAGTAACCGGTAGAGCATGAGATCATGGTGCACATCTTTATTTTGGTGAAGTGTTTTTGGTTGTAGTGATCTAAGTAGTTGGTTCGAGATTCAAGATAGATTACTTCATGATTTTGACATTCGGTGTTGAATTGTGTACAAGTTTAGGGCTCCGATATCTGGTGATTTGGGAAGAACAAAGCTATTGTGTGGAAAATTGGGTATCGTGTGTTGCGGAACTATAAGGATGATTTTGGTGATTGGTGGTACATTCGAAGAGTTTTTTTCATTGTGTATGAATCCTATGATCATATGTTTTAGGTCTGCAATAAGAATTTGTGATGCATTGAGCCGACATGAGACTACACATTTCATGTTTTGCAGTCTTGTGAAGCCGACTTGATAGAGACCTATTTTGGTGGTGTAGATATATAAGATGGACTTGGGTGATCATTTTTGTGTGATTATGTGTGAAAAATTGTTTTCAATCTAATTGAGTGGAGTTTCATGTGTGCATCTTGAGTTTTGTTGATCCGATATTTGGCAATTGGGCATAACAAAGCATATTTTTAGATCAGTGGAGCAGATCATTTTATGCATAAACAGAGCTGATTTTTAGCATTGGTACATGCTATATTTTAGTTCAAACTTTGTAATTGTCTCTATTTCTCAATTGTAGGACAGTGAGTCCTCTGGGGTTGCAGCCCTATTTTGTAATTGAGTAGTGAGCTCTAGGTAGTATGCCTGAATGCAAGTGCATTCCCCTTGTATAATATTGTTTTAGTACCGGCCATAGTATAATAATATTATGGATTCAAATCCGACCTTGGTTTTTCCCTTTCTGGGTTTCCATGTAAAAATTCCAGTATTATGGTTGTATGTTTATTTTCTTTGAGTTTCTACATTATAATCTCTATCCTTTGCATCCAGTGGCTTAAGAATAAGTTTAATAATCTAATAAATTGCAGAACACTGATTCACACCCCCTCTCAGTGTTCATTGATTTCAACAAAAGTTACCTTTGAAATGTTTCTCTTGTAATAAGATAGGACATATTGCTTCTAGGTATCCTGAAAGAATGTCTAGATATGATAAACATGATAACTTTGAAAGGATGATAGATCTGATAAGAATGATAGATATGATAAGAATGACAAATATGATAAGCCCTATAATCCAAAATAGAAGTTCAGATATCAAAAGAGATGTTATTATGCTATTGATGAAGGTGTGACAGATTAACAATCAAACAATGGGAATTCAGAAGAAGAATTTTTATTTATTGCTATCAAGGAAGATGATCCAGTACCAATGAATTCTACAAGCTGCATTGTTGAGGAGAAAGATTTGGTTGCTAAGATTAAAGAGAAAGATGAATGGGTAATAGACAACGATCGTTCACATCACATGACAAGTGATAAAAGCAAATTTGTGAATATGGAGAGGTATGATCATGGTATAGTGAGATTTGGAGATGACAAAGCTTGTGTGATTTGTTGTAGAGGTTCTATTTCCTTTGATGGTAAGAATAATACTGATGATGTCTTATATGTTGAAGGTCTAAAGCATAATCCTGATAAAACTAGAGGATCTAGTTAATACTGACAGGGGGGTGAATCATTATTAACAAAAACTGAAACTTTCAACACAAAAATAGACTTATCTCAGATCTAAAAACATTCAACACTTAAACCAAACCTTCATAACAGATTTCCTTATCATATCTTGATAATCATTTCCTCTTATGCAAACTTATTAATCAGATCAACCATCAATTCAATATCAGATCAACAAACATAGTTACCAACTTATTAACTGATCAGAATGCTTCATCAATCATATAATCATCATTATCAACATCATCAGATCATATATGTAACATGCCTCAGGTTCTTGATCCATACCATTAGAAGGATAACCACTTTAAGATCTCTGATAAACAAACATAAATTGTCTTTACTGGTTATAAAAAATAAAACATGAACAACACAAGAAAAGAATACCACACATGAACACCATGTTTTTCACGTGGAAATGCAAATAGGGAAAAACCATGGTGGGAATTGGTACACACAAATATTTTGCACTCTTTCAAAATGCACCTGGTTAGAAGCTTACAATGATGCTCTGTTAGGAGTCACCTGGTTAAGGATTTACCTCAGCCCTGTTAGAAGCTTTGATTTGTTAGGATCAACCTCGCAAGAGGATTTAGAACTTAGATATTGATTCACCTTGTTAGGGGATTTTACAATGTGAGGCCTGTTAGGACCTACCCGGTTAAGGGATTTTAGCTGCTGTAATTGTTAGAGAACAACAATGAACGATCTATGTATGGCACTCTACTGCTTGCTTGATCAGATCCAATTAAGTTCTAAGACTTCATATCTCTAGCAGATCTTCTCGCACACACTGGTTTGGCTTCTCACACTTCTCAAAATCACTGACACTTCAAAACATCAACCTTGTCGACATAAATAACTTTTACAACTAGGCTAACATCAAAACCCTAAGACTTACTACATAGTTCATAAAAAATATTTACAACTCATTAAAGATCATCATAGGGATCATTACAATCAATTATAAATCAATATCAGTCATTGAATGATCATAAATTGTCACATCAAGTCGATCTGGTACAAAGTCAAACCCTTAGTACTTTGCACATTCCAAAGAAATTTGTTCTCCAAATGCACCAAAACATCTTTCAAACTCATCACACAGTTTGTGCCGCATTAGAATCAACATGAGAACTTGATGTAGATCACTGCCAAACCAAAAAACATTACCGGTTAAGAGAATTCTTTACCAGTCCTTAAACCCTTCTTAAACCATGGCAAAAGTTCATCAAAAATTCAAAACATGCCTTCCAATAACCATCATAGGATGTGGTTGTGGTTACATACTCAAATCCATCATAAAATCTTATGTATCAAACCACAAATCACCAAACATCGCCCATCCCCCGATTCCATCAAAACTTATCTGCTTGACCAGTTGAGGTCCTAATTTGCAGTCTTGCTAGTAAACTTTGTCAAACTGTCAAACTCTTACTCCAGTTAATACTGAGAGGGGGGTGAATCATTATTAACAAAAACTGAAACTTTCAACACAAAAACAGACTTATCTTAGATTTAAAAACATTCAACACTCAAACCAAATCTTCATAACAGATTTCCTTATCATATCTTGATAATCGTTTCCTCTTAAGCAAACTTATTAATCAGATCAGCCATCAATTGAATATCAGATCAACAAACATAGTTACCAACTTATTAACTGATCAGAATGCTTCATCAATCATATAATCATCATTATCAACATCATCAGATCATATATGTAACATGCCCCAGGTTCTTGATCCATACCATTAGAAGGATAACCACTTTAAGATCTCTGATAAACAAACATAAACTATCTTTACTGGTTATCAAAAATAAAACATGAACAACACAAGAAAATCAAACCACACATGAACACCATGTTTTTCACGTGGAAACGCAAATAGGGAAAAACCACGGTGGGAATTGGTACCCACAAATATTTTGCACTCTTTCAAAATGCACCCGGTTAGAAGCTTACAATGATGCTTTGTTAGGAGTCACCTGGTTAAGGATTTACCTCAGCCCTGTTAGAAGCTTTGATCTGTTAGGATCAACCTCACAAGAGGATTTAGAACTTAGATATTGATTCACCCTATTAGGGGATTTTACAATGTGAGGTATGTTAGGACCTACCCGGTTAAGGGATTTTAGCTATTGTAATTGTTAGAGAACAACAATGAATGATCTATGTATAGCACTCTATTGCTTTCTTGATCATATCCAATTAAGTTCTAAGACTTCATATCTCCAACAAATCTTCTCGCACACACTGGTTTGGCTTCTCACACTTCTCAAAATCACTGACACTTCAAAACATCAACCTTGTTGACATAAATAACTTTTACAACTAGGGCAACATCAAAACCCTAAGACTTACAACAAATTGTAAATCTTTACAACTCATTAAAGATCATCATAGGGATCATTACAATCAATTATAAATCAATATCGATCATTGAATGACTATAAATTGTCACATCAAGTCAATCTGGTACAAAGTCAAACCCTTAGCAATTTGCACATTCCCAAGAAATTCATTCTCCAAATGCACCAAAACATCTTTCAAACTCATCACACAGTTTGTGCCGCATTAGAATCAACATGAGAACTTGATGTAGATCACTGTCAAACCAAAAAATATTACCAGTTAAGAGAATTCTTTACTAGTCCTTAAACCCTTCTTAAACAATGGCAAAAGTTCATCAGAAATTCAAAACATGCCTTCCAATAACCATCATAGGATGTGGTTGTCGTTACATACTCAAATCCATCATAAAATCTTATGTATCAAACTACAAGTCACCAAACATTGCCCATCACCCGATTCCATCAAAACTTATCTGCTTTACCAGTTAAGGTCCTAATTCACAGTCTTGCTAGTAAACTTTGTCAAACTATCAAACTCTTACCCCGATTAATACTGAGAGGGGGGTGAATCATTATTAACAAAAATTGAAACTTTCAACACAAAAACAGACTTATCTCAGATCTAAAAACATTCAACACTTAAACCAAACCTTCATAACAGATTTCCTTATCATATCTTGATAATCATTTCCTCTTATGCAAACTTATTAATCAGATCAACCATCAATTCAATATCAGATCAACAAACATAGTTACCAACTTATTAACTGATCAGAATGCTTCATCAATCATATAATCATCATTATCGACATCATCAGATCATATATGTAACATGCCCCGAGTTCTTGATCCATACCATTAGAAGGATAACCACTTTAAGATCTTTGATGAACAAACATAAATTGTCTTTACCGGTTATCAAAAATAAAACATGAACAACACAAGAAAATCATACCACACATGAACACCATGTTTTTCACGTGGAAATGCAAATAGGGAAAAACCACGGTGGGAATTGGGACCCACAAATATTTTGCACTCATTCAAAATGCACCTGGTTAGAAGCTTACAATGATGCTTTGTTAGGAGTCACCTGGTTAAGGATTTACCTCAGCCCTGTTAGAGGCTTTGATCTATTAGGATCAACCTCGCAAGAGGATTTAGAACTTAGATATTGATTCACCCTGCTAGGGGATTTTACAATGTGAGGCCTATTAGGACCTACCCGGTTAAGGGATTTTAGCTACTGTAATTGTTAGAGAACAACAATGAATGATCTATGTATAGCACTCTACTGCTTGCTTGATCAGATCCAATTAAGTTCTAAGACTTCATATCTCCAGCATATCTTCTCGCACACACTGGTTTGGCTTCTCACACTTCTCAAAATCACCGACACTTCAAAACATCAACCTTGTCGACATAAATAACTTTTGCAACTAGGCCGACATCAAAACCCTAAGACTTACTACATAGTTCATAACAAATCTTTACAACTCATTAAAGATCATCATAGGGATCACTACAATCAATTATAAATCAATATCGGTCGTTGAATGGTCATAAATTGTCACATCAAGTCGATCTGGTACAAAGTCAAACCGTTAGCACTTTGCACATTCCCAAGAAATTCGTTCTCCAAATGCACCAAAACATCTTTCAAGATCATCATGCAATTTGTGCCGCATTAGAATCAACATGAGAACTTGATGTAGATCACTGCCAAACTAAAAAACATTACCGGTTAAGAGAATTATTTACCAGTCCTTAAACCCTTCTTAAACCATGGTAAAAGTTCATCAGAAATTCAAAACATGCCTTCCAATAACCATCATAGGATGCGGTTGTGGTTACATACTCAAATCCATCATAAAATCTTATGTATCAAACCACAAGTCACCAAAAATCACCCATCCCCCGATTCCATCAAAACTTATATGCTTTACCAGTTAAGGTCCTAATTCACAGTCTTGCTAGTAAACTTTGTCAAACTATCAAACTCTTACTCCGGTAGACCAAATCACTTAGCTAACAAGTCAATCACCAAAAACCAACTATAAACAGATCATTAAACATCAGTTGAACCTGGTTGCCATCAATGACAATATAAATAATTGATCATGTCATCTTCCTCTATCAGTACACTCATCCACCATCATCTCATCTTCATCAGTTGGCAAGGAATATGATTTGCAATTCAAGAATGGTAAATTCAAGATTCTGAATACCTCTAGAATAGAGGTTGCATCAAAGACTATGACTAAAGGTAATATCTTTCACTTGAATGCTGGTGAGAAAAGTTATTTGATTACTCAGATAGATGAAATTATGGCATAGGAGAATGTTTCATGTTAATTTTGACTGCATGATAAGGATAAGTTCTACCCAAGCTATTAGAGATTTTCTTGAGATTTTAAAGCCTTCTAATTAGGTATGTAAAGAATGTTAGTTGGGAAAGAAAACAAGAACTTCATTTAAGAGTAAGTTATATACAATGGATTATTAGATATTGTGCATACTAAATTATGTGGTCCTAGAAGAGTGAGAAGCATGTAGGGTGACAGGTATTTCATGTTGTTGATTGATGACTATTCTATAATGATGTGAGTGAGCTTTCTAAGGGAGAAATCAGAAGCACTGGAGAAATTCAAGATTTAAAGCTAAGGTGGAGACTGAGACATGATTGAATTTGAAGTGTTTGATATCTGACAGAGGAGGAGAATTAACATCCAGTGAGTTTGATACATTTTGTGAGGAATGGAATTAGAAGAAAATTATTTGCTCATAGAATCCCTCAGCAGAATGGAGTTGTTAAAATGAAGAACAAAACCATTTTGGATGTTGCCATAACTATGTTGATTGAAGGAAATGATGGGAAAACCTTTTGGAAAGTTCTTAGAACTGTTGTTTACACATTCAACCAGGTGCATATAAAAGGTGATTCTGGTAAGACTCCTTATGAGTTATGGTTTGGTCATGTTTCTACAGTTAAATATTTAAGAGTTTTTGGAAGCAAGTGTTATATCAAAAGAGATGAGGATATAGGAAAGTTTGATGCAATATGCGATGAAGGAATCTTCTTGGGTTACTCTACTAAGAGTAAGGCCTACTGGTGTTACAAGAAGAGGTTGAAGAAGATAGTGGAAAGTGAAAATGTGATGTTTGATTAATATCATGGGAAGCAGATAAGAGAATGTGAATATGAGTTAAATGATCAGGACATTGCATCTAATCTTGTGCAGACTAAGATCTTAAAGCAGAATGCTTTGATAGAGATAGTTAATCCAGATATTATTGTTGCTGGTGAAGAAGTCCAAGAGCCCGAGAATAAGAACAATCTGAAGACTCCAAGGTATGTGAGATTGAATCATTTAGAAAATCAGATTATTGATGATAAAAATAAAGGTGTGATGAATAGAAGAAGACTTGTTGCTCAAGAGATATGTTTTATCTCCAAGATTGAAGCTAAAGATGTTGCAGAAGCATGTAAAGATGAGAACTGGATAAAAACAATGGAAGAAGAGTTGAATGAGATTGAGACGAATAAAACATGGGAGCTTGTTCCAAGACCTAAGGATAAGAATGTGATGGGTACTAAATGGGTGTTCCGTAATAAACTTGATGAAGCTAGTGAAGTGGTTAGAAACAAAGCAAGATTGGTATGTAAAGGATGCTCTCAAATGGAAGGTATTGATTAGGAGGAGACTTTTTCTCCAGTATCTAGAATTGAGGCTGTTAGATTTCTCCTTGCATATGTTGCTTATAAGAATTTCAAGGTGTACTAGATGGATGTCAAGTCAGCATTCTTGAATGGTGTTCTAGAAGAGGAAGTCTACATTGAGAAACTAGAAGGATTTTCATTATCAGATGAAGGAGCTATGGTACACAGATTGAAGAAAGCAATGTATGGACTATAGAAAGCCCATAGAGACTAGTATGCTAGATTAGACAAGTACCTAATGAAGTTGGGATTTTTTTAAGGTACTGCTGACAGTAACTTATACTTTAATGTTAATAAAGATAACATTTTGATTGTTGAAGTATTTGTGGATAATATCA
This sequence comes from Cryptomeria japonica, assembly GCF_030272615.1. Taxonomy (NCBI): domain Eukaryota; kingdom Viridiplantae; phylum Streptophyta; class Pinopsida; order Cupressales; family Cupressaceae; genus Cryptomeria; species Cryptomeria japonica. The sequence continues at coordinate 330,825,584 of NC_081412.1, forward strand.
TTTTTTATAGAGATGATGATTTGAGTATGAAGTTTTCTAATGATATTCAAAAGGAATTTGAGAACTGTATGATAGGTGACATGAAATTCTTCTTAGGATTGTAGATTACTCAGACCGGTAAAGGCATTTTCATTTCTCAATCTAAGTATGTGAAGGAATTATTGAATTTTTTTGGGTTAGATGATTTTAAACCTATTGGAACTCCTATGGTGATTGGATGCAAGTTGTCTAAGAATGATGAATCTCATAAAGTCAATCTAACTTTGTATAGATCTATGGTTGGTGGATTGTTGTACTTAACTCAAACTAGACCAGATATTATGCATTCTATTTGTCTTTGTGCTAGATTTTATGTTGATCCTAAAGAGACTCATGTTACTGATGTGAAGAGGATTTTTAGATACTTGAAGGGGATTGTTGATTATGGTTTATGATATCTGAAGAATGTTGATTTCATGCTATGTGCCTATATTAATGTTGATTGGGCAGGTCATGTAGATGATCGGGAGAGCACTATCGGTGGAGCTTTATTTTTGGGGAAGAAGTTGGTTTCATGGGCAAGTAAGAAACAAGATTCTATATCTCTATCTATTGTTGAAGCTAAATACATTATTGCTGCTAGCAACTATACTCAGGTAGTTCGGATGAAGCAAATGTTGAGGGATATTAGAGTTGTGTATGATAAACCTACAGTTATTTATTGTGACAATTCAAGTGCTATTAATATTTCCAAGAATCCGATACTACATTCTAAAACAAAGCATATATTAATTAAGTATCACTTCTTCAGGAAGAAGGTTAGTGATGAGGAAGTAAAACTAGAGTATGTATCTATAAAAGATTAGATTGCATATATTCTTACTAGGCCTTTACCTGTAGATACATTTATTTATTTGAGAGACAAGTTAGGGGTCTTGTCCCCTCCTGATGAGAACTAGGTGCATTAATATGCATCAATCTAGTGGACTTTAGAGTCTTATATTCTTATTTGGTTTGATCAGTTGGTTTTTCTATTCAACTGGGATAGTCAGTGTATGGTTTAGAGTTAGAGATTATTTGGTTTGTGGAGAGAAGAATGATTTGCATTTTTGTCTTTGGCATTTATGTCAAAGGGAGACAAAAGCATTGAAAAATGCCTTATCTTTGGAGCTTTGTTTGCATGATCTTAGGGGGAGTTTACTGATGGTGATTTATTCCTTTACATTGATTGTTTTTCACATTCATATGTTGCCATCAATTCCAAAGGGGGAGATTGTTTCATATTGTTGCTGTTAGAATATGTTATTGTCATTGATGTCAACATATTCCTATGTTTTGGTGTTGTAGAGAATTGTTTTAGTGATCCAGTGTTTGCAGTGAGTTGATCTAGTTGGTTTATCTATTTGGGATGTTGAATCAACTGGACATACTTCATTCTTTATTTATTCCATGATTGTATGTGATGATTTGATCGAGTTGTTTATTTTGACATGGAGATTTCTTATCAGAGTTCAGTATTGCAGTATTCTAGTATTTAATTTGTTGTGCACTGGTACGATCTGATCTTTGGTTGTGTATTTGGGAGTGTTTGGGATGTTCATTTGTATCTTTATTTTAGATAGTTCATGATTTGGTGATCCGCAAGTTATCTTTCTTGTCTAAATTGTTGTTGTTTAGTGTTCTTGAGTGTTAGCATGTTGATCGATGAAGATTTGATAAAGTGGTGTTGGTGGAGCTATTCCAGATGGTTCTAACGTGCTTGTTGGTACCTCCTAAACATGTTCTATTTGTTTTGGTGGTTTGCATTGATCCCTATTCTAGTTATTGAAGATATTTTGGGTTCGATAATACTCTTTGTGTTATGCGGTATTCTCGGTAGTGTAACATGTTGTTGTTGATCTTGGCGAGATTTCCAGTGATGTTGCATATTTGAGGAGTTAATTTGGGTCCATACTATAGTATTTATGGCATTATATTGGTCTGGTGGATGATTTATGTATTATGTGATGTAATTTTGTAATTAGGTGCTAAGGGTTTGGGCGACCTTGTAGTCAAGGTTGATGATTTTAATAAATAGTTGTTATATTCATGTAATTTGAGTATGGGTGTTGAGTCTGCATTATTAAAGAGTGGTTTATGTGCGAACAAGTGAATTTATTTTTCGGTATGGTATATTGAGTAGAGATTGTTGCAGGGTAGACAAATGAGCTAAACCAAAACTGTCATTAGGAATTTGTAAATGCTATCTTTGCAGTTCATTTCAACTCGGTTGTAGTTTGAATATCTTTGTAAGTTAGTGAACCTTCCTTGAGGGTTGTATCCTTCTAAATCATTGTAATTTGAGCAGTGAGCTCTAGGAAGTGTTCCTAAATTCATCTGCATTCCCCATTGTAATATTTACATATACTACTGTAGAGTATCATCTTATTGTGGGAAGGTTCCCACTATGGTTTTTCCCTTAACTGGGATTTCCACATAAAAATATTGGTGTTATGTGTGTTGGTGTTATTGTGTTTATCTTTGTTCCCACTATAGTTGATCATATCAAAGATTGTACTTAAATTGTTTAATCCAGTGAAAATTGATTCACCCCCCATCTCAATTTTCCTTTCTTGTTGTTTCCAACAAGTGGTATCAGAAAAAGATCCTCTAGAAGAAACTTAACCACTTGAGGAGACCTGGGATGGTAACCTATGTGTTTAAGAAGGAAAGTCCTAGGTTTGATGGAAATAATTATACTATTTGGAAGGACTGGATGGAAGTTCATTTGAAGTGTCTTTGAGAAGATTATTGGAAAATTTTAAAGAATGTATACAATGTTCCTCCAAATGGTTCGGTTACTGTTGATGAAATCAAGGAAGCTGAACATAACATAAGAGCTAAGGAAGCATTGCTGAGTGCCTTGACCAATTTAGAAATGACTAATGTGATGGGTTTGAAGACTACACATGAGATCTAGGAAAAGATAGAAACCTTGTATGAAGGAGATGCACAAGTTAAAATTTGCTAAGTTGCAGAGTTTGAAAGGGAAGTATGAGACATTGCATATGGGAGAAGGTGAGAATATAACATCCTTTATGGCTAAAGAAAATAAAATTGTTATGAATATTAGATGTGTTGGTAGAACTCTTGAAGAAGATGAGATTGTTGCTAAATTGATGATATCCTTGCCTTCTGCTTACAAAGCTAAAGTTGTTGCTATTGATGAGATCTGAAGTGTGACTATTGTGACAAGTGACATGTTGGTTGGGAAGCTTGATGCATTTGATTTGAGGGAATTTGGAGAATCACATGGTAAATTTGAGACTGCATTTAAAGCCTATGTATCTAGGAAGACGAAGTATGATATGAGAGAGAGCTCATTTAGGGTGTCTAGGTATGAAAGAGAAATGAGAGAGATCGAAGAATGGGAGAAAGAGTTGGATGAGATTGAAGCACTCATTGCTCAAAGATTTTCTAAGGGAGACAATAAGTATGATGGAAAGTAATGTTTCTCTTGTAATAATATAGGACATTTTGCTTCTAGGTGTCCTAAAAATATGTCTAGATATGATAAGCATGATAAATTTGAAAGGCGTGATAGATTTGATAAAAATGATAGATATGATAAGCATGAAAATTATGATAAGCCCTATAAGCCTAACCAAAAGTTCAGATATTAGAAGAGATATTATTATGTTGCTGATGAAAGTGTGACAGATGAAGAATGAGACAATAGGAATTCAAAAAAAAGAATTTGTATTTATTTCTATCAAGGAAGATGATCCAGTACCGATGAATTCTACAAGCTGTATTGTTGAGGACAAAGCTTTGGTTGCTAAGATTGAAGAAAAAGATGAATGAAGAATAGACAATGGTTGTTCACATCATATGGAGAGGTATGATGGTGGTATAGTGAGATTTGGAGATGATAAAGTTTGTGTGATTCATGGTAGAAGTTGTATTTCCTTTTATGGTAAGAATAATATTGATGATGTCTTATATGTTAAAGGTCTAAAGCCTAATATTTTGAGTGTTGGAGAGATGGTTGAAAAGGTATATGATTTACAATTAAAGAATGATAAATGCAAGATTTTGAATGCCTCCAGAATGGAGATTGCATCAGGGACTAAGACTAAAGGTAATATCTTTCACTTGAATGCTAGTGAGAAAAGTTTTTTGATTGCTCAGATAGATGAAAGTTGGCCATAGCATAGGAGGATGTGTCATGTTAATTTTTACTACATGATAAGGATAACTTCTACTCAAGTTGTTAGAGATTTTCCTAAGAGTGTAAAGCCTTCTAATTTGGTATGTAAAAAATGTCAGTTGGGAAAGCAAACAAGAACTTCATTTAAGAGTAAGTTGTATACATTTAATGGATTATTAGATCTTGTGCATACTTACTTGTATGGTCCTACAAGAGTGAGAAGGATACAGGGTGATAGGTATTTCATGTTGTTGATTGATGACTACTCTAGAATGGTATGGGTGACCTTTCTAAGGGAAAAATCAGAAGGATTGGAAAAATTCAAGAGATTCAAAGCTAAGGTGGAGACTGAGACATGATTGAAGCTGAAGTGTCTGAGATCTGATGGAGGAGGAGAATTCAGATCTAGTGAGTTTGATACATTTTGTGAGAGGAATGGAACTAGAAAACTGTTATCTACTCCTAGAACCCCTAAGTAGAATGAAGTTGTTGAAAGGAAGAACATAACCATTTTGGATGCTGCTAGAACTATGTTCATTTAAGGAAATATTGTGCAAACCTTTTGGAATAAATTTGTTAGCACTGTTTTCTACACATTTAGCTAGGTGCATATAAAAAGTGATTTTGGTAAGAATCCTTATGGGTTATGATTTGGTCATGTTCCTACAGTTAGATATTTCAGAGTTTTTGGAAACAAATGTTATATCAAAAGAGATGAGGATATAGGAAAGTTTGATGCAAGATGTGATGAAGGAATCTTATTAGGTTACTCTACTAAGAGCAATGCCCATCAGTGTTACAATAAGAGGTTGAGGAATATAGTGGAAAGTGCAAATGTGAAGGTTGATGAAAGTCATGGGAAGCAGATCAGAGCATGTGGATATGGGTTTTATGATTAGGAAATTGTTTCTAAGATTGTGCAAATTGAGATCTTAAAGAAGAATGCTCTGGTAGAGATAGTTAATCTAGATATTGATAGTTCTATTGAAGAAGTCCAAGAGCCTAAGAATCTGAACAATCTGAAGACTCTGAGGTATGTGAGATTGAATCATTCAGAAAATTAGATTATTGGTGATAAAAACAAAGGTGTGATGACTAGAAGAAGACTTGTTGCTGAAGAGATATGTTTGATTTCCAAGATTGAACCTAAAGATGTTGCAAAAGCATGTAAAGATGACAACTGGATAAAAATAATGGAAGAAGAGTTGAATTAGATTGAGAAGAATAATACATGGAAGCTCGTTCCAAGACCTAAGGATAAGAATGTGATTGGTACTAAATGGGTGTTCCTAAATAAATTGAATGAATTTGGTGAAGTGGTTAGAAACAAAACAAGATTTGTATGTTAAGGATGCTATCAAATGGAAGGTATTAATTATGAGACATTTTCTCCTGTAGCTAGAATCTAGGTTGTTAGATTACAAGAATTTCATGGTGTACCAGATGGATGTCAACTCATAATTATTGAATGGTTATTTGGAAGAGGAAGTATTCATTGAGCAACCAAAAGGATTTTATGAAATGAAGGAGATATGGTATGCAGATCTCAGAAAGCACCGCATTGACTATAGAAAGCCCCTAGAGCCTAGTATGCTAGATTAGACAAGTACCCAATGAAGTTGGGATTTTGTAAAGGTACTGTTGAGAGTAAATTATACTTTAAGGTTGATAAAGATAACATTTTGATTGTTGAAGTGTTTTTGGATGATATCATTTTTGGCGGAGATAATGATTTGAGTATGAAGTTAACTAATGATATGCAAAAGGAGTTTGAGGTGTCTATGATATGTGAGATGAAATTCTTCTTATGATTATAGATTACTCAAACTCGTAAAGCTATTTTCATTTCTCAATCTAATTATGAGGAGGAAATATTGTAAAAGTTTGGGTTAGATGATTCTAAACCTATTGGAAATCCTATGGTAACTGGATGCAAATTGTCTAAGAATGATGAATCTCATAAAGTTAATCTGACTTTGCATAGATCTATGGTTGGTGGATTGTTGTACTTAACTTAGACTAGACCAAATATTATGTATTTTGTTTGTCTTTGTCTATATTACAGGTTGATCCTAAAGAGACTCATGTTACTATTGTGAAGAGGATTTTCAGATACTTGAAGGGGACTATTGATTATGGTTTATGGTATCCGAAGAATGATGATTTCATGTTATGTGCCTATACTGATGCTGATTGGGCAGGTGATGTAGATGACCGTGTTGAACAATAAATTTAAAATTTTAAAATTTTCCTAAAGGTGTGAAAAGTTGCAGATTGTTTATATTTTCCCCTTAGGAGGGTCATATGAAAAATATCTCTGAAACTTAAAGTGTTTCATCAATAATAAAAGATCATCGGCCAACATATTACATCGAACACCTCAAGAAGAGTCTCACCAAAAGGAAAGTTTCATCAAAATGAAACATAAGGTGTAGAGCACTAAGATGACTCCAGAGAAATATCTTTTTCGGTAGATGAAAGAAATGACTCATCGGTGCTCCATTTTCATCGAAAAGCGGAAAATGAACAAAAGGTGATGTCGGAGAAATTGAGCCACCAATGAAACCTAAAAAATGTCCATCGAAAGACAAATCCCATCAATAGCAATAGGGTTTCATCATCGAAGAAGAAGAGGACTTCAGCAGGACTATCAGATACTTTATCGAAATAGAAGTCTCATCGATAAGGAAAATATATCGATGAGAAAGGGACTTCGGCAGGCTAGCATGAAGTTTCATCAAAGCATAAGATTCATCGAAAACAATTTCGATGGAAGTCATGATAAATTCATCAACAAAGGTCTCATCAAAGAAAGGATGGTATCGAGGAAGCTGTTGAACACTATATTTGAAAATAAAAAAATATATAAAAAATGTATATTCCCATAGGCGTGAAGACTGAAAGATGTTTTCGGCCAGCAAATTGTATCGAGCACTGCAAAAGAAGTTTCATCGAAAGAGTATTTTCATCGAAATGAGGCATGTAAAGCACCGAACAAAAGTATTTCGGCAAAAAGTCACTTTCGATGAATGTAGAAATCACTCATCGATACTCTAAGTTTCATCGAAAGGCAGAAAGGCAAAAGTAATTTCGAAGGAATATCATTACCGAAGAAACTCATAAAGCATTCATCGAAACGCAAGTTTTCATCGATGACATAATGTCGAACAAAAGCAAAGGTGTTTCATCGATAAAGGAGGATATCGATGAAAAAGAATGTCGATGAACATACATGGGCCCTCACCGAAGAAAGAAACTCATCGAAAGAATGATTTCGATGAAACTTGCGAGTGACTTATCGAAAAGGAGGTCTATCGATGAAAGAATGGTTTCGATGAGTCTTGAAAGTGGCTTCTCGACATGGGCTATTCACCGAAACAATAGTATCGAAGAAAATGGGCTTTCGATGAAGGATTTAAACACTCGGCCGAAGACAAGGGTTTCATCGATAACTTGAAATATGATCACTTTGAGCGAATTGTACTTCCCGCGAAAGAGTTAAAGGCCCAAGTGAAGAATGTCACATCTGCAATTAAGTTTAAACACTTGAGTAGCCGTTGTAGACGCAGAACATTAACTATGCACAAGTTGCCCATATGATTACAGTCGAACTGATTGAATTTTCATGAGAACCAGATCAATGCCAAAAGACTGAAAATTGCGAAGAACTTGTGGAAACTTGCGAACGATAACCAGAAGAGCTGAGCATTTCTCCAAGTAAGTGTTGTTTCTCATATTTGCTGTAATCATGGAACCTTCATCTTCTTCTTCTAAAAGGAGTAGGAAAGGAAAAGAGTTAAACCCTGAAGAGAAGCCCAAGAGACAAAAGAAGGAAGGAAGAGCTCTGACTCAGGATTTATTAGACCAATGTCCCTCATCTAGTGTAAGGTCCAAAAAGATCAAAAGTGAAGAAGAAGGATTGGAGGATAGATTTGAAAATCTAGGAGATATTTGGACTGAAATCAGAGGACATGAGTTATTCTTATTTAGTTACAAAAGAAGGGACGCTCCTGAACCCATAAGTAATCTATGGAAGAAGAACTTAGGCAAATTGGTAGTCCCAAATGTGTTTGTAGATGTAGAATTAATGAAAGCTCTGGTAGATTGTTACAATCCAAGAACCAAAACCATATGTGATTACAGAGGGAATACATTAGTAGTAATTAACAAACACACTATTGATATGGTGTTTGATTTGGACTGGGAGGTGGAGGAGAGTATCGATATGAAGAAACTTTCACAAGAATTCTTTAGTTTGGAAAACATCTACAGGACTTGGAGGCTACCTATTCACAGGCCAAAAGTGGGTGGGTCATTTGTTCCATTCAGCAAAGATGACAAGGTGCCGTTTGATGTCAACCATTTCCATCCTTATTTTAAATATACCTACTATACTGCAGCTCAAGTATTAGGCCTAGAGGCTCATCCGCTCATGGATATTGGGGTTATGGTTCTGTGTACTGATTTACAGTCAAAAGACCCTAGGTCATTTGATTTTTCCACTTATATTGCAGATGCTTTAAATCATGGATTGGAAAAGTTGAAAGGGGACCTTGTGAATGTTCATTTTTCATTGTATTCCTTGTTAATGCATATCATTCTTTATTGTGGACAAGAGATTAATTTCTGGTCAGATGATTTCTGCATTCGATCCTATGATAAAAATGGTTTGAAGAAGCCAGTTCAGTTATGGGTATCTGCATGGGACCAGAGGTTCATGAACAACCAGTACTGGCACTTTCAAGAATATTTTGTGAAACCTCTTAGTGCAGCTTTTGGGAAACACAGGGATTACACTTTGTCCCCTGAAATCAAGAGATTCCTCAGACCAAAGGACTTCTCTCCAGAGTCACAGATTGATCATAATTGGGGTGATTGGTATTGCCATAACAATCACACAGAAATCAAGGTATTTGGATATGAAGGAAAACCCCACATGCTCCCAATTACAGTGCCAAACAGGGTGGCTAGCCTGGAGATTATAAGACAATTGTCTATTGTCAGTGCTAAACACCTTACAGATTCTGGTAAACAATCCATTGTTCCAGGTTTATTGGTTTTTTCCGATTTCATTGTTAAAAGTTCAAAAAGTTATCATTTACTGCAGAACAAGTTAGACTACTATGGCATGACTCTGGGTGAACCTAGAGAGAACTTCGACCCTGAAGGATATATAAGAGCTACCAGAGTATCACAAAAACTCAAAGCTGGAATACATGTGGCCAAAATGCCAGATGACCTGATTAAGAACCTTGAAAGAGAGGAGGCCAAAGCTTTGAGAGAAAAGAGTGAGTTAGTTTGGGAGGCCTACAAATGGAAAAGGGCAAGGGGAATGATAGATGGAGACCTAATTGGAAATCTCCAAGATCCTCTGGAAGTGGCTAAAAGGCTGCTTCAACATGAAGCAGAGATCATGCATAGAGTGCCTTCGCAATTCCTCCATTTCATTAATACTGAGAAGGACAGTCAGCCCCTAGCTCACATGTCACCAAAGTCGACCGCTAGTAGTATCCCACTTGATTCTCCTCGAGAAGATTATCCTCCTAGTTTCAAAGCAGAGATGAATATGGACACTGGTGAAATTAACATCAAGGATGTTGTTGATATAAGAATGACTGAGCATGAAGATTTCGTTGCTGATGATGGATTCGCTTCTTCTAGGGAGTTCCTCTCATTTTTGTACCAATACAAAGGAGCTCATGTAAAATGAAGCATGGCTGGAAGACCAGAGGAGGAACAGATGAAGAGATTGCAAGATGAGATTGATGTCCTCATGAAAGATATGACTCCTGAGAAAGGGAGGAAACTACTAAAAGAGGCCGGTGTAATCATCTTCTCTGGTTGGGATATAAACTCAACACTTTTATTTGATGGCTTCCTGAAGAAGCAAGATTTGAATCAACAGGTGTTGCCTCAGGAGATAGACAAATTGTTCTTAGGCTCTGGATATGATCCAGACAAGAAAGCTCTCCTACAATGGGCATTATATCCAAAGGGGAAGAGGCCTATCATTGTGGACATTGAAGAAACCTTTGGGCACCTCATGGTTCATCAGGTTGGAAAAACTGACCCTAGGGTCACTGCAAAACTCAACTTGGATGTTGCCAGATTGAACCTGGACCAGACAAAGTTTTTGGTCAGAGAGAACGTCACATATAAGGGGTTATATGAAAAATCTAAAGAGGAGAATCAAAAGTTGCAGGCAAAAGTATTGCAACTAGAGACAGGGACTCCTATCAGTGAATACACCTCATACCCCGCAGGACGTAGCTTGGACGATGTCTCTGATGCTCTGTACTGGAAGTATCAAGCAGAGAAAGCCAATAAACGCGCAGAAGGTATCCAACAAAGGATGGACAAACTGGTCAATGACATCATAGGACATCGGTTTAACACCATGCTCTTGCAGGTTGAACCATATTGGAAAGTATATAATGGAATGATAAAAGCGTTAACAGAGCATGAGAGGTTAAAAGCATGATTGCATGAAGTACTAAATAATGTCGATGCCTTGACGCCAGAGGAAAAAGCTGAGGGGACTGCGTATATGGAGAATCATGTTAAACTTGAGGATACACTGAGGAGAGACCTGAAGGAATTGGATGATGAGAAACCTGTTGGAATGCCCTCCGTTTACAAAGAAGGAGAAGTGATATCCCTGGAGGATTTGCGAAAAGAGCTCACCAGCGTCAAGGATTGGGCCTTGTCAGAGATAGATCAAAGTAAGGATATGGCCCCTACTGTCAACCAGATAATATTCAAGTATCTGTCACTAGGAGATGAATTGAAGAAATAGACTCCTCGAATCAAAACCTTCAAAGACGATGATTACATTCATCATTTGGGACTCCTAAATCTCTTTTTGCTTAAGTTTAGAAATACTCAAATTAACGATTAATATTTTGAAAGGTCGTGTCTCTTCATGAAAGGCCTTCATCCTCATATATATATGAGAATGATTTTTGTAATGTAAGGTGATAGTGATTAGATAAGATGAAGATAGCGATAGATGACAGCCTGTAAGTCTTCTGTATACAAACTATAATGGAATATGAATTTTGATCAACTATTTCTCTGCATATGTGTTGTGGATCATTTCACTTTCTTTTGGCAATCGTCTGTGATCTTGTCTGATAAGATAAGGTTATTCATGTTCTTAAGATCAGATCTATGTTTTATATTATAATGTTGCAACAAAAGTTTTGCTTGCGGATTGTGATTGTTCCTTGCAAAGCTTAATTGACTGGTCCCTTAAGGGTAGGGTTAAATTCACTCAATCAGCATATGATATAAGCATTCATTTGGTTCCAAAAGAAATAATAACTGACAGGTTCATAAAGGGATGAATTAAAAAACTGTCTCACAGGTTCGCACCATAAGTCCTAAAGAAAAGTGTAATGACTCTGTAACCCAAACAGCGAAGAAGGCACTGGCTAAATTACAAGTTGCACTCATCATTTCATTCATAATTGATTATTTTAATAAGCAATAGAAGTAATTAAGAAACATAAAGCAAACAGTTATTACAAACAACAATCTTGAACTCATCTGCTATATCTCCATTCAAGGAACTCATGCCATTTCAAGATCAAGATATATCAGACTAGGATAATAAATCTGCTATAAAAAGCACTGGTAATTGGAGACATTCAGTGAATAGGTATACCCGCCTAGGTCCTGCAGAGCCTAAAGTGAGAGAGTTAGCAACTAAACAGGTTCACTCTATATGTTGGCCAAGTCAATTGGAGGGTTTGATCATAGGAGTTGGCATTTCCTTAGAACCTATCCAATCTATTGATTTGAGACCCAACAGAAGCTAAAATATGATTTTCGACAAGAGCCATTTACCGATGAAATAATATCGAAGAAACCAAACATATTCTTATCGATAGTGTTTTTCAATGAAAATGATACATCGAGGAAGCACTTGAGTCATCAGCCAAAGTTATGGTTGTATCGATGAAAATCTAATATCGAGCAAGGCTTGGAATAACTCAGCGACATATATTTTTCACCGAAAGGAAGGATTTCCTAACAAGAAAATAGTATATCGATGAAAAGCAGTTTTCCTGATACAAGGCTTTCATCGATCCCGAAAGAACATAAAATAAGTTGTGTCGAGGAAGAATAACCTTCGATGGGAGATTAAAGAGCTCCATCGAAGACAAAGGTTTCGACGAAAAGCTAATCCACAGTCACTTTAGCTGAAAATTGGTTCCCGCGAAGGAATTAAAAGCTTAAATTGAAGGTGTCACATCTGCAATTAAGTTTAAACACTTGAGTGACCGTTGCAAGCACAGAGACATTAACTACTGTGTCTAATACAAGTTGCTCTCAAAATTGCAGCTAAATTGATCGAATTTTCATGAGAACCAGATAATTGCCAAGATTCAGAAAGTTGCAGGAAGCTGGCTGAGGCACGAAAGGAACAATCGAAGCTCACAGAAGAGGTTTAACAATTCTCCAAGTAAGTGTGATATCCTGTATTGATTGAAGTTATGGAACCCTCATCTTCTTCTAAAAAGAGTAGGAAAGGAAAAGAATTAGACCCTGAAGAAAAACCTAAATGATAGAAGAAAGAGGGTAGAGCTTTAGTTCAGGATTTGTTGGACCAATGTCCAAATTCTAGTGTAAGGTCCAAGAAAATAAAAAATGAGGATGAAGGATTAGAAGAAAGATTTGAACATCTGGGAGACATATGGACTGAAATCAGAGGACATGAGTTGTTTTTATTTGGTTACAAGAGAAGGGAAGCTCCTAAGCCCATAAGTAACCTGTGGAAGAGGAATTTAGGGAAACTGGTGGTGCCGAATGTATTTGTAGATGTTGAATTAATGAAAGCCCTAGCAGATTCCTATAATCTAGAAACCAAGACCATATATGATTATCGAGGAAATCCTATGGTGGCAATCAACAAACAGACAATTGATATGGTGTTTGATTTAGACCGGGATGTAGAGGAGAAGATTGACATGTAGAAATTGTCACAAGAGTTTTTCAATTTGGAGGAGATCTATAGGAAATGGAGATTACCCATTCACTGGCCAAAGGTCAGAGGATCCATAGTTCCTTTTAGTATAGTTGACAAGGTGCCCTTTGATGTCAACCAATTCCATCCTTACTTCAAGTATACGTACTATGCCGCAGCCCAAGTTTTAGGCTTAGAGGCTCATCCTCTCATGGATATTGTGGTTATGGTTCTATGTGCTGACTTGCAATCAAAAGACCCTAGGCCATTTGATTATGCCACTTATGTTGTAGAAGCCTTGAATCATGGGTTGGAAAAGCTAAAAGAAGACCTTGTAAATATTCATTTCTCCTTGTATTCTTTGTTGTTACATGTTATTCTTTACTGTGGACAAGAGTCCAATTTCTGGTAAGATGATTTTAGCATCAGAGCTTATGATAAAAGTGGTTTGAAGAAACCAGTCCAATTGTGGGTCTCTGCGTGGGACCAAAGGTTTACAAACAACCAATACTGGCACTTCCAGGAATACTTTGTAAAACCACTCAGTGCAGCCCTCGGACAACATAGAGACTATACTTTGTCCCCTGAGATCGAAAGATTCCTCAAACCGAAAGATTTCTCTCCAGAGTCTCAGATTGATCATAACTGGGGTGATTGGTACTGTCACCCTAATCATATAGAAATTAGAGTATTCGGGTATGAAGGGAAGCCATACATGCTCCCAATTATAGTGCCAAACAGGGTGGCTAGTCTGGAGATTGTAAGACAATTGTCTGCTGTCAGTGCCAAACATCTCACAGATTTTGGTAAACAATCCATTGTGCCAGGGCTACTAGTATTTTCTGATTTTATTGTTAAAAGTTCCAAAATTTATCATTTACTCCAGAGTAAGTTAGATTATTATCGCATGACTCTGGGTAGCCCTAGAGAGAATTTTGATCCTGAGGGATACGTGAAAGCTGCAAGAGCATCTCAGAAACTAAGGGCTGGAATACATGTGGCTCAAATGCCAGATGATTTAATTAAGAATCTTGAAAGAGAGGAAGCCAAGGCCTTGAGAGAAAGATTTGAGATGACTTGGGAAGCTTTCAAATGGAAGAGAGTGAGGGGGAAAGTAGATGGAAACCTACTTGGAGATCTCCAAGATCCCTTGGAGGTAGCTAAAAAATTGCTTCAGCATGAGGCAGAAATTATGAATAGAGTGCCCCCACAGTTTCTTAATTTTATCAAAACTGGGAGAGACAGTGAGCCATTGGCTCATATGTCACCAAAATCAACTGCTAGTAGCCTCCTTGCTGACTCCCCTAGAGAAGACTATCCCCCTAGCTTTGAGGTAGAAGTGGATATAGAAACTGGTGAATTCAACATCAGGGAAGTGGTTGATATGAGAATGACAGAGCATGAAAATTTTATTGCAGAAGAAGAGTTCACTTCCTCAAAGGAATTCCTTTCATTATTATACCAGTACAAAGGGGCTCATGTGAGAAGAATTATGGATGGGAAACCAGAAGAAGAACAGATGAAAAGGCTGCAAGATGAGATTGATACTCTCATGAAGGATAGGACCCCTGAAAAAGGGAGGAAGATGCTAAAAGAGGCTGGTGTCATTATCTTTTCAGGTTGGGACATGAATTCAGCACTTATGTTTGACAGATTCCTAAAGAAACAAGACCCGAACCAGCAGGTATTACCCCAAGAGGTAGATAAATTGTTTACAAGTTCAGGATATGATCCTGATCAAAAGGCTCTGTTGCAATGGGCACTGTACCCAAAAGGGAAAAGGCCAATAATTATGGATACAGAAGAAACCTTTGGACACCTTATGGTCCATCAAGTAGGGAAGACTGGCCCTAGGGTTACAACAAAATTGAATCTAGATGTAGCCAGGCTAAATGTGGATCAGACAGAATTTTTGGTTAGGGAAAATATTACTTACAAGGGTTTATATGAGAAGACTAAAGATGAGAACCAGAGGCTACAAACAAGGATACTGCAGCACGAAACAGGAACTCCCATAAACGAGTATACTGCATATCCCATAGGTTGAAGCCTGGATGATATTTCAGACGCCTCATACTGGAAGTACAAAGCAGAAAAGGCTACCAAGCAGGTTGATGATATGAAGCAAAAGATGTATAAGGTGGTCAATGATATAATTGATCACAGATTCAAATCAATGATGCCTGCTATGGAAAAGTATTGGTTTACATATACTGGAACTATAAAGGCTTTCGACCAGCATAAGCAGCTTGCATCCAAAGTTAAAGGGATCATTGACGTCACACCAGAGGAGCAAGCAGAGATTGATACTTTTGCAGGACCCCATGAAGAATTCAGAAATATGCTGGAAAAGGAGATACAAACTTTGGATAAAGGGAATACCTGTAGGGTGCCCTCTTTTTATAGAGAAGGTATATGGATTACCTTGGATCAGTGGAAAACAGAATTGGTGAATATCAAAGAGCAATCATTACAGGAACTACAAAAGAAAGAAGACCTAACGGCATTAGCAAACTACATCCTGTCAGGATACAATGTACAAGAGTTTGAAATGAAGAAGTTGGTTGAGGCTATCAGATTTTACAAAGATGACAAATATACCGAACACATGGGAATGTTTAGTCTTCTTGTATTTAGATTAGTTAACAAACCGTCTTCCTAATCAATATATAAACAAAAGGACACGTCTCTTGTCATGACCCTTCGTTTACATTTATAAAGTGAAGGATTTTTGTATGAAAAGGAGATAAGAAAAAATGGGGCCATAGAGAAACACGGTTTTGGGGCTAATCAATTGTAATCAAAGATTTAAGAATCAATGCAAGATCGAATCTTTGTTCCTGTTCCTAATTTGCAGAGTATTCTCCTTTGTGGCATTTGTGTGTGATATTATCATAATAGATAAGATTGTTTATATTCTTTCAGTAAAGTATTCATTCTGTGTTATTTCTAATTGAATCAAAAGATTTATCTGTGGATTGTAATCATTCCTGATAATTCTTTCTTGTGTGGTCTCATAAGGCTTGGGTTAAATACACACAAGCAATTTTATAATACAAGTGATTAACTGAGCTCATAGGGAAATAACAATTGACAGACCGGATAGGTTTAAACATTGTCTCATACAGCATATATTAAGTCCATAAAGAAGTAACTAACTCTGTAGCCCAGAACATGTGAAAGACACTGATCATTAGGTATAACCCTCATTACAATTTATAAAATTCACAACTGGACAAACAATAATAGGAGTAGTTGAGTAGGAAATATAGAGTAAGTTGGCAATAGTGTAGACATATAAAATTCTAAGCACAAAGATCAAATAACCTCTACAACAACAATCTTGAACTCATCTGCTATATCCATCCCAGGAACTTATGCCATTCTGAGATAGGAGGGAGCTAGATCAAGATACTTAATCTACTATAAAAGGCACTAATCATTGAAAACAATTAGTGAGTAGGTATACCCGCCTAGGTCCTACAGAGCCTAAAGTGAGAGAGTTAGTAACCAATTAGGTTCACTTTATAAGTTGGCCAAGTCAATTAGAGGGTTTGATTATAGGAGTTGGCATTTCCTTAGAACCTATCCAATTTGTATATTTGAGACCCAACAGATTGGCGACTCTGCTGGGGAAGAATTATTAAGACTCTGTTGTGGGAGAGAACTTAGAAGAAAGATTTTCCTCTCAAGGAGAGATGTGGCGGCTCTGAATTAAGGGAGAAGAATATCTATGGACGGAAGGAGATCAGTCACAAAAGGACAGCCTGTATCCCAGTTAGATTTTTCTCAACTAAAGAATAAAAACAAAAAAGAATCCATGAATAAATTCATGAGAGAAAGGTACAATTAGTATAAGTATGAAAACAACCAACATTCACCTTTAAGAGAATAGGATAAAGAAACTACTTCAAGCCCAGTGAATGAGGATTTGGTTGCAGCATATAGAGCCCAAAAGGGCCAATATCAAATTCCCCCTGGTTTTGAAAATCATGAAGCACGATCCAGACAGAACACATCGACTTCATCGGGATCAAGTATGGCAGATCCTGCAGATAGATTTGCAGATTTAACTAAAAAAATGATGGAGGTAGCTGCTGAAATGAGAGATTCTGGAAGGACTCAGGAATGTTTGGAGTTATGTGCTAAATTAGGCATAAATGTTGGTGAAGATGACTTTAATCAAGATGTAAACAATTATAGAAAAAAATATGCTTAGACAGATCAGGGAGTGAGTAAAACAAAGAGTAATGATTTTAAGGCTTATGAGAACCCCTTGTTCAATAACAAAAGGAATGATCATGTGCAATCGAGTGCACCACCAGTCCAGCAAAATTTACATAATAACTTTGCTACTCATAACCAGTTTCCTCCTCAAAATCAATTTTATAATCAATATCCCCCCCCTGATCAATTTCAATACCAATACCAGAACCAATACCCTTTTCCTTATCAAAATCAAATGCCCTTATATGATAACATGAACCAAAACTTTAGAAACCCCCATGGGGGACATGGGCTAATGAATATGGAATGAATGAGGCAGTTTGATTTCTTAGGAATGATGGAATACCCATATCCTATCCTGAATGAAATCAGGACTGCAATACCAAGATTTACTGGAAGTAATGCAATTACAGGGGAAGCTCATTGTAAGGCTTTTGATGCAGTAATAGAGGATTTTGGTTTACCACATAAAGATGTTAAGATCAGGTTATTTATGCAGTCATTAATAGAAGAAGCAAGAGATTGGTTTAGAGCATTGCCTGATGCATCCATTAGAAGTCTTGCAGAATTCAAAAGCTTATTCCTTGAACAGTATGGAGACCATAATAGCCCTGAATTTGCTTTGCATGAGATCATTAGCATCAAGAAGGAGCAAAATGAATCAGTGGTAGATTTTAACAAAATATTTAATAGGGTTCTAAATAAAATTCCCAATAGGATGAAGCGAGTACCTGAGGTAAGCATTCTATATTACATCAATGCTTATGATAGCAAAACAAACTATGAGTTGAGAACCAGAAATCCTAGAGACCTCCAGGATGTTATGAAAGCTGCCATTGTTATAGAAAATAATAGGAAGGCCACTGGTAAAGTGGGAAAAAGAGAAGATGCAAGGTTGTACAATCCTAAAGCACCCAAAGCTAATAAGGATGAGGATAAGCTTGACAAAGTTTTGAATGCTCTAAAAGATTTATCTGTGAGGGTAAACAAAACAAAGAAGCAGCAATACTATCATCCTGAAAGGCCCAGGTTGCATGACATGCCCTATAAAACTACATGGAAAGATGGAAAACTAGTAGACAGGAACCACAAAGATAACCAACAAGTCCCAGATCCCTTTAAAAGAACAGTAAACTACGCTCAAGATGATGACATGTGGTGTTATGCCTGCAATATGCCACATGCTCCTTCTTTGTGTGCTATAGTAAGAGGATTGCAGGAGGAAGAGAATGGCTATGAGGAGCATATGGGCGACCTGACTGTTAGCATGATATCCTTTGCAGAGGAAGGAGGATCAGATTCCATGAACATTGATCAATGCTTTGTGTTGCCTGTAATCACCAACATAGGTGAAGGTGTTAAGCTCAGAATCCCCACTGAAGAAGAAAAAAGAAGAATTATAGCTTCTGCCATTGCACAAGCAAAAAGAACTTATGATTTGAGAAATAGAATGGTGAATCCAGAGCAAGGTAAACCTGCTAGTCTTTTTATAAAAGAAACTAATGAGACACCCAAGCAAACAAATAAAGCAGCAAAGACTAAGGAAGTTGTACCAAAGAATAATAAAAGGGGTCTTGGTGTTCAAAAGGAAGAAATAGCAAAATTTCCTTTAGCACAACACTCTACTTCATTTGATATTTCAAATGCATTAACACAATTAAAAGTTTTTGTTCCATTGATGGAAATAATGAAGTTTCCTGAATACAGAGAAAAGACTCTGGAGATGATTTCAGGTATCCAAGAAGAAAAGGTAAATGAACAGAAATAAGAGGTTGCAAAAGGTGACAATAATGAACAAATGGCCCCAGTTATATATTTAGGGTCCACCATAACCAAAAACCCAACACAGGTAGACCCATTTTATCTCACTTTGGTGGTAAACAATAAGAAAGTGAAGAATTATATGATCAACTCAGGAGCAGCCATAAATGTTATGCCTGTTGGAGTGATGAAAGAGCTTGGATTGGAAGTTGATACTACCTTTGGGAAGTGTTATGCCATGGAAAACAGGTCGGTCCCAGTGGTTGGTATCATGAAGGATGTAGAATTCAAATTGGCAGTTTGTCCAGAAGCATCGTACAAAACATATATTACAGTGGTGGATGTCCCTCCAAACTATGGGATGTTGCTATCTAGGCAATGGTCGAACATGATTGGTGGATATGTGCAGTTAGATTTATCATATGCTATGATTCCAATCAATGGACAGGAGGTAAAAATTGATAGGGAACCCCGGTCCACATATATCATAGAAGACATGGAAGAATCAGCAAATCAAATATGCTTTTTGCAAACTGATATGGACAATTTCCAAGTGCAGTTGACAAAACCTAAGGTTGACGAGTGGATCCCCATTGAATCATATCTAGCTGGAAAGGATGATCAAGTGTGGAAGATGTTATTTGATGGGTCTTGTAGCAAGGAAGGGAGTGGGGCTGGAATCCTATTTATTTCACTCACAGGGGAAACCTACAAATATTCTTTCAAATTGTTATTTGAGTGCACAAATAACATTGTAGAGTATGAAGCTCTACTCACTGGTCTTAACATAGAAGCTAAGCATGGAATTAAATTGCTTAGTGTCTTTGGTGATTCGGAGTTGATAGTCTCACAAGTGAAGGAGAAATATGCCTCAAAAAACTTGAGATTAAAACAGTATAGGAATGTTGTCTAGGATACTATAGAGGTTTTTGATGCTTTTCAAATAAACTGGATAGACAGATCAAAGAATATCATGGCAGAGTATTTGGCTAATGTTTCATTGAAGGATAATGATATAACATTGATTGGGATATCTGAAGTAGAAATAAAAGTTAGACCATCTGTTCCTGATAACTTGTACAACTGGCAAGTGTTCCAAGATGATGCAGACCTGCTGAAGTTTTTACAATGTGTTGATCATTATCAATCTCAGGCTATAAATTTCAATGATTTTGTAGAAAAGACTGAGGGTAAAGAGACTTTATTTGGACAAGAAATTATACAACTAAAATCAAACAAATTACCAAGGGGTCTAGTAGCATTGGAGAGGACTTTCAGTACTTAGTATGTAATTGAAACTAAAGGATCGGCTGTCAGAGAAAGTGATGTGGAGCAAGTCAATCTAGGGAGTGAAGAGACTCCTAGAGATGTCTTCATTGGGAAGAGATTAACTCCTACCATGAAGCAACAACTGATAATGTTGCTTAAAAGGTATAAACATGTGTTTGCATGGTCTTATGAAGACCTCAAAGCTTACAGGGAAGATCTTTTTCAACATGAAATACCACTTAAGCCAGAAGCTAAACCATTCAGACAAAAGCAGAGACCTATTAATCCAACCTTGTTACCAAAAATGAGGGAAGAGATCATAAAAATGAAGGACGCAGGAATTATTGAACCCTGCAGATATTCCACATGGGTTTCTAACTTAGTGCCAGTTAGAAATAAGAATGGGGACATTAGATTGTGCGTGGACTTTAGAAACCTTAATATATCATCCCTAAAAGATAATTATCCATTACCAAATATGGATAACATGTTGCAGAAAGTGATGGGATGCGAGTTATTGTCCATGATGGATGGGTTTTCAGGTTATAATCAAGTGAAAGTCAAAGAGGCTGAAAAATACAAAACAACCTTTATAACTCCATGGGGCACTTATGTCTATGCACGAATGCCATTCGGATTGACTAATGCTGGTGCTACTTTTCAGAGAGCAATGGATGTTGCCTTTGCAGAATTAATTGATATAATCATGGTAGTATACCAAGATGATCTAACTGCATACTCAAAGAAGGCTGAGGATCATTGTGGTCATCTTGAAAAGGTATTCAAGAAAGCTTTAGAATATGGGATTTCCTTGAATCCCAAAAAATGCCACTTTGGTGTTGAAGAGGGAAAGCTACTTGGACACATAGTATCTAAGGAAGGGGTGAAAATTGACCCTGAAAGAGTGGCAGCTATCAATGAGGTTCCTATTCCTAGAACTATCAAGGCCATCTAGTCATTTTTGGGACAAATAAATTTTGTAAGAAGGTTTATCCTAAACTTTGCAGATATAATAAAACCCATAGTAAGGATGTTAAAGAAAGGAACCCAAATAGATTGGACTGCAAAAGCAATAAATTCCTTTATAGCCATCAAAAGAGCAATTTGAGAAGCTCCGGTATTGATCTCTCCAGACTTTAGCAAGCCTTTTATCATATTCTCATTCACTTCCTGTCACACAATAGCTGCAGTGCTGCTACAAAAGAATCAAGAAGGATATGAGCAGCCTATTGCATATTTTAGCAAGTCCTTAAGCCCCTCAGAAATAAAATATGAATTGAATGAAAAGCAAGCTTATGCCCTAGTTAAATTAGTAAAGCAGTTCAGATCATACTTAGTAGGGGCTAAAGTTATAGCATACGTTCCCAATGCAGCAGTGAAAGATATCTTCAGACAGACTGAAGTCACCGGGAAGAGATGCAAGTGGATCAACCAAGTGTAGGAGTTCAATATAGAAATCAAGATATCACAGGTCATAAAGGGGCAAGGATTGGCCAAACTCATTACAGGAATAGATATTGATGAAGCCCGAGTAAATGAAACTAAATGGGAAGAAGCCCAATTCAACATTGAACGCACATCTTGGTACACAGACATTGTGTACTATCTCAAATACATGAAATGTCCCGATCATATGACAGATACTCAAAAAAGGACCCTCAAGTTAAAAACTATCAAGTATGTGATAGTCAATGGAGATTTGTACTGGAAGAACCGGGATGGAATATTACTCTTATGTTTGGACAAAAATCAAGCTGAAAGAGTATTACATGAAATGCATGGTGGAATGTGTGGAGGTCACTTCTCTGCCAAAACTACTGCCACAAAATATTGAGGAGTGGATATTTCTGGCCAACTGTTTTCAATGATGCACATGCATATGTTAGAAAGTGTGAGCCATGCCAAAAAATTTCTAGAAAGCTGAAATATCAAGGGGCATTGCCCTTGAGATCCATGCAAGTAGAACAACCATTTCAACAATGGGGGATAGACTTCATAGGCGAAATCTCAGATAAGTCAAGTGGAGGACATAAATGGATACTTGTAGCTACTGATTATTTGACTAAATGGGTGGAAGCTGTACCTACTAAGCAAGCCACTAGCAAAGTAGTAATTAAGTTTCTAATGGATAATATTATCTCCAGATTTGGTGTCCCTACAAAGATCATAACTGATAATGGAATGTGCTTTAGATCAGAGGAATTCAATGAGTTTTGCAAAGAGTATGGTATTCAGATATCACATTTGTCTCCTTACCACCCTCAAGGGAATGGACAGGCGGAATCAAGCAACAAAAATATCCTGAAAATTATTAAGAAACTGCTAGGAAATAATAAGAAAGCTTGGGATTCCAAATTAACTTTGGCATTATGGGCAGATAGAATAACTGTGAAAAAGTCCATAGGAAAGGCACCATTTGAGTTGGTTTATGGAACTAGGGCCAGATTGCCTTTAGATAACTTATTGCCCGTATAGAGGTTTATCACTCAGGAGGAAATTGAACTAGAGGATCCACTACAAGAAAGATTAGTACAATTGATTGAACTTGAAGAAGTAAGGGCTGAAGCTCAGAGACAGAATGTGAGAGTCCAAAATTAGATGAAGACACTGCATGAAAAAAGGGCATCACATAGAAAGTTTGAAATAGGGGATTGGGTCTTGATGTGGGATGCAAGGAATCAGGATAGAGGAAAGCATGGAAAGTTTGAAGCCTTATGGCTTGGACCTTTTGTTATAACAAATAAAGCTGGAGAGGATGCATATTTCCTTCAGAATACAACAGGAGAAAATCAGGAATTGCCTGTGCATGGACAATACTTGAAGACCTTCTTTTCCTAAAAAAAAATAATAATAATAAAAAAATATATATAAAAAAAAATTAAAAAAAATTAAAAAAAATATAAAAAAAGGGGAGAAGGGATTGAGACCGGCATGTACAGTATTCTTGAAAAATACCATGTATTTATTTTTCTTTCCATTTTGAGAAAACAGAGATTCTGAATTCTTGAAGGCATTACGCAGTATACCTCCATCCTCAGTCAGAGCCACTGTTGAACAATAAATTTTAAATTTTAAAATTTTCCTAAAGGTGTGAAAAGTTGGAGATTGTTTATATTTTCCCCTTAGGAGGGTCATATGAAAAATATCTATGAAACTTAAAGTGTTTCATCAATAATAAAAGATCATCGGCCAACATATTACATCGAACACCTCAAGAAGAGTCTCACCGAAAGGAAAGTTTTATCAAAATGAAACATAAGGTGTAGAGCACTAAGATGACTCCGGAGAAATATCTCTTTCGGTAGATGAAAGAAATGACTCATCGGTGCTCCATTTTCATCAAAAAGCGGAAAATGAACAAAACGTGATGTCGGAGAAATTAACCCACCAATGAAACCTAAAAAATGTCCATCAAAAGACAAATCCCATCGATAGCAATAGGGTTTCATCATCGAAGAAGAAGAGGACTTCGGCAGGACTATCAGATACTTTATCAAAATAGAAGTCTCATTGATAAGGAAAATATATCGATGAGAAAGGGACTTCGGTAGGCTAGCATGAAGTTTCATCGAAGCATAAGATTCATCGAAAATAATTTCGATGGAAGTCATGACAAATTCATTGACAAAGGTCTCATCGAAGAAAGGATGGTATCGAGGAAGCTAAAATATGATTTTCGACAAGAGCCATTTACCGATGAAATAATATTGAAGAAACCAAACATATTCTTATTGATAGTGTTTTTCGATGAAAATGATACATCGAGGAAGCACTTGAGTCATCAGTCGAAGTTATGGTTGTATCGATGAAAATCTAATATCAAGCAGGGCTTGGAATAACTCAGCGACATATATTTTTCACCGAAAGGAAGGATTTCCTAACAAGCAAATAGTATATCGATGAAAAGCAGTTTTCCTGATACAAGGCTTTCATCGATCCTGAAAGAACATAAAATAAGTTGTGTCGAGGAAGAATAACTTTCGATGGGAGATTAAAGAGCTCCATTGAAGACAAAGGTTTCGACGAAAAGCTAATCCACAGTCACTTTAGCTAAACATTGCTTCCCAGAAAGGAATTAAAAGCTTAAATTGAAGGTGTCACATCTGCAATTAAGTTTAAACACTTGAGCAACCGTTGCAAGCATAGAGACATTAACTACTGTGTCTGATACAAGTTGCTCTCAAAATTGCAGCTAAATTGATCGAATTTTCATGAGAACCAGATAATTGCCAAGATTCAGAAAGTTGCAAGAAGCTGGCTGAGGCACGAAAGGAACAATCCAAGCTCACATAAGAGGTTTAACAATTATCCAAGTAAGTGTGATATCCTGTATTGATTGAAGTTATGGAACCCTCATCTTCTTCTAAAAAGAGTAGGAAAGGAAAAGAATTAGACGTTGAAGAAAAACCTAAATGACAGAAGAAAGAGGGTAGAGCTTTAGTTCAGGATTTGTTGGACCAATGTCCAAATTCCAGTGTAAGGTCCAAGAAAATAAAAAATGAGGAGGAAGGATTAGAAGACAGATTTGAACATCTGGGAGACATATGGACTGAAATCAGAGGACATGAGTTGTTTTTATTTGGTTACAAGAGAAGGGAAGCTCCTGAGCCCATAAGTAACCTGTGGAAGAGGAATTTAGGGAAACTGGTGGTGCCGAATGTATTTGTAGATGTTGAATTAATGAAAGCCCTAGCAGATTCCTATAATCCAGAAACCAAGACTATATGTGATTACCGAGGAAATCCTATGGTGGAAATCAACAAACAGACAATTGATATGGTGTTTAATTTAGACTGGGATGTAGAGGAGAAGATTGACATGCAGAAATTGTCACAAGAGTTTTTCAATTTGGAGGACATCTATAGGAAATGGAGATTACCCATTCACCGGCCAAAGGTCGGAGGATCCATAGTTCCTTTTAGTACAGTTGACAAGGTGCCCTTTGATGTCAACCAATTCCATCCTTACTTCAAGTATACGTACTATGCCGCAGCCCAAGTTTTAGGCTTAGAGGCTCATCCTCTCATGGATATTGGGGTTATGGTTCTATGTGCTGACTTGCAATCAAAAGACCCTATGCCGTTTGATTATGCCACTTATGTTGCAGAAGCCTTGAATCATGGGTTGGAAAAGCTAAAAGGAGACCTTGTAAATATTCATTTCTCCTTGTATTCTTGTTGTTACATGTTATTCTTTACTGTGGACAAGAGTCCAATTTCTGGTAAGATGATTTTAGCATCAGAGCTTATGATAAAAGTGGTTTGAAGAAACCAGTCCAATTGTGGGTCTCTGCGTGGGACCAAAGGTTTACAAACAACCAATACTGGCACTTCCAGGAATACTTTGTAAAACCACTCAGTGCAGCCCTCGGACAACATAGAGACTATACTTTGTCCCCTGAGATCGAAAGATTCCTCAGACCGAAAGATTTCTCTCCAGAGTCTCAGATTGATCATAACTGAGGTGATTGGTACTGTCACCCTAATCATATAGAAATCAGAGTATTCGGGTATGAAGGGAAGCCATACATGCTCCCAATTATAGTGCCAAACAGGGTGGCTAGTCTGGAGATTGTAAGACAATTGTCTGCTGTCAGTGCCAAACATCTCACAGATTTTGGTAAACAATCCATTGTGCCAGGGCTACTAGTATTTTCTGATTTTATTGTTAAAAGTTCCAAAAGTTATCATTTACTCCAGAGTAAGTTAGATTATTATGGCATGACTCTGGGTAGCCCTAGAGAGAATTTTGATCCTAAGGGATACGTGAAAGCTGCAAGAACATCTCAGAAACTAAGGGCTAGAATACATGTGGCTCAAATGCCAGATGATTTAATTAAGAATCTTGAAAGAGAGGAAGCCAAGGCCTTGAGAGAAAGATTTGAGATGACTGGGGAAGCTTTCAAATGGAAGAGAGTGAGGGGGAAAGTAGATGGAAACCTACTTGGAGATCTCCAAGATCCCTTGGAGGTAGCTAAAAAATTGCTTCAGCATGAGGCAGAAATTATGAATAGAGTGCCCCCATAGTTTCTCCATTTTATCAAAACTGGGAGAGACAGTGAGCCATTGGCTCATATGTCACCAAAATCAACTGCTAGTAGCCTCCTTGCTGACTCCCCTAGAGAAGACTATCCCCCTGGCTTTGAGGTAGAAGTGGATATAGAAACTGGTGAATTCAACATCAGGGAAGTGGTTGATATGAGAATGACAGAGCATGAAAATTTTATTGCAGAAGAAGGGTTCACTTCCTCAAAGGAATTCCTTTCATTATTATACTAGTACAAAGGGGCTCATGTGAGAAGAATTATGGCTGGGAAACCAGAAGAAGAATAGATGAAAAGGCTGCAAGATGAGATTGATACTCTCATGAAGGATATGACCCCTGAAAAAGGGAGGAAGATGCTAAAAGAGGCTGGTGTCATTATCTTTTCAGGTTGGGACATGAATTTAGCACTTATGTTTGACAGATTCCCGAAGAAACAAGACCCGAACCAGCAGGTATTACCCCAAGAGGTAGATAAATTGTTTACAAGTTCAGGATATGATCCTGATCAAAAGGCTCTGTTGCAATGGGCACTGTACCCAAAAGGGAAAAGGCAAATAATTATGGATACAGAAGAAACCTTTGGACACCTTATGGTCCATCAAGTAGGGAAGACTGACCCTAGGGTTACAGCAAAATTGAATCTAGATGTAGCCAGGCTAAATGTGGATCAGACAGAATTTTTGGATAGGGAAAAAAGGGAGGAAGATGCTAAAAGAGGCTGGTGTCATTATCTTTTCAGGTTGGGACATGAATTTAGCACTTATGTTTGACAGATTCCTGAAGAAACAAGACCCGAACCAGCAGGTATTACCCCAAGAGGTAGATAAATTGTTTACAAGTTCAGGATATGATCCTGATCAAAAGGCTCTGTTGCAATGGGCACTGTACCCAAAAGGGAAAAGGCCAATAATTATGGATACAGAAGAAACCTTTGGACACCTTATGGTCCATCAAGTAGGGAAGACTGACCCTAGGGTTACAACAAAATTGAATCTAGATGTAGCTAGGCTAAATGTGGATCAGAAAGAATTTTTGGTTAGGGAAAATATTACTTACAAGGGTTTATATGAGAAGACTAAAGATGAGAACCAGAGGCTACAAACAAGGATACTGCAGCATGATACTTCATACGCTATCAGATTTTACAAAGATGACAAATATACCGAACACATGGGAATGTTTAGTCTTCTTGTATTTAGATTAGTTAACAAACCGTCTTCCTAATCAATATATAAACAAAAGGACACGTCTCTTGTCATGACCCTTCGTTTACATATATAAAGTGAAGGATTTTTGTATGAAAAGGAGATAAGAAAAAATGGGGCCATAGAGAAACACAGTTTTGGGGCTAATCAATTGTAATCAAAGATTTAAGAATCAATGCAAGATCGAATCTTTGTTCCTGTTCCTAATTTGCAGAGTATTCTCCTTTGTGGCATTTGTGTGTGATATTATCATAATAGATAAGATTGTTTATATTCTTTCAGTAAAGTATTCATTCTGTGTTATTTCTAATTGAATCAAAAGATTTATCTGTGGATTGTAATCGTTCCTGATAATTCTTTCTTGTGTGGTCTCATAAGGCTTGGGTTAAATACACACAAGCAATTTTATAATACAAGTGATTAACTGAGCTCATAGGGAAATAACAATTGACAGACCTATAAGGGATAGGTTTAAACATTGTCTCATATAGCATATATTAAGTCCATAAACAAGTAACTGACTCTGTAGCCCAGAACATGTGAAAGGCACTAATCATTAGGTATAACCCTCATTACAATTTATAAAATTCACAACTGGACAAACAATAATAGGAGTAGTTGAGTAGGAAATATAGAGTAAGTTGGCAATAGTGTAGACATATAAAATTCTAAGCACAAAGATCAAATAAATTCTACAACAACAATCTTGAACTCATCTGCTATATCCATCCCAGGAACTTATGCCATTCTGAGATAGGAGGGAGCCAGATCAAGATACTTAATCTGCTATAAAAGGCACTAATCATTGAAAACAATTAGTGTGTAGGTATACCCGCCTAGGTCCTACAGAGCCTAAAGTGAGAGAGTTAGTAACCAATTAGGTTCACTCTATAATTTGGCCAAGTCAATTGGAGGGTTTGATTATAAGAGTTGGCATTTCCTTAGAACCTATCCAATCTGTTGATTTGAGACCCAACAGACCGAAAGAGCACTACCGGTGGAGCTTTATTTTTGGGGAAGAAGTTGGTTTCATGGGAAAGTAAGAAACAAGATGCTATATCTCTATCTACTATTGAAGCTAAATACTTTGTGGCTACTAGAAATTGTACTCAAGTAGTTTGGATGAGGCAAATGTTGAAGGATATTAGAGTTGTGTATGATGAACCTATAGTTATTTATTGTGATAATTCAAGATCTATTAATATTTCCAAGAATATGGTACTGCATTCTAAAACAAAGCATATATCAATTAAGTATCACTTCTTGAGGGAGAAGGTCAGTGATGAGGAAGTAAAACTGGAGTATGTATCTACAAAAGATCAGATTGTAGATAATTTTACTAAGTCTTTGCCTATAGATACATTTATCTATTTGAGAGACTAGTTAGGGGTCTTTTCCCCTCTTGATGAGAACTAGGTGCATTGATATGCATCAATCTGGGTTGATGAGTTGGTGTTGCTACTCAACCAAGGTAGTCAGTGTATGGTTCAAATTTAGAGATTATTTTGTGTTATGTGTGTTATCCAATCAAAATCATGGTGTCATGTGTGTTGGTGTTATTGTGTTTATCTTTGTTCTCATTGCAGTTGATCATATCTAAGATTGTGCTTAAATTGTTTAATCCGGTGAAAACTAATTCACCCCCCTCTCAATTTTCCTTCCTTGTTGTTCCCAACAAGTAGTATGTGAGCTACATCCTCTGGAAGAAGCTTAACTGCTTGAGGAGATTTGGGATGTCAACCTATGTGTTAAAGAATAAAAGTCCTAGATTTGATGGAAACAATTATATTATTTGGAAGGACTGGATGGAAGTTCATCTGAAGTATCTTGGAGAAGATTATTAGAAAATTACAAAGAATGTCTACAATATTCCTCTGAATGGTTCAGTCACTGTTGATGAAATCAAGGAAATGAACATAAAATAAGAGATAAGGAAGCATTACTAAGTGCCTTGACCGATTCATAAATGACTAATGTGATGGGTTTGAAGACTACACATGAGATCAAGAAAAAGTTAGAAACCTTGTATGAAGGAGATGCACAAGTTAAAGTTGCTAAGTTGCAGAGTTTGAAAGGGAAGTATGAGGCATTGAAGATTGGAGAAGATGAGAATATAACACCCTTTATGGCTAAAGTAAATGAACTTGTTATGAACGTTAGATGTGTCGGTGAAACTCTTGAAGAAAATGATATTGTTGCTAAAGTGTTTAGATCGTTGGCTTCTTCCTACAAAGTTATAATGTTGGTGCTATTGATGAGATCTGAAGTGTGACTACTATGACAAGAGACATGTTAATTTGGAAGCTTGATGCATTTGATTTGAGTAAAATT
The DNA here is from genome assembly GCF_030272615.1 of Cryptomeria japonica. Lineage (NCBI taxonomy): Eukaryota > Viridiplantae > Streptophyta > Pinopsida > Cupressales > Cupressaceae > Cryptomeria > Cryptomeria japonica. Next base: position 330,855,558 of record NC_081412.1, read on the forward strand.
GGAGAATCACATGGTAAATCTGAGACTGCATTTAAAGCCTCTATTTCCGGGAAGCAGAAGTATGATCTGAGAGAGAGCTCATGTAGAGTGTCTAGATATGAAAGAAATGAGAGAAATGGAAGAACAAGAGAAAGAGTGGGATGAGCTTGAAGCACTCATTTCTCAGAGATTGCCTAAGGGAGCCAGTAAGTATGATGGAAACATACCTTTGAAATGTTTCTCTTGTAATAAGATAGGACATTTTTCTTCTAGGTGTCCTGAAAGAATGTCTAGACATGATACACATGATAAATTTTAAAGGCATGATAAATCTGATAAGAATTATAGATATGATAAGCATGACAAGTATGATAAGCCCTATAAGTCTAACCGGAAGTTGAGATATCAGAAGATGTTATTATGTTGTTGATGAAGGTGTGACAGATGAAGAATCAAACAATGGGAATTCAGAGGAAGAATTTGTATTTATTTCTATCAAGGAAGATGATCTGGTACTAGTGAATTATACAAGTTGTATTATTGAGGGAGAAAGCTTTGGCTTCTAAGATTGAAGAGAAAGATGAATGGGTAATAAACAATGGTTGTTCATGATAAGACCTAAAATCATGTCTTACAAAATTTTGGTCGTTTTGGTTTTATTTTACCCTTTGTCAAGTTTTTAGGGATTTAGGGGTTGTGTCCTTTTTTATTAAGTCTTGGTATAAAGGAAAATATTTGATTTTTTTAATATTATGTTGTTGCCTTTTTTCTCACTTAAGGCTGAGGTTTCCACTTCATTGGCGGGACCATTTTTTTCCCAAAAAGTTAAGTCTTGTTAGGCCAATTTGTGAAATGATTTCCCTATGACCGGTCTCCCTTTAAATATTTGTGCCCGTGCTTATATTTTCCTAAGTCCGAAAGTCCTAAGTATTTTGGCGGGTTGTTAAATACAGATTGAATCTAACGGTTCATGCTTCCCCATGATCGAAGATGCCAAGATTATAAAGACCACGACATCACGAGATTGTGCCACATGTTTTCAGCAGAAACCGACAAGGTTGGCAGTATAACCAGTCGAAGCATTGTGTTACCGATTCGTAGGTGGTAAAAGTCAGTTTACTAATAGTCCTATCAATTTGCACATGTTCAAATGAACGGAGATGTTTTGTCTTCAGGTAAAAGGTGCTCGATTTTTAATTCTAAAGGAGTTAACGAGCATTGTGAAAAGCAGTAAAGTTTAAACAGATCTGATGGCCCCCATATCCCCGCGATAGAAGTTGCAAAGATGTTATGGACTGCGGCATCATGAGATGATGCCACATGTCCCAAGATGACCAGGAAGACCTACTATGGGACTGCTGATGGATTTTGGTTGAAAGATGATGTGGTGTTGATTAGTCATGATTTTGTGGGTCTGTTGATATAGATGGAAAGTCAAGTACTGAGTTGACAAGAGATGATCGTTGGATTTTCCAACTTGGAAGATGATCGACGACCAGGTTTTAAACTTTTTTAAATGTAAAGTTATGAGCTGTTGTTTCGCTCGTGTGAGTAGTAATGGCGGATGAGACATTTGCATTCTTTTCCAAGCAATAATTAAAGACTCTTAAAAGGTTGTTCTTCATTCGAAAAATATTTCATAGCAATCTAGAAGGTTTTCCTACTACTGAAGAAGGTTGAAATGACTCTCTGCAACACACAATTGGCATCTCTCTGGTGAAAATTGAAGCAGTAAGTTTGTCTGAGCCCTCCATATGTTCTTGAAATAAATTGATATTATAAATTGTGTGTAAATTTGTAAGAATATATTTTAATTTGTTCTAGGGTTAGGTTCTAGACAAAGAGTAATGAAATTTGTTTGAATTACTCTAGTAATTTAAAATCTCACACTAGCCCTAGTTTTTCCTTCCTAAATTTGGATTTATAGTATAAAGCCCTAGTTGCAAAAGATGCCTGCCTCATGGAAACATTCAGGACAAGTGGATTATATGAAAAGAAATCTATATGACAATTTCGTGGACCAATCAAAGCCCTCTACAAATGATAAACTACAGGGGCAGAGATTTGTGAATGGAAAAACCCTAGGGAAAAGGTTAACTAATAAAGCATCACTTGGAAGATGCTAATATACCTATGAATAGGTTAGAAATGTCTAAATCATGGTATGGACAAAGAAATTTGCATTCCCCGTTATCCAATCCTTGGCAGTATGATTTGGGTAAGTTGGTAGTACCGAGTGTTTTCATGGATGTCGACCTACTCAAAGCTATTGCAAACAGATATGACCCAGTTTCAAGGGTTATTAGGGGAAATGATGGAGAAATTCTATTAACCATCAGAAGGGAAGAGTTCTAAGAGACTTTTGACCTATATGAACCATCTTCAAGCCTAGTGCAAATATATTTGAATGAGAAAAAGGCAGAGTATTACAAGATGATGGAATTAATTAGAAAGAATTTCCTTCCAATGCATTTAGCCAGAGCAGGGAATACAACATACCATACAGACCCTAGCTCAAAGGAGCCATTCCCAATTGGAGCCATTCCCAATTGGTGCTTTTGCTTCATATTTTCATGCTACTTTCTTCTCTCTGAGTCAAATATTGGGTTTTAATCCAATTATAGTGACGTCGCCTGATTTTATGTGCATGGCTATGCAAATACAACATCCAAACTATACAATAGTATTTGACTTTGCCCCTTACCTTGATAAAAATATTCATGAGGGGTTACTGGACATTAAGAATCAAGTAGGTGGTGCTAAATTATCTTGGTATTCTTTACTCATGTATATGTTTCTTTTTAGGAATGCAGATTATTTTGAGGGTACCATGAACCTCAAAAGGACAATTGATAACAAGGAGATTCCAGTACAGCTCTGGAGCACATATATGTCTTGGGATAGACAAGAGGCTATCTTTGTAAGGTTTTATAACAATTTTGCTTCTAGGTTGAGGCAAAAGTTGACAGTAAATCCGCCAAGGATTCCTAAGGAAGTGCACAATTTTGTGAGACCCAACGAAAGATTACCTCTTGCCAAGATTGAACATAATTGGGGGGATTTTATCCCTTACTCTGCAAGTACTGTTATCAGGATCTATGGTTTCTCTGGATAGCCACATGTACTGCCCTTCAACGTTCCTTTAAGAATGGTTTTGCTGAGGTGATGTGGAAAATAGGATGCATTCAGGATAAGGATTTAAAAGGAAAGGGAAAAGGAACAATTTTCCCGGATTTCACTATTATCCCTTACTTTGTAATTCTAAAGGGAGGGTATGAGAACTTTGACAAATTCTTTGATCCATATCATTTGGGGGTGAGTATAGCTAGAAATAGTGATCGTGAGGGGTTTTACAAAACTTTTAGAACAAGAATAAAAGGAACTCTGTTGCCCCATGTGCATAATTTTCCTAAGGACTTAATCAGGAATGAATTTGATTCCATGACTCAGGAATGGAGAAAACAAAAGTGGATAATCTATAGAAAATTATGGGCTACTATCCAAAATATGACTCATTAAAGGATTTTTCCCCATTCTGTGCCAAGATTGATTTTGTTATGAAAATTTTTGATGAGTTGAAGAAGATTTTAAAGGAGAAGATAGACAAACTTGAATAAGTTCATGGCTGAAAACAATCAAGCTCGAAAACCTCCTTTATCTCAGAGAGCAGGTGGCATGGTAGTAGGGAGGCCTATTTAGGAATTTTCTCACAAAAGAGAAAGAGAAGAAATAAGTGATGGAGAGGATAATAGCAATAACAGTGGAAGATTAATAAGGAGAAAAGGGTAAGAAGATTATGAGTATAAAGCATTTCCCAAAGATACAAACTAAGTCTCTTCAATGAGTCGGGATCATTGATCTTGAATATTCTGATAGAAGTCCTTCACCATCAACTGTATCTTTTTCGCTAGTAAGGCAGGGTGAAGAACAAATGGAGGAAGATATGTTCATTGCAACAAGTGCAGAAATGCAATTTGGTGTTCCAGCCTTGCCTCCTAATTTGGAGTTGGATCTTACTCCCTTGGATATCCAAGGTAAAGCCTTCAAAGATGCAAGAAAGGAGGCATGTGATAAATTCCTTGAGGATGATTCTTTTGTAAGGAGCCCAACCTTTTTGCAATTAGTATGGAAGATGAAGGTTGAGGAGTACAAAAGAAGAATTACTGAGAAGAAGGCCCAAAGGCCAGACAAATCAGATCAAGAAAACCAAGAGGAAGTAAAGAATGAAATGGAAGAATTTAAGGAAATTACTACTGATGAGGGCAGGAAAATTGTAAGTTAGGTTGGAGTTTTGATTTTTCTAGAATGGGACATAGCAGATCCAGTGGCATTTGATACAATTAGGAAATCAAAGGGACAACCTTCCAATCCAGAAGAAGAAGCAAGGTTAGCATTAAGAGGATCAGATTTTGCAGATGATTATGCAACCTTGGCAATATGGGCACTAGAGGAAGGGCCTAGGAAGCCTAACATTAGTGATTTGAACCCCAAATTGAGGGGAAGATTAATTATAAAAAGAGCATCTGACACATCAAATGTAGAGGCTACAAAGTTAAATGTTGATGTTGCTAAAATGGCACATGAGAGTGCAAAAAAGGAGGCTTCAGAGAAGATTGAGCTGATAAGAAAGTTTGACAAGATTTTTAATGATTATAATGCATCTTAGAAAATGTGTGTGGAGTTGCAAACGAGAGTGCAACTCCTTGAGTAGGGATAAATAAAGGTTTCCTATCCTGCACTTACAGGGCCATCCGAACCATCGACATATAGGTCGCCACCTATGGTCCAGGGAGGAGAAGCAGTTCAACTAGATACAAGTGTTGATATCCCTGGTATGGCATTAGTCCCCTATGATGATGATGATGATGAACCTGATGCAACAAGATCAACTGAACCAAATGAGTCTCAACTTTTAGAAAATATTGTTGAATTAGAAAATAAGCTGAAAGAATTAGAAAGTCAATCAGTTGGGCAACAAAAGGATATAGTTAGCTCAATGCTAACTCGTTTAAATGAAAAAGTTGATAGGAGGTTAAACATTGTCCATGCCTTATATTCTTTTCTTTTCAATTCTATTCAAAAATTTAATGATGATAAAGAAGTAGCAATTCCCTTGTTTACAAAATGTTTGCAAAGAGGAAATGAGCTCAGAATGATGTCCATGGCCTCTAAATTTCATGTCGAGAGACCACATGCACTCCAACCAACATATTTATTGGTAAAATAAATGGAGGAAGCCCAAATTTTTCCAGAGAATATAGAAAGAAAGGTAAAGGAATTGATGAAGAGTTTTAGTGAATTAGAACAAACTCTTTTGCCAGATATTGAAGATAGAGAAGGGGCAGTAAAGCCTTTACAATTTTGAAGGAAGAGGTAGAGCGAGTCATCAATACCCAAGTAGAGATGATTTGTCAAGGGCTAAATATGGATATGCTGGAGAATAGCATGGATAAAATAATTTCTACAGGATTATTTTTCGAAACCTTTGAAAGAGAGGCAAACCAAGTAGTCGTTAAGTATATTCTATATAAGGCAAAAGCTGATGAATTCATGAATTTCAATTAGCCATCCAATGAAGACTATAGTTCATGGAGTAGCATGTATCTGAATGATGAATAAAGGTTGTAAATAGTTTTCATAACTATTTTTCTCTTCTAGTGGTAGATATTTTTGAACCTGTATAACAAAATGATGGTAATTTTCATCATGAGTTTTAAAGAAGGTGGCTGCATACTTTGATCCTATGTAAGTGAGTTTGAGGATGACTATTGGTATAACCGAATGTAGTTATGTGTAGTCATTCTAAGATGACAAGTGTCTCCTCTGGCCTAAAGCTTGTTTGCTCCCTCATTTTTTATAAAAGGGAATTCAGGCCTATGAGACGGGGTTCAGATTTTTGGTCCCTTGGGTGTTCCGAATTTTTGTTTCCAAATAGAAAAGTCTAGGTGAAACAAAAAAGTTGTAAGAGTTTATTTTACAAAGCAAAAATAGAAATATTCTTGTGTCTATAATTTTGCAGGTTCTTGAAGGAGTTATGTATGGATTGTATTCTTACAGAGAGCCAAATTATTCAATAAATATATAATTCAAACCCACTTCTCTTCAGTGTATTGTTCTATCATGTTTTGAATACATGTTATCAAGGATTTTATCATTCGTTACACTATTGTAGTGTATGCATTTTTGTTCATTCTTTGGTCTAAGGGATTAATTAAATGCTTGAATAAAATTGCAAAGTGATAGGGATATTTGCAGGGATTTTAATAAGTAGTTCTAGGTTGGGATTACAAATATGATGTATTGCAAGGCAATATTTGTTAGGGTAACTGGTGAACAACTGAGAGTGGGGGTGAATCAGTTGTTAATAGATTACATTATTTAATCCACTTAATAATCAATGCAGAGCAACCATACCACATAACACCATGATTTATACGTGGAAAACCTAGAAAGGGAAAAACCACGGTGGGAAGCCTACCCATAGTCTGATGATACTTCTGTAGAAAGTATGTGATACAATGAGGGGCCTGCACATGTAGGAAGGCACACTGCCTAGAGCATACTAATCATTACAAAAGAGTCTCACTGACTACAGAGAGGCAATAACCATCTCAAGATAAATGGACAACAATCCAATAGAGTGAACTGCTAGAGATAGCATCTACCATGCCTGATTATAGTCTCGGTTAAGCTCAATACCGGAGGTCTTTGACCTCTTTCTTAATCCCAATTCGATCACCTATGATCAACCAAATATCCTTCACATATGATATTGCATTCCAAGACCAAGACACTTATTCCATTCCCATACCATGATCTACAATGAGATCCTACATCATTTTATACCAACCCTAAGGCCTAAACAAATTAGGTCGGCCACCTAAAAGATATTACAATAAGATCATTACATAAATCCATATTACAATGACATGCCATGTCGGATTGAGACCAAAACAACAATAATCAATCCATAGAACATCCCAAAATATCCCGGTAACATGGAGAGTACACATTAACATGATACCGGTCCATAACCTAGATAAGTACTAGATCTATTATGGGTCCACCACACCAAAGAAATATCTTCAAGCAATTGAAGCATGATAAAAGAACATCTTCAGCATCTTGAAATCCATCTAGAAGCTGCAGCAACACCAATTATGCATTCTGTCAAGATTCCTCAGTGAAAGCCTATCGGTTAAACCTTAAACCAATGCTGGTAAGGGTTTACAAGAGTGTATGATAGCATCCGATTACCAAGTCAATACCAACTAACCAAAACATGCTCAAGGAACATGTAACACATAAAATCAAATGTACTTCACTTATCCAAACATGCCAGAAGTGTCCAATAGATAGTCTCTTCTTCTGGTAACCAAAACCTGTCTGTTGGTAACCAACCATAATAACTAGTGTTGACATCAATGACAAAACATCAATGCAACACATAATCAATTCATCCATAATGCCAACAATCTCCCCCTTTGGCATTGATGGCAACACTAGATGTGAAAAACATCTAAGTACCAAGAAATGCCAAACAAGTCTCTCCCTATGGAAGACAACCAACAATATCCTTAATATCAGTAAGTCTCCCCTTGTGAATGATATCTTTGAATTTATTTTTCACATCACTATCACTTCCCCTTTGACATCAATGCCAGAAATCTGACAAAAATATCAAAGCAAGAATAGAAACCTCTGAATCTCAAAGCTGACTACTCCCCCTGAGTAGTAGAACAACTCATCAGTGCTAGAATGAATAATATCTCTGATAATGCATGTCGGACTAATGACAAATTGCATCAATCAAGTCTCCGTCGGAGGGGAAGAAACCTCTAACCTGTCTCTCAAATACTCAAATGATTCCTTAGACATCGGTTTAGTGAATATATCTGCAATCTGTTCTTTAGTGTTCACATAAACCTATTTGACTTCCTTTCCATCTACCTTGTCCTTCAAAAAGTTATACTTTATTGATATATGCTTAATCTTAGAGTGAAATAGAAGATTTTTAGACATGTCAATAGCTACAAAGATATCATAGTAGATAACTAATGGTTCACTACAATTTACCCTGATATCCTTCAACATCTGCTTCATCCACAAGACTTGAGTGCAATTAGTTGTTGCTGCAACATATTCAACTTTGCAGTAGATAAAGAAATGCATGACTGTTTTTTGTTGATCCATGAAATTAGTTTCTTTCCAAGAAAGAAAGCTCCACTAGAAGTGCTCTTCTTATCATCAATATCTCCTGCCCAATCTGAGTCAGTATATGCACATAAAGTGAAATCATCATTTTTAGAATACCATAAACCATATTCTGTTGTTCCTTGTAAATACCAGAATATCCTTTTTACTGCACTTTCATGATTTTCTTTAGGATTACTTTGATATCTTGAAACAATACTTACTGCATTCATAATATCCAGTCTAGTCTAAGTCAAATATAATAGACCACCAATCATAGACTTATACCTTGTCTGGTTTACCAGTGTAGAAGTATCCTTGATAGATAATTTCTCACTTGTCACCATAGGAGTACTTACCGGTTTGGAATTATCCATACCAAACTTCTTCAACAATTCCCTCAGATACTTAGTTTGACAGATAAAAATATCTTTGTCAGTTTGAGAAATCTACAAACCTAAGAAAAATTTCATCTCACCAATCATGGACATTTCAAATTCATTCTTCATATTGTTGGCAAATTCCATACACAATTTATCTTCTCCTCCAAAAATGATATCATCAACAAATACTTCAATAATCAGAATATTCAGTGATCTTATAATATAAATTACTATCAACACTTCCTTTAGTAAAACCAAGCCTCAAAAGATATTTATACAACCTTACATACAAAGCTCTACGAGCTTGTTTCAAACCATATAAAGCTTTCTTCAATCTGCAAACCATATCTTTATCATCTGTCAGTGAAAATCCATTAGGTTACTCAATGTATACTTCTTCCTCAAGTTATCCATTCAAAAATGCACATTTAACATCCATTTGATAAACCTTATAGTTCTTATAAGCTACATAGGCAAGAAATAGTCTAACAGCTTCAATTCTAGCTACAGGTGCAAATGTCTCACCACAATCAATTCCTTCTGTAGTCACATGAATCTGTCCAGCTTAATTAAATAAATAAATTCTATTTATGTGATTAAAAATCCACTAGCCATCAATTAATTAAATTAATATTTAATTAATTCATCCCCAAACATTCTTCTATTAATTAAATAAATTATTCAGTTTATTTTAATTAATTCATTAAATCAAATTCCAATCAATTAAATAAATAAAATCTATTTATTTAATTAAATCCCCCTATTCCTCTTTTAAATAAATTAAATAAAAACATTTATTTAAATCATTATCCCCCCCCCCACTTGCATTTTCCTACAAATGCAACTTGCACTCATTTATTGAAATAAACTAATTTTATTTTAAATAAAAATCCTATTTTCCCTCACCCACTAAATCCAATTGCAAAATCTAATCCCCTTCTAGATTCTTCTAACCCCTTCCTAATTAGCCTAATCCATCCCCTAATCATTGTCACATTCCTAAGCAAAATGGAGTCACTTCTCAAAGACTTAAAAAGTCTTTGAAAAGCATTTAATGCTTTGTGTGTTCAACAAATTAACCCCCAAAGTCTTCAAAAACCACTAATGGCTCTTACATGACCATTTATGGCTCTTACATAACCATTTATGGTTATTTCAAACTTATCTCCCCAAACATTTACTGTTTTGACCATATTCATCCTTTTCACATTTGCACAAGAGTTTATCCATTGGATAAAAGCTTTATTCTTTGAATAAAGAGTTTATTCATTCAACTAACCTTGACTCTAACTCTCAAAGTTATATCAAGCATTTAATGCTTATTCCCTCCCCTCTCAACCTATCTCACATTGACACTTGTCATCTTGGGATTGGGTTGAAAGCCCTCACATGGATTTGAAATCATTCAATCCTGACCCTTGTTGAGATTACTCAATCTCAACCATCCATTGCTCCATTTTTCCTATAAATAGAGCCCCATTTCTTCATAATCCAGATCCTGAAAACTTGTATGCATTTAACCTATAGGCATTTTAGAGAGCATTTAGCATAGCAAACTAAAATCTTGTTGTTTTTGGGTTAAAATCAATCATTTTATTATCATCTAGTATTTTAGCTTTTCATTTTACATTAAGAGCAATATTTCAATCTCAAACCTCCATAAGCATCCATAATGCAAAAAGCTGCTAAGAGCTACACTATTTTGGAACTTGGAGAGGAGAGGAACAAGGGAGAAGGAGCTAAGAGAATGCTAAGAGGCATTTGGAGATGCCTCATTATCTTTGTTTCATTTGTTAGATATATTAGCATGATTTTAGCATCTCCTTTGATATGCCTGTTTAGATTAGCTTTTGGTTAACTAACACTAACGATTTTATGGTTTCTTGTGTTGTTGGTCATTTGCTAACCTTGTCCATTTTGCAGAGCATCACCTTCCATTTGAGAATATCCTTTACAAATCAATCTAGCCTTGTTTCTTACAACTTGACCATCCTCATTCAATTTATTCCTAAAAACCCATTTAGTTCCAATAACATTCTTATTTTTAGGCCAGGGAACTAGAGTCCAAGTTTTATTCTTCTCTATCTGATCTAATTCATCTTCCATAGCTTTTAACCAATGTTTATCCTTACAAGCTTCAATAACAGATGCCAGTTCAACTTGAGAAATAAGACATACCTCTTCATTTTCCAGTCTTCTTCTTGTCATAACTCCCTTATTCCTTTCTCCAATAATTTGATCTTCAGAATGATTTAATCGTACATACCTTGGTGTCTTCTGAACTTCAAGTTCACTGCTCTGATCATTAGTCACAGTTGAATTTTTTGATTGTGTCGGTGTAACTGTCTCAGTTTCTTGTACCAGTTGAGGCATTGTCGGTTCCCTGTCATATGATATAGATTGATTTTTTTACTACTCATCCACTTTCACATTATCACTCTCCACAATTTTCTACAATATTTTGTTATAAAATCTATATGCTTTGCTTTGAATTGAATAACCAATAAATATCCCCTCATCACATCTAGGATCAAAAATTCCAATTGAATCATCTCTTTTGATATAGCATTTACTTCCAAAAATTCTAAAATAATTAACAATAGGTGTATGTCCAAACCATAATTCATAAGGTGAACTCTGTTGAATGTGTAGATTGTTGTACTCACTTCATCTCTCCAGTAGATATGAGGCAATTTGGCTTCCATCATCATAGATCTTGCTGCATCCAAAATAGTTTTGTTCTTTCTTTCCACTACTCCATTTTGCTGAGGAGTCTGAGGTGCCAATATCTATCTCCTAATACCATTTGTCTCACAATAACTGTTAAATTCATGAGAAGTGAACTCACCGCCATGATCTGATCTTAGACATTTGATTTTCAATCCAGTTTCTGTTTCAACCTTTGCTTTAAAAATCTTGAATTTCTCAAAGGCTTCAGACTTCTCCTTTAGAAAAGTCACCCACATCATCCTAGAATAGTCATCAATAATCAACATGAAATACCTATCACCTGGAAATATTCTAGTCCTTGCTGGACCACATAAGTCAGTGTGAATCAAATCAAGTACATCATTAGATTTATCATGTATGCTCTTAAAATAACTTCTAACTTGCTTTCCCAATTGACATTCCTTACATACTAGATTATGAGGCTTCATAATCTTAGGTATATCTCTAACTGCTTTAGTTGAACTAATTCTAACAATACAATCAAAATTAACATGACACAACATCTTATGCCATAACCAACTCTCATCAATATGAGAAATCAAACATGTCTTATTACTAGTGTTGAAGTGAAAGATATTACCTCCAGTCTGAGTACCGGTTGCAATCTCCAAACCAGTCTTGTTAATGATTTTGCATTTTCTATCTTTAAACTGAAGTTGGAAACCCTTGTCCACCAATTAACCAACACTCAAAAGATTATACTTTAAACCTTCTACATAATAGACATTATCAGTGTTATTCTTACCATCCAAAGAAATAATACCTCTACCTTTGATCATACATACTTTGTCATCTCCAAATCTGACTTGACCATCATTGTATTCTTGCAGGGACAAAGTTTTTCCTTTATCTTCAGTCATATGATGTGAGCATCCACTATCAATTACCCATTCATTCTTATCTTCAACTTTTGCTGCCAAGGGATTTTCTTCATTTTTGATAGCCGGTTCCAGTTCATCTTCCTTTAAAGCATAGAACACCCATTCCTTTCCATTGTCAGATCCACTAGCAGAGTCTTCTACCGGTTCATCTCCAGAGTCATCAGTTACTCCTTCCTCATCCGCTATGTAGCATTGTTTACTTTTCTTGAATCTATATTTGTTTTGGTTAGGCTTAAATGATTTCTTGACTCTTTCCTCAAACATTGCATTCCTTTCAGGACATCTAGATGCAAAATGACCAATATTATTACATGAAAAACATTTAAAAGGTACTTTTCCTTCATACTTACATCCTGTTGGACCCTTAGGTACTCTTCTAGAAAATAAGGCTTCAAGTTGCTCAAATTCTTCATCTTCTTTCCTCATGTCTTCCAATTCTTTTCAATATAGGACTTTCCAATCACTTTTGCTGGTAGATGATGATGATGATGATGCATGAAAAGCAGGTTCAAACTTTACAGCTCCAGAAGATCCAAATTCTTTAAGTTCAAAAGAAAAAAATTTTCCAATTAGAATGTCTTTGTTAACTTAAGTGTTTGTCATTGTTCTCAACTCATTAATTGCAGTTGCCTTCATCTTGTAAGCCGGTGGAAGGGCTCTCAAGAATTTGGAAACTATTTCATCTTCACTCAGAAATCCTCCAAAACATTGATTTCCCATAACAATCTCATTTACTATTTCCATAAACACAACAATTCTTTCATTATCTTCCATCTTCAAGTTTTCATATCTTACCCGGTAACCATCAAGTTTAGCAATTTTGACAGTAGGATCACCTTCATTCAGAGTTTTCAATTTATCCCACATAACCTTTGCTAATGATTTATCAGTTAATCCCATGGTTTGCTGATTAGTAAGTGCACACAAGAGGGCTTCTCTAGCTCTACAATCATTTTCATTATTCTTATTCAAGTCTGCAAGAGAAGGATTGCCAGATGTTGGATCATAAGGTGTATATCCTTTCTCAGTGATCTCCCAAATATCTTTGCCAAGACATCTAAGATGAGTCTCCATTTGAATTTTCCATATCCCATAATTTGTCCATCAAGCTTAGGGATTTCTCTTCTGAAAATAGTTGCTGGTGGATTTGAAGTGTTAGCAGCCATAGGATCTACCTCAAGCAGTTAAGCTTCTGCAAAAGAGGACCAAAGATTTGATACCAATTGTTAGGATAACCAGTGAACAATTGAGAGGGGGGGTGAATCAGTTGTTAATATATTATATCATTTAATCCACTTAATAATCAATACAAAGAAACCATACCACATAATACCATGATTTGTACGTGGAAAACCCAGAAAGGGAAAAACCATGGTGGGAAGCCTACCCATAGTCAGATGATACTTCTGTAGAAAGTATGTGATACAATGAGGGGCCTGCACATGTAGGAAGGAACACTTCCTAGAGCGTACTGCTCATTACAAAAGAGTCTCACTAACTACATAGAGGCAACAACCATCTCAAGATAAATGGACAACAATCCAATAGAGTGAACTACCAGAGATATCATCTACCATGCCTGATTATAGTCCCGATTAAGCTCAATACTGGAGGTCTTTGACCTCTTTCTTAATCCCAATTCGGTCACCTATGATCAACAAAATCTCCTTTGTATATGATATTGCATTCCAAGAACAATAAGATAATTACATAAATCCATATTAGAATGATATGCCATGTTGTCTTAAGACCAAAACAACAATAACCATCCATAGAACATCCTAAAACATCTTGATAACGTCTAGAGTACACGTTAACATGATACCAGTCCATAACCTAGATAGGTACCAGACCTATTCTGGGTCCACCACACCAAAGCAGTGTCTTCAGGCAGTTGAAGCACAATCAAAGAACATCTTCAGCATCCTAAAATCCATCTAGAAGTGACACCAACACCAATTATGCATCTTGTCAAGATTTCTTAGTGAAAGCTTATCGGTTAAACCTTAAACCAATGTCAGTAAGGGTTTACAAGAGTGTATGATAGCATACGATTACCAATTCAATACCAACTAACCAGAACATGCTCAAGGAACAGGCAACACATAAAATCAAACATACTTCATTGATCCAAACATGTCAGAAGTGTCCAACAGATAGTCTCTTATGCCGATAACCAACCATAACATCTAGTGTTGACATCAATGACAAAAAATCAATGCAACACATAATCAATTCATCCATAATGCCAACAATATTATCTTAGGTTATATGTTGTTAGATAAATTCTGTCAAAAATACAGTTTAATGTAGTATGAATTCATGTACCCAATGAAATAAGGTACTGATCATAGTTAAGTGAATGCCTTAGCATTGATTTACTATCTGGGATCACCACTGGTTTGTTATAGCTTGTTGAATATCAGAATATTTTCATTTACATGAATGTTGTCATGTGTATTAATCATCTCATGCTCCAAATTGGTTGAGGATTGCCATTCCTAAGCATTCTCCCTTATTGTTGAGTCTTTATATGAGATTATCTTCTTTGGTTCATGCATAATTTGTGAGTGTGGCATAAAATCACAAATTGGCATGGGGATCACCCTCCCTGGTTCTGTAGAGCCTAAAGTGTGGAAGGATCTTGCATCCTTGTTATTGTTGGTCCAAGTCTGAAGAATATTAAACAGTAGGAAGTGGCTTCCATAGATATTTTAGAAGAAAACAAATTGGTCTCTGCCTTGAGTCAGTGTAAACCTGTTTTTGGGCACCAACAGTTCACATCATAGGACAGTGGATAAAAGCAAATTTGTGAATATGCGGAGGCAAGATGGTAGCATAGTGAGATTTTGAGATGACAAAGCTTGTGTGATTCATGGTAGAGGTTCTATTTCCTTTGATGGTAAGAATAATACCGATGATGTCTTATATGTTGAAGGTATGAAGAATAATCTTTTGAGTGTTGGACATATGGTTGACTAGGGATATGATTTGGAATTCAAGAATGGTAAATGCAAGATTCTGCATGCCTCTAGAATAGAGATTGCATTAGGGACTAAGACTAAAGTTAATATATTTTGCTTGAATTTTGTTGAGAAAATTTGTTTAATTTCTTATATAGATGAAAGTTAGTTGTGGCATAGGAGGATTTGTCATGTTAATTTTGACTACATTATAAGATTAAGTTCTACTCAAGTTGTTAGAGATTTGTCTAAGATTGTAAAGCCTTCTAATTCAGTATGTAAAGAATTTTAGGTGAGAAAGAAAACAAAAAATTCATTTAAGAGTAAGATGCATACATTTAATGGATTATTAGATCTTGTGCATACTCACTTGTGTGGTCCTACAAGAGTGAGAATCATGCAAGGTGATAGGTATTTCATGTTGTTGATTGATGACTACTCTAGAATGATGTGGGTGACCTTTCTAAGGGAGAAATAAGAAGCATTGGAGAAATTCAAGATATTCAAAGCTAAGGTGGAGACTAAGACATGATAGAAGATGAAGTGCTTGAGATTTGATAGAGGAGGTTAATTCACATCTGGTGAGATTCATACATTTTCTGAGAGGAATGGAATTAAAAGACACTTATCTACTCCTAGAACCCATGAACATAATGGAGTTGTTGAAAGGAAGAACACAACCATTTTGGATGCTACTAGAACTATGTTGATTGAAGGAAATGTTGCGCAAACCTTTGGGAAAGAAGTTGTTAATATTGTTGTTTACACATTTAATTGGGTGCATATAAAAGGTAATTCTAGTAAGTCTCCTTATGAGTTATGGTTTGGTCATGTTCCTACAGTTAGATATTTCAGAGTTTTTGCAAGCAAATGTTATATAAAAATAGATGAGGATATAGGAAAGTTTGATGCAAGATGTGATGAAGGAATCTTCTTGGGTTACTCTACTAAGAGAAAGGCCTATTATGATAAGAGGTTGAAGAAGATAGTGGAAAGTGAAAATGTGAAGGTTGATGAATGCCATGGGAAGCAGATTAGAGCTTGAGGATATGAGTTTGATGATTAGGACATTGTTTCTAAGCCTGTGCAGACTGAGATCTTAAAGCACAATTCTCTGATAGATTCAGCTAATTTGAATATTGTTTTTGCTAGTGATGAAGTCCAAGAGCCTAAGAATCAGAATAATCCAAAGACTCTGAGCTATGTGAGACTGAATTATTCAGAAAATCAGATTATCGGTGATAAAAATAAAGGTGTGATGACTAAAAGAAGACTTGCTGCTAAAGAAATATATTTGATTTCCAAGATTGAACCTAAAGATGTTGTGGAATCATGTCAAGATGAGAACAGGATAAAAAAATTTGAAGAAGCATTGAATCAAAATGAGAAGAATAACACATGGGAGCTCATTCCAAAACCTAAGGACAAGAATGTGATTGGTACTAAATGGGTGTTCAGGAATAAATTGAATGAAGCTGGTGAAGTGGTTAGAAACAAAGCAAGATTGGTATGTAAAAGATGCTCTCAGATAGAAGATATTGATTATAAATAGACTTTTTCTCTTGTAGCTAGAATTGAGGCTGTTAGATTGTTGCTTACATATGCTACTTACAAGAATTTCAAGGTGTACTAGATGGATGTCAAGTCAACAATGATGATCTGGAAGAGGAAGTCTATATTGACCAACCAGAAGGATTTTCATTATCAGATGAGAAATATATGGTATGCGGATTGAAGAAAGCACTGTATGGACATAAGCAAGCCCCTAGAGCCTGGTATTCTAGATTAGACAAGTATCTAATGAAGTTGAGATTTTGTAAAGGTATTGCTGATAGTAACTCATACTTTAAGGTTGATAAATAATGTAAGGAAGTTAAGTAGCAGAACAACTTCCTACACTAACCTTGAGAGGAGGGTAATGCCAAAACTTTTATAGATCATCAAAATAGTTACAAAAAACAAAAATAGATATAATAACTTGTGAACCATAACATAGTGATTTATGTGGGAAAAACCTTTTGGGAGAAAAACCCCACACTCCAAAAGCCGCCCAATATATTATTTAGCAATAAAAAACAAATTACAATATACTTGGAGAGAAAGATCTTTGCAGGAGTACCACTAATCAGAGATTCAGAGGTAACTCAATAGCCATAAGACTCTTACACACAACCTCTATCTCACACACCTCATATATAGGAGATACAATACAAGAAACTGTCAAACGGTATTACAAAACCATGGGATAAAACCACCCAATAAGGTGTAGCTAACCTTATCTCCCTTCTAGATTCCCTATGACATGTCCATCCCTTTTTATATCTCATTTATGTGTCTCATGTATTTTATATTTCCCATTTCAGGGGTACAAATTTTTGGAGGCCATAAATTCAGAACTGTGTGTCCTATTGACGAATCGTTTGAAGCGTCAAAAAGCTCGAGAAGTTCTCTATTGTCTGGTAAACCGCTACACTATTTCCACCCACTTTTAGGGCATTTAGGGCCTCTAAATTCCTCAAAATCAAATTTAAACCTTTCATTGGACCCCTCCAAAATGGAAAATTTAATATTTTCAAAACTAGTTGTGATCTTGCAACATAAATTTACCAAAATGCCCATCTAGCCAACCAGAAGCTTCGGGGAGAATTTTGCACCATTTCTTACCCAAATAAAAACTTACTATAAATAGTAACCTCATGTAAATGCAAGGTTGAGACAC
Source organism: Cryptomeria japonica (assembly GCF_030272615.1). Taxonomy (NCBI): domain Eukaryota; kingdom Viridiplantae; phylum Streptophyta; class Pinopsida; order Cupressales; family Cupressaceae; genus Cryptomeria; species Cryptomeria japonica. The sequence continues at coordinate 330,873,406 of NC_081412.1, forward strand.
CATTTTCTCAACAAATATAACATTTTTATTTTTGGCAGAGATGATGATTTGAGTATGAAATTTTCTAGTGATATACAAAAGGAGTTTGAGATGAAATTCTTTTTAGGCTTGCAGATTACTCAGATCGGTAAAGGTATTTTTCATTTCTCAATCTAAGTATGTGAAGGAATTGTTGAAATTTTTTGGGTTAGATGATTCTAAACATGTTGGAACTCCTATAGTGACTAGATACACGTTGTCTAAGAATGATGAATCTTAGAAAGTTAAACTAACTTTGTATAGATCTATGGTTAGTGGATTGTTGTACTTAACTCAGACTAGACCAGATTGTTGGCATTATACACTTAGATAAGAATGGTTGATGTTTTCATTGATGGCAACCAACTAGAAATAGGGTTCAAAGGTTCTACCGACAATAGACTTCACCTATCGGCACCGACAATCACTTCAAGGTTCATTCACACCGGCATCCAGTTACACCGGCAATAGATTATACCGGTAGTCCAAGCCGACTTGGAAATAATATTGTTTATGAGAAATGTATTGTAATGTAATATTATATTGGTATGGCCGACATGATGTATTGTAAAGACTCATATATGTATGAGATCTTGTAGGTCATTTGTAATGTATGTAAATATATGATAGGTAACATAAGGAAGCGGTAATATGTGATAGGTTATGATAGCGAATAATTGTATGTGCACTTTGATGTATTTATCTTGAGAGCGAATAAGAAACAAAGTAGAGTGAAGCAAGGTTTTGGCAAAGGTATCAGATAGATCTTAAACTGGTACTGAATCAAACATTGCAGATGCTATTTTGAGCAGTACATTGTTATTGGATTTAACCATCCAATTGTGTAGTCAGTGTGACTCCATTTTTGTGTTGAGTAGTGAGCTCTAGGTAGTTGGCCTTCCTGCATGTGCAAGCCCCTATTGTACTGAATAATATTTATTCATATTGGCTAGTGAGTAAATATTGTGGGTCACAAATCCCACTGAGGTTTTTCCCTTACCGGGTTTCCTTGCCAAAAAAATATGTGTTATGGTGTGCATTGATTCTTATTCTTTTATTTCTCTTTACTGCGTTATTATTTGCTTACCAGTTTATTAATTTGGATTGTAAAGTTGCAAATAAGTTGAAATCTTTCATCTACTAGTCAGCCACTGATTCACCCCCCCCCCTCTCAGTGTCTTTGGGACTAACCAAGTATCTAATAATTGGTATCAGAGCCTAGTCCTCTATTTGTAGAAGCCTAACAGCTTGAGGAATATTCTTAAACCGGTACCGATGGAAATTTTGAGACAACAATTGGAAGGAGCTCTTGAAGATTTTGATGCAGAAAAATTGAAGAATATCAAACTGGGAGATGAACTCAGATTTGCTTGAGAATTTATCAAAGCACTTCAAGATAACCTGGTTATAGCAAAGAATAAGATAAAAGAATTACATGTGCAATTGCAAAACCAAGATGATGAAGAGAAAGAAACTCTCAGAGATATTGCAGAGAAACTAAGACAAGAGAACAATAACATGAGGAATGAGATGCAAGATTTAACCATGAGACTATGTAAGGACATTTAAGATAGAAAGAGGAATGAAGAAGATTTGGCTAAAAGGATTAATGATAGATCAGATGAATCTCTAAGGCTTAGTTATGAAAATGATATGTTTAAAACAAATTTGATTCACATGAAACATGACAAAGAGGAACTTATGAGACAGTTTAGTACTTTGCAAAGTGAGTTGGTCGCTACAAATTAATACAAAGACAAATTCAAAAAAAGTTTAGATAAGCTTGATGATATGCTGAAAAGTCAAAAACCTGATGGAGAAACAGTTGGAATTGGATTTGAACATGGAGAAAGTTTTGGAACTGCAAACAATCATGATCACAACAAATCGGTAAGGCAACCTAATGCTTATAAATTCAATGGCAAATGTTTTAATTGCAACAAATTTGGTCATAGAGCAAATCAGTGCAGATTTAGGAATAATCAGAATACAAACTCATCCACCGGTCAATGTTCTAAATGTAATAAAAATGGTCATAACTCACACAATTGTAGAATGAATGTAAAATGCTATGTTTGTGGTAGATTTGGACATCTATCTAATCAATGCAGAACTCAAAGTGGTCAAGGTTATGGAAAAGCTATTCAAAGAAACAATGTAACTTGTTATGCATGCAACAAGATTGGGCATATTGCAAGATTTTGTAGAAGCAAGAATGTGTCGAAAAACAAAAAAGGATCTAATGATGAAGGCAAAGAAAAGGTGAATGAAATCAAGCAAGAATTCACTAAACAATGGATCAGGAAGAGAGATTAGAGGAATGATGAATCTATCTCTACACTGGTAGAACAGAGCAATCCTGCACCGACAGAAGATTCTTCATCTAACTAAGGAATAATCCTTAGGGCAAACAAAACTAATTGAAGATCATGCATTTACCCTCAATTGGTGGTAATAAATTATAATTCTTCTTTACCAACAGACATGTTGAGTATTCACTTCACCAGCAAAGAATTTAATGTGGTTGTAAGTTAAACTTTTTGGTTATAAAGAACTTGAATTTCTTATTTCGACTTACCAATGCATTCAAGCATTCAAAGAGCACAGGAGTTGAGCACCAACATTCAAGAAGCGAAGCAACAAAGGTTTTTTAGGGAATCCAAGGTTTTCACTTGCATTTGATAGTCAAAGGTATTTTTCTTACGAAATGGCTTCTTCATCCTCCGTTCCTGAATTCATTGCAAACCCTACTATTATAGAAAATGTCAAGCATCCTAGACTAGTCTTTAAGATAAACCCTAAGATAGAAAAGTTAGATGACTCCATTGGTGCATTTTCAAAAATTTCGAAGGGAGTCGCATTTGTTGAAGAGCCTAGGGCATACATTCACTGTAACATAGAAGATTTAGGGTCCAAGGATTTAAAGAGCATGTTCATGGATGTTATCACTAACAAACAAGGTGTAGTCAAACCAGAATACAAGGTTGTTGAAGATTTAGGGTTCACTAACATCCTTAACATGCCTGAATTCTCAAATGAGATTGTTTGTTATGTTCTTAGTAGAGTTCATGGTGAATTTTTGTGGTTAGATTCAGTTTTTAAGATCACTAAGGAAGCAATTAAGGTTGTTACTGGTTTACCTTCTACCGACACTAGGCCTAATAAAAAAAAGAAAATTCCAAACAAAGAGGTTATGAACTTAACCGGTGCAACATCAGATAACAAATCACTTAGGGTTAGTGATATAACCGACAACAATGTTAAATATGCTAGTATGGTTATTGGATACAAAGTTGCTCATACTAATAGGCTGAATTATGTTTCAAGTTTATGAATTCATAGTGCCTATGAGATGATTATGAATAATGCTAAAATTGACATCTGTGAATGGCTGAAAGATGAACTGTTAGAAAATTTGAGCAAGATCAAAGGTGACAAGAAGGGAAATTTCAAGTTTGGGAATTTGATTGTATTCTTAATGCTATATTTCTCAAAGGAGATTTTTGGTATTGGACACAAGGACTTTGCCTATGATATTTTTGTTGAAATACAAATTAAGGAGGCAATTACCAGCATAGATTTTGATGGTGACAAACAAGTAAAAGACTATTTCAAGGACTTTCAAGCTAAAATGAGGCAAAGGGAAAGAATCCCTCAGAGCATTGTGGATAAATATGACAAACATATATGCTTGTTGTGAAAAGAGATGAAGTATGGATGGAGGCAGTTAGACCTAGAACTGTCTGGATAATAGAGATGGGTTATGAAGTAGACTCACACATCTTGGAATCTTATGCCAAAATACTCCTAGATGCTCCACCAGAACCGACAAAGAAGATCTTTGGTAATGTTGAAACTATAGAGAGTGATGTTACTATGCAGAAGCAGATGAAGAAAAGAGACAAAGTAATAAAAGATGCTTCGAAGTTTGTTGAAGTTGTTAAGAAGGGCTTGTTGAAACTTGATCCGATGAGAGTTGTTCCTGAACAAGAAAGAAAAATAGAACAAAAACTAGTAGCACATATTTCTCCTGTGGCTACCTCATCTGATTCTGACAATGACAAGGCTGCTGAATTCAAAAGGGTGGACAAAAAGAAGAGAAAACCCTCACCAGCACCTGCTCCATATTTAAAGAAATCAAGAACACTTAGGAAGAAACAACAGGCTCTGAGAGAGCCTAGTGGTAAGAAAAATAAAGTCACACCAAAGAAACAACCGGAACAAAAGGAATCAGACACACTCTCACCGATAGAGCTAATAAATGAAATAACCAAGAAGGAAATCTTAGTAATGTTAATAAATTCTATAATTATTTTAGGGATTTAGATAAGGATACTATTGAGGAAAGTATAATTTTGTATCTAGATATATATAAGAAGGTTCTTATTGAGGTTGTAGATGTTCTTCCTAATGATTTATACTTGAGACTTAAAACAAAGAGAATGTTCGTTATGGAGTTAGATAAGAAGTTGAAGATTGAGGCACTGTTAGCGGTTCATCCTGTTAATTCTAAGAAAGAAATAGATTATTTAATATCTGAAGCTAACAGGACTATTTTTGTGGGTGGTCACCAGAAAGTTAGTCTTATGGTCGGCATAGTAAAAGAGACTGCAGATGAAACAGCTAATAAATGGGATATATTCTTTGTTGAGAAGGAGAAAAGAGAAGAGAAAGATAGATAGAAAATTGATAAATCATTTACTAAAGTATATCAGAAAATAGATAAAGGTAAGAGTAAGATTGGTAGTAGACCTGACATCATAGTTAAGGACAACTTACAACTGCTGACACAAGACACCCCACCGATAGTATCAAAGGCATTGACAGAAATGGAAAATGAGCCTGAAAAGATATAAGAGGAAGTGAAGACAGATAATGTTGATTCTGAGTCAGACATTCTATTCAAAATGAATGTTGACACTCAGGACATCAATATTGTATTGGACAAGGAAATTGTAGAGGAGAAGAAATCTGAAGCTATAAATTTTGAGAAACTTGAATCACGGGTCAAGATTGTTGACACTTAGCAGAATATTGAGATATCGGTAGGAATAGAAAAAGAACTTGAACAGACACAATCAGAACCAATAGTAAATAAGAACGAGGATAAGAGTGAAAATAAGAAAGAGAAAGTGTATAAAGAAGAGGTTAAGGTAACTGAACAAGTATCTGGAGAAGAGAAGAAAGTTATTGCAAAACCTAGCACTCCTTCGAGTACTTCTACTATGGATTAAAGACCAACAAATGTTACCGATATATTATTATATTCCATTAAGAAGATAACAGAATGCAATGCCTTAGCATTTAAGGCTTGATGATTCTTTACCAATTTTGTAGATGATTGCACCGACGTGCAAGGTTGATCACATTGTTGGGTCTATAGGTAAATTGGACACATTGTCCAAATTTATTTCTTCTAACATTCAGACTGTAGATAAGATAAATGAGGAGACCATTCAGGAAAGAGTTAATAAGGAGAAGGGTAATTTCTTTGATAAAACAATAAAGGATTGTACAGGACAGATTGATTCATTGTTACCGACACTGAATTTCACCATTTTGGAATACAAGGAATTGTACAGAGAAGCATGCAAACCTCACTATCTAACAGAAGATATTGATGAGCAAATAAAGAAAACACATAAAGAAATTGATGACATTGCTGACAATATGAATGGTTATTTAAAACTCACATCATTTTTGGATCAAGAGATGGCTATTTATGAAGAGAAGATTGAGAAACAAGAAAGAGAAAAAGCAAGGTTAAAGATGAAAACCCAGGAGTTAAAGAACAAACTTGGTCCTAGATTGGATAATTTGTTAACACACCAGAATGAGCTATCTAAGGCAACTATTCAAGGAGAAAGATCACCAGAGCAATAGATGCATTATCTCACTGAGATGATCCGGCATACAGAGACTATAATTTTTGACAGTACAAATTTTTTGCAAGGTCTTAACTTGGTTTTGGCAGACATTTTTCAGATTGTACATAACCGGCTACAAGTTTCTAGGTAAATTTTGAATTTTTGATACTTTTGACATCCTAGGTCATTGATGTCAAAGGGGGAGTTGTGTAATGAGAAAAATATACAAAAGGAGATCATTTTCTCAGGGGGAGCACTCTTAGTTTTTGGACTCCAAATTTTTGATATCAGTATTGATTTTTCTCATGAGTGTTGCCATCAATGCCAAAGGGGGAGATTGTTGGCATTATACACTCAGATGAGAATGGTTGATATTGTCAGTGATGACAACCAACTGGTAATAGGGTTCAAAGGTTCTACCAGCAACAAACTTCACCTACCAGCATCGAGAGTCACTTCAAGGTTTATTCACACCGACATCCAGTTACATCGACAACAGATTATACTGGTAGTCCAAGCCGACTTGGAAATAATATTGTTTATGAGAAATGAATTGTAATGTAATATTATATTTGTATGGCCAACATGATTTATTGTAAAGACTCATATATGTATGAGATCTTGTAGTTAATTTGTAATGCATATAAATATATGATAGGTAATGTAAGGAAGCGATAATATGTGATAGGTTATGATAGCAAATAATTGTATATGCACTTTGATGTATTTATATTGAGAGCGAATAAGAAGAAGAGAAGAGAGAAGCAAGGTTTTGGCAGAGGTATCACACATAGCTTAAACCAGTACTGAATCCAACATTGCAGATGCTATTTTGAGCAGTACATTGTTATTGGATTTAACCATCCAATTGTGTAGTCACTGTGACTCCACTTTTGTGTTGAGCAGTGAGCTCTAGGCAGTTGGCCTTCCTGCATGTCCAGACCCCTATTGTACTAAGTAATATTTATTCATATTGGCTAGTGAGTAAATATTATGGGTCACAAATCCCATTGAGGTTTTTCCATTATCGGGTTTCCTCGCCAAAAATATCTGTGTTATGGTGTGCATTGATGCTTATTCATTTGTTTCTCTTTACTGCATTATTATTTGCTTACCGGTATATTAATTTGGATTGTAAAGTTGCAAATAAGTTTAAATATTTCATCTATCGATTAGACACTAATTCACCCCCCCCTCTCAGTGTCTTTAAGACTAACCAAGTATTTAACACATATATTATGCATGTTGTTTGTTTTTATGCAGATATACTTGAAGGGGACTGTTGATTATAGTTTATGGTATCCAGAGAATGATGATTTCATGCTATGTGCATATACTAATGTTGATTGGGAAGGTGATGTAGATGAATGAAAGAGAACTATCAGTGGAGCTTTCTTTTTGTAGAAGAAGTTGCTTTCATGGGCAACTAATAAACAAGATTCTATATCTCTATATACTATTGAAGCTAAATACATTATCATTGCTAGCGACTGTACTAAGGTAGTTTGGATGAAGCAAATGATGAAGGGTATTAGAGTTGTGTATGATGAGCCTACATTTATTTATTATGACAATTCAAGTGTTTTTCATATTTCCAAGAATCCAGTACTAAGCAAAGCATATATTAATTATCACTTTTTGAGGGAGAAGGTCAGTGATGAGGAATTAAAAAATGGAGTATGTATCTACAAAAGATCAGATTGCAAATATTTTTATGAAGCCTTTGCATGTAGATAAATTTATCTATTTGAGAGACAAGTTAGGGGTCTCTACCCCTCCTGATGAGAACTAATGCATTGATATGCATCAATTTGGTGGACTTCACATTCTTATCTTCTTATCTAGGTTGATGAGTTGGTGTTGCTACTCAGTCAGGGTAGTCAATGTATGGTTTAGATAGAGATTATTTGGTTTGTGGAGAGAAGCATGGTTTGCATTTTTTTCTTTGGCATTGTTGTCAAAGGGGGAGAGAAGCATGTGAAAAATTGCCTTATCTTTGGAGCTTTGTGTGCATGATCTTAGGGGGAATTTGCTGATGGTGATTTATTCCTTTGCATTGATTGTTTTTAAAATTCATTTGGTTCCATCAATTACATAGGGGGAGATTGTTGGATATTGTTGCTACTAGGATATGTTGTAGTCATTGATGTCAACATATTCCTGTGTTTTGGTGTTGCAGAGAATTTTTTTAGTTATCCAATGTTTGTAGTGAGTTGATCTAGTTGGTTTATCTATTTGGGATGCTGAATCAACTAGAGATACTTCATTCTTTATTTATTCCATGAATCTATGTGATTATTTGATCAAGTTGTGGATTCTGGCATGAAGATTGTTTTTCAAGGTTTAGTATTGCAGTTTTCTGGTAATCCATTGTGCTTCGATATGATCTGATCTTTGGTTGTTGATTTGGGAGAGTGTTTGGGATGTTCATGTGTATCTTCATTTCAAATGGTTCATGATTTTGTGCTCTGCAAGTTATCTTTCTTGTCTGAATTGTTGTTGTTCAATGTTCTTGAGTGTTAGCATGTTGATAGATGAAGATTTGAATAAGTGGTATTGGTGCGGTTACTACAGATGGTTCTAACATACTTGTTATTGTTTCCTAATCATGTTCTTTTTTTTTTGGTGTTCTGCATTGATCCCTGTATGACTTATTGAAGATCTTCTGGGTCCGGTTATACTCTTCGTGTTATGCGGTATTCTCAGTGGTGTAACGTGTTGCGGCTGATCTTGGCAAGATTTTCGGTGATGGTGCATGTTCGAGGAGTTTATTTGGGTCCATGCTATGATATTTATTGAATTTTATTGGTCTAGTGGATGATTTATGTATCATGTGATGTAATTTTGTAATTAAGTGCTAAGGGCTTCAGAGATCTTGTAGTCAAGGTTGATGATTTGTATAAATAGGTGTTATATTCATGTAATCTAGGTATGGGTGTTGAGTTTGCATTATCAGAGAGTGGTGTATGTGTGAACAAGTGAATTTTTATTTTGGTATGGTGTAATTAAGAAAATATTGTTGCTATTGGCATGATTGGCATAACTGATGCAGATTAAGAATGATGACTGAACTAGTAAAGGTCTGTTTGTGATGATATTGTGATGAAGAGATTGAGATTACACGATTGGATGACTTTGATCAGTTATTTGTGTTGTCAATAATGGAAACTAAATTTTACAACATCGTATTTTCTCATCTTAGTCTTTTTTGGTCTACCGGAAAGAGCTTACCAGTAAAGAAACAGGAAACTGGGAATTAGGACTTTGATCGATAAACAAGAAAATGTTTTGATTAGATCTGGCAATTGGTGATGATTTAAGTGTCCTAGTTCAGAATGTGAGTTTGTATAATTGTAATGTATCTGACTAGAACCACATCATGTTTTGGTTACCAGAAGTCATATTTATGATTTTTGTTATATTTTTGTAGGGTTTAAGAAGGATTTAAGGACCGGTAAAGAATTCTCTTAACTGGTAATGATTTTTGGTTTGGTGGTGATCTACATCAAGTTCAAATGTTGGAGGTGATGTGGTATAACCCGCGTAGATGGATGAAATTTTATTTTTGGCATGTTTGAAGATGGAATTTCTTGGGAAACAACGAAGCGCTTAGAAGAGTGTTCTAAGGGTTTGACTTTGTATCAAATCAAGTTACTTGATGAGTTACAATCACTCAATGGTTGATATTATCTTTAAAAATATTGTAATGATCTATATTATGATTTGATATGATATAAGATGATTAGTATTGTAAATTCTTGATATATTTAGGGTTTAATAACCGACCTAGTTGTAAAGGTTATTTATGTCGGTTTAGTTGAGGTTTGTTGTGTTGGTGGTTTTGAGAAGAGTGTGAAGCTGAACCAGAGTGTAGAATATTTGGAGAAGAATTAGATCTGATCAAGCAAGCAGTTAAGCTCTATACCGAAATCATTCAATGTTGTTCCCTAATAATTGCAGCAGTCAAAATCCCTCAACCAGGTAGTTCCTAACATGCCTTACATTGTAAATTCCTTAACAGGGTAGGTCAACATCTAAGTGTTAAATCCTCTTGCGAGGTTGATCCTAACAGGTCAAAGCTCCTAACAGGGCTCATCATCTAAATCACTTAATCAGGTGACTCCAAATAGGGTCTGCTCCTAACAGGGCATCTTTGTAAGCTCCTAATAGGGTGCATTCTAAAAGAGTGCACAATTTTTGTGGGTACCAATTCCCACTGTGGTTTTTCCCTATTTGGGTTTCCATGTGAAAAAAATGGTGTTCATATGATGAATGTTGTTATGTGTTGTTATGTTTTATTTTCAGTTAATGCATGGTTAATGAACACTTAATGTGCAGACTTGATAAATCAGATTAGCAGGTGATTATTAGCAAATACTGGTACTGGTAAATTGTTTTGTTGTTGGTTATTATTTGATTTGGTGAAAGTTTTATAAGGTTGAGTTTCATATTTGAATTTTTTGTTAATACTGATTCACCCCCCTCTCAGTATTAATTAGATCCTCTAAGATAAACAATTGGTATCAGAGCATTGATCCTCTGTGTGCAAAAAGCTTAATGGCTTGAGGGAAAGATCCTGAATAAAGATGATGAAGGAGGGTCCCAAGTTTACCAAGGACAACTATCGGATATGGAAAGACCGGATGAAAATATACATTAAAGGATTGGGTGCTCAGTATTAGAATCATGTGGTAATCAAGTATGTTGCTCCTACTACTGGCCCTTTGACATCAGATGAGTGTTAGGATTAATGACAGTCCCAAAGATACTGAGAGGGGGGGGGTGAATCAGTATCTAACCAGTTAGCAAAATATTTAACCTTATTAAGAACTTTGCATCCCAAAATAGTGTATCGATAAATAATAATTAATGCAGCAAATAAGAATAACAAAAACAACATAGAGAATGCACCATAACACAATATATTTAACGAGGAAACCTAGTGTGGGAAAAACCTCAGTGGGATTTGTGACCCACAATATTCACTCACTGGCCAATGAAAAAATATTACTTACAATGAGGGGCCTGCATATGCAGGAAGGCCAATTGCCTAGAGCTCGCTGCTCAATAAGAGTCACACTGACTACAAAAGTGGATTATGAAATCCAATACAATGTACTACTTCAAATCAGCATCAACTATGCCAGGTTCAGTATCGGTTTAAGCTCATTCCATTACCAAAACCTTCGCTATCAACTATATCATCTTATACAAAATTTCCATCCATATATTCTCTCTATGCATACTAAATGACCTATAAGATCTCATACATATATATGAGTCTTTTACAATATTCCATGTTGGCTTTACAAAAGATAATTACATTAAAATACAATAAACAAAAGTTTATTTCCTATCGGCTGGGGTGTCGGTATGCATTGTTGCCGCTGCCGGTGAAGTGCCTGCCATTGTATGTAGATGTCTATTGACAGTGCTGGTAACTGTTGGTGGCTTACCAGATGAATGCCAGAAGGTTGCCAGATGGTTTCTAGATAGTTGCTAGATGGTTGCCAGATGGTTGTCATCAATGACAACATCAACTATTCTCATAAGAGTGTATAATGCAACCAATCTCCCCCTTTGGCATTGATGGCAACACTCATGAGAAAAATCCAAAAACTATTCCAAAACTGAAGTTCAAAAAGTCACCAAAAAGATATGATCCCCCTGAGAAAATGATCTCCTCAAAATAAGTATTTTTCTCTCTCCACTACTCCCCCTTTGACATCAATGACAAAGGTTGTCAAAAATAGTCAAATGAGTGCAAAAATTTTACCTCAAGGTTTGTAACCGGTTGGTTACAATCTGAAATATGTCTACCAAAACCAAATTTAAACTCTGCATGAATTTTTTGATGCCAATTAGGGTTGCCTCAGTCTATTGGATTGTGTCAGTGAGATGATGCATGTGCTCTTCCGGTGGTCGCTCTCCTTGAAGTAATTCCTTAGAGATTTCATTTCTCAGAGAGATAAGATTGTCCAACTTAGGAACAAGTTTATATTTAAGTTCTCTAGCATTAGACTTCATCCTTTCCTTTTCTTTCTCAAATTTCTCCAATTTCTTCTCAAACCCTTCTATTTCTTGCTCAATAACTGATATGTGGCTAGATGAGCCAATTATGTTATTAGCTATGTCATCTATTTCTTTTTGTACTCTGTTGATCTCCTTTTCTATGTCCTCAGTTAAAAGTTGTGGTTTGTATGTTTCCCTATACAGCTCCTTGTATTCAAAAATTGTAAAGTTCAGTGTTGGTAATAATGTATTCATGTGTTTTGTGCACTTCTTTATTATGTCTTCAAAGAATTTATCCTTCTCCTTTTCAACTTTCTCTTTGAAACTGTCCTCATTCACCTTGTCAATGGTTATTACATTATCAGTGATAAATTTTGATAGTGTGTCCAATTTTCCTATAGAATCCTTGATGTGATCAGTATTACAACTTGGTGCAATCAACTTCAATACTGATAAGGTGTCATCAATTGACTTGTAGGCCAATGCATTACAATAGGTTATCTTCTTGATTGAATCCAGGAGTACCTATGTTACATTTGTAGGTCTAAATTCACTTGATGAAGTGCCAGTTGTCTGACCAATTACCTATTGGCATTATAACAGACAAGGAGAGATTGTTGGCATTTCAATAAGGATATTGAGAAGGTTGTTGATGATTATGGATACAACTGATTAAGGATGTTTACTATCTTAATATTATTATTTTGTCATTGATGTCAAGAAATTGATTTTCTAATTCAGTATGATGTTGCCATATCTTAAGAAGTATGATTTGATGAGTATAAAGATGTCGATAAAAGACATAGAAAGAATGTGATGAATAAGGGGAGGAATAAGTTATTCAATGGACAACTATTACTGAGTCAGACAATGATGAGATCATGATGTTTAGATTGTTTTGATATCCTACATATGTTGTTGATTGTAAGGTTAATACTATACTATGTTACCAAGCAAAGAATCTAGTCGGTAAACCCTAAGGAACCTAGTCGGTAAACCCTAAGGCTATTGCTATTGGTTAATGAAGGCAGAATGTCTATCGAGTGAAGTTTAGTATTTACCGAGTTGCAACCGAGTAGTAACATAATGCATTGAATGAATAAAAGCATTATTTAATGAAGGAAGCTGATGAGATGGTTATGATTAAATGATTGGTATGATGTGAATGAAGTTTGTTAAAGAATCTATGGAAAAGGAAAATTGGTAGGAAGATCTACAACGCAGATTGAACCGCAATACCCTAGCACAAGTTCCAAGAAATGTATGCAAGTTCCAAGGTGGGGTAAAACATTTTCAGATCGAAGGATACATTGAACCTGGTCAAAGTTTGAAGATCGAATGGCTATGATTGATCATGGGAAATGTGATCAAGGAGATTAAGCGGTTGGCAAATTGTTTATAAATAAGGAACTGTTGATAAACAATGCATGCGGGAAAGTGTATGCACAGGGATGCTACATAGTGATTACCGAGCATAGAAGCTTGAAGACCTGTTTGAATAACAAAGTATAGAGCCCAACAGATGGACAAGATAAGTCCTATTGTATTGAGCAAATAAGAATCTGCTTTAGCATTTTTAGATGTGAAGTTGCAGATAGATTTTTATTACTGTTATTTTGCAAGTGACAGAAAATCTCTTAACCAAGTGGACTTAACAGTCTTATTTGTAAAACCCTCTAGCAAGGTGACATTCTGATTGAGTGTTTGAAATCCTTTAACAAGGTCACTTCTAACAAGGTGAAGATCCTAACAGATCTAAGGGAAATCCCTTAACCAGGTCACATCTAGCAATGTGTTTGTAATATTTAAGAGGGTTTTCTTTTAATCGAGCATACTCTAGAAGAGTATATTTCTTAGTGGGTCCGAAATCCCATAGTGGTTTTTCCCTATTTGGGTTTCCATGTTAAATATGGTGTTATGAGTGTTATGATGTTTATATGCTTATGAGTTTGCATGTTTAGCAGTTTTGGTTATATTGTTGAATTATATGTTATCGAGGTTGAACCTGTTGTTTTTATGAAAGATTACGTTTGTATGATTCACCCCCCCCTCTCATCTTATTAGCTTGGCATCTGTACTTAACATTAAGTATCAAAACTATCAATTGGTATCATAGCTTTGGACTCTGGAAGGAAAAGTTTAAAGGTACTAGAGGAAAAGAGCCAAAGATGTATAAGAGGGATGCACCGAAGCTGAACAAGTCAAGTTTCTCTACATGGCAAAAAAGGATGAAGCTGCACCTATTAGGAGTTGGAGAATATGTTGTATATTATCTAGAGAATGATTTCATTACACCAAGAATCTATCCATTGACAATGGAAGAGATAAAAGCAAAGCAAGAACATATCCAAGCAATGATTGAAATAACATCTGCATTGACTGACTCAGAGTTTAATGATCTAGAAGGTTGCAATGATGCCAAGGCAATGTGGGACAAGCTCATATCTGTGTATGGTGGAGATGAACATGTTCAAAGAGTAAAAGTGGATAGTCTAAGATGACAACTTGAATCTATGAGGATGAATGAAGGTGAGAACATAACCCAGTACAGTACAAGAATAAAGGAGATTGTCAATCAAATCAAAGGAGCAGGTGGAACTATTGAAGAAAAGGATATAACAAGTAAGTTGTTAAGAACCCTTCTACTAGCTTATGCAATCTGAGTCTCTACAAATGAATTGAGGTCTATACCCAATATGCCAGTTTCTTTAGATGCTACTATTGGTAAGCTACATGCATTTAAGTTAAGTAACTTTGATAATAGTGGGTCATCGGTAAATAAAGTTGAATCTGCATTTAGTTCTTTTCATATTGGTGAATCTGATGATTACAATGATAGAATGAGTAAGTACACTAAAGGGGATCACAGTGGAGCAAGTGAAAGATTTTGTGAGAACATGGAGGAAGTACACAAACTGTATGAGGAAATCAGAAAGCAAGAAGAGTTTGAAGCACTATTAGCCAGAAGGTTACCGAGAGGGAAAGGTAAGTATAAAGGAAAACTACCTTTGAAATGTTTCAATTGTGATAAGATAGGACATATGGCTTCTAACTGTCCTGACAAAGATTCTACTGAAAAGAGAGATTACCGAGATGACAGACATAAAGATAATCATTACAAAGGACACCGAGACTTCAGAAGAAGAGATAGAAAATCATGCTTAATAGCCGATGAGGAATCCAATGATGATAAATCAGATGAACCTGATACAGAGGAAGTAGTTTATGTGGCTATCAAAGATGAATCAGATGGAGAAAGGTATGAAGAAAAAGCCCTAATATCTCACATAAATACTAATGATTCTTGGATCATAGATAGTGGATGCTCACATCACATGACAGGTGATAAACACAAGTTTGTTATGTTAGAAGATTATGATGAAGGCTATGTAAGATTTGGTAATGATGCACCATGTCTGGTAAAAGGTAAAGGATCTATAACACTTCTTGAAAATGCAAGATGCAATGATGTTTATTGGGTTGAAGGTTTGAAATACAATTTGTTGAGTGTAGCACAACTAAACAATACAGGATACCGAATAGAATTTCAGAAAGAAATTGTCAAAGTTCATGACAAGCATGGAAAGTTAGCTGCTATAGGGACACAAACAAAAGGTAACACATTTCACCTTGACTCAACTCGGAATAAGTGTCTGTATGCAAAGATAGATGATACTTGGTTATGGCACAAAAGGTTTTGTCATGTCAATTTTGATAATCTGATCAAAATAAGCAATAAGAACCGAGTAAGAGGTCTACCAAGTTTGGAAAAACCTGAGAATGCTATGTGTTGAGGATGCCATATGGGTAAAATGACAAGATCAAGCTTTACAAGTAAGTCCTACACTTCTAAGGGAATTTTAGATCTTGTGCACACTGATCTTTGTGGTCCTATGAAAGTTCAAAGTTATTATGGTGATAAATATTTCATATTATTTGTGGATGATTACTCGAGGATGATGTCAGTTATGTTTTTAAAAGAAAAATCATAAGCTTTTCAAATGTTTAAATGGTACAAGGCAAGAGTTCAAAATGAAACAGGAAGACAACTGAAATGTCTTAGATCAGACAGAGGAGGAGAGTTCACATCTGATGAGTTCAACTTATTCTGTAATGATCTTGGTATAAAAAGACAAGTCTCTGCACCGAGAACTCCACAACAAAATGGGATAGCTGAGAGAAGAAACGGATCTATTGTGGATTGTGCTAGAACCCTGATGATTGAAAAGAAGGTGCCACAAACATTTTGGAGAGAAGCAATAAGCACAACAGTTTACACCCTGAACTGAGTACAACTGAAGAAAGGAACTTTGAAGACACCATATGAGATCTGGTATGACAAGAAACCTAATGTAAGTTATTTTAAAATCTTTGGAAGTATATGCTATGTACACAAGGATGATAGAAATGGCAAGTTTGATCAGAAAAGTGAAGAAGGGACATTTCTTGGTTATTCTTCTAGAAGTAAAGCATTTAAATGTCTGATCAAATCATCTAACAAAATAGTAGAAAGTGCAAATGTGAAAATTGATGAATTTGCAAAAAGAAATGATGAAGGAAACTCCAAAGAACTAGAAGATTATGATGAATTTGTCTATGTTCAACTGACAAGTCCTACCAAGAAAACTACAGAAGAAAATGAAGAGAATATCCAGTTACCGAGTGATGAAGAAGATCATAGAGAGCCTACCAAACCTATATTAACCAAGTGTGTCAGAAGACATCATGCATCAAGTCAGATTATAGGAGATAAAGATGATCTAGTGATGACAAGGAACAAACTGAGACATAACACATGTCTGATATCTGAATTTGAACCGAGAATAGTGAAAGAGGAATTTAACAGTGAAGATTGGATAAATGCTATGATAGAAGAGATTGATAAAATCAAGAAGAATGACACATGGACACTAGCCGGAAAACCGAAGGACAAAAATGTAATCGGTACAAAGTGGATTTTTAGAAACAAGCTAAATGAAAAAGGTGAGGTCATTCGAAATAAAGCAAGATTAGTTTGCAAAGGTTATGCCCAAGAAGAAGGAATTGATTATGGTGAGACTTTTGCACCTATGGCAACACTTGAAGGAGTAAGAACATTGTTGGCATATGTTGCTTACAAGAATTTCAAGGTATATCAAATGGATGTCAAATCTGTATTTCTGAATGGTATATTAGAAGAAGAAGTTTTTATTGAACAACCTGAAAGATTTGTTGAAGACAAGAATAAAGATCAGGTATGTAAATTGAACAAAGCCTTATATGGTTTGAAACAAGAACCTAGAGCATGGTATGAAAGATTGCACTCTTATTTAATCAAGATTGGTTTTATAAGGACAAGTGAAAACAACAATATGTACATGAAGAATGATGAAAATGGAATACTGATCTCAGCCATATCTGTTGATGATATTATCTTTCGTGGAAATGACTCTCTATGCAAGAACTTTGGAAATGAAATGAGCAAAGAATTTGAGATGTCATTAATCAGTGAGATAAAGTATTTTATAGGTTTACAGATACTGCAAATGAAAGATGAGATTTTCATTACTCAATCCAAGTACATAAAGGAAATCTTGAAGAAATTTGGAATGGAGGATTCAAAACCAGTAAGTACTCCTATAACTACCAACTGTAAATTATCAAAGAATGATGAATCTACATCTGTTGATGAGACACTTTACCGATCCATGATTGGAAAGCTACAATATGTTGTTCACAATAGGCCAGATATAGCACATGTAGTAGGTATAGTTGCAAGATTCTCTGCAGATCCTAAGGAAACACACATGATAGCAATCAAGAGAATTTTCAGATACTTGAAAGGCTCTGAGGATTATGGCTTAGTATATCAGAAAAGAAATGACTTTGATTTAAAAGTTTATACTGATGCTGATTGGGTAGGCATCATTGATGACAGAAAAAGCACAAGTGGAGGAGATTTCTTTTTAGGAGAAAGACTAGTGAGTTGGCTTAGCAAGAAATAAGGATGTGTTTCATAGTCAACAACAGAAGTTGAATACATTGCTGCAGCATTGAATTGTACCAACATAGCATGGATCAAACAACTGTTGGAAGGTATAAATAAGAAAGTTACCGAGCCAGTAACTATATTCTGTGACAATACTAGTGCCATTAACATTTCAAAAAATCTTGTTATGCACTCTAAGACAAAGCACATCTCTATCAAATATCATTATCTTAGAGAAGAAGCTCAAGAGAAGAAAGTGGTGTTGGAGTATGTTAGCACAAAGGAACAAATAGCAGATATCTTCACCAAGCCACTACCAAGGGACACTTTTGAGTATCTCAGAAGTAAGTTAGGGGTCCTACCCCTATCTTCTACTCAATGACTGAGTTCAGTGAAAGCATCAATTCGATGAATCTACAGAATATTATGTGTGGATTGATGTTGATTTACACACTTTAGGATGTTTTCTAAAGGTGTGCATGAAACAATACAGGGAATAGGAATTGAAGACAAAATGCTCTGACCGAGACTAAGTTGACACACAATAGCAGGAAATCACTTCATACAGGAAGAAATTATGTTTTAGTTCTTTACTTTTTGGCATTGTTGTCAACGGGGGAGAAGTCTGATAACAGGGGGAGAGCATTTCAACATTTCAAAATCTCATAGCAATCCGAATCAGTTGGTTTTGCCATCAATGCCAAAGGGGGAGATTGTTGGTGTAGACACCCAAAATTGTCCAGTCTAATTAAATAAATATTTTATTTATTTAATTATTTTAGCCTAATTCTTCTATTAATTAAATAAATCTTTATTTATTTAATTAATTCATTTATCCTCTTCTAGCCTTATTTCTCATTTAAATAAATACATTTATTCATTTAAATTATCCTTTTCCTAAATTAAATAAATATCTTATTTATTTAATTGATCTCACTTCTTCTATTAATTAAATAAATCTTTATTTATTTAATTAATTCATTAACCTTTTCTACCCATGACACATGTCATTCATCTCTTAATTCATACACTACATACCCCTTTCATTATTTTATTATTTTCTTTTACCTACCCTCTAATCATAGCCGACCTCCTTTTACACCTCTCAATCTTATCCCTCCATTTCATATAGTGTCTTCTATATAAGGAGATGCTTCCTTCATTATCAAACCCCCCATGGACTACTTGACTACACTACGCTTTTGAACATAGGCGATCCTACTTGCAACCACATTTCGTTCTTTGTTGAGCTCTTGTGCACATAAAATCTGAGAGCAAATATATCAAGAAAGATCAATGGAGATAGGAAGAATGGAGATCCAAACCCTATTGGACATCTGATGGTATAATATTTGTGATCTCAGTTGATTTGCATTGTCTTAGGTAATCTTCATATGTTATGGTGGATCTTTGTTGTTGTTAGGCTAGGGTTTTGTGGTTGAATTCATTTAGCCTTTCAATATCGTTATTATTATTATCCATTTTCACCATATACATTTTGGCACACCCAGTGGGACATGGATTTTTGTTAGATCTGTATTTTTTGCAGATTTTTCTAACCATATATTGTTTTTTTGTAAAACAATTTGAAGAATAACCTTGTGCAGCTAGAGTTTTGGACACAAAATCAAGATCTTGGAGACATTTGATCATATCTCACAAATGGCTTGGAAATTTTGTACCAAATGTTTTATGCAAGTTGAAGAAAGTATCAGGAGCTCCCAATCCAAAATTC
The DNA here is from genome assembly GCF_030272615.1 of Cryptomeria japonica. Classification (NCBI taxonomy): domain Eukaryota; kingdom Viridiplantae; phylum Streptophyta; class Pinopsida; order Cupressales; family Cupressaceae; genus Cryptomeria; species Cryptomeria japonica. The sequence goes on from NC_081412.1 coordinate 330,893,006, forward strand.
AGAATTTTTGGAGCACATTTTTATTTTCTATGAATTTTTTATGATTTTTTATAAAAAATTAAGTTTGAGAGAAAATGAGAGAATTTTTTGGATTTTCTTACATTTTTGGAAATCTCTCATAATTATACATAGGATCTATTCTTTGTGATTTTAATTTTGATGCAAAATATTTCCCTAAAAATCGGATCTTTAAAAATTAGGGTTTTTTCTTATTTTGATCCGATCTCACAAACGGCTTCAAATTTTGGCATAAAACATTTTTTGAAAGTAAAAAAATGTATCAGAAGGATTTAGTAAAAATTTCAAATTTTTTGGATCACTTGTTCAATTTATATGATTTTTTTATGATTTTTCATAAAAAATTAATTTTGAGAGCAAATTACCAAATTTTTTGGATTTTCTTACATTTTTGAAAATCTCTCAGAATTATACATAGGATATATTCTTTGTTATTTTAAATTGGATGCAAAATAATTCCTCAAAAATCAGATCTTTGAAAATTAGAGTTTTGAATTATTTTACTCATATCTCACAGACTACTTGGATTTGTTGCAGAAATTTTTTTATGTGGGTTTGGAAGCCCATCAAGACTCTCCAGTAAAAATTTCAGATTTTTTGGATCGATTTTGCATTTTTTATGAATTTTTTATGATTTTTCATAAAAAATTAATTTTTGGAGCAAATTAGCAAATTTTTTAGATTTTCTTACATTTCTGGAAATCTCTTAAAATTTTACAAATGTTATTTTTTTTATGATGAATCAGATCTTTAAATTGGTCAACAAAATGCATTGTTGAAGGCCCCTATTTCACAAAGTCTTTGGATCTAAAATTTACCTAACTTGTGTGCTTGCAGAAGGGGTGATTATTTCAAACAATCCAAACTACTAATAAATCTTTGTTGTAGGTCCTTGGCAAAGGGTTTTTGGATTTTTATTGTGTGCCTTATCTTCATAGACTAGCAAATACTTCAATTGGTGCACTAAAATTGAATCATTGTCTTTTGTGTCTTGAGCAATAGGCTCTTTTTGTTTAATCTTTAGAGGGCCTGTCTTCCCGTGTGGTCATTAGGACTACTAGTAAGAAGAGAACGACCCAAATGGTAGCAAGGAAAACTCACCTCTTTCGAACCACTATAAACAACTGTATTCATGGTGAAAACTATGGATAACGTGTGCTGATTAGTTCATACCGAAACTATGTCTCCCCATAAACTCGTTTATCAGTTGTAGGGCGTAACCCCTACTGACTAGGAGCCTTTTGTATTTATAGAGCTGAAAGTGCCACATGTATGGCCACACGAGCGGATGCCCTTACTAGCACCTTTTTTTTTTAGAGGCCAAAATCCTTCTAGTTGTTGAGGCAGGAGGTCAGACCTCTGGTAGCGGCCCACACACATACAGTTCTTAGTAGAGGTACAAAGTTCACCATGGGGAGTTTTCGTGGGGACTGATGCTTGGCTGAACCGAGAAGTGAGTGCCGAGGGTGGAGCCAGTGAGGTCAAGCATCTAAGTATCCGCTCTGAATAGCGTAGCCTTGGGGGTAAAACCTCATGTGGGATCAACAACTATTGTCTTGGCCAGCCATAAGAATTGTGCTTGACTTATTTTAAACATTCAAAACATTCAAGACCAAACAACAAAACATTGTGTCTTTTGTGTCTTCAAGTGTATGCAAAACATTTTTACATCAAACAACACACTTTTATTCTAGTAATTTTGAGTCTAAACACTTGCAAACATTGAGTCCTCATCAACATTATGTCCTCTTGTCACGAAAAACAATCAAACATTCAGATTTGGTCACAACCAACAACTTTACAAATTGGAAAAATTTTACAGTCCAGCAAACAAGAGCAACCAGTTTCAGAATTCTTGAGCTTCCTAGGTTGTTTCTCCAGGTTTTCATCTAGCATTCAACTTGTCTTTGGGTCTCACAAAGTCCATCATTGCTTTACATCTTGCATTAAATTTACATTTGTCTAAACTTGAGTCAAAAGGTCACTTGCTTGTCCTCATCATACTTTGTCAACACACTACATACAACAACATTTTGTTAAGTGGTCTCTCATCAAGGTCTATCACCTTTGGGTCTCATTTGGTCTTACTTAGAGTCAAGGTCAACTTACCTCATCAAGAGAAAATATCCTCTCTTTGGAAGTCACACCTACTCTACTACATACATACTTGGTCTTACACTTTGGACATTGCAAGTACACCTCAGATTCATTTACATTCCATCCAACTCTTGGTCTTCCATACTTTTTCCATTTTCATCTAGTCTCACACATCTCAGTCAATACCTAGTTCATGGTTGAAACCTGTCTTCAAAAATCTAGGAGAGAAACTAAAGAGGCTCAAGAGTCTACAAACATGAGTTCTTATGAGTATGACAATGATATCTTTTTCAATTCTGATCATACTACATTACTTGACATGGATGCCTATAGAAACATTCCAAATGTTGAGAACATGGACACTACAAACAACAATGATACACACAATGATGATATGGACAAATTTTCAGTACATTCAGCAGATGTGGAAGAATCCATTATGGATCCTCGTTTCAATCGATTGGTTGAGGAAATAATGAGGAGGGATAGACAATACTTCTTACAAATGATGGCACAAAGTGGAGCCAAGATACCTCATGATTTTGACATGTCTCAAATAATGGAAAATCGACCTTTGCAACAACCTCACTCCAACATGGATCAAAGGAGGCCTAATAGTGGAGGCAATAGAAGACCACATCTTGTGCCTGAATCACCATCATCTTTGTTTCAAAAACCAGAGGTCCCACATACACATGTTCAAGCATATGATACTCACCTTCGCAGACCATTATGGAAGTCTTATGTAGAGAAATATGCTCAATCACATATCAATGCTAAGGATCAGCCACCAAAGCAATTGGATATTCAAAGGCATGCTCAAAATTTGGACACAAGGAAACCTCGTGTCAAATTTGGGGGCAACACATTAGAACATGACATGCCTGTAGAGTATGGTATACATGGACAAAATAGATATTTCATTCCTCAACATGAATCTATACCAAGTGGTCCATATATGCAGCATCACTATAGACCTCCTCCATATGAACATGTGTATGATCAATATCATCCGTATATGCAACATGCTTCTCCTCCAATTGGTGCCTCAAGCATGGGGTATGGTCCAAGAAGTCGATCTCCACCTAAGAGCAATTTGGAGCAACAAATCAGGGACTTACAAAAGAAAATGGAGGACATAAATACACCAAAGCCAACATGCACAATGAGAGACATATGTCCTTATCCATTTGACATGAGCATTCCAATGCCTCCTTTTCCTACACACTTTGTGACGCCTAATTTTGATAAGTATAGAGGAAAAGGGGATCCTAAGGCACACATAAGACAATTTTTCATAGCTTGCATTGAGATAGCAGCAGAAGAGACATATTTGATGAGATTATTCCCATAGAGCCTAGGCGATCAAGCTATGGAATGGTTCTCCCAACTTCCACCTGGAATTAAGTCATGGGGTGACTTAGCAGAGGCATTTATTCAACATTTCTCCTATAATATAGAGATAGACATATCAGTCACTACTTTGTGCAACACCAAGCAAAAAGAGGGAGAGTCTTTTGCATCATTTTTACAAAGATGGAGGAATCTAGCCAGCAGATGCTCTTGTGAAATTCCACAAAAAAAAATGGTAGAAATGTTCACCCAAAATGTTAACAAAGAGATTGGTTATGACTTAAGGAAAGCTTGTTTGTCCACCTTCAAGGACGTCATTGAAAAAGGCTTAGCAACAGAGAAGGTCCTAATTGAACAAGGAGTCATTAAGATATTCAAGGAAAATAAAGATGACTTTAAAGGAAAAGATAAGCCAAAATAATTTTTTCTGAATGAAGCTCTACAAACAATCAGGTGAATACTCAAACAACTTCAAAGTCATGAAGGAAGTACACTCCATTGGGAGAATCACTTGAGTTAGTTTTCAAAAAGCTAGTGGCAAACAAAATAATAACAATTCCAGATTTGCCTCCATATGAACCAAAGGTTAAACCAAATTGGTGGAATGATGATGAGTATTGTGAATTTCATAAGAGCAAGGGTCATAAAATAGGAAATTTTCATCGACCGAAGAACATCATACAAGATCTCATTGATAGAGGTGACATTGAGATTGAAGGACACTCATCCAATCAAGAACATGAAATGTTTAAGGAACCATTCCCAAAGCATGACAAGGGAAAAGCTACAGCCACAGATGACCAAACCAACTATACCAGAGCATCTTATAACTATGATTCAACCATCAATCATATCTCAATGGACAATTATGTCTCTACCATTATCATCAAGGACAAAACCCCTGAGAATTCTACCCAAAGACCCAAGATCATTCTGAAAGGCGTTGGATCTTCTTCTAAACCTACCTCTGAATGTCATGTTACAACCCACCGAGGTAAATTCACTTTGCAAGGTGCTCCAGCTAAAAAAAATGCTTCCTCATCAACCAAGCCTGAGTATGACCTTGTAGAATAGTTAGGGAAGACACCCACGCTCATCTCCATACTTGAACTCTTGCGCATATCCCCCGCACATAAATCCATTCTTGACAAAATCTTGAGAGAAACTGCTATTCCTACTGATCTGAACGTGGACCAATTTCAAGCCATGGTGGGATACCTTTCCATTCCACACTCCCTTACATTCACAGAAGCTGATGACGCATCCGTAACCCAGCCACATAATGCACCTTTACACATTGAAGCCTTCCTACACAAACATTCGAATAAAACGAGTCCTGATAGATGGAGGAGTAGGTCTAAACATTTGTACATTGAGCACTATTAAACAATTGGGATATTCAGATAAAGTTGTGAATTCTACAAACAAAATTACCATCAAGGCATATGATAATGAAGAGAGTTCATCCAAAGGCACAGTCACCTTGCCTCTTAGAGTTGGACCAGTTACAAAAGATGTGGTTTGTCAAGTCCTAGACCTCGATCTCACATACAACATATTGCTAGGATGCCCATGGATTCACGAGATGAGCGCAGTCCCATCTACATATCATCGATGTATCAAGTTTCCTCACAATGGAGTTGAAGTGACTGTCAAAGCTGACCCAAATCCATTTATATATTGTAACAATCTATGACCTAGATCAGAAATAACAATTCCAGCCAACCGAGAAGCTATTCCTTTATCAACATATGTGGATCCAGAATCATTGAAAGCTTCTACATCAAAACAAGAAGAGCACAAAGAAAATTTCAAGTTTAAAGACTTGGGCGGTGGTGAGTATATCTTTCATGTTGATCAATTCCCACTATCTCCTAACACATTTTGTCGACATGAACATCCTACAAAAAATTTGCAATGCCAAGGAATCGGGTGTGAACCACCTAGTGTTGTGGCTACTAAGTCTGAATGCAAATCTCCTCTAGTGGTGCAAGCATCTCTTGATATCAATAGTCCTAAGAGTGGTTCCAGCGAAGAATCTATTGAGCGTATCGCCAGCCCTCTTGAGAACTCACATAGCCTTACCATTTCATCTGCTCATTCCATTTCCACTCCACTTCCAGACTTGGATCAACAAGAATCAGAAAAGCCCTTACTCACTAGGGATAAAAAATCAAGCTTTGAAAAGAAAAATATAAAAGTCAAAATTAAAGAAAAGTCCTTTAGTCCAAATCAAAATCAAAAGCTATTGGACTCTCCAAAAATTAAAGTCAAGGATAAAAATCTTATGAAGCAAAAAGAACAAGAGTTGATATCCACTAATATCAAAATAACTGGGGGCAAAAGTTCTAAAATTTCAAGTCAAAAAGCATACTTGTTGATCCTAAGTCTCCATCATGCTATCCTACTTTCACTTATTTTCACAATCATAAGCCTTCATCACTCATATACTTGTTCCACACATCCTTTCCCTTCTGGCGATACATCATGGACCTATAATGGAGCTTCCTCGAAGGACTTTGTTATCAGGGATGCCCAAACTTCTTCAAGTGACACGTATACGAGCTTATGTAGTCCACACACTAGTAATTCTATCTCAGTTCCTTCATCAAGGAAGACAGTCACTCGAGCTACACATCATTCAATCAAGGAACAATGTAGCTACAATCACAAAGTCAAGCCTCGCACATTTGAGGTAGGTGATTTGGTTCTCAGAGAAAACCCCAAAAATCAGCATGACAAAGAGAAGAAGGGCAAGTTCGAGCCAACTTGGCTTGGTCCTTATATCATTACAGCAACCTATGGATCTGGGGCATATCAGCTCTCAACTACAGAAGGTGAACCTTTGGAGGATCCTATCAACAACATGCACCTTCGCAGGTTCTACACATAGCTCTTTGGAATATCCTAATTCAAAAAATACAAAAAAATCAAAAATTTCAAAAAAACAAAAAAATCAAAAATTTCAAAAATACAAAAAAATTCAAAAATTTCAAAAATACAAAAAAATCAAAAATTTCAAAAATACAAAAAAATCAAAAATTTCAAAAATACAAAAAAATTCAAAAATTTCAAAAATACAAAAAAAATAATAAAACAAAAAAAATTGTTACTTGGTGAAAACCTGACAAACAGGCGCCTTGTGACATTAAAAAAAAAAAAAACATTGAAAAATCGAAAAAAGTAAAGAGAAATAATTTCGTCCAACAGTGAAAACCACTTCGGTGGTGCCCTGGGGAAGTACCATGGTGAAAACTGGGTCACTAGTGCCATGTGTAGAGACATTGCTCCTCCCTCCTTCAGGATTCCATTTCATCCTTCACTTTGCACACACTCACATCCTATCTATCCATAATAAACTTACCCATTCCCATCATGGCTTGTTATTGATCTACCTAAGATTGGTTAGCCATTCATAATAACCCCCTTTTCCCCCTCTTTCCATCCATAATAAATTAGCTCCTAACTGTGGCTAAGGCAGATCCTACGTCTAGTGATGGGTGTGGAACTGAGAGCATCACATGTTTTGAGGAGTACAGTTTCTTCCTGTTTTCTTCAATCTATCCGCGCCCAATTCGCAATAAAGCAGCATCTGCATCGCCGGTTCACAATAAAGTTTTGTCTTCTCCACAATAAAGTATCAGTTTCATGGATTCAGCCAGTTTCAGATGATACACAACAGCAACAATGTGCTTCAACAAATCAAATCTTTCAACAGACTCAGACAACATATGGTTCAGTGCGATCTATCCTTTTTGTGAAAGTAAAAATTGTGACCACAATCAAATAAGACTTATACAAGTGACAAGAGACACTAAACTTGAGGACTACAGTGGATGTTGGTGTCGAGTCTTGGTGTTATTTTGATTTTATCTTTTGGTGACATGTCTTTTAGCTTTTCCAGGATGTCTCTGACTAGAGATTCTATCTCCAGGATGTCTTTGACTAAGAAAGGCGAGGATGGGGTATTGTCACCTATTTTTCTTTGCTGTCTGTGGATTGTCTCTTAGTAATGCTATGACTTGTCCAAGGATATGAGGACACTGAGAGTCTAGTGTGAACTGGGGCATTCCTTGTTTGTGACTGTCTTATCTCCATGCAAACAGGTACAATGACTTTCTGGGTCAAACATATGCCTCGATTGTCATAACCTATCTTGCCATAATAAAGCTCAATGATGATAATGCACAAGAAGCTCTTTCACTTTCATATCTTCTATCTTTCATCCCCCTTTCTTGATTGACTTCCATCATCCTTCCTGAGTTCGTGTAGCCTACTATCACATGACTAAGTATAATGACACACCAAAAACATTTGCATTTCATGTAGTTGCACCTTCATTACCACATATAAGCATTTCATACATACATATAGTGTTGGCATATGGACACTTCAATGAGACATTGTGTGTGATTGAAGGTTTTGTCATTGATGGCAACCTTGCAATCCTATGGCATCGGCAAGACATTCTATTGACAAAGCATTATTCAAGCAAGACCACTCTACACTGACACCGACACTAGCACAGAAGAAAAGATGTATACTAGCACAGAGGCGGACAGGATTTTTGATATGTAATATTTTGTTTATTATTGTAAGCCGACTTGGCAAATTGTAAAATGACTCTTGTATATAAAGGAGATCATTATAGACATTTGCAGACATAGAAAAGTAAGCATAAAGAAAATTATTAGGCAGACCTAATGTGCGAATTATAGATCAAGGGTATATGTAAAGAACAGAGCAAGAACCGGTACTGAATCTGGCATTGAAGATGCTATTGTAAAGTAGTACAGAATATTGGATTAGCTTAATCCTCATTGTAAGTCAGTGTGACTTCTTACTGAGCAGTGTGCTCTAGGCAGTTGGCCTTCCTGCATGTGTAGGCCCCTATTGTAAGTAATATTCTCTTATTGGCCAGTAAGTGAATATTGTGGGTCACAAATCCCACCGAGGTTTTTTCCACACCCGGTTTCCTCGCTAAACATCTTGTGTTATGGTGTTCTTTTATGTGGATGTTTTTTATTCTGTTTATTACATTAATTCTTGCATACCGGTACACTATTACTTTATGTTCTGCATGTTTTGTCTCAAGAAAATTACATTACTGGTTAGATACTGATTCACCCCCCCCTCTCAGTATCTGTGGGAACCCTAACAATTGGTATCAGAGCCTGGTCCTCTATTTTCAGAAGCCTAACAACTTGAGGAAGATCTTGACACCGGTAAAAATGGAAAATCTAATGAAGCAACTTGAAGGAGCTCTTATTGACTATGATACAGAGAAGTTGAAAAATATCAAATTAGAAGATTATTTAAAAGCAGCTCAGGATATCATTCAGGCACTTCAAGAAAATCTTACTATTACAAGAAATAAGAGAAGAGAACTTTGTGAAAAATTGCAAAATGAGAATGATGAAAAGGAATCACTTAATGATATGATAAGAAATTTGAAACAAGAGATCATGACAACAAAAAATGAAATGCAGGATATGACTATGAGATTTTGCAAAGAGATTGAGGACAGAAAGAAGAATGAAGAAGAATTGACCAGAAGACTAAGTGATGCAACAAATGAGAACACAAGACTTAGCTATGAAAATGACATGTTGAAGATAGATCTGATGCATACTCAAAATGACTCGAATGAACTAATGAGACAAAAAGAAATCTTGGAAAGGGAATTGGAAACTGCAAATCAACACAAAGAAAAATTCAAGAAAAGCTCAGAAGAACTTGGTACCTTATTGAAGAATCAAAAACCCAAAGGTGACACTTCTGGAATTGGATTTGAAGTTGGAGAAAGCTCTGGTACTACAAATACTCAGGATCACAGCAAACCGGTAAGACCTCCTAATACTTATAAATTCAATGGAAAATGCTTTAACTGTAATAAATATGGTCATAGGGCAAACAAATGTAGATCTAGGAATTATCAGAATATCAATCCTCCCACCGATCAATGCTCCAAATGCAACAAAGTTGGTCATAACTCTGAAAACTATAGAATGAATGTAAGATGTTATGTTTGTGGAAGATTTGGACATTTATCAAATCAATGCAGAACACAAACCGGCATAGGTTATGGGAAAGCTATTCAGAAAAATAATGTAACTTGTTATGCATGTAACAAGATTGGTCATATTGCTAAATTTTGTAGAAGTAAAGGTACACCGGTAGACAACAAAAGTACTAGCTTGAAAGGTAAAGAAAAGGTTGAAGAGGTTAAGCAAGAATTGTCAAAGCAATGGATTAGAAAAGATGATCTAAATATTGGGAATACTCCTCCACCGATAGAACCAACAAATGCCCCACCAGAAGGACAATGTGATGCTCCACCAGCAGGACAGAGCAGTGCTCCACCGGTAGGAAGTTCTTCATCTAATTGAATAAAATTATCTTGAGGGTTTGGCAAGCTAATGACACATGTGCTATTATTCCCTCGGTTAGAGAAAAGAAGTTGAAAATCACTTATTACCGGCAAATAAAGTTAAGTGAATACATTACCGGCATGCAATTAATGTGGTAGGTAGCAAAAAAGACTTTATAAAATAAGTTTTTGGCTCCATTTCATTTCACCGTGATTTCAAACTTTCGGAGAGCGCGAAGATTTCCGAGCTAAGGCATTTCGAGCAAGAAGCAAGCACACTCCAAGAAATCATTCATCCAAGACAGAAAAAGGTATTTATCATGGCATCCACCTCTGCAATTGAATACATAGCAAACCCTACTGTTGTGGAAGTAATTAAAAGACCTAGGCCCATATTTGAGTTGGTCCTCGAAATAGCAAAGAAAGATGATACCTTAGGTGCATTCTCTCAAATCCCTAAAGGTGTTGTATATGCTGAAGACCCTAGAATGTATATTCACTGTAATATTGAAGAGCTAGGAGATGAGGAAATCAAAACCATGTACAAAACTGAGATATGTGATGATACCAAAAATATCAAAGTTGAACACAAAATCATTGAAACCCTAGGATTCACAAAAATCCTTAGTATTCCTGAATTTCCTAAGGATGTGATTAGGATAGTATTAAGCATAGTTCATGGAGAATTTTCTGGTTAGATACAATTCATAAGATCACCAAGCAAGCGGTAAAGGTTGTCACAGGGTTACCGGCCACCAGTAAAACACTAGATAAAAACAAGAAAGTTTCAAATGATTTAGTCATTGACCTAATAGGTGCAACATCTGATAAAATATCTTTAAGGGTTAATGATGTAAAGGATACAAATGTGAGATTCATAAGCATGATATTAGGTTACAAAGCCACTCATGCCAATAGACTCAACTCAGTTTCAAGTTTATGCATCAAGAGTGCTTATGACATAATAACCGACAATGCAAAAATTGACATCTGTGAATGGCTAAAGGATGAACTGATAGACAACCTTGGGAAGATAAAGAAGGATAAGAAAGGAACCTTTAGATTTGGAAATATGTTAGTGTGTCTAATGCTTCATATAACAAAACAAGTTCCCAGTATAGGATATAAAGATTTCGGATATGACATACCGGTAGGAAAGCAACTGACATAGCTGTTCAATACCATGAGCGACAATAAAGAAAACATCATTCATGACTTTTTCCAAGCACTAAAAACAAAAATGAAGAAAAGGACAAGGTTATCATAGAAGATTGTAGACAAATACAAAGATGATATATGCTTTGTTATAAAAAAGGATGAAATATGGATGGAAGCAGTCATCCCCAGGACAATCTGGGTAATAGAAATGGGCTATGAAATAGATGACCACATAGTGGAAACTTATGCCAAAGCACTTCTGGAAGCCCCAAATGAACCTAAAGAAGAAATATTTGGTAGTGCTGAAACCATAGAAAGCCAAATTCAATCAAAGAAAAGAGTGAAAAAGGTTGAGGCATTTGTGAGAAAAGGATCCAGGCAAGCAAAAGCCATAAAGGAAGATGTATTAAAGAAAACTGGCATAACTGAAGATGAGTTGGTAGCCCCACAACTTGAAGTTCATCTATCACCGGTAGGTACTTCCTCAGAAGGAGATATGCCAGCAACTTTTAAAAGAGTTGTTAGGAAAAGAGACCCCTCACCGGCAACCTCTCCTTCACCTAGAAGGACAAGGCAGAAGCAACAAGCTATGAGATCTCCAGTCAGAAAGGTCACACCTAAAAAGAAGCTGACCCCTAAGAAAAGGAAAAAGGCAACAACTGACTTGGCACCTCTAGAAATTTTGTTAAATGAGATCACAGAGGAAGGAAAATTGAAGAACATAGGGAAAATTTATGACACCCTATCGGCTGATGAGAAAGGGCAAGTTGAGGAGAGTGTAATATTACACATGGACATGTTTAAAAATTTTTTGATGCAAGTCTTAAATGAAATCCCTGATGACTAATACAAAAGACTTGAGGCCAGAAGGCAAGGAGTAATTGAATTGGATAAGAAAATAAAAATAGAAAAACTACTTGCAGTATATCCAGTAAACTCCCCAAAAGAAATTGATGATCTGATAGCTCAGGCTAACCAGATAGTTTTTTCCACTGCACACTGGCAAATTTCACTGATTGTAGGTAGAGTTACAGAGGTTTCAGAGGAAACAGAAAATGGTTGGGACATATTTTTGGTTGAAAAATAAAAACAAGAAGAATATAGGAATCCCAAGCCTATTAAGGTATATCAGAAGGACAAAGGGAAAGGGAAAGTTGGTGGACCTCCAAGCATAAAGATTAAAGATAACCTACCTCCACCTGTAAAAATTACAATCCCTGAAAATCAACTGGCAACTGAAAGCATGAATACAGAGGATAGCAATACAAATCCTGAAGTCCTATTCACTATAATTATTGATACCCAAAAGATCAACATAACAGTTGATAAAGACCCAAGTGAAAAATCAGATATGGCCAAAGAGCCTCCAGTAACAGGAAATACAGAGCAACCGGCAGCGGATATAGGGAAAAAGATGGAATCTGAAGAACAAACAGAGAAACCGACAAAGCTAAAGGCTCCAGAACAGATGCCACCGATAAGAAATGAAGCAGGAAAACCAGTGCTAAAGGAAATGCAGACACAAACTGACCTACCAGAGGTCAATACAAGCATGGTCACTTCCACCGGTACTCAGTTTGTTGGGTCACCATCAAAGTCAACAAATGTGACTGAGGTATTACTTGAATCTATCAAGAAAATAACTGACTGTAGCTCACAAGCTTACAAAGCAATAGATGATTCAATCCCATTTTTGAAAACAATAGCTCCTAATTGTAATATAGATAATAAAGATTCTTTAGGACAGTTAGATACACTATGTAAATACATTTCTAGAAATATTGAGCAAATAAAGGTAGAATCTGTAAAGGACATTGTAGAAAGGGAGAAACAAAAATTCTTTGAGGAAGGAATTAAGAAGTGTAACAAAGATTTTGACACACTTCTACCGGAACTATGTAGTTTGTTAAAAGAGTACAAAAACCTGTACAAAGACACATGCAAAACAAACTTCATGACTATAGATGTAGACAAGAAGATAGGCAAGACACAAGAAGAGATAAACAAGCTTGCAGACAATTTTGTCAACTCACCGGATTCATTATCTATTTTTGAAGATAAGTTAGCAAATCTTGAGACAGAATTACTTAAACAGGAGAAAGAGAAAGAGACAATAATAAATAAGGCAAACTACTTGAGATCCAAACTGAGTCCAAGATTGGATTATCTAGCATCTCTATGGAAGGAAATCTCAGAGGCATTAACACCGGGAAGTAAAACACTGACAGAGCAATTGCAGCCTCTCACCGGCACTGTGAAGAGAACTGAAACCGCAATAAAAGATAGCAAAAAGTTTATGGATAGTATAAACTTAATTTTGGGCTATCTTTTTCAGATAATAACTACCCAACTACAAGGTTGAGGTTATGGAATGGTATAACTACAAACTCTACTAACCTTTGTCATTGATGCCAAAGGGGGAGTAGTAGGATGAGAAAATTCAAAACACAGGAATCATATGCTCAGGGGGAGTCACTCATTTTTTTGGTAAATTTTTGGTCTACACATTTTTGGACATCTTTTTGAAATTTCTCATGAGTGTTGCCATCAATGCCAAAGGGGGAGATTGTTGGCATATGGACACTCCAATGAGACATTGTGTGTGATTGAATATTTTGTCATTGATGGCAACCTTGCAATCCTATGGTACTGGCAAGACATTCTACCGGCAAAGCATTATTCAAGCAAGACAGTGCACCAGCACCGACACAGAAGAAAAGATGTATACCGACACAGAGGCCGACAGGATTTTTGATATGTAATATTTTGTTTATTATTGTAAGCCAACTTGGCAAATTGTAAAATGACTCTTGTATATAAAGGAGATCATTATAGACATTTGCAGACATAGAAAAGTAAGCATAAAGAAAATTATTAGGCAAACCTAATGTGCGAATTATAGGTCAAGGGTATATGTAAAGAATAGAGCAAGAACCGGTACTGAATCTGGCATTGAAGATGCTATTGTAAAGCAGTACAGAATATTAGATTAGCTTAATCCTCATTGTAAGTCAGTGTGACTTCTTATGGAGCAGTGTGCTCTAGGTAGTTGGCCTTCCTGCATGTGCAAGCCCCTATTGTAAGTAATATTCTCTTATTGGCCAGTAAGTGAATATTGTGGGTCACAAATCCCACCAAGGTTTTTCCCACACCGGGTTTCCTTGTTAAACATCTTGTGTTATGGTGTTCTTTTATGTGGATGTTTTTGATTCTATTTATTACATTAATTCTTGCATACTGGTACACTATTACTTTATGTCCTGCATGTTTTGTCTCATGAAAATTACATTACTGGTCAGATACTGATTCACCCCCCCTCTCAGTATCTGTGGGAACCCTAACATATAGATATCACAACTGCATCACATCCTACACATAACACCTATTAGCACAATTTACATTTGCATTATCATATTCATCTGCATTACATACATTCACATTGGCATCATGCATACACATATAAAACATAAAAGAACAAAAAAATATATTGCATTGCATCATATACATATTTGCATCCATATCATAAGAATCACATAGAAACATACATCACATAGGTACACATGCATATAGCTACCGCAAAGATGAATCATCTCATATATATAATCATAAGTGTCATGATACAATGATGTCAAAATCATATGGCTACAATCACCCAAAGGTGTTTACATCATCATACAAAATGGTACAAAATTGATACATAGGGAGCCCTCTATGGCTACGATGAACTCCCTCCCTCAGAGCCGGCTGGCCTCGATAGAGTCTAAGCCCAAGAAGGACCCGCCCCATGATCATCTCTCATGTCCCCTCTATCTCCCGAGCCTAGTTGTCTCCTCCTCCTCCTCTCCTCCTCCTCCCCGATCCCGCAACCAATCCTCATGTCGCCCTATCCAGACAGAGGAACCAACTGATCACTCCTGCCAATACTACTGGTAGTGATAATCTTTTCTATGTCATCATGTCCCATGCCACATGTCCAGCCCTCATCTCTAGTCCTGGATCCTGAAACACTCGTCTCAGGGCCTCCCTATCTCCATCTCGATCGTATGGAATCATCTCCCCATCGATCGATATCCGCAAAATAATGTATACATCCTCCAGGGTGACTGTCATCTCCCCCATTGGCAAATGAAAAGTGCAAGTCTCAGAGTGCCACCTCTCCACCAGTGCAGTCAGCAATCCCATGTTCGCCCGAAACTCAGGTAAATATAGAATATGTCTCAATCCCATAGCCTCAATCGCAGCTCAGTCCTCGGCTGTCAACTCAGGTCACAACCTCTGAGTTGATGGGAATCTCTCCCATGACTCCAGCATAGGCAAATACTCCTGCAGTCACACAAATCAATCATCTCAGTCCTAGTGACACTCACTGTTCATCACAAAGTGTTGCTTCTATCCTAGTGGTACTCCCTGTTCATCACAAAGTGCTGCTCACATTTGCACATACTGTTCATCACAAAGTGCTGCTCATATTTTAGTACAAGCTGTTCATCACAAAGTACTATATCTTGGTACTTACTATTCATCACAAAGTGCCTTGATCTATCTTATCCTAGGGCCTATGTTTGAGTGAATCCTCTTGAGTAGTTTCCTAATTGGCAATGTATGTTCTATCATAGAATTATCAATCCTAGCCCTATTTGCTATCCTAGTTTTTCCTAGAGGACCTGCTTGAGTGTATCCTCTCAGCAACTTATCCAATCAACAGTGTATGTTCATCACAGAACTGCCGATTTGACCTAGAAGACACAAATTCACATTTTTGGACACAAACGTGTTTTCCTGACATAAACATGCATTTATTACATTACCTAGCATGCATTAATGACAACAATAAATGCATCAAAGTACAAGGAGGTTTTGTGGTACTTACTGGCTCTCCTGCCTCTATTGGCCTTTGGAATCGGCGAATGCGGTCGAATCTGTGAACCAAAGCCATCGCTGCTGACTGTTGTTGCTCTTTTCTCTCTTTGCACTCTAATCTCTTGGAGGTGTAGATGACAATGAGGATGTATTTCTCTCGTGGTCTATCTTATAGACTGCCCTAGCCCTCATTTCCCGAGACAGTCTTCATTATCCCGTGACTCTGTCACTTTATCTGGTCAGTCCATTATATCCCATCTTTCTTATCGAGAGATTGTCTACGATCTTTTCAGACATTTTTTCATCCAATCTCTCGAGGGGTCATATCATTCCCATCTTGGGGCAACTTTGTATCAGTTCATATTATCTTTTGTAGATAGGAATTTGGAAATCATCACAAGCAATAGCAAATTGGACTAGTTCAATCACGAAAACTAAAATGCAGTGATAACAATCCTAAAAACATTCAATGAAAACATGAAGACAAGACATTCAAAATGAAATCTAAGCAAACCAAATGCAGATGTCTCCTTCATGTGGCTCCATTGTCCTTCTTTCTCCTTCAAATAGCTTTTGTTTTATGGATCTCACCTACAAGTGCATACGCATGAGATGAAAGCAATATTGACAAGATAGCATGACAACATAAGGGTACTAGAAGCATGATTGATTCGACCAGGGACTTTGATTGAAGAAATTCATCCAATTTATAGACAAATTGGAGAAAAGATCAGATTAGCATGAAAGTGATTCGAATGGAAATTCAAATCAGGAATAGCAAAATTATGACAAGTGTATGACAAATTGCTATGCAAGGATTTATGACAATTTATGACAAATTGCAATGCAAGAATTTACGGCAAGTTTTTGAAATAGAAATAGACATTAGAAGCAATTAGAAAATTAGGTTAGAAAAGATGACTTTGGAATTTAGGAAATTGATGAAAATTAGGTAAATTAATTAATAATTTCTCATTCATTAATTAATTTACAAAAATAGGAGGAATTAATTAGCCAATTAAATAAACATTTAATTGTGACAAGAAGACTTAGGATAAATAAATAAATCATTTAATCTAAAGAGAAAATGGAGAGAAAATGACAAACAAGGTTAAATGAATAAATCATGAAACCCTAGAAGATAAATTAGAAATGCAAGGACGACAATTAGGTCTTGATGTAAGATTGATTTGATGTCGATTCGATCATGATTTTGAATTGATAAATGATTCATACTGATAAGTGATTTGATTGATAAATGCACCAATTGACAAGGAACAATGACTAATTGATCCAAATTGACATGATTGAGAAGGATGACGATCGATGTCAAATCGATCGCAAAATGAAAACGACAACGATCGATGACAAACATAGATTGCAAAATGACAAGATTGGAAATGACCATGATCGATGACAAATCGATTGCAAGATGACAAGATTGAAAATGACAACGATCGATGACAAATTGATCACATGATGATAAGATTGAAAATGACAACGATCGATGACAAATCGACCGAAAGATGACAAGATTGAAAATGACAACGATCAATGACAAATCGATCGCAAAATGACAAGATTGATAAGAGGACAAAACCCTAATTAGGATTGACGATGTCCAAAATGATGAACAAATGAGCACGCACATTGATGCGACAAGATAAGATCAACCAAAATCATGACTGAAGATTGTTATCGACAAGACCAAATTTGAAAGTGAGATAAATGAAGAATGTAGAAGAAGGACTCGATGTTCGCAAATGATAAAAACCAAGTGCGCTACATAGGAGAAATGTTAATGCAACACAAGAACCCTAAAATAAGGCAATGCGCAAATGTTAAAGTTTGACTCCGCAAGCGTTAACCATTTTTAGATGTCTACATCTTCTTTGAAACAATGCAACAAGCCGCATTGTGTCAAAGAGGGGCAAAATGTAGACACCCAAAATTGTCCAGTCTAATTAAATAAATATTTTATTTATTTAATTATTTTAGCCTAATTCTTCTATTAATTAAATAAATCTTTATTTATTTAATTAATTCATTTATCCTCTTCTAGCCTTATTTCTCATTTAAATAAATACATTTATTTATTTAAATTATCCTTTTCCTAAATTAAATAAATATCTTATTTATTTAATTGATCTCACTTCTTCTATTAATTAAATAAATCTTTATTTATTTAATTAATTCATTAACCTTTTCTAACCATGACACATGTCATTCATCTCTTAATTCATACACTACCTACCCCTTTCATTATTTTATTATTTTCTTTTACCTACCCTCTAATCATAGCCGACCTCCTTTTACACCTCTCAATCTTATCCCTCCATTTCATATAGTGTCTTCTATATAAGGAGATGCTTCCTTCATTATCAAACCCCCGGTGGACTACTTGACTACACTACACTTTTGAACATAGGTGATCCTACTTGCAACCACATTCCATTCTTTGTTGAGCTCTTGTGCACATAAAATCTGAGAGCAAATATATCAAGCAAGATCAATGGAGATAGGAAGAATGGAGATCCAAACCCTATTGGACATGTGATGGTATAATCTTTGTGATTTCATTTGATTTACATTGTCTTAGGTAATCTTCATATGTTATGGTGGATCTTTGTTGTTATTAGGCTAGGGTTTTGTGGTTGAATTCATTTAGCCTTTCAATATCAATATTATTGTTTCCATTTTCACCATAAACAGTTGGCATTATAATAGACAAGGAGAGATTGTTGGCAATTCAATAAGGATATGAGAAGGTTGTTGATGATTATGGATATAACTGACTAAGGATGTTTACTGTCTTAATATTATTATTTTATCATTGATGTCAAGAAATTGATTTTCTAATTCAGTATGATGTTGCCATATCTTAAGAAGTATGATTTGATGAGTATAAAGATGTCGGTAAAAGACACAGAAAGAATGTGATGAATAAGGGGAGGAATAAGTTATTCAATGGGCAACTATTACCAAGTTAGACAATGATGAGATCATGATGTTTAGATTGTTTTGATATCCTACGTATGTTGTTGATTGTAAGGTTAATACTATACTATGTTACCAAGCAAAGAATCTACCCGGTAAACCCTAAGGAACCTAGTTGGTAAACCCTAAGGTTATCGCTATCGGTTAAAGAAGGTAGAATGTCTACCAAGTGAAGTTTAGTATTTACCGAGTTGCAACCGAGTAGTAACAGAATGCATTGAATGAATAAAAGCATTATTTAATGAAGGAAGCTGATGAGCTAGTTATGATTAAATGATTGGTATGACGTGAATGAATTTTATTAAAGAATCTATGGCAAAGGAAAATTGGCAGGAAGATCTACAGCACAGATTGAACCGCAATACCCTAGCACAAGTTCCAAGAAATGTATGCAAGTTCCAAGGCGGGGTAAAACATTTTCAGATCGAAGGATACATTGAACCTGGTCAAAGTTTGAAGATCTAATGGCTATGATTGATCATGGGAAATGTGATCAAGGAGATTAATCGGTTGGCAAATTGTTTATAAATAAGGAACTATTGACAAACAATGCATGCGGGCAAGTGTATGCACAGGGATGCTACATAGTGATTACCGAGCATAGAAGCTTGAAGACCTGTTTGAATAACAGAGTATAGAGCCCAACAGATGGACAAGATAAGTCCTATTGTATTGAGCAAATAAGAATCTGCTTCAACATTTTTAGATGTGAAGTTGCAGATAGATTTTTATTACTGTTATTTTGTAAAGTGACAGAAAATCTCTTAACCGAGTGGACTTAACAGTCTTAATTGTAAAACCCTCTAGCAAGGTGACATTCTAATTGAGTGTTTGAAATCCTTTAACAAGGTCACTTCTAACAAGGTGAAGATCCTAACAGATCTGAGGGAAATCCCTTAACCGGGTCACATCTAGCAATGTGTTTGTTATCTTTAACAGGATTTTCTTTTAACCGAGCATTCTCTAGAAGAGTATATTTCTTAGTGGGTCTGAAATCTCACAGTGGTTTTTCCCTATTTGGGTTTCCACGTTAAATCTGGTGTTATGAGTGTTATGATGTTTATATGCTTATGAGTTTGCATGTTTAGCAGTTTTGGTTATATTGCTGAATTATATGTTACCGAGGTTGAATCTGTTGTTTTTATGAAAGATTAAGTTTGTATGATTCACCCCCCCCTCTCAACTTATTAGCTTGGCATCTGTACTTAACATTAAGTATCAGAACTATCATTACCTTTATTACCTCTGTGCTTCTAGCATTTGTAACCATGTTGTATTTTGTCATCTAAGTCTTTTTGGTCTACTAGAAAGAGCTTACCGTAAAGAAATAGGAAACTACGAATCAGGACTTTAACCAATAAATGAGGAAATGTTTTGATTAGATCTGGTGATTGGTGATGATTGAAGTGTCGTAGTTTTGAATGTGAGTTTGTATCATTATAATATGCATCTGACTAGTACCGCATCATTTTTTGGTTACCAGAAGTCATGTTTATGATTTTTGTTATATTTTCTATAGAGTTTAAGAAGGGTTTAAGGACCAGTAAAGAATTCTCTTAACTGGTAATGATTTTTGGTTTGGTGGTGATCTACATCAAGTTCAAATATTGGAGGTGATGTGGCACAACCTACATAGATGGATGAATTGTTGTTTTGGCACGTTTGAAGATGGAATTTCTTGGGAAATAGCGAAGCACTTAGAAGAGTATTCTAAGGGTTTGACTTTGTATCAGATCAAGTTACTGTGATGAGTTACGATCACTCAATGGTTGATATTATCTTGTAAAATGTTGTAATGATCTGTATGATGATCTGATATGATCTAAAATGATCTGTATTGTAAATTCTTGATGCATATAGGGTTTAGTAATTGACCTAGTTGTAAAGGTTATTTATGTTGGTTTAGTTGATGTTTGTTGTGTTGGTGGTTTTGAGATGAGTGTGAAGCCAAACAAGAGTGTGAGAGATTTGCTAGAGTGTAGCAGATTTGGAGCAGAATTGAATCTAATCAAGAAAGCAGTTAAGTGCTATACCCAAATCATTTACTGTTGTTCCCTAATAGCTGTAGCAGTCAAAATCCCTTAATCGGGAAGGTCCAAACAGGACTTACATTGTAAATCCCTTAACAGTGTAGCTCAACATCTGAGTGTTAAATCCTCTTGCGAGGTTGATCCTAACTGGTCAAAGATCCTAACAGGGCTCATCATCTAAATCCCTTAACCGAGTGACTCCTAACAAGGTTTTCTCCTAACAGGGCATCTTTATAAGCTCCTAACCGGGCTAGGCTCCTAAAAGGGCGCATTTCAAAAGAGTGCACAATTTTTGTGGGTACCAATTCCCACTGTAGTTTTTCCCTATTTGGGTTTCTACGTGAAAAACATGGTATTTATATGGTGAATGTTTTTATGTTCTGTTATGTTTTATTTTTAATTAATGCATGGTTAATGAACACTTAATATGCAAACTTGATAAATCAGATTAGCATATGATTATCAACAGATACCGGTACTGGTAAATGGTTTTGTTGTTGGTTATTGTTTGATTTGGTGAATGTTTTATAAGGTTGAGTTTCAGATTTGAATTTGTTGTTAATATTGATTCACCCCCCCTCTCAGTATTAACTAGATCCTCTAAGATTAACAGTTGCAGGGTCGACAAATGAGCTTAACCAAAACTGTCATTAAGCATTTGCAGATGCTATCTTTGCAGTTCATTTCAACTAGATTGTAGTTTGAATATCTTTGTAGGGTAGTGAACCTTCCCTTAGGGTTGTAGCCTTATGGGTCATTGTAATTTGAGTAGTGAGCTCTAGGCAATGTACCTAAATGCATGTGCATTCCCCATTGTAATATTTACACATACTACTGGAGAGTAACATCTTATTGTGGGTATGTTCCCATCATGGTTTTTCCCTTAACTAGGTTTTCCACATCAAAATCTTGGTGTTATGTGTGTTGGTTTTATTGTGTTAATCTTTTTTCTCACTACAATTGATCAGATCTAAGATTATGCTTAAATTTTTTAATCTGGTGAAAACTAATTCACCCCCCCTCTTACTTTTCCTTCCATGTTATTACCAACACATGATTCGATAAAAAATGTTTGGTCATTGTGGCAAAAAACCAATGCCACCATTACAAAAACACCAGCACCCTAGAAAATCCAAAATACCCTATAACGACTCATACCTATTGCAACTAACAATTTTAAACATAAACCCTACCACCCAAACAAGCCCTACCAACTAGTCCATACATTTCATCAACTACCCAAACAAAACCCTATATCATTAGACTTGACATTTCACCAAACCCTTGCAATAGAAAAAACTAAAGCAAAACATCAATACTTGAAGGCACAACAAAGAAAGACTTGATGCCAGTTACTTCATGCTCAAAGTCTCCTTGCCTGTGAACTACCACTTCACTGTTGCCACCCTACCATGCCTTGGACCTCATTCCCCCTTTTCTTTTTTTTTTTCCATCATCGCACCACCTGTTATAGCCTCTCTCTATCTAAGGTAGGTTTTCAAAGATTCCCATCCAATGAGAGCCTCAACACACCACTCATCTCTATTGCAATTTATAGGCCAATGGATAAATGAGACCAATTCAAATACCTCCACTACATTTGGGTCCTCAATTCCCTTGCTCATAGCAAACCCTACCCTAAAAAAAACTCAATCTAAAATGGAATCCAACCCAATCAAGCACTCATCATCTAGGATTATTCATACCACCAACTTGAAATTATCTATAGCCTCACCCAGTTCCAGTCCCCATGCAATGACCATCGTCACAATGTCCATGTTGGACCTATAATGATTCTTTGCCTAAATAAAAACCTCTCCACTTAATGCCTCCATCACCTACACAAATTCATCATCACCTAACTTGAAGAGCCCCTTTAAGCATTTTGTAGAGGCCAAACCAAAGAAAGTCGTTTGAGCCTGCGAGGTCGCCAAAGGGAAATTGGCCTCCATAATCACGGCTTAGTGGGAAATATTCTATTACAGTCTATAGAAAATGACACTTAGTGCCCCCTTTTAATTTCACCTCAAGCCCCATGTCCCATCAAACATTCTCCCCCATTGAATAATAAATGTTGTATTCATTTATCTTCATGCAAAGAGTGTCAGTCGTCAAGGATGAAAGTATAAAAATACTCGACTCACCTACATCATTAAAAGATAATGTGTATTTTGAAAGGGTGTCTACTTCTTGATTTAGTATACGATGGATGTGGTTGATTTGGAATCTTTTTAGAGTTGCCAATTTATTACAAATTGCAAGAATGTACTTCAAATGCCAAGCCCACACTTCCCTAGAAATAATTGCATTAATGATGATTAATGATTCACCTTCCAAATGTATTTTTGATAATCCCAAACATTTCCCAAATTTAATCGTCTGAAGGGCCACCATTACCTCCACCACATTGTTTGTACCATCCTCTAATTTTTTTACACCCATAGCAATAATACTTCTAGTCCAATCTCTTGCCACAAAACCAGTTCTTGAAGGGACACTTGGATTTACCAACAAAATTAATTTTATGCCAACCTTCCTCTATATTTTTCCAAGAGAACTCCAAAGGTCTATTCATATCTAGATCAACCTGATCAAGCCCATGTATGCGCTGAATTTTAATTCCAGGCCATTTCATCTCAATCAATTTATCCTTGCAAGTGAAAATAATATTAGGTCTAAAGGACTAAGAAGCTACAACACCCATTGTTTCTTCAATCAAATGGTTGATTATAAACATCAACCTCTACAAATATTCCTTCTTGTCCTTAAAAATGCATCTATTCCTTTCCTTCCAAATTTCCCATATAACAGCTGAAGGGAAAATCTCCCATACACAAGAGAGAATTTATTTTCTTCTACCACTCAGCCAACAAATAAATAGTTGCTTTAGAGTTTCCAGAAAAGGTCCTTTCCACTCCAATTTTTGTAGAACAATTTCCGAACACTTAGAAACCACCTCATAATGAAGAAGTAAATAGTCCACACTTTCTTCATCATGATCACACATCACACATTTAGAAGGTCCCATAAAACCCAACCTTTTTCTCCTTTCACCTGTTAAAATCCTATCCCTAATTTCCAACCATGCAAAAGCCCTTGCCTTTGGAAGACAATCCTTACCCCAACATAAACGAGATGGATAGAATTCCTATCCATCTCTTCTATCCAATAATTGGTACCCAATTTTTACCGAATAATTACCATTGGAAGCTCCACACCACACCACCATATCTTCCTCATTTAAAAAAACCTTCCTTCTACAAAAAAATTTAGTCATTCTATTACACTGCTCCAAAGTTATCCCCTCATTCTCCACAAATTTCCAAACCCACTCTTCACCATCTTCCCCTCTTTTTTAACTCTATGTAATCCCAAATCCTACTTCCCCACTTTTGACATGATAACAATTTCAAGTCAAGTAATTCCCCATTACTATTCAAAGAGGAATTACCCTCCCAAGAGTCATCCCAAAACTTCACTATGCAACCATTACCAACTTGCCAAGTGATGTGGCCAACTATAACCTTCCTACATGATACAATGAAATTCCAAATTATTGATCCCTTTAGAGGATTACAGATAGTGAAAATTTTATGATTCACGTCTAAATCCAAATACTTCGATTTCAAAATAATCACCCACAATTGGTTTGGATTAGAATAGATGCTCCAAACCAACTTTGTAGTCATGGCTTCATTCATTATATTCTAGTCTCTCAAGCCTTCCCCCCATGCTTCTTAGCTTTACATATTTTCTCCCATGCCAATATTGGAATCTTGTCTTGATCCCTAGCTCCATTCCAAAAACAATTCCTCATTTTCTGCCCAATCACCTTCACAATATTTTGAGGATTTTTCAAGCACATCATAGAGAAAATTGGGATTGCCAAAATAACCAACTTCAACATTAAAATTTTCCCAGCCGAAGTAATCCATTTACTCTTCCATCCATCCATCCTACATGTACAACAATCTACTAAGTATTTCCACAAAGTGGACCTACAAGTACCCCCAAATAGAGGGGTGTTGGAGATTGTTAAACTTGTGTGAATGATATTGTCATTGATGTCAAACCAGCCATCTAGTTTGGACTGGACAGTGTATGAGGTCCAAACATTAGTCTGGATGTTATGGTTATTGTTGTATGTGAGGATTGTATGCACTCAGTATGGATGTGCACTTCAGTTGTTGTGGTTTTGGTCAAAAGTTGTTATGCAACATGGACAACCTTGGATGATGACTTTGCTAGGACTTCTCATTGATCTTGATATTAGTTATGTGTCTCTATGTTAGCATTTTTTGTAATTATCAAAAGTATCTCTTCGAGTTTCATGTTGCGGTTTTCTTGGTACACGTGGAGACTATATTTTTAGATAATGGGCTTGATCTTGTGATTATGGGTCAGTATTCTTGGGTCTGGATGACCCTATCCCTTTCTGGTAATCTCAATATATGCATTGGAAATCAGAGTATGTAAAGGAAGCATGTAAAAGTCTTGTGGAGGCTGACACAAGCATATTAATAATGTGTTGGATTGGCTGACACACTATTTTGTATTTGTGCTCTCTGGTATATATTCATATACATATACATATGTAGTAAAATAAGTAGAAGTAGTAGAAGCAAAATAAGAAAAAAGAGCAAGAGATCGAGTGAGTGAAGATGTGTGTGATATGCAAAAGAAAGTTGGCAGCAAGGATAGCAATGTGTGTGAAGTGTTGGTTGCAGACAGTGTTGCAGTAGTGCAATGGTCCTTTACCGGACCTATTGCAACATAGTTGTACAGAGATCTCTGACCAAATCTGTTGTAGAGTTTGTGATTTTTAGTTTGAGCTTAAACTTGGAACTGATCCCATGCATTTGGAGATGCAAGTATTCTCAGTTTAACCCTTTTCAGTTGTAGTGAGCATTTCAACAGTTAGCCATCTCTTTATATATTTATAGTGAGCAGTCTGACAGTGAGCCATTTTTGTAATCTAGTAGTGAGCCACCCCTTTATAAACACAATTATAACTATTTATATTCTCCTAAGAGTTAACAATATTTGTGGTTTTTCCCATTTGGGTTTTTTACGTATAAAAATCTAGTGTTTATCTTGTGGTTATGTTCTTCATGTTTAGTCTGCATTATCTGCTTTACATTAGTCAAGTTTGTTTGATATTTTTGTTGACAGACATAATTGGTGAAAAGTTTTCTTTAATCCATGGGAATACTGATTCATGCCCCCTCTCAGTATTATAGTACTTTCAACCTAATCAACAATTGGTATCAGAGCTTTGGTCCCTTGCTAGGAAAGTTTAACCGCTTGAGGGAGATCCATGTTGGTTGAATTCATGGCACCTATATGTTGGGTAGGATATTTTTAGATGGATGAAGATTTGAAGACAACTCTTAAATATTTGGAAAGAGTTGAATCAGAGAATGAAGAATTGAAGAAGAATGTGAAGATAGAAAATGAATGTGTGCAAAAGTTGAGAGAGCAAATCCAGAAGTTCAAGTTGAGACATATGGAAGTTAACAATTTGTTGAAACAGGTGAATGAGACTATCAAAAATCTAATGTAGAATATTAAGGAAAAGGATAAGACAGAACAAGTCCTAAAAGAGACAATAAAGCAGAATTCTAGAGAATGTAAAAAGCTTGAATAAGAGGTGAAGAATCTGAAGGCAGAGAATAAGATCCTTGACAGAAGTAAGCTCCTGGAATATTTGATCATCATGCAACAAGTTAACTCAAATAAAATCGAACTTGGTTTCCAACCCAATATGTCCCTAGATTATAATGATAAAGAAGAAAACAAAGAAGTCAAAGCTGAAGTAGAGAAGAAGTCAGAAAATGATAAGAAATCCTCAAATCAGAAATCAAATGCAAAAAGTCCACTAGTCCGACAGCCTAATACAAAAAGGTACCCATCCTTTAATGGCTATTATTTCAAATGCAATAAATTTGGATACAAGGCAATAAATTGTAGAATCATTCAATGTTATGGTTGCAAGATGGTTGGACATAAAGCAAGTCTCTTTAGAAATAATGTTGTGAATCAAAATTGTAATTCAGTTATTGAAAACAAGAAGAGTTACAACTTTCATCCATACTATTACATTTGCAATAACTATGGACATAAGGCTAGTCAATGCAAATACATATTACATCCGATAAGATCTAAGAGGAAGATTGTTAGGTTTTTCAAATGCAGACAAATGGAACATTATGCTAATCATTGCAAAAATGAAATGTTGGACATTATTGCTACTAGGATATGTTGTTGTCATTGATGTCAACATATTATTGTGATTTATTTCTCCGGTTGTTCCAGATTGGTCTATTGGGATCATGTTTCAGTATATGGAGTATTTCTAGTATCATTATATCTTTTTGTATTGGTTTCAGTGATCTAAGAGCCTAATTGATCATATCATGTGATCAGGTTTACAGTTTGGTTCTTCTGATCAATATTTTGCAGAGTTTGATATTTCCTTCAGTATATTTTGGTCTGATCAGATCTTGAGTTGTGTTTTTGGGATATTGTTTGGGATTTTCATGTGTATCTTCATTTCAGATGGATCATGATTTGGTGCTCTACAAGTTATCTTTCCTCATGGTAGTTGTTGTTGTTTGAGTGTTCTTGAGTTTTAGTTGTTGATCGATGAAGATTTGATAAGTGGTGTTGGTGAAATTGTTATAGATGGTTCTAAAGTTCTTGTTGGTGTTTACTAATCATTTCCTATTTGTCTTGGTTATTTCAATTGATTATTGTGTGATTTTTTGGTGATTTTCATGATCTGGTGATGTTCTTTGTGTTATGTGGTATTTTGGTGATGTAACGTGTTGTGGTTGGTCTTGGCGTGATTTCTGGTGGTGATGAGAGTTTGGAGATTTTATTTAGGTCCATGTTATGCTATCCATGTCATTATATTGGTCTAGTGGCTGATTTATGTATCGTGTGATGTATTTTGTAATTAGGTGTTATGGGTTTGGTCGACCTTATAGTCAAGGTTGATGGATTGTATAAATGGTTGTAATATTCATGTAATTTAGGTATCGGTGTTGTGTCTGCATTATTAGAGAGTGGTGTATGTGGTGCATAATAAAATTTATCCTTCGGTATGGTGTCTTAAGTAGAGATTGTTGTAGGGCAAACAAATGTTCTTAACTAGAACTATCATTAGGCATTAGCAGATGTTATTATTGCAATTCATTCTTTTCGGATTGTAGTCTGAATCTTATTGTAAGGTAGTCAACCTTCCCTGAGGGTTGGAGCCTTCTGGGGCATTGTATTTTGAGCACTGAGCTCTAGGCAATGTGCTTGAACATATGTGCATTCCGCATTATAATATTTATGCATACTACTGCATAGTATCATCTTATTGTGGGTAGGTTCCCAGCATGGTTTTTCCCTTAACTGGGTTTTCCAAATCAAAATCTTGGCGTTATGTATTGTGGTATCATTTTTCTTATTGTTATTGTTTTTCTTGTTGTTTAGATCTTAGATTGTGCTTAATTTTTTTTAATCGGTGAAACTGATTCACCCCACCCCCCTCTTAGCTTTCCTTCTTGGTTCTGCCAACATGAAAATATGGATAAATATGTTGAGAAAAATATGATGAAGAATGGTTAATCAAAGAAGAAAGAAAATTTGGTCTAGAGAAAGAAGAGTGAGAACAAAGGAAGTGAGCCTAATGTATCGAAATATGGTGCAAACATCTCTTCCTCTGGTAATTAAGTCTAGAGTTTTGGGTCAGGGGAAATTTTGATCTAAAATAAAATTTTCTATCCTCCCAATTTGAGTGGATCATATGGCTAATCCAACATGACAATGCTTGAGTGGTATTTGGTAATCAGAGGAATCTTGTTGACATCATTGATAAGATAGTTCTTGGCAGCAAAACCCTAATGAAGTATCTTTAGCAAGATAAGTGTTAGTTTTTTTTTACCTTATTTCTTTGATATCAATCATTTTTGTTTGAGGATATTGTGATAGTAGAGCAGTAGAAAAGTGAGCACTGAAAGAAATCATGGAAGGAAAATTGATCACTGGAGAATGTAGCAGTGAGAAATTTTAGACTGTGGACAAGGTGCTCTTGGATGAGTTTATCCTTGAGAAGATCAGAGTTTTCGAAGTTGGTTTGAATAATGATGAATTGTAGAGGGTCAAAGGTTTGGAAGGCAAAGGTCTAAATCTATGGACTAAATTCCCTTGGTTCGATAATGTAGAGGTTATCAAGGTAAATCTTATATGTGTGCGATATAATTGCATAATGTTGGATAAACCCTATCTGATCAAGAAGGAAATCATTTCTATGGTCACTAGCTTCTATGATAATGGAGAAGTTCCAACAAACAAGTTGATTTTGAATGAGAAGTGGAATCCCTAACCAACATGAAGGGTGATCAATGAGCTCTAATCATTAACACAATCATCAACCTTGTGGTGAGGTATGTTATCTGTGGCATCTCTTATAAAATCTATTTTAGAAATAGGGGAGGTGCCACCTTGCCAATTGTAGTGTATATGGCACATATTCTTGTGATGGAGAACAAATTATTCGACTTGTGTGAATTACTAAAAGAATTTTTGTTAGACAACATTAAGATGACAAAAGAGAAGAATTATGCTTTTTGGTTTGGTGCATTGCTTGTATGTTTGGTTATGTACTATTTGGAATCCCTTTTGGCAAAAGGTAATGTCATATGGGAGTCTGGTGTTCCTATTGCAAGGAAAATATCTAGATATTTGAATATTTTGGATAACAAAGAGGAAGTTTGCAATGGCTATTTCAAGTCATTTATGGATATGTGGAGTGTTGGCCCGACGTCTATGTCTTTCTCTTTCGATTCTAAAGATTCATCCTTCAGAAAGAAGAAAAGGAGATTGTTTGTTCCTGTTAATATTTCAAAGCCAAAAAGAAGAAAGGTGGAAAATATTGTGGTGATTGATGATCCATAATACCTTGTAGCTAGAGGAGTTTTAGAAGTTGGAGAATAGGAAGTGGGAGACTCAGATGATGAGTCTAATTTGCTAAAATTGGTTGACAGTACAGATGGAATCACAAAGGTAAGATTGATGCTATTGAAGATGAACTGACAAAGGTAAGATTGATGCTATTGAAGATGAACTGACAAGTATAGGCAAGTCTTTTGATTTTTTGAATGTTAAGGATGGTGAGAAAAGGAAAAGAATTAATTATCTTGAATTTGAGCTCTTACTATTACAAATGTAGAAAGTAATTCATAGAAAGTCAACAAGAGGTTCCATTAGTCACTGGTCGTTTTGATTCATTAGAGCAACTTGATGAATTTACTAAACTAGTTTTTATTTAGCCAACACCCTTTATCATTACAGTCTAGATGGTACTCTCCTTATATGTTTAGAAAGTGACAAAGATCAGATTGTGTTGCATGAGGTTCATGAAGGTATATGTGGTGCTGACTCTAGTGGTCCAACCTTAGCCAAGAAATTGATGATGATAGAATACTACTGGCCTACTATGAAAAAAGACACATATCAGTATGTTAGAAAGTGTAAGCAGTTTCAGATACATGGAGACCTTATTCATGCACCAACATAGGAACTTTAGCCGATTTCCACTCCATGGCCCTTTTGTTAGTGGGGACTTGACCTCGTAGGCAATATTTACCCTCCTTCTGATGACCACAAATTCATTATCATGACTATAGAGAATTTATAAAATGGATTGAAGTTGTTCCTCTCACCCAAGTCATCGAAAAGCAGATTGCAACCTTTATCCTTAATTATATCATTTGTCGATATAGTGTTCCCCTTTCCATTATCAAAGAAAATGGGTGTCCCTTCAAGAACCAGGATGTTCGTTATCTTTTTTATTGCTTCCATATCCATCAGCTCATATTACCCCCAAGGTAATGGTCAAGCCGGGGCGTCTAACAAAACTATCCTAAAAATTCTCAAAAAAATGGTCGATGATGTTGGCTGTAACTAGCACATCCAACTCAACCCTGCACTTTGGGCCTATCATATAAGTGTTTGCACACCTACTATAACTACCCCTTATTCACTTTTCTATGGTGTTGAAGCTATCTTTCCTATTAAGGTTGAGTTACCATCTCTATGGGTCTCTTTACGCAATCTAATCAATGATGAAGATTATAGGGTCTCTTGCTTAGAAGATTTGGTATTATTGGATGAGCGTAGACAAACTAATTTCAAGTATCTCAAGCATATCAACAATGAATGAGTCATAGCTAAAATAATAAGGTAAATCCTTGCACATTTGAGGTAGGTGACTTAGTGCTAAGAGAGAATCCTAAGAATCAACAATATAGAGAAAAGAAGGGTAAGTTTGAACCAAATTGGCTTGGCCCTTACGTCATCACAACAACATATGGATCCGGTGCATATCAGCTCTCAACACCATATGGAGAACCTTTGGAGGATCCTATCAACATCATACACCTTTGCAAGTTTTACACATAGTTTCAGAGTATCTCAACTAAAAATACCAAAACAAAATAAAAAAATTATCAAAAATCCAAAAAAATCAGAAAAATATAAAAAATTGTCACTATGGTGAAAACCTGGCAAATAGGAACTTTGTGACACACAAAAAAATTGAAAAAATAGATAAAATTAAATATAAATAAATTCATCCAACGATGAAAACCACTTATTTGGCACCCTGGACAAGTACCATGGTGAAAACTGGGTTACAGGTGCCATGTGTAGAGACTTTGCTCCTTGCTCCTTCAAAATTCAATCTTATCCTTTCACTTTTCACATACTCGTGACCTACCATCCCATAATAAATTTACCCATTCCCATCATGTCTTGTTATTGATCTACCTAATATTGGTTTTCCATTCATAACAAATCCCTTATCACCCTTTCCTTCTATAATAAATTAGGTCCAATCTGTAATAAAAGAAAAATCCTAAATCTAATGATGGAAGTGGTACCCTGAGCATCAAATGTTTTGAGGAGAATCGCATTTTCATTCCTCCTTTTCACAGACAATCTGCAATAAAAGGTCACTTGCATCACCGATCTGCAATATAAGTATCAATTTCATGGATTCAGTCAGTTTCAGATGAGACACAATCAACAGTGGGCTTTCAACAAATCAAATCTCTCAGCAAACTTTGGCAACAACATGGTTTTTCAATATTATCTATCCTTTATCAGGAAAACAACATTGTGACCAGATCAAACATGTTAACATGTGTGACAAGAAACACAAATAACTTGAGGATTACAGTTTATGTTGGTGTCAAATGTTGGTTTTCTTTTGATTTTATCTTTTGGTGACATGTCTTTTAGCTTTTCTGGGATGTCTTTGACTAGAGATTCTATCTCCAAGATGTCTTTAACTAGAAAAGTGAGGATGGTATATGTTCACCTATTTTTGCTAACTATGGATTCTCTCAGTAATACCATGGCTCGTCCAAGGATATGAGGACATTGTGAGTCTAGTGTGAACTGGGGCATTCCTTGTTTGTGACTATCTGGTCTACCTGCAAATGGGTACAATGTCTTTCTAGGTTGATCTTATACCTAGATGGTCATAACCTACTTGCCAAAATAAAGCTTAATGATGATAACAACACAAGAAGCTCTTTCCCCTCCATATCTTCTACCTTCCACCCCCTTCCTTAATTTTCCTCCATTTCTCCCTTCCTAAGTCTCATGTAGTCTAGTATCACATGACTAATTAATAATAACATGCCAAAAATGTTTGTATCTCATGTATTGTTCATCTGCATGATCACATGTTAGTACATTTCTTCATATGCATATAGAAATCATAATAATATCACATCTTACACACATCTCTTATTCATACCTCATATAAGCATTTGCATATCATATAAAATAATTATAAAAACAATAATTGCATCACATCATGTATATATTTCATTGCATCACAAAAGCAATCATAGATCATCATAAACATGCATCCATACCATAAGCATCATACATAAACTACATTATCATATCGATTGCATCATTGTGTATATAAGCATCATAAAAGCATAAATACATCTATAAAATAGATAATCACATAAACTTATAAGAATCATGCATCATAGATACATCTCATGAATCATATAGAAAGCATACATATATTACATCACATAGGATTACATACATATAATTGCGGCCAAGATAAGTCATCTCATATATATATATCAAAAATAATGTGTCATGATACAATGATGTCAAAATATCATATATAACTACAAAATCACCCAAAGGTGTCTATATCATCATACCAAAACTAATACAAAATAGGATCCAAGAGAGCTAAGATGAAGACCCTCCCTCAGAGCCAGCAGGCCTCGAAGGAATTTGAGCTCTCGAAGGACTGGCTCTTGGATCATCTCGTCTTCCTCATCCTGCAAACCCTATGGGACCATCTCTCTGCTAGACCATTCTACAAAGCTATGTTTATCCAAATCTTAGGCACATACATAATGTGTCTCAATCCCATCACCTTGATTGTGGTGTGATCATCTGCTGTCAAATTTGTTTGTAACCTCTGTGTCATTAGGAATCACTTTCTAGACTTAATCTGGGGCAAGTACTCCTACATCCAATCAAATCAATTGTGTCAATCCTAGTGGTACGCATGTTCATCACATAGTGCTACTTATTTTATCCTACCCTAGCCTAGTGGTACCTATGTCTATCACATGTTGCTACTCATCAGGCTCTATCTTAGTACTTATTTTTATCACATTGCATCGGATCCTAGTGTATATGTTTGTCACATTGCACTATAACCTATCTTGCTAGAGCACTCACCGGATTTTATCAATTAGACGACTTATCATATACTCAGCTTAGCAAACCTACCTATTTTAGGGCACCTGTTGAGTGAGTCATCTCAAAAACTTATCCAACTGGTGATGCATGTCTATCACATGTTTGCCAATTTTAGCCTTGTTTTCAATTTGTCTTCCCTAGGGTACATGTTTAAGTGAATTGTCTCAGCAGTTTATCCAATTGACAACGTATGTCTATCACAAAATTGTTGATTTCAACCTACCTAGACACATATGTACTAAGGCTAAGCCTATATGATCCATCACTGCATATACACAGTTTTACCTTTTATCCTTTTCTTTTCTATCCTTTCTCTCTTATCGAGAGATTGTCTACATTTTTTTTCAAAAAAATTCATTCAATCTCTTGAGGGGGCATATCATTCCTATCTTGGGGAAACTTTGTATTAGTTTATCTTATCCTCTTTGAAACAATTCAACAAGCTACATTGTCTCAAAGAGGGGCAAAATGTAGACACCTAAAATTGTCCTAGCTTAATTAAATAAATATTTTATCCTAAGTGTTCTATTAATTAAATAGATGTTTATTTATTTAATTAATTCAATTATCCTCTTCTAGCCTTTCCTTACTTAAATAAATATTTGTATTTATTTCTTTACATTATCTTTCCCTAAATTAAATAAATATTTTATTTATTTAATTGGTCCCACTTCCTATATTAATTAAATAAATATTTATTTATTTAATTAATTCACTAGCTTTTTCTCTTCATGACACATGTCATTTATCTCTTAATTTTCCTCTAACTACCTTCTTATCATTTTATTATTTCCTCTACCTACCCTTTAATTCTAGCCGACCATTTGTTTCTTTCACCTCTTAATCTCATCCCTCCATTTTCTAAAGTGTTTTCTATATAAGAGGATTTTTTCATTCTTCTCAACCATAATAGTTTTATGCAATCAAACCTTCTTCCAATCAAGCGACTTCACAACCACAATCCGTTCTTTATTGAGCTCTTGTGCACATACAAAATATAAGAGCAAATTAATCAAACAAGATCAATGGAGATAGGAGACAATGGAGATCAAACCCTATTTGGCGTGTGAATGGTATTATTGTTCTATTTGTTAATTTCAATGTTCTTAGGTATCTTCATTGGTGTATGGTGAATGTTTTATTGTAGGACTAGGATTGTTTGTGGTTTAACCTTTGTGGTTTTTCAATAGTTTGGCATCATCATTTTTCACCTCACACAATATCTATATACCAATATCCATATAATCACTTTAAACATAATCATAAGATTATAAAACTCAAGTGGAAATAAATATTATCAAGTAATTGATCAATTACATACCCTAGGGTATCTTAATGTCATTAATTTAACCATCATTTACTCTCAACATTACTATCAACATTATAAGAGAACATCCATTAATCTACATAACATAATTTAGCCAATTTCCATGAGCATATTCTACATATTTCAAATACCATTAATCCCCTTAAATTCAATTTAGGGAACCAATCTAAATGTTCCTAATTCTCAATATCGTTCCATCCATTATTCCTTTACTAAGCAATGTCTACAATATATCTATTCATCTCTTTATCACTATCTAACATGCACATCAACATAATGTTATGTACATAATCATCCATAGATAAAGGCACTAAGAGAAGTTACTCATTCCAAGTCTAAGAGCATATGATCTAATTCCATTATGAATAACTCATAACATCATTACACTAACCATGATTCTAATTCCTTTCTTTATAAATGCTCAATAACCAAGATACCATATAAACTAAACAAGGATTATAACATCATATTTCAATACAAGAATCATAACTACAAGCTATTACATTCTTTCCAAAACATATGAGTACACATCTTACATTATACCATGTAGTTCCAATGTAAAAAAATACTACTAACTCATGAATCCTGCTAATGCTAATGTCATATGAATTATAGTACAATAATCTGCTCCAAGAATAGCCAAAGAGATAATGAATCCACATCCATGCACAAGAGTATCCAATGAAGAACATCCCAATGGAAGAAGGCATCAAACCACCCGACCATGTGGAACCATAAGGAACCACCCCCCATACTAGGAGATGACACAAGATCCCACACATACTCTAGATCTAGGCTGACACCCAACAAACAAAGGATATTACTCCTCACATAACACAACTAAATACAAAACTTAAGACAACATAAGACATAAGACCTTTAGAGGCATTTCACAAATCAAGGCTTAAGGTACTAGGACCTACATGTAGGGAAGGAGTGTCATCTCATGCTATCATAATAAAACAACAATAGAAACCATGGTCTCTTGTCCCAAATTCCATGATACTCATATGGATCAATCTCAACCTTAAGAAAGTAAGGGAGATTAGCTTACCTAGATTACCAAGGCCTACCCAATCCTATCCTGCATCTACATCATTACCCCTGGGCAAGGTATTGGGGCCACAATAACCATTTATTATCTTATTAAGATGAATTAGTACTACCCTTCCCTCCTAGAAATATTTAATTAAGTTGTCACTTGATTACAAGGAAAACTTCCATTGAGCTATCTTGGTGGTCTAGACCCAAGTAACCTAGTTGTCTACTCCTCACGACCCCAATCACTCACCTAGAGTCCCACTCCCACTAGAATGTACCTAGACCTTAGGGTAAACAACATATACATATCACAACCAAGGGCTCTCAATGAAACATAAACCAAGAGCCTCATCCATAAATAATACAAGGCTAGACATAAACCATAATTCAGTACAATCCTCTACAACGAGGCATTTCCCATCTCATTCGAGCTAACACAAATAACCCTCTACAACAAGGTATGTGTCATCTTGCTAGAGATGCATACTGGAATTGAATAACAATGACAAGGCAATCACCTATTGCAAGCACATAAAAATACCATCAACTGCTCATAACTCAATATTGATCCAGTGCCTAATATAACTAGCATAGCTCTGATACCACTATAATGTACCCAATGATAAATACTCGATGAAAAACATCCAATGGCAATCGCCTGACAGATTACACTCGATGACAAAACACCTGACAACAATCACCCAACAACAAACACCTGATGGCCAAACACCTGACAACAATCACTCAACAAAAATCTTTCGATGGCCAAACACCCAAGAATGAAAAAAAAACCATAAAAATATATTTCACTCCCAAAACCATAGAATAAGTCATCCAAAGGAAAATAATTAGATAATATAATATTTTATACCAACCCTCTCCAAAAATCAAGGTAAGATTATAAAATAATATTTAATTAACTTACCCCAATATTCTCAACCAATAGTAAAACAGGGTAGGTAGGATAAACAATTAATTTAATAACTAAAGAGGGTAAAAAGGGAATAGTAATATAATAAACCAAGGCACAATAAAATATAAAGGCCCAATTAAATAATTATAACCAAAGGTAATATAAATAAATGCCCCAAACCAAATATTATAGCCTCAACCATATAAATGAATAATAAATAATCCTCAATAATATAAAATCATTAATAAATAATAATCCCAATAATAATCTCACATTAATATTAAATATTAATATCAACTATTAATTTAATTTATTATTATAAACCATATGAGCCAATTAATTAATTAATAAGTAATTAACCAATAATCACAAATCCTCAAGACAACCCAACATAAGGTAACACAAAATACTGCACAATGCTATACGACTCAACTCAAGATACTAGACTAACAAGGATATAAAATTAAACCTAGAGTGTAGGATGGGATTTCATGTCACCTTCGATAAACTTTCCATTGGGAACAAGACACGCTCAGACTTGTGAAGCCGAGTGGAGTCGATGTCTGGTACCTGCAAACTAGTCACCACCATTACATGTACAAAAACATATACAATAACATATATCATAAATGATCAGGAAAGTGAAGAGAATCACAACATCATATCATGCTCACAATGAGATATGATAAAGTCTCTATCATGAATACACTAGTAAAACAGTCACGATAGTTATAACACCAACTCATCCAATGTAACCATAAAGTGGGGTTAGCACATAGCATGAAACCATCATGTCACCACAAGCAAGTATGAATCTTGCATAAGCATAAAAATCATCAAATAAGAGTCCATCATAATAATCCATGGATATCATCAATTAAAAGTATCCAAGTCATAGATAAATCCATAAACATCAATCAAAAGCAACATAAAGTAAACTAAAATATATCAATATAGTCTATCAATGCACAAAAGTAAAGATGAATTAGGGAGGGGCACTACAATATTACTGTTGGTCTCAATTTCTAATTACTTTGTTTTCTCTATAATATTTTCAAGCCTCCGTCACATATGAAGAGAACAAAAAGAATAGAAACACAAGACAACAATTGACAAGGTTTACTAAGAGACCTCCTACACTTCAAGCTTCAACAGAGCTTAGGCAGGTATACCTTTTGTGATTACTCTCTCACAATTTTACTTGATTACTTACAGAAAACTAGTGCATATTTCTGCAAACCTTATCACCTTAAATGTAACTAAACATAAATGAAAGATTCATCTTTGTTATAATTGATCACCCAGAAGGTCATAAACTTTATCAAGTTGTACTAGTGCCTTATTCGGGCTTCACATTCATTAATAATTGAATAGAAGGTTGACAGTAGAAATTCATATACACATCATCACCTCAATGTATTAGATCTATATATGCCTGACATATATAAACTATCAACCCATGCTAGACCCAGTCATCAAATTCATGCAGAGTTACTGATTAGCAATGAAAAGGAATTAAGTATATTTAATTTCCCTATTTGAGGGGAAAACCTAAGACATTCTCATAATTTTCCTTACAAATCATTTGACTAAACAATCCTAGATCATTAAATCAAAATGATAACCAATCACATAGACTCAAAGACAACATAAATCCGGGCTCAAAATGTTCTGATCAACATATTAATATTATCCCATCAAAGTTCTACAAAAAACACAAAATGGTTTTCCAGAATGCAAAAATGAAAGCCTAAATACATTTTGCCAAAGCTTTTTTAAAAAAATTCTTGTGATCCTTTTCTATGTAGTCCTGGTATCCATTTATAGAGAGATGGATGCAACAAGCTTCAGACTTCCCTAGAAACTATTCTTGTTCTAGCCATAATTCCCCCTAAAAAGGTTACATTGTTTACAAATGAAAATAGGAGAAAAACCGATTAGTTAACCAGATGGAGAAAGGCCAACTGACTTCACAATATTCGCAGATCAAGCACTAGGTGTCTTCAATTCTTCAAAAGTCCGATTACCCAAAAATAATCTGTTACAAGAGCTAGTCGCTTCCAGTTTCCTGAGGGTTGTCACATGTTGTAGCATTAGTTGATTCTTCCTAAGCCTATGTTTCTTTCATCACATATTTATTTTCCCATTCCTTGAACGTATCATCATTAGGCCAGGAGAAACTGACAATTTTCTTCTTCAGCTTATTTAAACCTTTCCACTTCTCCTTTAACCATTTGACTTCCTGTTCAAAAAACCAAAGTGTGATT
This sequence comes from Cryptomeria japonica, assembly GCF_030272615.1. Classification (NCBI taxonomy): domain Eukaryota; kingdom Viridiplantae; phylum Streptophyta; class Pinopsida; order Cupressales; family Cupressaceae; genus Cryptomeria; species Cryptomeria japonica. Next base: position 330,932,235 of record NC_081412.1, read on the forward strand.
TTTTTTTTTTCAATCTCCTCAATGGTTTGAATGAACAAGGAGGTATCATCTATATTTATGATGCCATTTATTCTTTGTGACAACTTATGGCTTAACTCACCAAGCCATACATCTTTATCTTACAATTTATCATTATTAACAACACCTCCAGCGAACAATTCAAACTTCTGATCTGCATATTCTTTTCTATATAGGTTTTCCTTTCTTTCTATGTTAACTCTTTCCTTTGCTAACTGGGACATACCTTTTACCAACTCATGAGTGGCTTTGATAGTGGCATCAACACCTGCCTCCTCCTAGGATAAGTATATGAGCTCTGAATCAACCTCCCTAGCAATCCATTTATCCAAAATTGGCTCCAAAATAGCCTTATCCTCTTTCAAAGAATTCAAAATATTCAAAATTATTTTCATATAAATGTACACAATTGATGCCCCAACTGTATCAAAAAACTTCAAAATTGTACCCCTGATCTTCTCCTCACACTTATGTGCAAAAATTTTCTGGGCTTGCTTTAATCTCTCCATCTCATCTTGGATGTTTTCAGCTGATTGAAAACAAGGAGACACAAGAGAAGGAGGGAATTCAACTATTGGGCTGGTAGGAGGAGGTTTGGCAGGAGAAGATGCAATCGTCAGATTGCAAGACTCACGCTTTTGATGTTGTCCTCCCAACTGATTCTTCAATTCTGCAATGGTGTTGTCCTTACGAGCTATCTCAAGCTTGGCTTCATTGTAGGATTTTAGCAATACCTCTAACTTCACCTGGAGATCAGTTTTCTCCTTGGCTTCTTTCTCAGCCACTGCCATACTAAACTTAGTAGATTCTATAGTTGTGTTGGCAGCTTCTACCATCCCTGTATCCTTAACTCTTTTTACAATCATACCTCTTGAATAGCCAAATTCTGAGGAGTCTTTCTTCCTTTTTCTTTCTTCCCTCTTTAGTGACCACATAACAAGGGCCGCATGATCATTACTGTAAGTTATCCCTTCCTGAGGCTTGGTTTCTTTTTTGAATGCATCAAAAATCAAGGCATCAGCTATGTCCCATTCAGGAAGAATCAAAACTCCAGCATCTGGAATCAATTTCCTCCCTTACTCAGGGGTAATTGCCTCAAATTCTCTTAGCATTTCTTGCTTTATTTCTGCTTCAACAATAGATGTATCTTTGTGGGGTTGTTCAACTTTCCCCTTTTCACACCTTTCTTTGATCTGCCCAATATGTTTTCTCCAAACAAACTATAAAAATGCTCCTGTTTTAACAAAACTATTATCCGCCAAAAATTCATCACTAGCCTGCTTAATGACAAGGTCTAGTTCTCTGCCTGCAAACACATCATCAGTCAGGTCCATTTTGGCACCTACTAGCTCTTCTGGCATTCCTTCTTGTAGTTCTCCATATGTGCATGCTATCTCTCCAAGGCTTCCTAATTGCAAAAATTGTTTAGCTACTGCATGCTCATCTCCTATGAGTAATGGAGATTGAGAAAGAGAATACAAGGACTCACTTGACTGTGTTTCTTTTCATAACCTTTGCCTTTTTGGGGAGGCTTGTGATTAATTAGCACCCTCTATTTGCCTTTTTTCTTTTGAGGTGGAGGGCTCATCTTTCCTAGGAATCACTACATTATACCCTAACCTTTTATACATCACATACTTAGCTGGGGGAACCACCTTGGCAAAAATAGGCTTAGCTAAAACAAGTTTAGCTTTCTCAAGGTTTTCTTTTATTACAACATCCTTCTTCTGATTTAAGGCCTGCATTGCATCCTCAAAATAGACCACCAAAAACTTAATCTTCTCTTCAAAAGGGTGAAAATTGTCCAAGGGATCATAGTTCTTGTCAAAATGTTGGACAAAATCAAGGGTCTTCTTGAATGCCAACCATTTTTCTTTTCTTACTTCTTTCTCATCCAAGTTGAATTAATTCATTATTAGGTCTTCAGGAAAGTGAAATTTATGAACTCTTCCTCAATACCTAACCTTCTTCCTGAACATTTCGTTCAAGAAGTCCTCAAGATCAGCAAACCTAGCAACTACAATTGATAACCTGTATGGCTAAAGAAAACTCTCAAAATGTAACCAGCCACCCTTGGTGACCACAAACTGATGTGCCACAGTGATTATTGGGAAAATTGTCCCCCTTCCTTTGTTTGTTAACTCTTCTTCTTGTAGGCCTCCAATTTGCCTCAAAATCTCAGCAATGCCTATCTTCAAAGGGACCTAGTAAGGGAGAAGATATGGGGTTCCCCTAAAACCATATACTCTGAAAATGGTAGAAACCGGGTACAAGATTATGTCACCCCATTTGTGCACAATCTTAATATTATCAGCAAACTCCTTGGGTCTAATGAATTCAAGGAGGGCCTTAGGAATCCTAGGGTTCTCTTGGCATTAAAGGATTCTGAGCCTAGATGCAAAGCATCTATCAAATTTCAAGTAGCTTGCATCCTCTCTATCCCAGGACAAATCTGTACTCCATAACTAAATAGGCATATCTTCTCCATCCTTCTCCCTTAATAGGTCCATGTCATTTGCAAAATATTCAGCACCTTTAAACAAGAACATGTGCATCAACAAAGAGTACCATCTGAAAGGTCTATCTACCTTAGCATTATTTATCCTAATTAGGCCTTCATGAATGGCATCTATAAGGTAGGGTGCAAAATCATAGGTCACTGCTAAAGATGGGTTCAAAATTTGTGACATCATAAGCATATAATGGGTTGGCATGGCACTCTCTACATCCTACCCAAGAATTTGACATAAAGACTAGTATATACCCTTATCCATTAAAGTAAATATATTCAAAGGGAAAGGCTCCATTGTGCTAGGGCCTACCAATGTTAATCCTCCTATCTTTGCAAAGAATTCTTTCAACGACCCATTCCTAAGGTGATCCCTATGTGCATCATAGACCTTCTTAAGAAGCTCAAAATCAATGGGCTCCAAATAGTTTGAGACCTCACTCAGCCATAAAACTTTTCTGAATTCATCATCATTGATTTGAATTAAGGGCCCCCCATTTACATTTCTCACAGTCTTAGTGATAGGTTCATAATTTTTGGCAATTTGGGTTAACAGATCAATGTCCATGAATATTCTAGGGACCACAAGTTTTCCAACATCTAACTTCCATATACTGATGAATACTAAGAGGGGGGGTGAATTAGTATACCAAAAAAAATTGTAATCAACCTTTTAAACAATTTAGAAGATAACCGGTGCAACAGATTCACTAATAAACCGGTTAAGATAAGTGCAAACCAAATAGAAAACAAAGCATTCACCCACAAAATCACAATCACCATAACACAAGATATTTGGTGTGGAAACCCAAATGGGAAAAACCACGGTGAGCAGAAAATCACAAGTAACTATCTGTAGAATAGTAACCAGAACAATTAAGGTCATACAATGTTCTTCACTAGGACAGATCCTGTTAGGAATCTAGATCTCTATTAGGAGATAAGTCCTATTAAAGACTACCTTGTTAAAGGATTTCAGATCCACAGTTATGAACCACCTTGTTAGAGGATTTACAAAAGCTTTGCTGGGCCTACCCGGTTAAGGGTTTCAGACTTGTCGAAGATATTAGTAATCAACAAGTGAATGATCTAGATAATATAACATTATGCTTAATTAGATCCTTGACAGCTCATTGTTAATGCATTTCAACATTACTTCAGTCTTCAATATCTCCACACTTTATCTCTTCACACAGACCTAATCTTTTCTTCAATGATCGCACATAACCTTTTCTCTTCTATAGCTCACACATGCAAACCCTAGACATGATGTCCTTATAAAGGAATCTGATTTCATGTCGGTCCAATAAAATTAGACTACAAGTTCCTAGGTACAGTGCATCTCGACACATTTGGTAACATGGCACAAACACATAGCAAAGTGTCGGTGGATGATAACTCATCATGCATTACAGTAATATTGATTGGTAACTCATCACCGATATATACCGGTTAATACAATATACCGATTACCGGTTGTCAAAAATGAAGACTGGAAGATCGTAGTATTCCGATCAAAAGTTAACTACCGCTTGGGTCCTTCGTACCGCTTGAGATCCTCGAACCGCTTGAGGTCTTCATACCTCTTGGAATCTTCAATCAATCTGTGATCGGTAAACCATCTTCTGCAAAATACCGATAGTCTAAAGACTATTCATTCAATAATACACAATACCAGTTGGAACAATTACCGATTGAGCATAACTCATACATCAAGAAGGCGTGTGTCCATCAATGACAATCAAAACATCATCAAAATGCCAACAATATCCCCCTTTGGCATTGATGGCAACACTTAGGAAAATTTTGACATCTAAGTGTTTTTACAACAATAACACAAAAGATGCTACAATCAAAATTACTCCCCCTAAGAATATACACTACCCCCTTTGCAAAAATTACAAGTAAGTGCATAAACATTCACCAAAATTTTAATGTATGTACACTACTCCCCCTTTTCCAACAATGACAAAGTAATGCAAGCTATCCTTTTTATAAAATAACATAGAGTAGATGTTCATGACAATAAGGAATAAATTTTTTCAAAAAACAGATTTAAAGTTCCCCACAAAAATCTTCATGTCCAATGTCCATGACTCAAGTAATGAGGTAGCAACCTCACTTTCAATCTTCATCTAGAATTCCATTTCTTCCATTGCATCGATGGTACTCATTTCTTGAGTTATCATGATAGCTTCTAATTTGAGAAAACATCTCTGAAGAACCTGCAGTTTAAGTAATAGGAGCAGTTGAAGCTCTTGCAAATCTTGAGTCTGGTTGCTGATCTCTAAGTCCATCTTGGCAGTCTGACGCTGAAAATGATGAACAGTTTGTCCATAGGCAGTGAATAAATCATAGGGCATGTTGAATTTGCTGATATATTCCTGTAACTCGATTGGAGTTGAGCTTTCTGTTTGAGCACATCTTCATAAAATAGATGGGGTTGGCAGATTTTACTCAAAAGTAATTTACCCTCACCCATAGCAACACTAATATCATTCTGCTGCTTCAGTAGTTGTGTCTTGAGTTCATTCATGTGCTTGACTAAGGCAATATTGAGTGCCTTTTCATGGTTCTTTCTTGCAGTTGCTTGAGCAACATATTCCAAGCATTGTACCTGGTCCTCTACTATGGTACAAATAAGTTTGAGCTTGGATAAAGAGGAGTCGGTACTGGGGAGATTAGTACCAAGAATTAGACTGGTAAGGGTGTCAATTGCAATTTGTATGACATCCTATTCTTTCTTCTTCCGCAATTCTTTTAGTCTCTCCTATGCAAGTTTGATGCCTCGAAGTAGCTCAGACTCATCTACTGATTGAGTCAGACATGCAAGAGCTAGATCAATAGGACTAGTGGAGTCAACCTGCTTGGTTTGATCACCGATTGCCTTAGGATTCTGCCCTCCTTCTTTGGTCTTGATCTCCGCTTGTTTTCTCTTCTCTGCTTCCTTCTCCTCTTCCACTCTTTTCTTTTCTTCTTCTTTCTTCTTCTCCGACTCTTTCTTTTTCTTATCTTCTTGTTTCTTCTCCATTTCTTCCTTCTTCTTATCCTCTTCCTGCTTTTTGTTCTCTTCCTCCTTCTTCCTTTCTTCTTCCTTCCTCTTGTCTTCTTCTTTCTTCTTCTCTTATTCTTTTATCTTATCTTCTTCTCTTATCTTCTTCTCTTTTCTTCTCTTCTTCTTTTCTCTTATCTTATTCTCTCTTCTTCTCTTCTTATTTTATCTTATCTTCTTCTTGCTTTTTTTCCCCTCTTTTCTCTTTGTTTCTTCTTGCCTTGCTTTTTCCTCTTGTTCTTTCTCTGCTTTCTCTTTATCTTGTTTCTTTTTCTCAGCTTTTTCTTTGTCAAGAGTGACATCCTCATTATCTAATGCATCAACATCAATAGGGTCAATTTGTTCTATCACTCTTTCACCTTGACTGTCAAATACCTCATCTGGTTTGCCTGAGGATAGGTCAGGTTCTTGATCAGCCTTCCTAGTGGCTTCAGATACTTGGTGTATTTTGACAACAACTTTAACATGTATGTGTGTATCCTTTTCTACTTCAGAAGTTTTACCTTCTAGTAACTTGAGTCACCTCCTTCTCATAAAGAAGATGCCTTTGTTCTTATCCATAATTTCAAATATCTCATAATTTGAAGCTTTAGGAAAGTACTGTGCGAAAATTTTCTCCCCGATCTCTTGTTCTCTCTCAATGGCAATGCGCCATTTATTATCCAAAGAATTATATAAATAATTTGGAGTAATAGATTTAATCTCAGAAGGCGAACGATCATTAATACATAAATATTTAATGACCGAGTTATTAAAAATTTAGAGTTATTAAAAATTTGTAGAATCACTTGCAGCTCCGAGCGAAAAAATTTGACAGATAGAAAGGAAAGAATCCAAAAAAAATTAACTTTCCACAATTACAATATCATAAATACAATCTCGAGAAATCCAAAACATGTTTCGGGCTCACAGCCCTCATCAGTTGGATTGATGGAATCGAGAGAAGAGAAAAATGAATGATTGTGGAAAAATGAAGGAGGGGATAGGATATAAATATCGAATATCGACCCTCGAATAACCAAGAGGTGTGACTCTTGGATATGGCCGACCCAAAAGAGGGGACCCCCACCTAAAATAAAATTAAACTATTAATACATTAATGTATTAATAATAAAAAAAGGTGGGGGAAAAAGATTGGTCATGAAAACCAATGGCCCTAATGGATCGAAGAGTGCTGTGATCTGGAATAGAACCTGCTCCGGAGAAGGAATGAACCCAGTTTCCTTGGGTTGCGCCAACAGACTCTCGGAAAGGGAAGATGTCGCAGTGCAGGGACTTCTTGGCAAAGCCGATGAAGTATAGGGTTTAGGGTGGCCCCCAAGTTTAAAGCCTTAGCTGAGGAGCTAAAATCAAGCTTAAGAACAAGGGGGGCCCCGGTTCTTTGAGAAGCACTATTATGTAGGCGAGAGAGAAGCACTGACTTATCGAGCCGAGAGACCAATCTGAAGCAGGAGAGAAGAAATTTCTTCGGATAACCATGAGCACGAAGTCTGGAATAAAACTGTTTCCGAAGCCTCATAAAACCGAAGGGATCTGATTCTCTGAGGAGATATCTCTTGAGCTCACTCACAATGAATGACTTCTTCTGGTGAGGAGGATGCCAGGAATAATACGGAATGTACTGGTAGGCATTAAGAGTCTTCTGATAGCACTTGGTATCAAGAATACCGCAAGCACAGAAGTGATCTCCTTTGAAAAGAGTAATGTCGAGAATATCCACAGAAGAGGAAGAAACTGAAGGAGTAATCCTAATCTCAGGGTAGAAGCTCTGGTACTGAGAAAAGAAATCTAACAGAGAAGATTCATCTCCTGTCCAAACACCTGCAGCATCGTCGATGAACCTCTTGAAGAACACAAGATTGGAGCAATCAAACTGAGAGAAGAGACGCTTTTCCAAGTGGCAAAGGAAAAGACAGGCGTAAAGAACTACAAAATTACTACCCATGGCAGTGCCCCGGAGTTGCTTGTACAAGACACCATCGAACTCAACATAGTGCTCACGAAGAACAAGTTCAATGAGCTCCAAAATCAAATCAACCAGTCTGGCATCCAGATTTTGAGTTTGGAAAAACTCAACAACCATCTCTCGAAGAGCAAGGAGACCCTCAGTGGTCGGGATGCTCGGATATAGAGACTCTACATCAAAAGTGAATAGGATGCAAGTAGAAGGAAAAGGCTTGCGATCAAGCTCACGAAGTAGAGAGAGAGAGAGTCAGGAAGATGAGACTGTTGCTTTAAGAGGATCGGAAACAAAAGAACATGAAGAAGCTTCGAGGCTGGTTCCAACACGTAGCCGGTATAGCTGCAGATAGGCCTACCTACCAAAGAAGGCTTATGAAGCTTTGGTAGTAGGTAGAATGCGTAGGCTTTGGCTGAAGAACAAGGATTCTTCAAAAGGAAGCTCTGAATAGGTTTCAAAAAGAATAAATACTTCTCTATGATGAAAGAGAGTCTACTCCAGATAAGCTTCCAAGGAACACAATCAACTCGAAGATACACAAGGGGATCACAAAGCTGGCGAAGACCTTCGGATTTGTACCAGGAGGAATCAAGAACCACTAAGCCAAGGTTCTTATCAGCTGGCTTGATAACAATCGAAGGATCATTCTTCAAGTCTTTAAGACTTTTGAGGAGTCTGACCGGAAGAGGGGGACGCCGAGAGAATGAGCAAGAAGCAATGCGAGACTGAAAAATATCTTCTGCTTTACGGATGATCCCTTCAAGCTGGAAGTTTGGCTCATCAGGATGCCAAAAGGGATTCTTCTGATGAAAGCGATGAGGAAACACTCCCGAAATGAGAGGAGAGATGTTGGCAGAGGGAGTCTCTGGCCCAAAGTAAGCACGAAGACGCATAAGTCTGGCGAAAGCTCTGAATCCTGTTCTACCTCCTCTTTCTCACTATCACTAAAGTCATCAAAATATTTCTTTAAATCATCAGACACTTTCCCCCTAATATTCTTTATTGTCCTCTGACAATGTGTCATTGGTTTATAAGAGGTAATATCTATATTTACTGGTGCAGAAGCTGCTGGTGCATTATCGGTAGACTTTGACTTTTTGTTTGACTACCTTGACTTCTTTGTTTCAACCTTCGGTTTAGTATCCTCTGACTCTGGTGAGTGATTCCTATTTTTTCGCTTCCTCTCGCATACTTTTGCTGGAATAATCTCAAGTTTCTTTTTGGATGGTGACCACTTGGTCACTTTCCGACTGGCAGATGTAACCGATGCAGACACCGATGGCACTGCTTTGCCCTTTTTCTGCTTCAGTTCCTCAATTTGTGTGACCCTCTCCAAGTAGGTACCTGTTCTTTTCTTCTTTGCATCTAGTGGTGAGGCAAGTAGGGTAGAGGCATACCCAATCAATAATTCATTCACCACTTCATACCCCATAGGGCCAACTACTTCCTTTCTAGGTTCCACAATTTCCATTATACAGTCATCTGTCCTTATTGTGAAGCAGATATCATCTTCATACTTCTTCACAATATCACTGTTGGCATTTTTTATGTTTATGTTGTGATTGTCATTGATGGACACACACTTGCATTGAGATCCCCTTTATATGTATGAGTTAGAGCACAACCGGTATTTTTTCCAACTGGTATGTTGTATTATAGTCTTTAGACTATTAGTGTTTTGCAGAATGTGTCTCCCGGTCTGAAGAGGCATGTTGACCCCAAGCAGTTCATAGATCCCAAGCGATACGAGGGACTAAAGGAGCATAACACATTTTTACCAGTCTTTATTTTTTTCAAACCGGCAACCAACATTTTGTATGAACTGGTAATACTTTGTGATGAGTTACCATCCACTGATTGTTTGACAGTGCCGACACCTAAACAGTGCCTTTTTTTGTCGTGGTACCAAGTATGTCCAGGTTCATTGAACCTAGGAAATTGTTATGTGATTTGGACCGACATGAAATCAGATTCCTTTATAAGGACATCATGTCTAGGGTTTTAGGTTGTTGATGTGGAAATAGCGAAAGTTTATGTTGTTGCTAGGGTTTGAGGTGATTGAGGAGTTGGAGAGAATATGAATGTGTAGAAGACTGAAGTAATGCTGGAGTGCATTAGGAATGAGCTACCAAGGATCTAACCAAGTAGTCTGTGCTACTAGCTAGATCAAACACTTGTTGATTACTCACATCTTTGACAAGTCTGTAGCCCTTAACCAGGTAGGCCCAAAAGCCTTTTGTAAATCCTCTAACAAGGTGGTTCACATCTGTGGATCTAAAATCCTCTAGCAAGGTAGTCTTTAATCGGACTTATCTCCTAATAGAGATTGAGATTCCTAACAGGATCTGTTCTGGTAAAGAACATTGTAAGACCTTAACCGGTCTGGTTCCTATTCTATAGATAGTTACTTGTGAGTTCCATCTCACTGTGGTTTTTCCCATTTGGGTTTCCACGTCAAAATCTCATGTGCTATGGTGTTTGTGCTTCTGTGGGTGAATGCATTATTTGCTATTTGCTATTTGGTTTTCATGTGTGCTAACCGGTTTGTTTGCTAAACTGTTTTACCAGTTTACTATCAGTCTTGTAAAGTGTTTAAGTGCAAAGATTTTTGGCATACTAATTCACCCCCCCTCTTAGTATTCATCAATTGGTATCAGAGCCTACCTTTCTATAAGTTTAACCACTTAGAAAGAGATATGGGGGAATACTCTATAAGGGAACTTACTCATCGGCTCACTCAATCTAAGCAAGCCTATGATGATCTTATGGTCAAATACAAGGCATCTCAAGCAAAAAGGAGAGAACATGCAGAAAATCTGATGGAGCTATCTGAAAATAGTTCTTCAGATGAAGCAGACATGGAAGCCCTAATTGCAGAAGTAAATAAGTTGAATGAATCAAACTCCAACCTGAGAAAGGAATTGGAAGGACTGACTATTTGGATGTGTCAAGAGCTTGAGAACCGGAGGAAAGCTGAAGATCTGGTGAGAGAAAGAGATCATGAGATCTCCAAGCTGAAACAAGAGATCAGTGCTCTAACTGCTCAACTCCATGCAAGAAAAGTGGAAAAGGAAGACATGCAAGGAGAACTGAACATTGCCATCTCTGAGAATGAAAACCTATTGGATACAAATGCTGCTATTTCCAAAGAACTCTCTAAGTCAAAGGAAATACTTGCTAAGTTCAACAAGAACACTGTCAAGCTAGAGAAAAAGCTTGAATCTGCCAAACCGGTCAAGAATACCAATGGACTTGGTTATTATGGTCATGCGGAAGGTGAGACCTCTGGTAAAAATGCTAGAACATCAAAGAAACAACCAGCATCAAAGGATAAAGGTAAGAAAAAGTTTAAACCTATTTGCTTTAACTGTCTTAAAGAAGGACATACTGCGAATGTGTGTAGGAGTAAGGCTTACAACAATTTTCCTTATTTCCTAAATGATAAGCCTAGATCCTATAGATTTGATGGTAACTCTTATGCATGCAACAAGTATGAGCATAGAGAATTTGAATGCAGGTCTGCACTGGAAGATATCCTCAGAGGACCCAAGGAGTTGGTCCTGAACCTTTTGTGAACCAGAATCACAACTGGTTTAATGCCTTCAATCATCAGCAAAGAAGCGGTGGCTATCAAGGGGCAACCAGATGGAGAGCAAACTGTATGGTATGTCATGGTCATGGTCACACTACTGCAACATGCAGAAGGAAGAATGGAAACATGAACAATGGACCTTGGAGAGCACCTGGATTGGTCTACCATCACTGCAACAAACTAGGTCACATTGCCAGATTCTGTAGATCAAGAAAGGACATATCTGATGATATATCGGTCACTTCAGAAGGAAACATTGATGTTGACACTGTTCAAGTGGACATGAACAAAACTTGGAAGAAGAAACCAGCGGTGTTACAAGAGGAACTGGTTTTTGCACCTAGTGTGGAAATCATGGAACCGACAAACTAAGCTTCAGAAAAGCTTAGGGGGAGCAAACAACGAAATGTTTTGAGCCCCAGTTTACACCGGTAAAAGACCTTAACCAGTATGTGATACCTGTCATTTGGCAGAAGACTGGAAATGGTAAAAAGGCAAATTAGGGTTTACACCCTAATGGAGGAGCATTAATGATGGTAGGTGAGAAACATACTTAAAAGGATTTTTCAAATCATTTCTCACTATCAGTTTTCGAGCAAAGAAATTTTTTTCAAAGAGCAGAGCGATGAAAAGGTGATTTGAGCTGAGATTTTGAGAAATTGAGAAACCGTGAAGGAGATTCAAATTCAAACTACAAACGGTCAAGTGGAGAACACAAAGTGGTGATTCAGCAACCGACGGAGTGTGAAGTGAAGGAGAATTGGCAAGCCCTAAATTCATGTGTTTCAAAAGGTATCTCTCAAGTTCTTGAAATTTCTATCATGGCTTCCGCATCTCATACCAGTTCTAGTGCATCTGTCAAGTCTGCAAGTTTTATTCAATGAAAGTCTAAGTATAATGCCCTATCACAAGTCCCGACTGGTGTGATAGTAGAAGAGGGAATTTTTGACTACATAGATTGCAATATTGAAGACCTAGGGTCTCTAGCCATCTACTCCCAGTTATGTTTATTTTGTGGAAAGGATAAGAAGATCAAACCAGAGTATAATATTTTGGAGAAGAAGAAGCTCCACAATGTTGTTTACTTCCTAGAGGATTTCACAGAGGATCATATAAGGATCATTCTGAGTAGAGTCCATGGTGATAAGATGTACCTGGAGAGAACACATGACATCATGCCATAGGCAATTCATGTAGTCACTAGATTCTACAACACAGGGGAAGTGCCAGCCCTAAGGACGCTAAGCAAAACTGAAATGTCCAAGCTCACCGGTTCAGTGAGCGACTCACGAGGCATGATAGTCAATTCTATCAAGGATGATCTGGTGAAGTATGCATGTATGGTGATTGGATACCGGACATTCTCAGCCAGCAGAATTAACTTTGTATCTGTTGCAGTGGTAAATGCCGCTTACTGGATGATAAAGGAGGATGCACCATTTGATCTGTGCACCGGTATGCAGAGACAACTCCTATTGAATCTGAAGTTGATCAAACAGGATAATGCACTAAGGTTCAAGTTTGGGCAACTACTGGTTGGGTTGTTCTTTTATTTCCAAGGCTACTTTTTAGGAGTAGGAGATGTCCAATGGTCTGCTGACCAACCGGTGACCAAGCAAATCAAGGAAAGCATTGAAGCAATTAAAACCAGTTACCCTGATGTTCTGAACAAGTATTTTGATGAGTTCAGACGGAAAATGAGCCAAAGAATGAGAATAGTGACATCGTCAAGAAATATGAGGATGATATCTGTTTCAACATCAAGGTGGATCAATGCATAATGGAGGTTGTTGAACCTAGATAGGAAGAAGTGGAGCCAATGGGCTATGAGGTGATGTACGATATGTTGGAAGGGTATGCCTCTACCCTTATTGCCTCACCTCTTGATCCTAAGGGAAAGAGGACCGGAACCTATCTGGAAAGGGTTACACCGATCGAGGAACCCTCTGCAAAGAAAGGAAAAGAACCTGCAGTGAAGAAGGCAAAGGCAGTTCCTGTAGCATCAGCACCGGTTACTACCGCAACTCCAAAAGTGACCAAGCGGTCACCAACCAAAAAGAAACCTAGAGCGGCACCAGCTAAAGTGTTCGAGAGAAAGAGGAAGACAAGGAATACCTCTCCAGACTCAGAAGAAACTGTGTCTGAGGAAAAGCCAAAGAAAAGACATCAAGCAAAGAGAAAGACAAAGAATGAACCGGCATCATCTGCACCGATAAATATAGATATCTCTTCCTATAAACCTTTGACACATTGCCAAAGAACAATAAAGATATTAGGAGAAAAGTGCTACATGACTTAATTGAGTGTTTTGATGACTTTAATGATGATGAAAAGGAAGCAGTTTAAAAGGAAATAATTTAGTATTTATGTGTTAATGACCGGTCAGCCTCAAAGATTAAATATCAGACACCGGATTCTTTATATATGTCATTAGATAATAGATGGTGCATTGCCATAGAAAAGGAACAGGAAATTAGGGAGAAAGTGTTTGCACAATACTTTCCCGACCTGTCAAATTTTGAATTATTTGATGTTATTGACCAAAATAAAGGACTCTTCTTCACTAGAAGAGAAGACTCTGGCTGTTAGAAGGTAGAGTTGATGATGTCAAAAAAGACACTCATCACTATATGACAGCTGTTGTCTAGTCTCACAAAGCGCGTCTAGCCAACCGGCAAGCTAAAAAAGAACCGGTTATATCCAAACTGGATGAAGTATTTGATGATGAAGGAAATCTAGTTGTTGAACCAATCGACACCATTGATGTCGATGCTCTAGACATAGAGGATGTTACTCAGGAAACACCATCTGAGGCAACAGGATAAATAGGTTGATAAGAAATCCGAGGATAGACAGGAAGCGGAAAAGGAAGAGGTCGAGCAGAGGAAAAAGGATGAAGAAGAGAAGCAAAAAAAGGAAGAAGAAGAGAAGAAGAAAAAGGATGAAGAGGAAAATAAGAAGAAAGATGAAGATGAGAAGAAGAAGAAGGATGAAGAAGAGAAAAAGAAGCAAGAAGATGAAAAGAAGAAGAAGGAAGTAGAGAGGAAGAAGAAGGAAGAGGAATATAAGGAACAGGAGAAAAAGAAGGAAGTAGAGAGGAAGAAGAAGGAAGAGGAAGATAAGGAACAAGAGAAGAAGAAGGAAGCAGAAAAGAAAAAGGCTAAGGAGGACAAGGAAGCAGAGAAGAGGAGAGAAGCGGAGAAGAAGAAAGCGGAAGAGGACAAGGCAGGAGAAGTGGAGAAGAGTACCTAGATGGAAACTCCAAAGGAAATCGAGAGTCAAGCCAAACCGACTGATCTCACCAGTCCTATCGATCTCCAGTCTGCAAGTGAAATAGAGCTAATGCAGAGCATCAAGGTTGCTCAAGAGCGCCTTGAAATTATTCAAAGGAAGAAGGAGTAGGATGTAATTGAAGCGATTGTGGACACTCTTACCGGTTTGATACCCAGTACAAATCTTCCCAACATCGATTCATCACTAGCTAAACTTAAGCTCCTATGCATAGTAGTGGATGATCAGGTGCAGAGCCTAGAAGAGGCAGCAGAGGCAAATGTCAAAAAGGAGCATCAAAAAGCTCTTAATATAGCTCTAGTGAAGAAGTTGAATGATCTCCAATCTGAACTGAAGAAAGAACAAAAGGATATAAGGGATGCTCTGCATGAGGGGAATCTGCTACTCAGCAAGATCTGCCAACCCCATCTATTCTACGATGATGTGCTAGCTCAGAAGAAAAAGCTTCAAATGGACTTGCAGTCCTACATGAGCACATTCAAGCCACCTTATGATTCCTTTACAACTTATGGGAAAACCATTCACCGATTTCACATCCAGTCAGCAAAAATGGAGCAAGAGATCAACACCCAGTCTAGAGATTTGCAGGAGCTACAACTAGTTCTACTCCCACAATTACAAATTCTTCAGAAGTGCTATCTAAACTTGGATGCCTTAACAGTTACACAAGAGATGAGCACAATTGATGCCATGGAAGAACATGTCTCCCAAATGCAGATAGAAAAGGAAGTAGCCACCTCCCTACTTGAGTCCTAGTCTTTATCGATGAAACAATTCTTGCAGGATTTTAAATCTATTTTTGACAAGTATTACTCCTTATTGTCATAAACTTTTATTATTTTGAAAACATGATTGTTCAGCTGTACTTTGTCATTGTTGGTAAAGGGGGAGAAGAATTATATTTGAGAAAAGTATCTGGTAATCAAAATTTTGATATATGCTTTGAATATCTCAATGTTTATGCTCTTTATGCAAAATGGTTATACATTATATTGCCAAAGGGATAGTGTATATGCTTAGGGGGAGAAATTTTGCTAATGACATGATTTTGTTGTAAAATGCTTAGATGTCAAAATTTTATTTTCCTAAGTGTTGCCATCAATGCCAAAGGGGGAGATTGTTGGCATTTTTGATGTTTATGTTGTGATTGTCATTAATGGACACAAACTCGCATTGAGATCCCCTTTATATGTATGAGTTAGAGCACAACCGGTATTTGTTCCAGCCGGTATGTTGTATTATAGTCTTTAGACTATTGGTGTTTTGCACAATGTGTCTCCCGGTCTAAAGCGACATGTTGACCCCAAGTGGTTCGTAGATCCCAAGCGGTATGAGGGACTAAAGCGGCATAACATTTTTACCAGTCTTCATTTTTGTCAAACTGGCAACCGGCATTTTGTATGAACTGGTAATACTCTGTGTTGAGTTACCATCCACTGATTGTTTGACGGTGCCAACACCTAAACGATGCCTTTTTGTGTCATGGTACCAAGTATGTCTAGGTTCATTAAACCTAGGAAATTGTTATTTAATCCTATTGGACCAACATGAAATCAGATTCCTTTATAAGGACATCATGTCTAGGGTTTTAGGTTGTTGATGTGGAAATAGCAAACGTTTATGTTGTTGCTAGGGTTTAAGGTGATTGAGGAGTTGGAGAGAATATGAATGTGTAGAAGACTGAAGTAATGTTGGAGTGCATTAGGAACAAGCTACCAAGGATCTAACCAAGCAGTCTGTGCTACTAGCTAGATCAAACACTTGTTGATTACTCACATCTTTGACAAGTCTGTAGCCCTTAACCGGGTAGGCCCAAAAGCCTTTTGTAAATCCTCTAACAAGGTGGTTCACATCTGTGGATCTAAAATCCTCTAGCAAGGTAGTCTTTAATCGGACTTATCTCCTAACAGAGATTGAGATTCCTAACAGGATCTGTTCTGGTAAAGAACATTGTAAGACCTTAACCGGTTTGACCTTAACCGGTCTGGTTCCTATTCTGCAATACTTGTGAGTTCCATCTCACCGTGGTTTTTCCCATTTGGGTTTCCACATCAAAATCTCATGTGTTATGGTGTTTGTGCTTCTATGGGTGAATGCATTATTTGCTATTTGGTTTGCATGTGTGCTAACCAATTTGTCTGCTAAACTATTTTACTGGTTTACTGTCAGTCTTGTAAAGTGTTTAAGTGCAAAGATTTTTGGCATACTAATTCACCCCCCCCTCTTAGTATTCATCAATCACTAGATATCCTTATTCTCTGGTTCATCTTTTGTTTGAATTCATCAAAATACTTATTTAGAACCTCAGGATATGCAGTTCCCACTACTTGTAGACTCTCCTTAATCTGTCTGGAAACCAGTAGGTTAGTAGACCATTGAACATCACCTACTCCAGGGAAATAACCTTGAAAATAGAAGAATAGGTTGACCAGAAGTTGGCCAAACTTTAACCTTAGTGATTTATCTTGTTTGATGGATTTCAAATTCACCAACAATTGCTTTTCTAAACAGGTACATAGGTCAAATTTAATATCTTCCTTGATCATCCTGTAGGCAACATTCACCGCAACAACAAGGATAGAATTCATTCTACTGGCATAAAATATCCTATAACCAATCACCATGCAAGCATATTTACCAGATAATCTTTAATGGCTTTGACGATCATTGCCTGTTGGTCACTCACAGAACTAGTGAGCTCTATCATTGTAGTTTTGGTGACCTTCCATAGAGTTGGTACTTCTCCAACATTGCAGAATCCAATGACAGCATGAACCGCTTCTAGTGTGATGTCATGGGTCCGCGCGGGATATATTTTGTCACCATGCACGCTGCTGAGGATAATGTGAATATGTTCTTCTATAAATTCTTCTAGAAAGTATACTGTATTGTGTAGTTTTTGTATGTGGGAAAAGTAGGTCAATAGAACTCAATATGTGGAAAACGGAGCTCAAAGAGGCTTTGCTCACACACCCACATGACTTCTTGGTGCAAGCTATGGAGTCATGAAGTATGGCTCAGCTTCCCAAGGTTGGTTCCATGGTTCTCTATCTCACAAGGTCCCTCAAACCAATGTCTTTGCTCTCAGATCACTGAGCAAAGTGGTTTAGGGATAACAAATGAAAGAACGAGGGATGCTTTGGTTGATTTTAAGATGAAATGCATCCTAAGTTATACATGATCCTATAAATGCAATAAACTAGTTATAAGATGACAAGATTAGTAACAAGACTATCCTAGCATGCTATATTAGTCTATGATTAAGCTAAATCATAAGGAAAATACTCTAAACATGCATATTTAGATTAATTCCTATTTAAAAGAGAGGCTAAATGATGAGCATACATGAGATATTAAAACTTGCATGGATTTGAGTATAAGTGTGATGCTTAAAGACTTGGATGATGATAATGGAGGAATGAGAGCTCTATTTATAGCAAAAATAGGGCAATGGATGGTCAGGATTGAAAGATTTAATCAAGGGTTGAGTTTGAAAGTTGGGAATCCATGTTTGCAATTGTCACCAATGAAATGGTGACAAATGTCAATATAAGACTGGGTTGAGAAGAGAGGTAGGAAGCATTAAATGCTTGAGAAGACCTCATGGTTATCTTAGGGGGTAAGGGTTATGGTTAAGTTAAGGTTATCCAATGGATAAAGGTTTTATCCAAAGGATAAACTCTTGTGCAAAAGATTAAGGATAACCATGGTCAAAGCAATAAATGCTTGATGAGGCCCTTGGGTTACATGGAGGTTGAGTTTAGGGAAATTCTTTAATCATGCTAGAGGGTTGAGTTAACCATTAATGGTTTGGGAGACTTTCAAAGTTAAGTGGTTGAAGCCTTTAAGGGTTTTCAAAGACTTTGAGGGTTTGAGGAGTGACTTCCCCTTGCTTAGGGATGTGACAAAGTTTAGGAAATGGGTTAGGTTAATTTAGAAGTGATTAGAAGAGTCTAGAAGGGGTTAGGAAGGGGATTTAGGAGGCAAGTGGGAGATGTAGGATTTTGTAAGTGGATGAAGGGATAATAGGATTTAATTGAATAAAATGAATTTAATTCAATTTGGTTGTAATTTGGGGAAATCAAATAAATTAGATTTATTCAATTTAGGATAAACTATTTAATTAAATTTGAATTTAATTAAAAGTGGATAGAAGAGATTTAATTGAATAAAATGATTTATTCATTAAATGTCAAAAGAGGCCTAGTGAATTTAATTTAAATAAATTGAGTAATTTACTTAATTTAAATAGAGGAATGTGGGTGATTTAATTAAATAGGGAAATGAACATAAAATATTCATTTAGGAAAATGGTCATTTTTATACGTCTACATTTTGGCCCTCTCTAAAGTGACGTGTGTGCACATGTTATTTCAAAGAAAATGATGTGTTATTGTGATTTATGATCGAATAAAAAATTTATGTCATTTTGAGATATGCCATGCCCTAGTTTTGATAATTGATGTTGATAATGCCCCCTCGGGAGATGAATAAAAAATTTGAAAAAATTTGATGTGATTTGATAATTGTGTTTGCTTTGCAAAATTTTGGCTATGTGGAATGCTTAAATTGATTCATCTCTCAATAATTAATGTGTGCGAGGGTACGAGGAAGACCACAAATGAATTACATGCTCAAACCCCTAACCCTAATTTTATTTCACCCTATAAAAAGGGAAAAGTGCATGGTTTTGTCTCATTTGTTCTTGTTGACTTCAGAGAAAGAGACTTTTGGAGAGAAGACAAAATGCCTATCCTGTATTCTACGCATCGATTTGAGTGCGTTTGGAGGTATTGGAGGCTTTCCGCATATGGACTACCGGTAAGTCAATCTTTTTGACCCCTTTTTGATTTTTTATTTTGTCATTTTGGGTACTTTTTTTGGAATTTTGCACGCGAGTTTAATGTTTTAGCGCATCTAGGTTGTCGGTCAGTGCATACAAATATTTTTGTAGCACATAAGGTTGTTGATTTAGGTTGCGTCCGAAATTGTAGGGTAGCGCATAGGTTTGCTAGGTTAGTGCTTAGGTTTTCTAGGTTAGCGCTTAGGTTTGCCAGGTTAGCGCATAAATGAACATTAGCGCATTAGGGACACAGAGTAGTGCAAAAAGTGAAATAGGTAGTGCATCAGGTAAACCTAGCGCATTGGGTAGATAGGGAGTCGCATGGGTAGGGGTATGTAGTGCGTAGGTTAGACCTAGTGCATAGGGTTAGATAGGTAGCACAGCCATAGGATAGGTTAGCGCATAAGATAGGTTTAGCGCTTAGGGTAGCTTAGATAGTGCATTGGAAGAAATAGGTAGCACATAGAGTTAATCTAGCACATGGGGTAGATAGGATAGCATGTGGAGAAAATAGGTTAGTGCATCGAGTCAATCTAGCGCGTAGCCAAATTTAGTTAGCGCATGCGGTCGGTTTTGTGAGAAAAGATGATTTTGTGAGCGAGGAAAAATTGATAGGATAAGGTTAGTTTTGTTGGGATAGGTGTAAAATGTTTCGTTTCTATGTTTGCTGTCATGGTTTTGATTGTTTGTCCAATATAAGTGCCAATATAACTTGGTTTGATTTGCGATTTTTCAAGTTATTCATAGATATCGATGTGGATTTGGTATAAACTTGATTTGATTTGCATTGTTTCAAGTTAATATATGTGGAGCCTGATTTGTGTTACAAGCTGATATGATTGTGGAACTTGAGTTGTTTTACAAGTTGATATGGGTTGGAAACTTGAGTTGTGTTACAAGTTGATGTGATATGGGGACTTGAGTTGTGTTACAAGTTTGATGTGGTTTTTGAAAACTTGAGTTGTGTTACAAGTTGATATGGATAGATATGATGTGATTTTAAGTTTGATATCTATGTTTTGATGAGGAACTGATATTGAACTTGTTTTGCTGTTTGATAGGAGCGATTGGGAGTGGTTCAGTTGTGCGAGTGGTTCTCGAGACCATGGGCATTGATACCATGGTTGGCACAGGCTGATCTAGACATTGTTGAGAGATGCGGCCTGTCTTTCCTATTGGATATGTCTCAGTTTACTGTGAACCGGGGTTTACTTACAGCACTTGCAGAGAGATGGCATAGTGATACGAGCACCTTCCATTTTTCCACAGGGGAGATGATAGTGACCCCTGAGGATTGCTACCAGATCTTGTGCATACCTGTAGTAGGGGCACTACTACCTTATGAGCAGTCAGAGGAGGGCGGGACAGAGGCACTTCGTCGGATTTTTCACGATGATACAGTGTGCGGATATGAGATTCCATGGCAGGAGTTTCTGGATTTGGACTATGCACCTCTTCCATTAGTACTGGCAAGTTTTGTAGGTGGTTTTCTATGTCTCGACCGCAGGTTGAAGGGATTGTCAATGGGATGGGGACTGGTACTAGAGGAGATGGTTACACAGGGCCGTAGGTTTGCATAGGGATCAACTATGCTAGCCCATTTATATAGGGACTTGCACGAGGTAGTATACCTAGATTATGGTAGTTTGTTAGTTGGTGTTACACTTCTACAGGTATGGTGCTGGGAGCACATTCCTACAGCTAGGTCATTGGTGGACAAAGATAGGCCTGT
Source organism: Cryptomeria japonica (assembly GCF_030272615.1). Taxonomy (NCBI): domain Eukaryota; kingdom Viridiplantae; phylum Streptophyta; class Pinopsida; order Cupressales; family Cupressaceae; genus Cryptomeria; species Cryptomeria japonica. The sequence continues at coordinate 330,953,232 of NC_081412.1, forward strand.
TGGACGTGCCTATGCATATGGATACATGGGGTTAGTTGTCCAGCGGAAGCTGGGCAAACTGGAGCATTGGAGGAGGGTATTGGATGATATTGATATGGTCATATGGAGATCATATACAGGTTGCGAGGTTTGGGTTGAGGATGGGCTGGAGATGCCATATGTCTTCATGACCCAATTTTTGATAGGGAGGACCCCTTTTGTGATTGAGAGATTTTTGGTTATGAGAGTTTTGCGGTAGTTTGGTCGGCAGCAGGGGATACCATAGGGGATCTGTTTGTATGCACACCGGAGGTAGGACATACCAGATTGGGGTCCAACTATTGATAGTGCGACAGCCATAGAGGAGTTTGTGCAGCTAGCAGGCCAGATATGGGATTATACCCCAGATATTTTGGATGCTGGGATGATGGATGAGTTTGCTAGACTATTTGCAGCTCATGTCGTGGTGAGGATATTAGATCCAGTGGAGATGCGGCCTGCTTTTGATGATGATGAGGATGAGGGAGGGGGAGATGGGGAGAGGGAGGAGGTGGAGGAGGTCAGGGTAGGAGAGGAGACAGAGGGAGAGATAGGGGTGATAGAGGAGTGGAGAGAGCAATTTGATGAGCTGTGATGGATAGAGGTAGAGGAGGTTTGGCTATTGGAGCAGGGGGTGAGGGGATGGTGGGAGAGGTGATAACAACAGTGGGAGGGACTGATGAGGTGAGACGGCTATCCCAGAGGAGGAGGACTGATGTGCTACCTCCACTAGCACTGAGGATAGGTAGAGGGACAGGGGGCACCTCTTCACAGGTACCCCTACGGGTCTGGGTTCTGACTCATGTGGAGGATGCCTAAATTAGGACCTTACAGGTGACAGTGCAATAGCTACAGGCACAACTATTAGCACATCAGCGTCAGATTACACAGCTGACCACTGAGCGTGACACTGAGAGAGAGTGGCAGGGTCGAGCAGAGGAGCTCGCAGTGAGCGTGCAAAGAGCAGCAGCAGGTGGGCCGATGAGGGACACCTTGAGAGAGCTAGCCTTGAGAGCCCAAGAGGCGAAGTACTACCATCAATATTATGAGGCTACGGTGCCCAGGGAGCATCGAGTGCAGAGTTTTATGTAGTCGAGATCGAGTCGATCTCGAGAGATGGGATCATGGTCAGAGAGCAGAGGCGTGACAGGGCCACCGAGACATGATCCACCTGGAGATCCAAGGGCTGGGACTTCTGCGGTGGGACCGTCTCCTTTAGGAGATAGTCATACTTGAGAGACGTTGTCTCTATTGTATTTTTGATCATTTTATTTGGCCGAGACATGACATATATTGTACATTTTGATCATTTTTGATATATATATATATATGACACCATTTTCTTTGATCATGTGATGTGTTATGGATGCATTTTCTATATGCTTTTACTTTATTCTATGATGATGCAATGCTTAGATAGATGATATGATGAAGTGAAATGCATGATGTTATGAGATTATTCTATGATGATGCAATTCTTAGATAGATGATATGATGAAGTGAAATGCATGATGTTATGAGATGTATCTTGAAAATGAGATGAATGATATGATATGCTATGAGATGTATCTTAAAAATAAGATGAATGATATGATATGTAACTAATTGTAAAATGATATGCAACTAATTGTAAAATGATATGCAACTAATTGTTTTTGGAGCACCCTCATTCTGCATTTGTCATCTGGTATAACCACATGTTTATTTGCTTTCGATATATGTATCATCATTGAGCATGGATTGATTTTTGGATATGTTGAAAATTTATACAAGCATAATGGTATAATTGAACCATGATGACCTGAGGAAAATTTACATGATGTTTGATTTTGCAAGATAGCACAAGCGTCAAGGTATAATTGAACCAAGACGACCAGAGTGTGGATTGTGTATAAATAGACAAGATTAAACCATTTGTATGCGTAAAGTGGAATCATGTCTTCAGTGACATTCGTTGTATCAAATCTCGAGACAAGTATCTACATAGTACAAATGATCACCTCATAGACAAAAGACTAAGAAAAATATTGGAGTTTCTTGATGTTCTCTAGCTTGAAAGCATTGTTGAGAAAATTTAGAGAATCCAATAATTCAAAAATTTAAATGCAAAAATAGTCAAGACTTTATGCAAAATGCAATAGTTGGTTCTTCAGAAAATCATTCATCGTATTTCTCTTGTGAAACTATTATTGATCGATGTTTTGATTTGGGTTTGTGTAAGTTTTTGCTTTGTTGGACATGATGCTCTGAGTTTTGCAAATAGTCTTGACGGTTTGAACATGTTTGTAAGTTTTGATGTTTTATTGTCTCCATCTAAGTGTACCTATCGATGCGAGTATGTACAATGATTATCAAGCCATGGTAAAGTGTGGTGAAAGGATAGATGGATAAATCAGGATAGTGACTACGCTAAGTATGTCCTGAATGGATATTTGTTAAGTGTCGGGTGATGGCTGATAGTGTTTTACTGTGGAGATAAGGATATGGATATAGATAAAGGAGTTGTCCTTTCACAATAGCACCTGTTACCAGGTTTTCACCAGTTTCTTTTATTGTACCTTTTTATTTGCTTTTTCTTGATTTTTTATTTTTATTTTTTTGATTGTTTTTTTGATTGTTTTTGACTTTTTCCGTGCATTAGACTACTCAAGTGTAGTATTTCTTTAGATGAATATTGTTAGTTGGTTCGTCGAGCACATCTCCTTCTAAAGTTGTTAGATGATAAGCACCTGATCCATAAATTGATATGATGACATAGGGACCTAACCAGTTAGGTTCAAATTTTCCTTTCTTTTCTCGATCTTGTTGATTTCTAGGATTTTCCTTGAGTACTAGGGCACCAATTTTGAAATTTCAAGGAATGACCTTGTGATTGTAGCTTCTACACATGCGTTGCTGATATGCTTTGAGATGAGTGTAGGTATGTTGACATCTTTCATCTAGAAGCTCGAGCTCTTGCAATCGGTTAACTCGATACTCTTCATCTAGGATTAAGCCTTTTAGAGAGACTTTGAGAGATGGAATTTCTACCTCCAAGGGTAAAATTGCTTCTGATCCATAGACCAATGAGAAAGGTGTTGCTCCTGTAGTGTGCGGATGCTAGTTCTATATGCCCAAAGTGCTAGATTGAGTTGTACATGCCAATATTTGGCTACATCATTCACTGTTTTCTTTAGGATTTTTAGTAATGTCTTGTTGGATGCTTCTGCTTGACCATTCCCCTGGGGGTAGTATGGTGTAGAGAACCGATGTTGTATTTTGAATTGTTCACATAGTTCTCGGACATCTTGGTTTTTGAACGGTCATCCATTATCGGTGATGATGGAGATTGGAATACCATATCTGCAAATCAGATAGTTTAGGATAAAAGAGGCAATTTGTTTTCCAGTCACTGTGGTCATGGGGACTGCTTCTATCCACTTGGTAAAGTATTATATTGCAGTTATAATGAACTTGTGTCCATGTGAATATGAAGGATGAATTTTGCTGACCAAGTCTAGTCCCCACTGACAAAAAGGCCAGGATGTTGTAAATGGCTGCAGTTCCTGTGCTGGTGCATGTATCAGATTGCCATGGATCTGGCATTTAGGGCACTTTTTTGCAAAATGGTAAGAATATTTTTCCATTGTAGGCCAGTAGTATCCCATCCTTAGAATATTTTTAGCAAGAGTAGTCCCACTTGAATGTGTGCCACAAATACCTTCGTGAAGCTTGTGTAAAGCGGAATCAAATTCATTACGATCAAGGCAACGAAGAAGAGTACCATCTAGACCTCGACGGTACAAAGTATCAACAGTAAGGGTATAACGGGTGGCTTGTCGGATAAAGTTACGCTTTTGGTTTCGGGATTGGTCAATGGGTAGAATATTGTTCTTTAGATAATCATATATTGGTCCATACAAAGGGGAATCCGAACTAGTCAAGGTATAGACAACATGGGATTCAGAGTGGTCATAGGCTGGGGAGAATAGTTGCTCTACCAGAAATTCGTAACAACTCTGTTGCTTTGGAATCTGTAGTAATGAAGCAATAGTAGCCATTGCATCAGCTACTTTGTTGTTCAACCTTGGTATTTGCTCAAAGGTGATGTGTACAAAATACTGTTTGAAGTCATCCACCATTTGTTTGTAGGGTAGTAGCTTATCATCTTTTGTCTGATAGTCGTTGTTGATTTGATTGACGACTAGTTGTGAGTCTCCATAGACTTTAACTCTGTGATTTTCCATTCTACGACCATTTTGATGCCTATAACCAATGCCTCATATTCAGCTACATTATTTGTGCATGGGAACATAAGCTGATATGATCTTGGTATAGTGTGTCCTTCAGGAGTGATGAAGAGAATGCCAGCACCTGAACCATGTTGGGTGTAGGATCCGTCAAAGTATAGGGTCCATTGCTTGGTAGAAATAGCAAGAACATCTCTGTCCGGAAATTCAATCTCCATAGTTTGTTTTCCTGGTAGTGGTGCTTCAGCTAGTTGATCTGCAATTGCTTGTCCTTTGATAGCTCTTCGTTCTGTGTATTGGATATCAAATTCACTGAGAATCATGACCCATTTAGCCAATCGGCCTGTAAGAGCTGCCTTGCTAAGTAGATATTTGAGAGGATCAATTTTTGCCACTAGCTTAATTGTGTGTGCTAGTATATAATGTTGGAACTTTTGAGAAGCGAAGACTACTGTTAGACAAGCCTTCTCAATGAATGTATAGTTGAGTTCATAGCCATTCAATGTCCTGCTGATGTAGTATATGGCTCGTTCCTTTCCTTGTTGATCTTCTTGTGCCAATAGTGCCCCCAGTGATATATTTGTTGTTGAAATATATAAAATGAGTGACTTTCCTGCTATTGGTGGTACTAGAACTGGTGGGTTTATTAGATACTGTTTGATTTGATAAAAAGATTTTGCACACTTAGCTTCCCATCTAAAAGGTACATTCTTATGTAGCAAGTGATTGAATGGCAAACTTTTATCAGCTAGTTGAGTGATGAATTGCCTGATTGATTGAAGTCATCCTTGTAGAGAGTAGAGCTGACTGATATTCTTTGGTGGTGACATCTCCATAATGGCTTGTACCTTTGCTGGATCTACTTCAATACCTTTAGCTGAGACTATGTAGCCTAGTAACTTGCCTAATGTAGCCCCGAAGACACACTTCTTAGGGTTGAGTCTGACTTGGAATTTTTCCAATCAATCAAAAATCTTTGTTAAGATGTTGAGGTGTTATGCTCTAGTGAAGGATTTAGCTAGTAAATCATCCACATAGTCTTCCATGAAGGTATGCATCATGTCATGAAAGATTGTTGTCATTGCTCGTTGATAAGTAGCTCCTGCATTCTTTAAGCCAAAAGGCATAACATTCCAACAGTACGCTCCCCAAGGACAGGTAAACATTGTTTTATCTTGATCTTCTGGGGCTATTCTTATTTGATTATAGCCTAAAAAACCATCAATTAGTGAGAGCATTGCATGGCCCACTATGAGGTCTTACAATTATATCAATACTGGGCAAAGGAAAGTCATCCTTTGGACAGGCTTTGTTGACATCTCTGAAATTAGTGCAGATTCTGATACTACCATCTGGTTTTGATACTGGTACTATGTTGGAAATCCATTCTGCATAGTCGATGGGTCAAATGAATCTGACATCTAATAGTTTCTTCAGTTCAGCCTTGACCATGAGTGCCACCTGTGGATTCATCTTTCATAGTTTTTGCTTGACTGGCTTAACTCCTGGAGAGATGGACAAGTGATGCATGATTAAGTGTGGATCAATTCTGGGCATATCTGTGTATGAACAAGCAAAGTTAATTTGTTTTTCTTTAAAAAAGATGATAAATGCTGATCTTTCCTCCTCTGTCAGAGATTCTGCCAGGTGTATGTTTTTGGTTGCTTCTGTAGTACCAATGTTGATTGATTGAGTGGGCTCAATCAATATGGGTGATCTCTCATGAAAATGTTTAGGAAGAGTGTCAAGTCTCCCATCTTTAGGTGCCTTAAAAAGGTTTTCACCCTCAGATGCGTCCTTTATTTTTACTTTTTTGTGATCAAGAGCTGCCATTGACTAGTTTTCAGCATCAGGTCTTTTATTTGGTTCATTTTTGCGATTGAGAGACTTGGCACTCCCTTGGTTGTAGACATCATTATCGTGTTCACTGGTAGAGCCTATTTCCAGGTTAATGGTGCATAGGTAGTGGATAATGGACTCATCATTTGAGAAAATTGGTATATCATGTATTTCGGGTTCATCCCAGTCAATGAGGTCGGAAAAGATAAGTGGTAAGGAATCATTTGGTGGATCAAGTTCTGCTACTGTAAGTGTCAAGATAGAGGTTTCATCGTGATTGGTTCGGGTACTAAAGAAGTTCAGGATTCTGTCAAGGTCTTCGATGGTATCATCCTTCGTATAGACTTGTTCATAATGTTTCTACTCACTTTCCTTAGCGTCATAGATATTTTGTGGTCCAAATTCAAGTAGTCTAACTTCTGCATTGTGGTCTTCTTGAGAAAGGGACACGGAACTAATATTGTAAGCGGTATCTCCAGTAGAATTTGAGTAGCTACCCCATTCATATTCATTGGAATCAGTTTCAGAGGTATTATCCCAGATCTTTTCAGTGCTGTAAACAGGTATGTTGTATGGTGAAAATAGATCTTTGATAATTGATACCAGTTTGATAGTTTTCGCTAATTCTGTGTCGGATCCTACTTCTACCTTTTGTATTTGCTCATATACTATTCCTCCTTGGGGAGGAATAATGATGTCAGGAGGCAGTTCTACTTTTTTAGATATTGGTGCTTGAATATGAGCTACTGCTGCAGATATGGCCTTCTTGTGATTGAGAAGTTTCTCTTGATGTTGCTTCTGTTCCTTACATTCACGGTCCTTGTGGATTGTTTCTGCTGACTCAAATAGTGCTTCCTACCAGGATTCTTCTTTGTACTTCTTCTTTGCTTTCCATTGAGGTTTTGGAGCTATACGGGGTATCTTTCTTAGTAGGAAAGTGAGTTTACAGCCCAATCTTGTTTTGTCTCTACTGAACTGTGAAGGAAGGTCTATTGGTTCAGTGACTCCTTCTTTGCATTTTCCAATAGGTCCTTTACCATTATATCTCATTTGTTGCATGATTAAGTAGCCCTTTCCATATAGGTGTGTTGGTAGAACTATGTCCAGAGCAGCTGCTCTATTATCTTCTTCCTCATCTTTGTATAGCTAGCTAAGGATGTCCTTTTCCTCTGATTCATGTGCTAGAGTGCTAAGTTGGATGAATGTGCCATCAAATTTCATGATGGGCTGAGTTACCTGATGTGTTGATGTTGTAGGTAATCCATGAGATCTGGGTGATGTTCGTAAGTTGGCCAAACACATGGGTTCCAAAGAGTATTCCCCCATGCCTTGTTCTCTGATTTACATTTTCTGCTTGAAATCTCCAAGTAATGATTCGGACTTTGCCTTCTATAGATCTGATGTTGAGGATTTCTGTTTTTCCCTATTATGGGGAACCAAACTATCCTAGGCTACCCCCATTGTGTTGCAATGTTGAAATGGATTGTGATCAGCTAATATAGAAATTTCTTGTCCGTTGTAAGGAAATTTTACACACTGGTGATACGTAGAAGGCACCGCTTGCATTTCATGTATCCAGGGTTGACCTAATAAAATATTGTACATGAGGTCTATGTCTAAGACCTAACACATAGTATCCTTTTGTACTGGTCCAACTTGAATGGGTAACATCACGGTTCCTTTAGATGACCTTTCTTCATCATCATATGCTTTTATGGTAATCTTTTTACGTGGATCAATAGACTCCTCAGAGAAGCCTAATGCACGAATAAGTTTTAAGGTACATATATTAAGTCGAGCTCCTCCATATATCAAGACTCATTTTACTCGATGTTTATAGACAATGACTTCAATATGGAGAGGAGTGTTATGCGGATGAATTAAGGAAGTATTATCATGCTCTAAGAAGGTGAGATTATGAGGCCCTATCATATGAGCGACCATGGCTTGGAATTTGTCAGCATCCAGATCTTGAGGTACATTGGTTTCCAATAGCGCTTGTTCCAATATGTCTTTGTGTTTTGGCGATAGTTTCAGCAATTCTAGTATAGATATTTGAGCAAGAGTTTTGCACAGTTGGCTGACTAAATCATATTGGATTTTTGGTGTAGTGTTCGTTGTTGTTGTCTGGCCCTTCAAGACATATTTTTGAGCTCAGGTTGTTATATTGACAGATTCATGATTATGTTGGTCTCGGATTGTTATGATGTTTACATGATTGTCTTTAGCTGATATGTGATTGATGGTGTTATTGTAGATGTGATTGATACGAGCCCCACGTGTATCGTTCGAGGTTGAAGCTCCATCTTTGTTGTAGTTTGGAAGAGGACTTTTAAAGGCTCCATGGTCACCATTTGTCTTGAGACCATCCACCGTTAAATCACCTCTATCAATCATGTCTTGAACAATGTTTTTCAATCTCATGCAATCGTTCATTCGATGACCTTTGTTGCGATGAAAATCAGAAAAGTGTGAGTCATTCCACCAAGGTGGTTTGATTTGTGGTTCATAGTTGCTGATTGTGGGCAAAGAGATAATCTTATTTGCTAGGAGTTCTCTGAATGCTGACTCTAGTGATTGTCCCAGTGGTGTGAAGACACATTTTTGGAAACTGTTGGTGTCGTCTCATGAATTGTTATTAGGTCCTCGATTTGTGGTTTTATTTTGAGTATCGTTGGTGTTGTTTGTGTTGGGTTGACCTTGATTGGTATTCGGTGTGTATGTGTTAGTGTCTAGGTTAGCACCTTTAGGATTCTTTGTAGCTTGAGGATTTCCTGATAATGCGAGCACTGGATGTTTAGATTTTGGATCATGTGACTCATTGCCTCCTTCATTTCCATTGTTTTTGTTTCGAGTCCAGAATCTAGATTTGTCTAAGTTGTTGTTTTGGTTATTGTAGTTTGATGAACTTGTTCCTTCTTTGAAGAATTTGAGAGTTCCTTTCTTGACACATGCTTCTTCTACTTGAATGTCATTTTCAATCAGTTTAGCGAAAGATGGTATGCATTGGAGTTTGAGCTAGTAACTCATCTCACCATTCAAGTTGTCTATGAAAATTTCCATTTTCTCCTTTTCAAGAATATCTTGAGGATATCATGAAACCATACGTCGCCAACGTTGAAGGAATACCATGAACATTTCATTATTTTTCTGTTTGGTGTTACAGACGTCTAGCATGGTTATAGCATGTTGAATGTTATAGGAATATTGTGTTATGAATTTGTTGACCATCTCATCAAATGATATGATAGGAGGTGTGATCTTGGATAACCATTCCATTGTTTGTCCTCCCAAACTTCTTGGGAATAACCTCATCAGATAGGTGTTATCACGAGCAAATTCAAGACTCATGGTACAGAATTCTCTAACATGATCATGGGGATCACTTTTCCCATTGTACTTGTCAAATTTAGGAACATCGGAGTTTGGAGGAAAAGGGATCATGTGCAATCTTCTGTCAAAGGGATAAGGACAAATTTTGTTTAATGAGTACCGTACTGTCATCCCTTGTTGCATATCTTGCATTTGTCTTTGTAACATTTGCATTTATTGAGTAAGGGCAACCAAAGGCACATTGTTTTGCCGAGGGAAGAGTTCTTCCCTTGCATTAATCCTGGGTTTAAATGGTGTATGGAACGGTATGTTTTTCTTGCGGATGTGTTGCTCAGGAATGTTTTGCCCTGGTGTATGTTATTCTGGTATGTTTTGTTCAGGAATATCTTGTTCAGGGTCGCGTGCTTCTCCTTCTCATTGTCGTTCTTGATATTCGTAATGTTGAGATCTTGTTCTAAACATGTCTGTGTCAAAGTCTTCAAGGAGTTTAACCCCTTTGCTTGTGAGCATGAGCAAGTATTTTTCCTTGTCATTTTCCATGAGTCTTTCCACAAGTTTTTGGAATGAAGCACTTTCTTGGTATTCCTAAAGAAGTTCTTCATAAATTTCAGTATCATCTAGATGTGGACCTTCAAAAGGATTTGATAACCTTGGATTCATATTGGACTCTGCTTGTGCCTCGCTTTGTTTGTTTTGTTGAGAGCGAGTAACAGGCATTTTAGTAGAAGCTTTCTGTGACAAAGGGGACAAAATCCTCTTCGATATGTTTCTCCGGGGTTGGTGGTTCAAATCGGGGTGTGTTGTAAGTGATGCACTCATCGGAAAAGAATGCCAGATTGATCTTTCCTCCATGGTTTATGATTTGACTAAATGCGGATTTTTGACAATATGCCCTAGTCTTCAAAGGCTCTTTGTCAAATTATTTGGATTTGTTCTGGATATAAAGTTTGACATGATGAAGGAATGTTCGATGAGATTTGAAGAGTTGACGATTGATGTATAAAAATTTATTTCTTTTGACAAATTTGGAAAAACTTGGTTGTTGTTTCTTCAACGTGGTGTTACGATAAATATTCTTTCTTCTCAGAATATGGGGATTAGTCATGCATAAGTGATTCTATGGTTTCCTTTGATTTGTTTTGGATTTATTTGATCTTGTTTCGAAAACTCAAGTTTTACTTTATCAAAGTGAAGGTTTAGATGCCCCCTCATGACAAAGCATGTCAAATGATATGGATAAAGTCTCCCGATATGGAAACTTGATTTGACAACCTGAGATTTTGAACAAGTGTTTATGAGATATAATTTGTGAGATAATAAAGGACCTATTCATCACTTGCGATGATGTTTCCCGATTTTGATAGGATAGATATGTTTATCGTGCGATCAGTTTTGGATTCTGGACAACTTTTGTTTTGACACAAAATTTGCTCAAGAAATAGTTTTTAACGCTTCGTTTTTGATACTCTGGTTTGATGAAGATGAAGCTGATGAAAGGATACTCTAAAAATATGCTTTCTAAATTTTCAAAATTTTCCACTATTTTGCCCCCTGTTTTTTCGGGTTTGATCACACGCTAAAACAGAGACCGAATGTGCTACAGAAATTTCTTGATGTGCTAGGCAAAAGACCCCACGCGCTAGGCTACCCTTGGTTACGTGCTAACTAGTTGAGACTGTTAAAATTTGTTTTCTATTTTTCTTAAAAGATCATGCGCTAGTATGGGCCTTCCATGCGCTAACTGATAAACCTGATGTACTAGAGATTGACTCCTATGCACTAAGATGATGCTTCAATGCGCTAGGTTGTTTTCCAGACGCGCTAACTGTCTCCAACTATTTCTAAATTTTGATGAAGCGCTATTATGAATACTTTACACACTAAAGATAGGCTTTGATGTGCTAAAGGATGGTTCTGAAGCACTAAGAAGTTGCTCTTACATGCTAAACTGTCCTGTTTTGACTATTTTCTATGATTTTGGTGTTTTGCCTTAGGTTTTCAATGTTGATGGATGATTTTCTGAAGTAATAAATGCAAATACAACACAAAATACATAACCATTTTTCCTAATCTAAACAATAAGTGTATATTCTACAAGGATGTGTTCAAATCCCCAATGTTTTAATAGGTTTGGTTACAATGAATACACTTCCAAAAAGACTCTTTACTCAAAGGTCATAAGTAATACCATAGCCCACTAGTGTCGATACTACGTTAGCTCAAACAGTCGTGTCACCCCCTAGAGGGCGCCCATTTTTTTGCCTTTTGCCAGAAATTAACTCAAAGTGAATTGCTTCACAATTGAGTAGTTATCTTGGTAGATATATGGTGAGCGATCTTGGGGGCGGATTCTTCCCCACCCTTGCACTACGATATTACAAATGTTTGGTTACTGACTTGGCTCAAAGTTTCTATTTCTAAGGTTCGTTATTAGGCTTCCTGTTCAGCCATCAGTGATAAACTCCCTCAGGAGGCTTCCCAACCTTTAGAACAAAGGCTTTACGTATCTCGAGGATACTGGGGGAAGGCTAATCGTTGTGCGCAACCATTGAAAAGGACTTTCATCACTTTCCACTTTTGATTATAGTGGGTTGGAACACTTGGCGTCAAAGTCATTTCCCACTTAGGTTGTTCCCTTCACACTGGCCATAAATGGCTTTAAGAGTTGATTTCAACCCCTCAGGAAGGTAGGCCTACTAAAGGGTTTTATTTACTTGAAATACTGAAAGCATAAGAGTAGTCTAGTTTTTTAATCACCCAGTTAAGGGGAGAGCATATACCTTCTACTTTCGAGACAAAGCAATCAAGTTGTTCTTTTTATCCTGTCAATTCAGTGATTTTCTAAGATCTATATGGAGATGTTGCTCCACAAAAACATGGTGTTTATTTTATTTCCTCAAATCAGTGACTATCTAATCTAGGAAAAGAACCTAGTCAACAAAGAAAAACTTCAATTTGGTCAACAAAAGAAAATTGGCAAAAGGGGAATAACTTCCCTCTTTGATTGTAACTGACTTTTGTGACTTGGTGTGATTCTTTATTTTTCCCAAATTTAAAGATGGATCCTTTTATGCACCAAAGGATGGTGAAATTCTTTTTAGGCCCTTTGCAAAAATGAAAATTTGTATTGTTCTTTTTAGAGCCCAAATTGAGAAATTTTCTCCTAGAAAAGCAAGAAAAATTCTGATTTGTTGTTTGTTTTATTTGCCCAAAATAAAAGTGAGTTCAGTTTTACTTAAACAAGAAAAAAAAGAAATTTGAATTTTGCCTAACGTAGAAAAGTTAGTAAAAATTTAAACTACTTTAGTTCTAGCCTAAATAGATCCAAAACCTACAATCAAAATGTTAGTAACCTGCAAAAAACCAGTCAATTAGTTAGCAAAAAGATGAATTCTGTGGACTTCTACAAGTCTGTCTGAATTTTAATTTCTGTTACAAATTAGCTCTCTATTTTCTATCTGTGATGCGCTACAAAACAGACTGTACGCGCTACAAGATGATTGTGATGCGCTACTCTATTTCTCTAATGCGTTGTTCTGTATTTCTGATGCGCTACTCTGTTTTTCGGATGCGCTACTCTATTTTCCTCCCACGCTGAGACCTATAGGAAAATGTTAGTGAGGACGATGCACTAAGATAAGAATGTCACGCACTAGATAATGAACCCCACGCACTGAACAGAAAGCGGGATGCGCTATACTATTAACCGGATGCACTAGGAAATGTTTCCCACGCACTGATTCTTGTTTCCTACAGACCTCCAAAAGTGGTTAAATTCATAAAACGATTTAATATATGGGGTCTGGCCCCACGATGGGCGCCAGAAATGTATGCGGGAAAAGTGGGTCGATAAAACTCAATATGTGCAAAACAAAGCTCAAAGAGGCTTTGCTCACACACCCACATGATTTCTTGGTGCAAGCTATGGAGTCATGAAGTATGGCTCAGCTTCCCAAGGTTGGTTCCATGGTTCTCTATCTCACAAGGTCCCTCAAACCAATGTCTTTGCTCTCAGATCACTGAGCAAAGTGGTTTAGGGATGACAAATGCAAGAACGAGGGATGCTTTGGTTGATTTTAAGATGAAATGCATCCTAAGTTATACATGATCCTATAAATGCAATAAACTAGTTATAAGATGACAAGATTAGTAACAAGACTATCCTAGCATGCTATATTAGTCTATGATTAAGCTAAATCATAAGGAAAATACTCTAAACATGCATATTTAGATTAATTCCTATTTAAAAGAGAGGCTAAATGATGAGCATAAATGAGATATTAAAACTTGCATGGATTTGAGTATAAGTGTGATGCTTAAAGACTTGGATGATGAAAATGGAGGAATGAGTGCTCTATTTATAGCAAAAATAGGGCAATGGATGGCCAAGATTGGAAGATTTAATCAAGGGTTGAGTTTGAAAGTTGGGAATCCATGTTTGCAATTGTCACCAATGAAATGGTGACAAATGTCAATATAAGACTGGGTTGAGAAGAGATGTAGGAAGCATTAAATGCTTGAGAAGACCTCATGGTTATCTTAGGGGGTAAGGGTTATGGTTAAGTTAAGGTTATCCAATGGATAAAGGTTTTATCCAAAGGATAAACTCTTGTGCAAAAGATTAAGGATAACCATGGTCAAAGCAATAAATGCTTGATGAGACCCTTGGGTTACATGGAGGTTGAGTTTAGGGAAATTCTTTAATCATGCTAGAGGGTTGAGTTAACCATTAATGGTTTGGGAGACTTTCAAAGTTAAGTGGTTGAAGCCTTTAAGGATTTTCAAAGACTTTGAGGGTTTGAGAAGTGACTTCCCCTTGCTTAGGGATGTGACAAAGTTTAGGAAATGGGTTAGGTTAATTTAGAAGTGATTAGAAGAGTCTAGAAGGGGTTAGGAAGGGGATTTAGGAGGCAAGTGGGAGATGTAGGATTTTGCAAGTGGATGAAGGGATAATAGGATTTAATTGAATAAAATGAATTTAATTCAATTTGGTTGTAATTTGGGGAAATCAAATAAATTAGATTTATTCAATTTAGGATAAACTATTTAATTAAATTTGAATTTAATTAAAAGTGGATAGAAGGGACTTAATTGAATAAAATGATTTATTCATTAAATGTCAAAAGAGGCCTAGTGAATTTAATTTAAATAAATTGAGTAATTTACTTATTTAAATAAAGGAATGTGGGTGATTTAATTATATTGGATTTAATTAAATAGAGAAATGAACATAAAATATTCATTTAGGAAAATGGTCATTTTTATACGTCTACAGTTTCATCTTCTCGAGGATGCTATACTCTAGTTTGATCTTCTTGTCATCTCTACAGAATAGACTTAGCTGGGAGAGAATTACTAGGGAACCTAGGTCTTCCAACTTATAGTCTATATACCCTGAAATATCTTCCTCCACAATAACTCTGACAGGAATTTGAGATAGGGCATTGTATCTCATTTTCTTTTGAAGAAAATCAAGTGTATCTTTAGGTGCACTAGAACTACAATGCGATGCAGAAGCCATAACCAAATGATAAGAAATAATTTTCGGAAAATACCTTCACAATCTGAAATTTAGGTTTTCCAATATCGCGCACAGTTCACCACTTTGGTTGCTAGTTCACCGCTTAGTGTTCTTCATTAATTGCTTGAAGATGATTGTAAGATTTTGCACACGATTTCTCCAAATGCTAAACAAATTGCTCTGGTTTCTCTTCTCTTGAAGATTCTTCTTTCGTAAACAAATAAGTGAAAATGACAACGAAAACCCTTTTAAACAAACTCTCACCGACCATAATAAATGCATCACTGCAAGGGTACAAACCCTAATTTTGCCTTTTACCACTTCAGATCTTCTATCGACTGACAGGTAACATATACCGATAAAGGTCTTTACTGATATAAACTGGGGGGTTTGAAATATTTCACCGATATGTTCCCCCTAAGCTAATCTGAAGCTCAGTTTGTTGATTCAGAGACTTCCACACTAGGTGCAGAAGCAGGTTCATCCTGTGACTCTTCCTCTGATTTATTTTTCCAAGTTTAATTCATTTCGACTTAAATAGTTTCAACATCAATCTTCCCTTCTGGAGTGATCGGTATATCACCCGATAGGTTCTTTCTCAGTCTGCAAGTTCTGGCAGTGTGTCCCGATTTGTTGCAATGATAGCATACCATTTCAGGTGTTCTTCATGGTCTGTTACTCATACTTCCATTCTTCCTTCTGCATGTTGTAGCAGTGTGACCGCTACCATGACAGATTAAACAAGTTTCTCTCCAACTAGTTGCTGCTTGATAACCAACTGACCGATGGTCATAGGTATTGTATCGGTTGGGATTTCATTTCACAGAGAGTTCCAGAATAACTCCTTGAGTCCTAGGAGGATATCTCTTAGTGTTGTGCAAAACCGACCTGCATTCAAATGCTCTATGCCCAAACTTGTTGCATGCATAATAGTTTCCATTGAATCTATTGGATCTAGGCATATTGTTTTGAAAATAAGGAAAATTGTTATAGGCCTTGCTTCTACACACATTGGCAGTATGTCCTTCTTTGGGACAATTAAAGAAAATAGGTTTAAATTTTTTCTAACCTTTATCCTTGGATATCGGTTGCTTCTTTGATGATTCAGTTTTTGTTCCAGAGGTCTCACCTTCCTCATACCAAGAGAAACCAAGTCCAATGGTATTCTTTATTGGCTTTGCTGATTCTAGCTTTTGCTCTAGCTTAGCAGTACTCTGATTGAATTTGGCAAGTATTTCCTTTGACTCAGTAAGTTCCTTGGAAATAGGAGCATTGGATTCCATCAAGGTTGCATTCTCATAAATAGCCATGTTTAGTTCACCTTGCATTTCTTCTTTTTGCACTTTACTCTCCTGGAGATGAGTGGTAAGGGTACTGATTTCTTGCTTAGCTTGGAGATCTCATGATCTTTGTCTTTTACCAGATCTTCAACTTTCCTTCTGTTCTCAAGCTCTTGACACATTCTGATATTCAGTCCTTCCAACTCTCTTCTCAGGTTGGCTTTAGATTCATTCAATTTTTCAACTTCTTCAACTAGGGCATCCATGTCTGCTTCATCAGAAGAGCTATTTTTAGTGAGTTCCATCAGTTTCTCAACATGCTCTCTTCTCTTGGCCAAAGAGGCTTTTTACTTGACTTTGAGTTCATTATAGGCTTTCTCAGTCTAAGTGAGATGATGAGTAAGTTCCCTCACATTGTATTCCCCCATATCTCCTTCCAAGTGGTTAGACTTATAGAAAGGTTGGCTCTGATACCAATTGATGAATACTAAGAGGGGGGGTGAATTAGTATACCAAAAAATACTGTAATCAATCTTTTAAACAGTTTAGTAGATAACCAGTGTAACAGATTCACAAATAAACCGGTTAAGATAAGTGCAAACCAAATAGCAAACAAAGCATTCACCCACAAAATCAAAATCACCATAACACAAGATATTTGACGTGGAAACCCAAATGGGAAAAACCACGGTGAGTAGAAAATCACAAGTAACTATTTGCAGAATAGTAACCAGACTGGTTAAGGTCATACAATGTTCTTCACTAGAACAGATCCTGTTAGGAATCTAGATCTCTGTTAGGAGATAAGTCCTGTTAAAGACTACCTTGTTAAAGGATTTCAGATCCACATTTGTGAACCACCTTGTTAGAGGATTTACAAAGGCTTTGTTGGGCCTACCCAGTTAAGGGTTTCAGACTTGTCAAAGATATTAGTAATCAACAAGTGAATGATCTAGATAATAGCACAATATGCTTAATTAGATCCTTGACAACTCATTGTTAATGCATTTCAGCATTACTTCAGTCTTCAATATCTCCACACTCTATCTCTTCACATAGACCTAATCTTTTCTTCAATGATCGCACATAACCTTTTATCTTCTATATCTCACACATGCAAACCCTAGACATGATGTCCTTATAAAGGAATCTAATTTCATGTTGATCCAATAGAATTAGACTACAAGTTCCTAGGTATAATGCATCTGGACACATTTGGTAACATGGCACAAACACATCGCCAAAGTGTCAGTGGATGATAACTTATCATGCATTACAGTAATGCTAGTTGGTAACTCATCACAGATATATACTGGTTAATACAATATATCAATTACCGGTCGCCAAACATGAAGACTGGAAGATCGTAGTGTTTTGATCAAAAGTTAACTACTACTTGGGTCCTTTGTACTGCTTGAGATCCTCAAACCACTTGGGGTCTTCATACCGCTTGGGATCTTCAGTCAATCTGTGACCTGTAAACCATGTTCTGCAAAATACCGATAGTCTAAAGACTATTCATTTAATAATACACAATACCGGTTGGAACAATTACGGGTTGAGCATAAGTCATACATCAAGAAGGTGTGTGTCCATCAATGACAATCAAAACATCATCAAAATGCCAAAATATACTATTTATAGGAGCAGGTGAATTTCGCTGACCAAATCCTATACTCTGAACAAACCTAAACCTGTCATACCTATCTGGGCATCTGTCAGCCAATACCCCTTATCATACAAACCATTGCCAATCCTCAGGCGGGGAGATTTGGGCACAAGTTCTTTCATCTTGGCTACACTATTGGTAGATTGAGCCAGTTGTTCTAAAAAGTCATCATAGATATCTCTTTCTTGATAATCTACCTTTCCCTTGAATTCCCTTCATGGTGCCATCTTAAAACTATCCTTACTTCAATTACTATTCAAATAACCTCTTTTGAATTTCAGGCACAAAATAACACCACACAAACAAGAATGCAATACAAACAAGAGTTGCAAAACACAGTCACAAAAAAAACTTACTTGCTGCCTGAGAAATCACAAATCGCACACCTATTCTCTACAAATCTCCTTGAATGCCTTTTTGCAATTTTAAATTCCAAAATAATGGCTTATGTAGGGAATATAACGACAATTGAGCATTGATTACTATCAATAAAGTCACACACTTCTGCAATTAATCCTTTTGAAATTTTAAATTTCAGCTCCAATGGACCAGAAAGGCTTCTTCTGAGTAATTATCTTTTAGTCGCTGATCCACAAAGATTAAAGTTCAAACAACTTTCAATCGTGGTCTAGCAACTACTGTTAGATCATGCACAACTAGCTCAACTGTTAACCATATTAGCTTTCAAAGTGGGCTAATCATTTAATCACTCTTTCACTCTTTGTCGCTGATCCGCAAAGGTTAAAGTTCGAGCATCTCCTCATTGCGGTACAATGATAGTCATCCATCTTCCTCTGACTTGCCAGATTTTTAACACACCTGGGCCACCCACTTTCAGTCGGACCCACCATTCAGTCGCTAATCTACAATGAATAAAATTCAAGCATCTCTCAACCGCGGTTCAGCAACAATCGTTGGATCACAAGTCAACCACTCGATCCTTAGGGTCCTTTGTTACTTAACCACCGCCACTTCACCGTCTGTACTAATTGTCCACCTTAATTGCCTACCTTAACCCGCCACTACTGGTTTGTCATTGGGTCACAAAGAATAAACATCACACAACTTCCCATTGCAGTATAGCGACAACCATCAATCTAAAGAAACTTATCCAGCCTTGAAGAACCTCGACAAATACAAAGGAAAAGACTTATGATTTTAGGAAACTGCAAAATATTTCAAATTTAATTAAATCCCGCCCAAGCCTAGCCCTAAAATGGCCCCTTTCAATGATGCAGTGACCCTTCCACTTAAGTAGAAAAAGCAATAGGCAGAAATAAAAAGACTTGGAGACGATACAACAGAAAGTTTATCCTTTGAATGGTTTTGAAATTATAAAACCCTAAACCCTTAGGAAACATAAACTCGCAGACAAAGGTCAAATTTCTAAATTTTGACAAACATTTAAGGATAAAAGGCAAGACTTCCAACGTATTTAAAACACTAACAATAGTGGCTCTGACTGGGGATGGTTGGACGCAAGACCAACACAAGAACTGAGTACAACTCCAAAATGCATACTGAAACAAAACCCAAAAATAAAGCAAACCTAATAGATACAGCTCCTACAACTACTGTGCATGGACTAAAATGAGTCAAGAGAAGTAATACTTCAGGAATTGTCCATGCACTGGAAATTCCTATACTTCACCATTCATTCTTTACAAAAAATATGAATCCTTTCCATTAACATTAAAAACAATTAAAGGGCCTATCCACAGTGATTCAAATTTCTTGTGCTTACCCTTGTCCTGTCCTTTAGCATTCCACTGAAGAAACATATCACCAATTTGGAAAATCCTGGTTGTAGTTCTTTTATCAAAAATATATTTTGATTGCAATTGGATTTTTCGAGTTTCTTCTATGAGCCATAGTTCTCATTTCCTCCAATTCTACCATCAGAACCATTCTATTCTCCATGGATTCTGATAATTCCAACTCTTCAGCTTGCAAGAACTTATATATAGGAAGAAAATTGTTTACCGGTACTCTAGTCTGTATTCCATATACCAGTTCAAATGGAGATATATCGATGGCCTTCTTTACAGTAATTCTATTTGCCCATAAAGCCAGCTTGAACTTTTGATCCCAAGATCTTTTGTTTTGTTCAAGAATCTTCTTGATGATGTTCAGTAGACTTTTATTACTAGATTCTGCTTGGCTATTACCTTGTGGGTGATATGGTGAGGAGTATGATATAGCAATTCCATAACTAGCACAAAATTTTGTGAATTCCTCTGACCTAAAGCACATAGCATTATCCATTATCAATTTCACAGGCACACCAAATCGTGTTATTACATTATCCACTAAAAATTCAATGACAATTTTACTAGTTTCTTGTTTAGTAGGTATGGCCTAAATCCACTTTGTGAAGTAATTTATAGCTACCATGATCCATTTGTGACCTCTACCTAATTTTTTTTCTATTTCACCAATAAAATCAATGCCCCATTGAACAAAAGGAGCTTCAACCATAACAGGGTTAAGTGGTAAATCTCCTTCATACTTCAATTTAGAAGAAAATTTCTGGCAAGGATCACATTTCTGAACATATTTATGGGTATCCTTAAACAAAGTGGGCCAATAATATCCTGCCCTGATTATCTTGCCAGTTGTTGTCTTTGTCGAATAGTGACTGTCACACACTCCATTATGCATCTCTGTCAACATTATTTTAGCCCGGTAATCATCTAAGCACATCAGTAATGCCCCATCTTTGTTTCACCAATATAAGTCCCCTTGAATAAGAACATATTTTTGGGACTTCAACTTCAGTGTCCTCTTCTGATTATGAGTCATTCCTTCTGGACAAGTTGCATCTTTTAAAAAATCCACTACTTCTAAATACCATGGTTGCATTTCAATACTAGTGACCATGACCTTCTCAGTTTCAACATTATTGATATCAAAAATGACAAGATTTGATTCAGTCATTAATTTAGCAAGGCCTAATCCTCTTACCAATTTTGTGATCTTGATCTCAAGGTCAAACTCTTGTATCCTATTTATCCACCTGCACCTTTTACCAGTAACCTCAGACTAAGATAAAACATCCTTGACAACTGCATGTGGAACATAAGCAATTATTCTTGCATTTAGAAGATAAGGCCTAAATGCTTTAATAGCCTTGACTAAAGAATATGTCTACTTTTCCATAATTTCATACTCTAATTCATCAGCTTGTAAGGATTTACTATAGAAGGCAATTGGATGTCCATACCCTTCATCATCCTTTTGAATTGAAATTTCTGCTACTGTATGGTAAGAAGCAAAAGAAAATAATGAGAAGGGCTTACTGTAATCAGGAGATTTCAACACCGGTGCTTCTTGAATAGCCTTCTTAATCTTGTCAAAAGCCTGTGTAGCTTCCTCATCCCAAGAAAACTTAGCATCCTTTTTAAATAGCTTGGCAATAGGCTTAACAATCTCAGCGAAGTTAGCTATAAACCTCCTAACAAAATTCACCTTACCCAGAAAAGACTGAATTCCTTTAACACTCTTTGGTTGAAGCACATTATCAACAACTTCAATTCTTTCAGGGTCTATTCTAACTCCTTCCTTGGAAACAATATGCCCTAACAACTTTCCTTGAGTCACAACAAAGTGGCATTTTTTTGGATTTAAAGATACACCAAACTCCAAGGCCTTGCAAAATATTTTTTCCAAATGACCACAGTGGTCATCTGCCTTCTTTGAGAAACATGTCAGATCATCCTGATAAACAACCATTATGATGTTAATAAATTCTTTGAAGGCTACATCCATATCCCTTTGAAAAATTTGCCCCAGCATTCTTCAGACCAAATGGCATTCTTACATAAACATAAGTTCCCTAAGGGGTAGTAAAAGTAGTCTTAAACTACTTAGACTCTTTTACTAATACCTGATTGTAACCAGAGAATCCATCCATCATTGATAGTAAATCACAACCAATTACCCTTTGAAACATAGCTTCCATGTTTGGGGATGAGTAATTGTCTTTAAGAGAGGCAACATTCAAGTTCCTGAAATCCACACAAAGCCTTGTGTCCCCATTCTTCTTTCTGCTAGGGACTAAATTGGACACCCATGAAGAATGCCTTATAGTCTTTATAATCACCCCTTCTCTCAACTTAGTCAGTTCTTGCTACATTTTGGTTTCTAAGAGGGGGTTAATAGGTCTTTTCTTTTTTCTAAAAGTTTTAGCATCAGGATGCAGAGGTATTTCATGCTGAAACAAGTCCTGTCTATATGCCTTCAATTCCTCATAGGACCAAGCAAAAACATGTTTATACTTTCTTAACAAAATAATGAGGTTAGTCTTGATGTGGGGAGACAAGTTCTTCCCGATATACACCAACTTAAGGGATGACTCTGTCCCTAAGTTTACCTCTTCCAATTCTTCCAATTTAGTGGATGACTTTTGGTGCAAATGACTATCACTATAACTAAATATACCCTCTAATTCTACCAATCCTCTGGGTATCCCATTAGTTTCTAACTGAACCATGTCATTTCCAAAAACTGTAACTCTGCTATCTACTTCTTCTACCAATGCATTACAATCAATTTTTTGTCCTTCATACTCATCAATGCATTGTACAAACCTAATTATATCATCATCATCTTCAAACACTTGCCAATTATATACATTATCTTGGATAGCAAGTCTAGCTTTAACCTCAACTATTGACACACCGGTCAATGTCACATCATCATTTTTTAGTGCAATATTAGCTAGGAAATCTGCCATAATGTTTTTTGATCTCTCAATCCAATCAATTGAAAATGCATTAAAGTGTTCAATCACATCCCAAACATCATGATTGTACCTTTTTAACCGATCGTTCTTGGATGCATATCTTGATCTTATCTAAGATACTACTAGTTTTGAATCTCCAAAAACTTTCAATAATTGAATTTCATGCTTTTTAGTGATTTATAACCCCAACAATAAGGCCTCATATTCAGCTATATTATTTGTACATTGAAAAGCCAATAGAAAAGAGTATTTGAAAGTAATACTTGATGGAGAAACAAAAAGTACCCCTGCTCCAGATCCTTCTTTGGAACAAGCTACATCAAAGTACATATGCCACAAGCCTTCCTGTTGAGATTTGAATTCATTAACAATGGGATTTGTGTTCTTTAATTGAGGGTGAATTGGTTCCACTCTAAAATTATCAAAGTCCACATCAATCATGCAATTAAGCATGTTAGGATCTACTTTCTCAATGACCCTTGGGGCACGTGGCTCTCTATATAACTTAACCCGATTCCCATTCATTGGGATAGTTGCA
Source organism: Cryptomeria japonica (assembly GCF_030272615.1). Lineage (NCBI taxonomy): Eukaryota > Viridiplantae > Streptophyta > Pinopsida > Cupressales > Cupressaceae > Cryptomeria > Cryptomeria japonica. The sequence continues at coordinate 330,976,403 of NC_081412.1, forward strand.
TATGAAAGGTCTAATTGAACATTTCCCCCAACTGTTGCAGCCCATTGTCTAGATAGAAGCATTCCATAATGGGGTTTGGTATCAGTTACTATAACATCCATCTTGTAGGTGGCTTCAGGGAATGCTGCTATTTTTACTTCTACATATTTCATTGTACCCACAACAGGTACTTCTCTATTGTCTATAGCATAGCACTTCCCATACAAAGTTTTCACTGACAGTTCCAATTCCTTCATGACCTCATATGGAATCACATTCACAGCGGCTCCGGAATCTATCATACAATGTTTTATTAGCCTATTATTGACTAATAAGGTTACATAGAAAGGATCAACTTGGGAAGGATCTTGAGTAATTGTAGTTCCCACATAAATTTCTGGAATTTGTTGCTCTTGATCCTTTTTATCCTTCTCAGTACTTTTAGGTAAGGATGTTAGGATTGCCAAAGATACTGAGAGGGGGGGGGGTGAATCAGTATCTAACCGGTATATAAAATTACTTGATTTAAAACATGAAAAGCATATTAAAACTGTGTACCAGTAAACCAAAAATAATGCAGTAAATAAGAACAATAACAACAACATGAGAAGCACACCATAACACAGTATTTTAACAAGGAAACTCGATGTGGGAAAAACCTCGGTGGGATTTGTGACCCACAATATTCACTTACTGGCCAATAAGGGAATATTACTCTTACAATAGGGGCGCGCACATGCAGGAAGGCCAAGTGCCTAGAGCTCACTGCTCAATTACAAAAGAAGTCACACTGACTTACAAAATGGATTATGAAAATCCAATGTCTTGTATTGCTTTAGATCAGCATCTGCTATGCCGGATTCAGTACCGGTTTAAGCTCTTCTACAACATAAACCCTTAACCAATAATTCGCATATTAGGTCTATATAATTTTGCCTATCTCCTATTACAAAATGATCTACAATGATCTCATACATATATGAGTCATATTACAACTCGCCATGTCGGCTTACAATGATTTTGCAATTAATTACAAAATACATTATAAACAAAATTGAAGTCAGCCAAGGTGTCGGTATCCTTCCTTTCACTACTGGTGTTATGTATGTCGGTGTAGAGTCTATCAGTGTCGGTGCCAATATCTTTATCTTGTCAGTGTCATATGATTGCAAGGTTTCCATCAATGACAAAACCTTCAATCACCTACAATTTCTCATTGGAGTGTGAATTTTCCAACAATCTCCCCCTTTGGCATTGATGGCAACACTCATGAGAAAAATCAAAAGTGTCCAAAATGATATCCAAAAAGAGTCTGCCAAAATTGTCTTACCAAAACTGTGTGCCAAAAAATGTATGCTCCCCCTGAGCAGATGATGTCCTTTCTTCTGACCATTTTTCTCATCCCACTACTCCCCCTTTGACATCAATGACAAAGGTTGGCATTCGGTGTCAGTGGAGTCTTGCCTAAATTCTTGTAACCGGTGGGTTACAATCTGAAAAATATCTGTCAAAATTAAATTTATACCGTTACTGAATGTTTTTCTATCATTTATTGCCTCTTGAGTTCTCTGCACTATACTGGTGAGTATGTGCATTTTCTCTTCTGGTTTCTTCAGTCTGAGAACTAGAGCCTTAGATATTTCTTTTCTCAAAGAAATAAGGTATTCTAGTCTTGGACTAAGTCTGCATTTCAAGTCCTTTGCTTTATCCTTTATTCCCTGTTTGTCATTTTCTAACTTCTTGATTTTCTCTTCTTGCTCTGTTATCTTCTTCTCTAACTCCAAAAATGAATCCGATGCACCTATCAGATTGTCAGCAATATTGTTTATCTTATCTTGTGCTTTGCTGATCTCCTTGTCAAGATCCTCTATCAAAATATTTGTTTTACAAGTGTCCCTGTACAGTTTCTTGAAGTCAAGAATTATTTCTCCAAGTTCTGGTAATAGAGTATCCATTTTCTCTTTGTTCTTATTTACAATATCCTCAAAGAATTTCTCTTTTTCCTTTATCATCCTTTTCCTTAAATGTATCCACATTTATTTGATCAATAGTCAATAAGTTACCGGTGATGAACTTAGACAATGTGTCTAGTTGACCTAAAGAATCCTTATTATCAATTGTGCACTTTGGTGAAATCAATTTAAGAATTGGAATTGTATCATCAATAGCCTTATAGGCTTGTGCATTGCATTCTATGATCTTCTTTATTGAATTTAATAGGACCTCTGTTACATTTGTAGGTCTAAATTCTGCCATAGATATACTAGATGTTTGTCCAACAGTCTTTATAATAGCCATGCTACCGGTTGTGGTAATTACCTTGCTTGATTCGACCTCTAGTAGGTCAGTATGTGTTTGCATTTCCGCAAACAAAGGCTTTTCTTTTCAGTTTGGGCTAGTGGCACTATGTCTGTCTGAACATGTGCTTCAACCTGTACCTATTTTGGTTTCTCTATTTGTGTCTCAGAGGGTTTCTCTAAGCTTTTAACTGTCGGTTTCTCAGATGTAATCTCAGTTTGTACCTCTGAACTCTCTTTTACTATTTCTTCAGATGGTTTTTCTGTTGTATCTATTGGTTTCTCTGTGGTATCCTCTGCCGGTTGCTCTACCTGTGTAGGTTTTTCTATGTTTATCTCAACCTCTACAGCTGGTGACTTAGTAGTCACATTTTTCTCCTTATCCTCAATGGTTTCTCTGTCAACCATAATATTTACTTCTTGTGTGTCTACATTTACCATATACAAAATTTCAGAATCAGGATTTGTATCCTCTACCAGAGTTTCCATACTCTCTGTGGCCAGTTGTCTGTCAGTAGTGTCTACTAGTGGAGTATCTGAAAGAGGTGGGGGTACATTGTCAGTTATTTTCAGCCTTGGTGGTCCACCTACCTTACCTTTCCCCTTATCTTTGTCCTTTTGCTATACTTTAATAGTTTTTGGCCTAAGTAATTCTTCCTCTTTTTCTTTTTCCACAAAGAATATATCCCATGCATCTGTTGTTTCCTCAGATACTTCATTTACTCTAGCAGCCATTAGTGCTACATGTCGATGAGCAGTGGAGAATACTGTCTGGTTTGCTTCACTGATTAATTTGTCTATTTCATCATGTGAGTTAACTGGATGCACTACAAGTAATTTTTCAATCTTAATTTTCTTATCCAGCTCAACAATGGCTAATCTTCTAGCTTCAAGTCTCCCATACAGATCATTTGGAATTTCATCAACAATTTGCATCAAAAATATTTTGTATATATCTAAGTGTAGAATTACACTGTTCTTTATGCTTTCCTTATCATCAGCTGAAAGTGTGTTGTATATTTTGTTTATGTTCTTCACCTTACTATCCTCTATAATTTCACTAAGAAGTTTGTCTATTGGAGCAATATCTTGTTTCACCTTCTTCTTCTTAGGAGTCATTTTCTTTACTGGAGGCCTTACTGCCTGTTGTTTTTGTCTGGTTCTTTTTGGTGTAGGAGAGGGTAATAGTGAGGGTTTTCTTTTCCTTTCTACCCTTTTAAATACTGCCAGTATATCACTCTCAGAAGAAGTTCCAACCGGTGAAAGATGAGTTTCCGGTTGAGGTGCTTCCAACTCACTTTCAGTTATACCAGTTTGTCTCAGAACATCTTCCTTGATTGCCTTTGCCTGCTGGGTTCCTTTCCTTATGGTTTCTTCAACCTTCTTAACCCTTTTTCTAGATTGAATAGTACTTTCTATTGTTTCAGCACTACCAAACACTTTATCTTCCGGTTCCTTTGGAGCTTCAAGGAGGTCTTTTGCATAAGTTTCTATGATGTTGTCATCTGTTTCATAGCCCATTTCAGTTACCTAAATAGTTCTAGGGACAACTACTTCCATCCAAATTTCATCTTTCTTGATCACAAAACATATTTCTTTCTGATACTTATCCAAAATAGCTTGTGCCAATCTTACTCTAGTTTCATTCGAGCCTTCAATGTTTGAAAATACTCATTTAGGTTTTTCTCCCTGTTCTCTTCCATATTGTTTAGTAAATCTAACACTTGTTTTCCTACCGGTATGTCAAAACCAAAATCTCTAGCACCAATACCGGGCACTTGTTTGGTTATGTACAACATCAAACAAACAAGTAAGTTTCTGAATCTGAATGTTCCTTTCTTATCTCTTTTAATCTTTCCTAAATTGTCTATCAACTCATCTTCAAGCCATTCACATATATCTATTCTTGCATTATCATTGACCATATCATAGGCACTCTTGATACATAGGCTAGAAACTAAATTTAACCTATTTGCATGTGTAGCCTTATAACCTAAGATCATACTGATAAATCTGACATTTATATCTTTTACATTGTTTACCCTTAAAGACCTTTTATCAAATGTTGCACCAGTTAGGTTTATCACTGTGTCATTTGGGACCTTCTTTGTTTTGTTAGGTCTATTACCGGTGATGGGTAACCCTGTTACAACTTTTACTGCTTCTTTTGTGATTTTATGAATTGAATCCAACCAGAAAAATTCACCATGTACTCTTCTTAACACAATCCTGATGATATCCTTGGGAAAATCCGGGATACTAAGAATTTATGTAAAACCTAGGGTTTCCACTATTTTGTGTTCCGGCTTGACATTTCCAAATTCATCACAAATCATAGACTTATACATATTCTTAATCTCATCATCACCTAATTCCTCAATATGACAATGTATATACATCCTAGGGTCTTCAGCATATACTACTCCCTTAGGGATTTGAGAAAATGCACCTATGCTATCATCTTTCTTTGCAATTTCGGGAACTAGTTTGAAAACGGGTCTAGGGCACTTAATAACCTCAACAATAGTAGGGTTTGCAATAAATTCAAGAGTGGATGAAGATGCCATAGCTATAAATACCTCAATCTGCCTTAGGGATGAATGCTTTGATGGATTGCTTCACTTTTTCGCTTGGAATGCCTTCGCTTAGAAATTTTCGTGCTCTCAAAGATTTGAATGCTTGGTGAATGAAAAAAACAGCCAAAACATTTTCTTTATAATGTTATTTTCTCCAACTACCACATTTAATGCTCGCCGGTTAAGTCACAACTTAACTCATCTACCAGTATAGAAGTAATTTCAACTTCTCACCATCAACCGAGGGAATAATAGCAAGTTTTTCATTTTGTTGCTCAACCCCCAAAGGATTTTTTTTAGTTAGAAGAAGAGTCTTCTATCATTGGAGTGTTACTCTATTCTACCGGTGGAGGAGTATTCCCATCAACATTCAGATCTGACTTTGTGATCCATTGTTTTGAGAATTCTTGCTTTACCTCTTCAACCTTTTCTTTACCTTTCAAACTAGGACCTTTGTTATTTGCCGGTGAGGACTTGCTTCTACAAAATTTTGCAATATTTCCAATCTTGTTATAGGCATAACAAGTCATATTGTTCTTCTGAATAGCTTTCCCATACCCTATGCCGGTATGTGTTCTGCATTGATTAGATAAGTGTCCAAATCTTCCACAAATACAACATCTTACATTCATTCTGCAATTATCTGAATTATGACCAACTTTGTTGCATTTAGAACATTGACCAGTGGGTGTATTAGTATTCTGATGATTTCTAGATCTACACTGATTTTCTCTATGACTATACTTGTTACAGTTAAAGCATTTTCCATTAAATTTGTAAGCAGTAGGTTGTCTTACCGGTTTGCAATGATCATGATTGTTTGTAGTACCAGAGCTTTCACCAACTTCAAATCCAAGGCCATTTGTATCACCATTAGGTTTCTAATTTTTCAGCATGTCGCCAAGTTCTTCTGAACTTTTCTTGAATTTCTCCTTGTGTTGATTTCCTGTAGACAGTTCATTCTCCAAGATTCCTTTCTGTCTCATGACTTCAGTTCTGTCATTTTGTGTGTGCATTAGATCTGTCTTCAACATATCATTTTCATGACTGAGTCTTGTGTTTTGATTTCTAGCATCATTTAGTCTTCTAACCAAGTCTTCTTCATTCTTCTTTCTGTCTTCAATTTCTTTACATAATCTCATAGTCATATCCTACATCTCATTCTTTGTTGTACTGATTTCTTGTCTTAGCTTGTTTACCAAATCATTAAGAGTTTCCTTTTCATTTTCCTCATTCTGCATCTTTTCACAAAGTTCTCTCCTCTTGTTTCTTGCAATAGTAAAATTCTCTTGAAGTGCTTGAATAATATCCCGAGTAGCCTTCAGATCATCCTCAAGTTTGATATTCTTCACTTTTTTTGCATCATAGTCTGTAAGAGCTATTTCCAATTGCTTTCTCAAGTTTTCCATCTCTACCGGTGACAAGATCTTCCTCAAGTTGTTAGGCTTCTGAAAATAGAGGACCAGTCTCTGATACCAATTGTTAGGATTCCCAAAGATACTGAGAGGGGGAGGGGGGGTGAATCAGTATCTAACTGGTATATAAAATTACATGATTTAAAACATGAAAAGCATATTAAAACTATGTACCGGTAAACTAGAAATAATGCAGTAAATACGAACAATAACAACAACATGAGAAGCACACCATAAAACAGTATTTTAACGAGGAAACCCGATGTGGGAAAAACCTCGGTGGGATTTGTGACCCACAATATTCGCTTACTGGCTAATAACAGAATATTACTCTTACAATAGGGGCCTGCACATGCAGGAAGGCCAAGTGCCTAAAGCTCACTGCTCAATTATAAAAGAAGTCACACTGACTTACAAAATGGATTATGAAAATCCAATGTCTTGTACTGCTTTAGATCAGCATCTGCTATGCCAGATTTAGTACCGGTTTAAGCTCTGCTACAACATAAACCCTTAACCAATAATTCGCATGTTAGGTCTGCATAATTTCACCTATCTCCTATTACAAAATGATCTACAATGATCTCATACATATATGAGTCATATTACAACTCGCCATGTCGGCTTACAATGATTTTACAATTAATTACAAAATACATTATAAATAAAATTGAAGTCGGCCAAGGTGTCGGTTCCTTCCTTTCACTGTCGGTGTAGAGGTTGTCGGTGTCAGTGCTGGTATCTTTATCTTGTCAGTGTCATATGATTGCAAGGTTGCCATCAATGACAAAACCTTCAATCACCTATAATTTCTCATTGGAGTGTGCATTTGCCAACAAAGGATGCATTGTTGTTTGATATACTAGAAAGTAAAGAAAAAGCAGCTATGATCTTTCATTTTTAACAGTTCCATCAGTGGTACTGTAACTTTCATTTGAGTTAAATCCTAAGTCATATCAAATGCAGAACTAACAATTGACTCAGTATGGACTTTAACCTTTTCTGTCTTTTGGTGACTTGTCTTTTTATCAGCAGCAGTCCCAAGTGAATTGCCAGTCATACTACTTTCTTCAGTTTTCCCCAATGCTTTGCATTGATCCTTTTTTGTACAGTCATTTTGGGAAAGAGTATTACTGCTAGCCATCTTCTTCCGAGACACTTCTTTCATAAACATAGAACTAGGCTCACCCTGATCTTCATCCTTCTTTCTACTTCTTATATTGTAGTTTTGTTTGGCCTTAGCTATGGCGGCTTTGGTGAGGTTCTTGACTTCTTCCTCACTAGGCCTTCTGAGATGAACTTCTTCATCCTCAATTGTTACCACATTCAAGGTGGGTTGCCAATCAATTGTTAATTTCCTGTGATAATTTTCACTGTTTCTTAATGCATCATACCCACTTGCTTCATCTTGTGAAGATTCATCATCACTTTCAATAATGGTTTCAAACATATTAATTGCAGGTTTATCCTCACCCTGATATCTCAGTTCACCTTTACTCCTCATAGATTCATTTAAATCTTGGGCCACAACATGTTGGTAAGGGGAATGTGGTCCATCACATGTACACCAAGGAGTGTTCTCCATATTATACACATTTCCACCCTTTAAGGGATCAGGAGTGTCATGATTTTGTGTGTTTCTTTTCTTGTCTTGCAGGGGTTTTCCATCCTTCCAAGTGGTGTTATACGGAATGTCATGTAACCTAGCAGGCCTATCTTGCCAATTGTAATGAGGTTTATCATTCTTACTCACCCTAGCAGTAAGGTCTTTCACAACAGTCATTAATTTCTCAATCTTATCCTCTTCTTTAGAGGTTTTATTTAGTTGTGGCTTTGGCTCTTGCCACAATCTACCATCACTCCTCCTTCTCACTTTCCCTGATGCTTTCCTATTATTTTCCATATTTATGGAAATTCTAAAAGCATCTCTTAAACTATGTGGGTTTTTGTCTCTGAGGATATAAGCCATTATTGGGTCAAAGGCATTATAATAAGTAATTAGACATACATTTTCATCTAACCTCATTAATTGAAAAAGTCTATGCATCACCTTTTGAAACCTTGCATTAAAATCTGTGACAACCTCATTATCAGACTTCCTGATGTTGTTAAATTCATTGAGCATGAAGCTCACATTTGTCTTGTCTCCATATTGTTCTTGAAAGCAATTTTTGAACTCTTCCCAAGAACTAATGCTATTTACAGGCAACCCTCTGTACCAATCCCTGGCATCATCCACTAAAGACTACACAAACAATTTCATAATTACATCCTCATTAGTAATCTCATAATCATTGATCATGTCACTGAAAGATTTCAAATGTTCCTCTGCACTTATAGCATTATTTCCAGCAAATTTTTGGAGTTTGTCTCTCATTTCAATAGGGACATGGTTTGGGTAACCTGGGATTCCATCAAAAAAAGTTGTCTATGCAATTTCATATTGATGGGTCTTCTTTGGAATTGGTTACCAATAGAATTATTACCAATGTTCATTCTCAAATTAAGACCACCAGCTTGAGGGACTTGGTTATTTTGATTAACAGGTTGCACAAGAGGGATTTGGTTTGCTGGGGCCATATTAATAGAAAAAGCAGAGTTGTTTTGACTAACATAGGGATGCTGGGTCAAAGGTAGAACAATATTCACAAGAATAGTTGATTGAGTTCTACCATAGGATGTGAAGAATACTGAGGTATAGGTTTACTCTAATCTATTTAAGAGAAGATTATGGGATGAGCTTTTAGGTAGTCAATTTTTCTTCTAGCTTCAGTATTAGTTGCTTCTAACTCAGCCTTTACCAACTCCCTCTGTAGATTATCTTTCTCTTTCCTCATTCTCTCTATCTCTACTTCATGTAAAAATAGTCCATAATGTAATGTTTCACTTCCTAATACTACCTCTGCAGTTTTGGATCCAGACCCAGTCTCCACAACCTTTTGTTTCTCTTTGTTAGTAATGGTTCTAGTAAGTTGTGGGTCACTTTGAACCTCCCTACTAGTTTGCATAAAAACTTTGGGTGCAAGACTAACTTTAGTAGTCAAATTTTCTCTAATGATAGGACCCTCTTCTTTGCTTTTAGGTTCTTCTTGGGTGAATAGATTGAGATCTGCAATTTGTCTCAATAACCTATCTCTCTCAATGAGTTTGGCCTTAATCTCATTCTCTTTGTTCATTTCCTGTTGTGTTCTTAAGGAGACTAGCTAATGAACTCTTTTATTAAGAACCTCAATTTCTTGGGAGACTTCATCTGGATTTGGGAAAATTTCTTCAGAGTCTTATACGTGGACTTGATCAATATCAATCAAACTAACATTTCCATCTATAGTTCGTGGTATAGAATCCATCCTAATATTGGAGCTACTTCTATCTTTCCCAGAAATACTAGTATGAGACAAAGTTTGGACATCCTATTTATTACCAAATAGGCCCGTATGAAAACCAAAATATCTTGCTTAGATTCATGAGAAGAAGTATTAGAATTTGCACATATGGGTCTTTCAGAGGACTTACTCATGTGGCCGTCTTTCTATATCCATGCAGCATTAACTAGTTCATGCGTAGCTATTCTTCTTTGGCCTTTTCGGGCAAGTTCGGGCAATCCATCTTGCAATTTCTCTGGAGGATTCTTCCTCATGTAGGACCTCATGTTTCTTCCTCTATGCACTGTATGTGCTTCCTTAAAATGATTTGTGGTTTGTTAAGAGCACTGGTTGTTTTTTGTTATCAAAGTCGCCACCCAATTGGGAATTTAGAAAATTATTAAACTCGACAGATCACTCATAGGAGACAACAAAATGAGAATGCTATTTTCAAAGAGAAAATTGAAAAAAAAACATGGGGATAGAGAAACCTATTACGAGGATGCAGGTAAACACAAATTCGGACAAATTTTGGGTGATACAAGCACTTATCTGCAGCATAAACATATACTATAACTCTCCCCAGTAGAGTCATCATTTCTTGTTGGTCTCAATTTCTGATTACTTTGTTTTCTCTATAATATTTTCAAGCCTCGATCACATATGGAGAGAACAACAAGAATAGAAACACAAGACAACAATTGACAAGGTTTACAAAGAAACCTCCCACACTTTAAGCTTCAATAGAGCTTAGGCGGGTATACCTTTTGTGATTACTCTCTCATAATTTTACTTGATGACTTACAGAAAACCAATGCATATTTCTGCAAACCTTATCACCTTAAATGCAACTAAAGATTAATGAAAGATTCATGTTCATTATAATTGATCACCTAGAAGGTCATAAACTTTATCAAGCTGTACCAATTCCTTATTCAGGCTTCAGAGTCATTCAAAATTGAATAGAAGGTTGAAAGTAGAAATTCATATACACATCATCACCTTGATTTATTAGATCTATATATGCCTGACATATATAAACTATCAACCCATGCTAGACCCAGTCATCAAATTCATGCAGAGTTACTGATTATCAATGAAAAAGAATTAAGTATATTTAATTTCCCTATTTGAGGGGAAAACCTAAGACATTCTCATAATTTTCCTTACAAACCATTTGACTAAACAATCCTAGATCATTAAATCAAAATGATAACCAATCACACAGACACGAAGACAACATAAATCTGGGCTCAAAATGTTCTGATTAGTATATTAATATTATCCCATCAAAGTTCTACAAAAATCACATAATGGTTTTCCAGAATGCAAAAATGAAAGCCTAAATACATTTTGCTAGAGCCTTTTTACAAAATTCTTGTGATCCTTTTCTAAGTAGTCCTAGTATCCATTTATAAAGAGATGGATTCAACAAGCTTTGGACTTCCCTAGAAAGTATTCTTGTTCTAACCATAATTCCCCCTAAAAAGGTTACATTATTTACAAATAAAAATAGGAGCAAAACCGATGTTAATTAGATGGAGAAAGGCCAACTGACTTCTCAATATTCGCAGATCAAGCACCAGGTTTCTTCAATTCTTCAAAAGTCTGATTACTCAAAAATAATTTGTTACAACAACTAACCGCTTCCAGTTGCCTGAGGGTTGTCACATGCTATAACATCATTTGATTCTTTCTGAGCCTATGTTTCTTTCATCACATATTTATTTTCCCATTCCTTGAACATATCATCATTAGGCTAGGAGAAACTGACAATTTTCTTCTTCAGCTTATTAAACCTTTCAACTTCTCCTTTAACCGTTTGACTTCCTTTTCCAAAAAACCAAAGTGTGGTTTTATTTTTCCAATCTCTTCAATGATTTGAATGAACAAGGAGGTATCATGTGTATTTATGATGCCATTTATTCTTTGTGACAACTTATGACTTAACTCACCAAGCCATACATCTTTATCTTTCAATTTATCATTATTAACAAAACCTCTAGGGAACAATTCAAACTTCTGATCTGCATATTCTTTTCTATATAGGTTTTCCTTTCTTTCTATATTAACCCTTTCCTCTGCTAACCTGGACATACCTTTTACCAACTCATGAGTGGCTTTGATAGTGGCATCAACACCTGCCTCCTCCTGGGATAAGTATATGAGCTCTAAATCAGCCTCCCTAGCAATCCATTTATCCAAAATTGGCTCCAAAATAGCCTTATCCTCTTTCAAAGAATTCAAAATATTCAAAATTATTTTCATATAAAGATACACAATCGATGCCCCAACTATATCAAAAAACTTCAAAATTGTAACCCTGATCTTCTCCTCATACTTATGTGCAAAAATTGTCTGGGCTTGCTTTAATCTCTCCATCTCATCCTTGATGTTTTCAACTGATTGAAAACCAAGAGTCACAGGAGAAGGAGAGAATTCAATTATTGGGCTGGTAGGAGGGGGTCTGGCAGGAGAAGAGGCAATCATTAGATTGGAAGACTCACCCTTTTGATGTTGTCCTCCCAACCGATTCTTCAATTTTGGAATGGTGTTGTCCTTATGAGCTATCTCAAGCTTGGCTTCATTGTAGGATTTTAGCACTACCTCTAACTTCACCTAGAGATCAATTTTCTCCTTGGCTTCTTTCTCAGCCACTGCCATACTAAACTTAGCAGATTCTAGAATTGTGTTGGCAGCTTCTACCACCCTTGTATCCTTAACTCTTTTTATAATCATACCTCCTGAATAGCCAGATTCTGAGGAGTCTTTCCTCCTTTTGCTTTCTTCCTTCTTTAGTGACCACATAACAAGGACCACATGATCATTACTATAAGTTATTCATTTCAAAGGCTTGGTTTCTTTTCTGACTGCATCAAAAATCAAGGCATCAGCGATGTCCCATTCAGGAAGAATCAAAACTCCAGAATCTGCAATCAATTTCCTCCCTTGTTTAGGGGTAATTGCCTCAAATTCTCTTAGCATTTCTTACTTTATTTCTGCTTCAATAACATATACATCTTTGTGGGGTTGTTCAACTTTCCCCTTTTCACACCTTTCTTTGAACTGCCCAATATGTTTTCTCCAAACAAACTATAAAAATGCTCCTCTTTTAACGAAACTATTATCCACCAAAAATTCATCACTGGCCTGCTTAATGATAGGGTCCAGTTCTCTGCCTACAAACTCTTCAACAATCAGGTCCATTTTGGCACCTGCTAGCTCTTCTGGCATTCCTTCTTGTAGTTCTCTGTATGTGCATGCTATCTCTCCAAGGCTTCCTAATTGCAACAATAGTTTAACATGCTCATCTCCTATGAGTAATGGAGATTGAGAAGGAGAATACAAGGATTCACTTGACTGTGTTTCTTTTCCTAACCTTTGCCTTTTTGGGGAGGCTTGTGATTCAATAGCACCCTCTATTTTCCTTTTTCCTTTTGAGGTGGAGGGCTCATCTTTCTTGGGCATCACTACATTATACCCTGACCTTTTATACATCACATGCTCACCCAGGGGAATCACCTTGGCAAAAACAGGCTTAGCTAAAACAAGTTTAGCTTTCTCAGGGTCTACTTTTATTACAACATCCTTCTTCTCATTTAAGGCCTGCATTGCATCCTCAAAATAGACCACCAAAAAATTAATCTTCTCTTCAAAAGGGTGAAAATTGTCCATGGGATCATAGTTCTTGTCAAAATGTTGGACAAAATCAAGGGTCTTCTTGAATGCCAACCATTTTTCTTTTCTTACTTCTTGCTCATCCAAGTTGAATTAATTCCTTATTAGGTCTTTAGGAAAGTGAAATTGATGAACTCTACCTCCACACCTAACCTTCTTCCTGAACATGTCGTTAAAGAAGTCCTCTGGATCAACAAACCTAGCAACTGCAGTTGATAACCTATATGGCTAAAGAAAATTCTCAAAATGTAACCAGCCACCCTTGGTAACCACAAACTGATGTGTCATAGTGATTGTTGGGAAAATTGTCCCACTTCCTTTGTTTGTTAACTTTGCTTCTTGTAGGCCTCCAATTTTCCTCAAAATCTTAGCAATGCTTATCTTCAAAGGGACCTGGTAAGGGAGAAGATATGGGGTTCCCCTAAAACCATATACTCTGAAAACGGTAGAAACTGGGTACAAGATTATGTCACCCCACTTGTGCACAATCTTAATATTCTCCACAAACTCCTTGGGTCTAATGAATTCAAGGAGGGCCTTAGTAATCCTAGGGTTCTCTTGGCATAAAAGGATTCTGAGCCTAGATGCAAAGCATCTATCAAATTTCAAGTAGCTTGCATCCTCTCTGTCCCAGGACAAATTTGTACTCCATAACTGAACAAGCATATCTTCTCCATTCTTCTCTCTTAATAGGTCCATGTCATTTTCAAAATATTCAGCACCTTTAAACAAGAACATGTGCATCAACAGGGAGTACCAACCGAAAGGTCTATCTACCTTAGTATTATTTATCCCAATTAGGCCTTCATGAATGGCATCTGTAAGGTAGGGTGCAAAATCATAGGTCACTGCTAAAGATGGGTTCAAGATTTGTGCCATCATAAGCATATAATGGGTTGGCATGGCACTCTTTGCATCTTCCCCAAGAATTTGACATAAAGATCAGTATATACCCTTAGCCCTTAAAATAAAGAAATTGAAAGGGAAAGTGAGAGAAATGAAATTAATTTGAATTAGGAAACTTATTTAATTAAGATGACACTATTAGCTAATTAAATGATTTGGCGTAATTATCTAATCATGGGAGGATTGAAAATTGATTTAATTAAATAGTAAAGAGTGTTTAATTAAAGTAAATAATCAAGATTAATTTAATAATAAAATTATTGAATTAATATTAGAGGGAAAATGATTAAAGTTAAATTGATCATGGAATTAGAGAGAAATTTGAATTTTAAATTTGAAATGGAAGAATGATGTTAATTTAGAAGAATAAAGTTAAATTAATTAGATAATTGAAATTATTTAATTAATAAGGAGGAACAGTTAGTGAAATTGGCTTCGCATGTGTGGAACAATTTTAGGTGTCTACAAAGGGTAGAGATGTAACATGAGATGGATGGTTGATATTGACTAAGGGGATTTAGGAATTATCCTTGTGACAAGTGTCATGAGGGGGGGCTAAGAAAAGTGATTGTAGCAAGGTGAAGAGGACTGTGTGTTCTCACACTATGTTATCATACATATGGAGGCTCATGAGATTGGCAAGTGGAGAAGTTTTGGCAAGTATAAGAGGAGAGGAAATATAAGAGGGTGAAATGTGAGAGAAAAGGAAAAGTGTAGGGTAGCTACACATGTGAGAATTAACCACATGTGTGTGAAACCAATAATGGGTGAAGTCAAATATGGGGTGGAGGATGATGAAGACCTATGCATGCACACACACATGAGATCATTTAAGAGAGGCACACTTGTCACATGATCAATTTTTTGGGGATTTAGAAGATTATTACATTGAGGAAAATAATAATGAGGGTTACTATGCTCCTTGCCAAAAAGTTGGGATCAACTGATTATGGTTGTCAATAGCTCAGCACCAAGTGGGAAGTTGGTCTTTGAAGATGTGGTAACTGCATTAATCTTTGAAGATTCAAGGTAGAAGACATATCAAGGATCTTCTTCAAATGAAGCCCTATTTTCTAGAGGCAGAACTCAGGAAAGAGCCAATATTGAGCATGGGCAAACTAGGTCCAAATCCAAGGGGTGGAAAAAGGTAAAGTGTTGGAATTGTGGAAAAAATGGACATGTCAAGAAGGATTGCAAGATTCCAAAAGAAACCAAGCATAATCTTAGGACACCTACATTTGAAGAAAACATTGTAGATGTTCAAACACCTCTCGAAGATGGAGGTATTAAATACTAATCTAAGAAACTCTTTACTTCATGTTTGGATTCTTGACTCTAGTGCTTCTTTTCATATAACACCACACAGAGACTGGTTTTCTAATATCAATCTTGTGATGGAGGTATGATTCACGTGGGAAATGACAACCCCATGTGAATCTATTAGTGAAGGAGGGGTAAGAATTAAGATGTTTAATGGAGTAGTTAGAACTATTCAACATGTTATAAATGTACCTAGTTTAAAAAAATTGCTTTCAATTGGTGTGTTTGATAAACATGGTTATCAATTCAATGGTGTAAATAGATATCTCATGGTAACAAAGGGAGTTTTGTTTTTGCTAAAGAGATAAAAACTTGGAAATATCTATAGGTTGGTTGGAAAAACTAACAATGGAGAGGCTATTGTGGTATCTGATATAGAGATGGACTCATTATCAACCTAGCATCAAAGAATAGGTCATATGAGTGAATGAGGTCTTTGTTGGAAATTTGGAGGAATTGATTATGCATTTCATTGATGTTTGTCATTGATGTCAACACTAGCTTGTTTGGTTGTCTACCGGGTTCCAGTAGAGTGGTTGGATTGTGATGTTGATCTGGAGACTATCTCCGGTATGTTCAGATTGGTGGAATTGGTTTGGTTTGGTCATTCATGTGCATGTCACATTCAGTTGGTTTGGGATTTGGTGATCTAGAAGCTATCATATGTTCTAGTAAGCCTTTTGGTTACCGGCAAGGGTTTTACTAGCAGAGCTTTGTTGAAGATCTTTTGATGGATTTGATAAGTGGTATTGGTGCGGCTTCTAGAAGGTTATTGGGATGCTGATGGTTATCATGTTCGTGTTCCAGTTGATCGGTGGTGTTGCATTTTGCACCAAACCTAATTCTATTCTGTTAGGTTATGGACCAATTTATGTAACGTGGTGGTGGATGTTCCCGATGCATTACTGGTTGGATTTATTGTTTGGTTAATGTTTTTCGGTCTCAGGCCGACTTGTGTTATCATTTGTTTGCAAGTTTATGTAATGAATTTATTGTATTATATTTTAGGTGGCCAACCTAATTGTTTAGGTCTCGGGTTGGTATAAATATATGTAAGATCTCTTTGTAGATCATGGCATGTGGTCGTGGGTTATGGGATTATCTGTGTGTGACTAAAGTTGTAATCATATGCAAAATTTTTGGTCAATCATAGGTGATCGGATTGGGTTTGTGTAAGAGGTTTAAGACCTTTGGCATTGAGCTTAACTAGAACTGTACTCAGGCATAGGAGATGTTATTCTTGTAGTTTATTCTTATTTCTGGATTGTAGTCCAAAGATCTTTTGTAGTCGGTGAGGATCCTTTGTGATGAGCAGTGCACTCTAGGTTGTTGGCCTTACTGCATGTGCAGGGCCCTTATTGTAATCACATACTTACTGCAGAAGTATCATCTGACTGTGGGTAGGGTTTCGCACTGTGGTTTTTCCCTTTACGGGTTTTCCACGTACAAATATAGGTGTTATGTGTTGTGGATGCATGGTATTTGGTTTATAATTTATGTTTGTGCTTAATTGATATATCTACTATTCTAGTATTTGGTTTATGCATTCCGACAAAAAAAATTTGTGTGCTTAAAGTTTCATAATTGTTAACATTTGATTCATCCCCCCACCTCTCAATTGTTCATCGGTTATCCTAACAATTGGTATCAGAGCTTGGTCCTCTCTGTAGAAGCTTAACCACTTGAGGAAGATCCTATGGCAAGTAATCATTCAACTTCAATTACTTGCTAGAAGGACAACCCTAGGCTTGAAGGAACAAATTATAGTATGGAAGCTTCAGATGGAGACTCATTTAAGATGTCTTAGCAAGGAGATTCGAGAGATCACTGAGAAAGGCTATACCCCTTATGATTCAACATCTGGAAACCCTCCTCCGATATACTTGGATAAGAACTTTGAAAATGATTGTAGAGCTAGAGAAGCCCTTTTGAGCACCCTTTCAGATCAGTAGGTGGTGGGATTAACAGACAAATCATTTGCAAAAGCTATATGAGATAAGTTGGAGACTCTGAATGAAGGTGACCCTATTCTAAAAATTGCTAAACTTGATGGTTATCGGGTGAGGTATGAGAACCTAAGAATGGAGGAAGATGAAAGAATTACTTCTTTTATGGAAAGAGTCAATGGAATTGTCTTGGGAATTCAATATTGTGATGGATCTCTAAGCGAAGATGAGATTGTTTCTAAAGTATTGAGAGCTTTGCCACCGGCTTACAAAATGAAGGCTACTACAATTAATGAGCTAAGAATAATGTCTAACACTTCTGTCAATAGGGATACTTTGGTTGGAAAGTTATTTTCTTTTGAACTTGAAGAATTCGGTCCTCAAGGAGCTGCAAAGATAGATTTTGTGTTGGCATTATGTGAACTGGCATGAAGACATAATGATATTGTATGTTGTCATTGATGTCAATATGAGACATGGTGTGAACCAGCACATGTGATAGGTGAAAAGAGAGAGGAACCGACATATGTATGAACTGGTTTATATGCCAAAGTGAAGCGATATGTTTGTTCAAGGTGAACCGACATGTAGTTATGGGAACTGGCACATGGAAGCATTGTATGACTACTGGTTGGTAGGTAGCTTCCACTTCAAGATTTCTGGTTGGAGTACCTCAAGTCTGTGTGACTCAATCGGTGATCTTCGTGTGATGAGTTAGCAGTATAATGGAGGATAGATCGTGTTGCCACGTAAGCTCTATGCACGTGAAGGATCTTGCATAAAGAAGACTATTCCTAGCTACCTCGAGAATGTGCAAAGTCTGTCAAACTGTGATAACACGTGATGGGTTATCAACCGCCATGAAATCGGTGGATAATGGACAATGGAGAATGTCTTGAGATCAATTCAAGACTGTTGCATTTAATGCAGTATGATTCAACGGTCAGGATTGAACCGTTTGAATTGCTTAACCTTACAGGTTTAAGGGTTTAGGGTTTTTGCTATTGACCTGTCTGTTTCCTATAAGGTCGACATTGTGTTTCTTTCTAGGGTTGTTGGCAAAAGTTGTGAATGTGTATCCAAGGGAAGTGATACGTGAATATTTCCAGACCAAAGGAGAGAAGAGATACCTGCAAAGTAAATGTGCAGAAGGAGGAGAGGAGCCTAAATAGATCTGCATTAGCGTTAAGTGTTGTTATCAGATCATTGTAATTCCTGTTGATCTCTAACCACTTCAACAGTTGTAAAATCCCCTAACAGTGTAGCCTTAACTAGCTTGTTGTAAAATCCCCTAACAGGGTGGTCTTAATAGGCTTGATACAAATCCCTTAACCAGGTAACTCGAGGTTAATGAGTTCTGAGAAGCTATAGAGCTCTGGAGATCCTTTAGCTATTGAGTTCTTGAAATCATCTAACAAGGTGACCCTACCGAGTTTAACCCTTAACCGGGTATTATTGCTATCCCTTAACCGGGTGATCCCTAACAAGATCAGCTCCTAGCAGAACCTATTGTAATGTCTTTAACCGGACAAGGCTCCTAACAGAGCGGACTTCAAAAGAGTTCAAAAACAACTTGTGGGTATTCATCCCCACCGTGGTTTTTCCCAGTTGGGTTTCCACGTGAAAAATATGTGTGTCATGTGTGATGCTTCTATCGTGTAATGCTTTGTTATTACCAGTTGTGCATATGATGGTTATGTGTTTTATGCCTGTCTATAAAACATACTGAACTGACTATTGTAATGATCAGATGATAGTTTACCTATCCATGCATAAAAGTGAAATGGTAGTGTTGTTTTGAGTTAAGTGAAAAGCTAAGTGATCAACTAGTCAAAGCTTGTTTTAGACACTCTTGGCTTTACCGGTTGCAGTCTATGTGGAAAAGGTATCCCTGTTTGTCAGTCATTTGGAGCATTTATTGTCAAACTCATTTTGGACTGTATTTATGTTTGTACTAATTCACCCCCCCACTCTCAGTACTGGTTTGGTACTAGTGGTTCATCATTAAGTTATCATTTTGCATTCAAGGCATCTACATCATCAACCGACAAGAGTGATTGGAACGAATTATATGCGAAGGAACTGAAGGATATGAAGAAAGAAGATGAAGAGCTTGAGGAACTTGAAGCCCTATTTTCTATAAGGGCACCTAAATGTCTGATAGGAAGTAAGTATGAAGGAAAATCACCTTTGAAATGTTTTGCATGTAATAAGATAGGTCATTTTGCATCTAGATGTCCTAAGAGGAATTCAAGATTTGAAGAGAAAGCTAGAAGATCTTTTAAGCCTAACCATGAATATAAAAACAAGCATAAGTACAGGAGGAACAAAGACAAATCATGCTACTATGTTGATGAGGAAGGTATAACTGATGATTCTGATGATGAACTGGCAAAAGATTCGGCTAGTGGATCTGGCAATGGAAAGGAATGGGTATTCTGAGCTATCAAGGAAGATGCTCCAAAACCTGTCATCCAAAATGAAGAGAAGGCCCTTACTGCTAAAGTTGATGATAAGGATGAATGGGTGATAGATAGTGGTTTTTCACATCATATGAATGGAGATAGAAGGAAGTTTCTATCTTTGCAAGAATTTGATGGTGGTCTGGTCAGATTTAGAAAGACAAAGCATGCATGATCAGAGGAAGAGGAACTATATCATTGGCTGGTAAGCATAACACTGATAATGTTTATTATGTAGAAGGTTTAAGGCATAATCTTTTGAGTGTAGGACAGCTGGTGGATAATGGATTTCAACTACAGTTCAAGGATGGAAAATGCAAAATCATCAATAGATCTGGATTGAAGATTGCAACCGGTACTCAGACTAGAGGTAACATCTTTCATTTGAACTCCAGTGAGAATACATGTTTGATTGGACATATTGATGAGAGTTGGCTATGGCATAAGAGGTTATGTCATATGAATTTTGATTGCATTGTAAAGTTTAGTTCAACTAAGGCAGTTAAAGACATACCTAAGATTGCGAAGCCTCATAATCTGGTATGTAAGGAATGTCAAATGGGAAAGAAAGTCATAACTTCTTTTAAGAGTATATAAGACAAATCTAATGATATTCTTGATCTTATTCATACTAATTTGTGTGGTCCTACTAAAATACAAAGCTTTTAGGGTGATATATATTTCATGCTAATCATTGATGACTATTCTAGAATGATGTGGGTTACTTTTCTAAGGGAGAAATATGAAGCCATTGAAAAGTTCAAGATCTTTAAAGATATGGTTGAGGCAAAGATAAGGTTGAATATCAAATGCCTAAGATCTAATAAAGGTGGTGAATTCACATCTGGTGAATTTAACAGTTATTATGAGAACCATGGCATAAGGAGACAGTTGTCTGCACCCCTGACACCTCAACAGAATGGTGTTGTGGTTAGAAAGAACAAAACTATCCTAGATGCAGCTATATCTATGATGATGGAAGTTGATTTTCTTCATATCTATTGGAGAAAAGCTGTGAGAACGATGGTATACACATTCAATAGAGTTCATATCAAAGGAGACACTAGTAAGACACCTTATGAGTTATGGTTTGGTCATACACCTACAGTTAAGTACTTTAGAATCTTTGGTAGTAAATGCTATATCAAAATAAATGATTCCATTGGAAAGTTTGATCCTAGATATGATGAAGGAATATTTCTTGGTTATTCAAATGAAAGTAAATCATATAGATGTTATAACAAAAGATTGTAGAGAATTGTGGAGAGAGGTAATGTCAAGGTGGATGATTAGTACAGAGGTCAAATCATAACTTATGAAAGAGAACTGGAAGTGGAAATGACCATAACTGATCTGGTAATACCTATACCAGAACAAAATGTTGAACCAGTTACCCCAACAGTATTAGAAAATTCAACGGTAACTAAAGATCAAAGCAGAGAAATAGAAAGTCAGAATACTCCTAGGTATGTAAGGTTGAATCATTCAAAAGATCAGATCATTGGAGATAAGAGAAAAGGAGTGATGAAAAGGAGAAAGTTGGTAGCTAAAGAGGTATGCTTAATTTCTCAAATTGAATTGGCATCAATAGTTGAAGCATGTAAGGATGAATGTTGGATGAAAGCTATGGAAGAGGAATGGGATCAGATAGAAAAGAATAACACGTGGACTTTAGTTCCTCGGCCTAAAAATAAGAATGTTATTGGAACTAAATGGGTTTTTAGGAATAAATTGAATGAAGATGGTCAAGTTTTGAGGAACAAGGCTAGATTGGTTTGTAAAGGATATTTTCAGAAGGAAGGAATTGATTATGATGAAACTTTTTCTCTGGTAGCTAGGATTGAAGCTATGAAATTATTTCTTGCTTATGTTGCCCATAAGAAATACAAGGTTTATCAGATGGATGTTAAGTGTGTATTTCTAAATGGAGATCTTGAAGAGGAAGTCTACATTGAGCAGCGTGATGGATTTTCTCTTTCAGATGACAATAAAAAGGTTTGCAAATTGAGGAAAGCTTTTTATGGATTGAAGCAAGCCCCTAGAGCTTAGTATGCTAGACTGGACAAACATCTTTTGAAGCTTGGTTTCACTAAAGGTAATGTTGATAGTAAATTATATTATAAGATCAGTAATGATGACATATTGATTGTTGAGGTCGTTGTGGATGATATCATTTTTGGAGGTGAAGAAAAGTTATGTATAGAATTCTTTGATAATATGAAGAATGAATTTGAGATGTCTATGATTAGAGAAATGAGATTTTTCTTAGGTTTGTAGATTACGTAGACTGATAAAGGCATTTTCATATGTCAAACTAAGTATGCTAGAGAGTTTTTGAAGAAATTTGGTATGGAAAATTCTAAACCAGTTGGTACTCATATGGTTACAAATGAAAAATTGACAAAGAAAGATGTATCAGCTCCGGTAAATCTTACAAGGTATAAATCTATGATTGGAGGTCTGTTATATTTGACTTACACTAGAGTAGATATAATGAATGCAATTTTTATTGTATCAAGATATCAAAGTGATCCTAGAGAGAATCATGAGAATGCAATGAAAAGGATTTTTAGATATTTACAAGGAACAACTGAATATAGTTTGTGGTATCCTAAAGATGACGACTTTACACTATGTGCATATACAAATGCAGATTAGAATAGAGATATAGATGATCGGAAAATCACATCTGGTGGAGCTTTCTTTCTTGGAAAAAAACTTGTTTCATGGATCAGCAAGAAACAATCATGTGCTTCTTTATCTACTGCTGAAGCTAAGTATGTTTCTGCTACTACTAGTTGTACACAAGTTCTATGGATGAATAAGGATAGATTGTAATGAATAGATAGTTATTCACTGTGATAACTCTGTTGCTATTGATATATCAAAGAATCTTGTATTTCATTCTAAGACAAAGCACATATCAATCAAGTATAACTTTTTGAAGGACAAGGTGGAAGCAAATGAAGTTAGATTGGTTTATGTGAATACTAAAGAGAAGATTGCATATATCTTCACTAAACCTTTTCCCAAGGAATAATTTGAGTACTTTAGAGATAGATTGGGTTGTTAGACAGTTTAGATAATTGGAAGACAACTGAGAGGGGGGCTGAATCAGGTGTCATAGATTACTGGAAGCATTAGCAATTTAAAACAAAAATACAAGAACCCAAAACAATAATACCAGAATAACAGTTAAACTAATTAAGTATAAACAATAAACACAAAATAAATACCATCCACACAAAACCAAGATTTGTACATGGAAAACCCAGTAACGGGAAAAACCACAGTGGGAAGCCTATCCACAGTCAGATAATACTTTTGTAGTAAGTATGTGAATTTACAATGAAGGGGCCTGCACATGCAAGAAGGCCAAAATCCTAGAGAACAATACTCATCATAAAAGGAGACTCACTAACTACATACAAATCTATACTACAATCCGAAGAAGTGTTGAACTGCAAAAGATAGCATCTCCTATGCCTGAATACAGTTCCGATTAAGCTTAATACAGGAGGAATAAATCCTCTTCTAGACCCAATTCGATCTCCAATGATTGACCAACTCCTCTACCTGAATGATATTACATTATTCATACATTACATTCCCTGACCATGCCCTCTTACAATAACCATGATGATCTACAATGAGATCTTACATTATTTATACAAACCCTGGACCATAAACAATAAGGTTAGCTACCAGACAATAAACCAATTACATAATTACAAACCATGTTGGCCTTAGATCGAAACAAATAATATCCAAAAAATAAGAAATCTTGGAAATACAACAATAGGTCCTATCCACACATTAAATAAATGTCGGTCCATAACCTAGATCAACTGAGACCAAGTATAGGTCCACACACTTCAGCAATGATCTACAAATGCCAAGTCTCCAACATGATCACCAGCAACATCCTGAAACTCCATCAGAAGCTACACCAACAATAATTATGCAATGCATCAAAGATCTCCACCAAAATCTCTGCCGGTGAAACCCTCGATGGAACCAAAAACCAATCTTCTAAGTAGGATAGAATCCAATCACCAGACCAAAACCAACTGACCAAATATGAGTATGAGTATGATGAACAAGCCAATTCCATCACCAAATTATATCGGAGTCAACCAAATCATGCTAGATCCAAGTTAACCAAAAACTACTCAACCTACTGGGACCAGAAGGGTGCCGATAAAGCATCCAAATAGCTAGTGTTGACATCAATGCAACACATAATTAATTCCACCAAATGGCCAATAATCTCCCCCTTTGGCATTGATGGCAACACTAGATGTAAAAAACATCTAAGTACCAAGAAATCCCAAACAAGTCTCCCCCTGTGGAAGACAACCAACAATCTCCTTCATATAGATTTGAATATCAATATCTCTCTCCCTTTGAATTATATCTCTGTAAAAGTTCTAAATTTCTTTTTCACATCACTATCTCTCCCCCTTTGACATCAATACTAGAAATCTGATAGAAATAAAAAAATACATAAGCCTGTGAATCTCAAAGCTTACTACTCCCCCTGAGCAGTAGCATCACACATCAGTGCCAGAATAAATAGTATCTTTGATAATGCATATCGGACTGATGCCAAACTGCATCAATCAAGTCTCTGTCGGAGGGGCAGAAACTCCCAATCTATCTCTCAAGTACTCAAATGATTCCTTGGATAGAGTTTTAGTGAAAATATCTACAGTCTATTCTTTAGCATTCACATAAACCAATTTAACTTCATTTTCTTCCATCTTCTCCTTCAAAAAGTTATTCTTGATAGATATGTGCTTTGTTTTAGAGTGAAATATCGGATTCTTTGATATACCAATGGCAGCAGAGTTATCACAATGAATAACTACTGGTGCATCACAATCCACCTTTATATCCTTCAACATTTGCTTCATTCATAAAACTTGTGTACAATTAGTAGCAGCATCAACATACTCAGCTTTAGTAGTAGATAAAGAAGTACATGTCTGTTTCTTGCTGATCCATGAAACCAACTTCTTTCCAAGAAAGAAAGCTCCACCAGAAGTACTTTTCCAGTCATCAACATCTCTAGCCCAATCAACATCTGTATATGCACATAAAGTGAATTTATCATCCTTAGGATACCACAAACCATATTCTGATATACCTTGCAAGTATCTAAAAATCCTTTTCACCGTCATCTCATGATTTTCTCCAAGATCACTCTGAAATATTGAAACAATACAAATAGCATTCATAATGTCAGGCCTAATCTGAGTCAAACAAAGTAGACCTCTAATCATATATTTGTATCTTATAGGATTTATCGGTGTAGAAACATCTTTCCTTGTCAATTTCTCACTTGTAACCATAGGTGTACTTACTGGTTTAGAATCTCCAATACCAAATTTCTTCAACAATTCCTTAGCATACTTAGTTTTATAGATAAAAATACATTTGCCAGTTTGATTAATCTACAAACCTAAGAAAAATTTCATCTCACCAATCATAGACATGTCAAATTCTTTCTCCATGTTCTTAGAAAATTCTATGCATAATTTATCTTCACCTCCAAAAATAATGTCATCAACAAACACTTCAACAATCAGTATACCATCATCAGTGATTTTATAATATAAATTACTGTCAGCACTGCCCTTAGTAAAACCAAGTTTCAAAAGATATTTATCCAACATTGCATACCAAGCTCTAGGTGCTTGTTTCAATCCATATAAAGCTTTCTGTAACCTGCAAACCATATTAGTATGATCTAATAGTGAAAAACCATTAGGTTGCTCAATATAAACTTCCTCATCAAGATCCACATTCAAGAATGCACATTTAACATCCATTTGATAAACCTTGTAGTTTTTATAAGCAGTATAGGCAAGAAATAATCTTACAACTTCATTCCTAGATACTGGTGCAAAAGTTTCTCCATAATCAATTCCTTCCTTCTAAGAATATCCTTTACAAACCAATCTAGCCTTATTCCTTATAACTTGACCATCTCCATTCAATTTATTCCTAAAAGCCCATTTAGTTCCAATAACATTTTTATTTTTAGGTCGGGGAACCAAAGTCCATGTGTTATTTTTCTATCTGATCTAATTCTTCTTCCATAGCTTTTAACCAAAATTCATCTTTACATGCTTCAATTATTGATACTGGTTTAACTTGTGAAATTAAATATACCTCATTAGTTGCCACTCTTCTTCTTGTCATCACTCCATTTCTCTTATCACCAATGATTTGATCTTCATAATGATTCAATCTCACATACCTAGGAGTCTTCTAACTCTTTGTTCCTCTTCCATGTTCTTTAGTTACTGTAGAATTCTCTGATGTTGCCAGAGTAACTTTTTAGAGTATTCGGGTCTTTACTTGATTAATTAAACAATATTTGTTTAAATTTAAGTTCCCTTTATCTCTTTTACACTTAAGCTAACTTTAGGTGCATAATAATTAATTCTTTTATTAATTATTATGTGCAAGCCTATGTTTTCCTTTTTAGGGTTTCTTGACCTATTAGAGGTTGTCTCTTTTCTTTGTATTGTAATATTCCATTATCACATTACACATTTTGTGAATATTGGGCTCTCATCTTTTTGAGCATATTTTTTGTGTATTGGTTTTTCTGTTATTTGCTTCCTTGCTTCTCCTTGTAATAGGTTATTCAGCTTGCAGAGATCATTTAGGCTCTTGTGGTGTTGTATTTCTCAACTCTCACATGGTATTAGAGCTTCAGATTTGCAGCTATCTATTCTTGTTTTGAGAATTTTTGCATTGGAAGCGGATTTGGGGTTTCATGAAGTTTTTTTATGCACCTAGGGATAGGCCTTTTTTTATGAGTACTTTGGGCCTAAACAGACCTCACCATCATGTTTAGAAGGCCCAAAAACCCCTATGGCCATATAAAACTTGACCATTTTTGGTTCCTGAGCCTCTGAGAGTATTTTTTCTCCAGTACCAGGTAGTAGACCCTGGCACACAGTTCAAGAAAAAAATTCAAAAAAAAAGCATTTTTACGGCATGCAAGCTGAATGATTTTTTGATAAAAAAAAAAACTCATTTTTTAAAAAGTTTTGGCGAAAAAAATTTTTGTTTACAAAAAATCAACATTGTTTTTTGGGGGGTTTCCCCATGGTATGCAGGGTACCGTGGGGCCCCCTGGCTTGCTGCAGGTCAGGTGCCACCGGCCCCCGACACCGTCGACGTCTGCCTTCCAGGCCCCTGCCGACGCTTCCCCGACCGCCACCGGCCCCTGTCGGCCCCTGCGCTTGCCGCCGCCGGCCCCATCTTCCCAGCCCCCACACTCCCATGCGGTCGCCTCTCCATGACCCCTACTAGCGCTCCACTTGCGTTCCCTGCCAGCGCTACCTCTGCCCTACGCCGCCTACACCCACAACCTCCCTGCTCCGCCGGTGCTCTTCCCGTCATCGGTGCCCTCAGCCGCCCCCTGCTCTTTCCAGCTACCATGGCTCCTCTGCTGGCAACCACAACACCTCCACTCGACCACCAGAGCACTACCCATTGGCCACCTCCGCCCGAACCTGCCCCTGTTGCACCTCCCTCTTGCCTTTTTTAGGGGGGGTTGGTATTTTTCCATAACTTGGGCAAACGCAGTCATTTTTTTGAAAACGAATAGGCATCAGAAATCTGGTTTCAAGCTGAACCTCATGGTGTTGGAATTTTTTTCCAATTTTTCTATTTGACTGTGTTTTTTTCCAGTCAAAGTGGGGTCATGTTTTTGTACTACGGGAGCCATAAAATGAGCATCTGACCTCCTTTTTTTGAAAACTTTATATTTCTAGAAATCATGTTCTGTGTACTTTCCAGCCATATGGGTTTTATTTCTAGATTCTTCTCCAGGAATATTTAATTTAGTTTTTTTCTTTTCAGCACTCTGGTGGATATCTTGGTTGTTTCAGGTCCTGGGATCTCTTATTTGAGTAGGATGTCTCAGTTTTGGTTCTTCTTTTTGTTTCTAGTCTTCTTATCATTGTAGCATTTTATTTATGCAAACGCACTGAGATAAAGTGCCATCATGCATTGTTTACTTGGGATCTTGTACATCTTGTGCCTTATTGTACATGCACTACTTTTAAAGTGCCATGAGGGGTTTGATGTTTGCCTTGTTTGCCATCCACCTTTGTCAAGTGAGTGTTCCTTCCATGGCATTCACCTCATGTTGTGTGTCAAGTGAGTGTTCCTTGCACAACACCATATACTTTCTTCGTGCCTTCGATGTTCCTATTTCTTCATCATGCAGTTCTTGTTGGCTTCTCTTTTCAGTGTACCTCTCCCTCTCCCTCTTCAGCATTATGTGGAGGTTTGTCCTATTGGTTCTAATTCTTACGTGGTTCGATTGATCAGCTCTTCAGGCTTTGGTTTCTCATGCCATCTGTATCTTTGAGTTCATTTGTTTGCCTTTGTTTTCCTTCTGATTTGAGTAATGTCATTTGAGGGCACTCATACAGATTACAGTCTTCTCTACCTAGTCATGTTCTATTTCAGTGGAGGTTCTTCAGATCAGCAGTTATTCTTCGAAAGTGTTTGTAGGTTCATCATGCTTCTGTGATTCTTCTAATCTTCTCTTGTTCCTATCTTTTTGGAATATTCTTGTTTGAAGGATTTTTCAGTCCTTCTTCTTGCTTTTCCATCTCTGTTTGGAGTAGAGTTTTTTTTCCCACATGGTTTTCTCTATTTCTCCAGTTCATAGAGATTTGGTTGTATTTGGGTACCTGACCCAGCCTTGTTGTCGGGACCCATCTTTCTTGCTTTCAGTAGTTGTTCTAGGTTTTAGCTTCTCCCTAAGTCTATCTTAAGGGGGGGTGCTAGAGTATTCAGGTCTTTAATTGATTAATTAAACAATATTTGTTTAATTATTTAAATTCCCTTTATCTCTTTTACACTTAAGCTAACTTTAGGTGCATAATCATTAATTCTTTTATTAATTATTATGTGCAAGCCTATGTTTTCCTTTCTAGGGTTTCTTGACCTATTAGAGGTTATCTCTTATCTTTGTATTGTAAGATTCCATTATCACATTACACATTTTGTGAATACTGAGCTCTCATCTTTTTGAGCATATTTTCTATGTTTTGGTTTTTCTATTATTTGCTTCTTGCTTCTCCTTGTAATAGGTTATTCAGCTTGCAGAGATCATTTGGGCTCCTGTGGTGTTGTATTTCTTAACTCTCACATAACTGGTTCAACTCTCTATTCCGGTAAAGGTACTACCGGTTCAGATATAATCATTTCCACTGTCGGTTCCTTCTCATAAATTCTGATTTGACTTTTGCTCAGCTCATCTACTTTAA
Source organism: Cryptomeria japonica (assembly GCF_030272615.1). Taxonomy (NCBI): domain Eukaryota; kingdom Viridiplantae; phylum Streptophyta; class Pinopsida; order Cupressales; family Cupressaceae; genus Cryptomeria; species Cryptomeria japonica. The sequence goes on from NC_081412.1 coordinate 331,005,649, forward strand.
CATTAGCGCTCTCCACTATTTTTTGCAATCTCTTGTTAAAACATATATATGTTTTGATTTCATTAGAATAACCAGGAAATATGCCTTCATCACTTCTAGGATCAAATTTCCCAATAGTATCATCTCACCTGATATAACATTTACTACCAAAATTTTTGAAATACTTAACTGTAGGTGTATTGCCAAACCATAATTCATAAGGTGTCTTACCGGTTTCTCCTTTGATATGTACTCTGTTGAATGTATAAACCACTGTGCTAACTACTTCTCTCCAATAGATATGAGGTAGATTAGCTTCCATCATCATTGTTCTAGCAGCATCCAAGATAGTTTTGTTTTTCCTTTCCACAACTCCATTCTGCTGAGGTGTCCAGGGAGCAGGAAATTGTCTTCTTATACCATGCTTGTCACAACAGTTATTAAACTAACCAGATGTGAATTCTCCACCATGATTTGATCTTAAACATTTAATCTTCAATCTTGTCTTAGTTTCCACTTTATCCTTAACTATTTTCAAATTTTCAAATGCTTCAGGGTTTTGCCTCAAAAAAGTAACCCACATCATTCTAGAATAATCATCAATGATTAGCATGAAATATCTATCACCATAAACACTTTTAACTCTAGCAGGGCCACACAAATCAGTATGAATAAGATCAAGAACATCATTTGATTTATCTTGTATACTCCTAAAAGAGCTTCTGACCTGTTTACCTATTTGACATTATTTACATACCAGATTATAGGGCTTCATAATCTTAGGTATATCTCTAATAGCCTTAGTTGAACCAATCTTCATAATGTAATCAAAATTCACATGACATGGCCTTTTATGCCATTACCAACTCTCATCAATTTGTGTAATCAAACATGTCTTCTCACCGGAGTTCAAATGAAATATGTTACCCTTTATCTATGTACCAGTTGCAATCTCCAAGCCAGATCTGTTAATGATTTTGCATTTTCCATCCTTGAACTGTAATTGAAATCCCTTATCTACCAATTGTCCTACCCTCAAAATATTATGCTTCAAACCTTCAACATAATAAACATTGTCAGTATTGTTCTTACCATCCAATGATATAGTTCCTTTTCCTTTAATCATACATGACTTGTCATCTCCAAATCTAACTAGGCCACCATTAATTTCTTGCAAAGACAGAAACTTCCCTTTATCTCCAGTCATATGATGTGAACAACCACTATCAATTACCCATTCATCCTTATCCTCAATTTTAGCAGCAAGTGCCTTCTCCTCGGGTACATTGTCTTCCAGTACTGGATCATCTTCCTTGATAGCCAAGAATACCAATGATTTCCCATTGCCGGATCCACTAGTAGAATCTTCTATCGGTTCATCATCTGAATCAATAATGCCTTCCTCATCTGCTATGTAGCATGATTTGTCTCTATTTTTCTTGAATCTATACTTTTTCTAATATCCAGGGTTAGGTTTAAATGATCTCTTAACTCTTTCTTCAAATATTGAATTCCTTTGAGGACATCTAGATGTAAAATGACCAATCTTATTACATGCAAAACATTTAAAAGGTGTTTTTCCTTCATACTTCCTTCCTATCGGTCCTTTCGGTACTCTTCTAGCAAATAGTGATTCAAGTTGATCAAACTCATCATCTTCTCTCATCATATCTTCTAATTATTTTGCATATAAATCTTTGCAATCATTCTTACCGATTGTAGATGTAGATGCATGAAAAGCAGGTTCAGTTTTCACAGCTTCAAAGGTCCAAATTCCTCAAGCTCAAAAGAAGATAGTTTACCAACCAAAGTATCTTTGTTGACAGATGTATTAGCCATTGTTCTCAACTCATTAATTGTAGTATCCTTCATTTTGTAAGCCGGTGGTAGGGATCTCAGGACTTTACAAACAATTTCATCTTCGCTCAAAGTTCCACCATAACTTTGAATTCCCATAACAATCTTATTCACCCTTTCCATGAATGTAGTAATCCTTTCATCTTCTTCCATCTTCAGGTTTTCATATCTCACCTAGTAACCATCAAATTTAGCAATCTTCACAGTAGGGTCACCTTCATTAAGAGTCTGCAACTTATCCCATATAGCCTTTCCAGGTGATGTTTTGGTTAATCCCATTATTTACTGATCAGAAAGTGTACACAAGAGGGCTTCTCTTGCTCTACAATCATTCTCAAGCTCCTTATCTAGGTTAGTCAGAGGAGGATTGCCAAATCCTGGATTATAGGGTGTGACACCATTCTGTGTGATCTCCCAAATCGCCTTGCCAAGACATCTCAAATGAGTCTCCATTCGAATCTTCCTTATTGTATAATTTGTTCCTTCAATCCTTTGTATATCCCTTCCAAAAACAGCTTGAGAAGAACTGGATGAACTTGAACTATTAGTCGCCATAGGATCTTCCTCAAGTAGTTAAGCTTTTTGCAAAGAGGACCAAAGCTCTGATACCAATTGTTTGATAGTTCAGATAACCAGAAGACAATTGAGAGGGGGGGTGAATCAATTGTCATAAATTACTGGAAGCATTAGCAATTTAAAACAACAATACCAAAATCCAAAGCAATAATATTAGAATACTAGTTAATCCAATTAAGTATAAATAATAAACATAGAATAAATACCATCCACACAACACCAAGATTTGTACGTGGAAAACCCAGTAAAGGCAAAAAACATGGTGGGAAGCCTACCCACAGTCAGATAATACTTTTGCAGTAAGTATGTGAATTTACAATGAAGGGGCCTACACATGCAAGAAGGCCAAAAACATAGAGCACACTTCTCATCACAAAAGGACTCTCACTGACTACATACAAATCTAGACTACAATCCAGAGAAGTGTTGAACTACAAAAGATAGCATCTCCTATGCCTGAGAACAGTTCTAGTTAAGCTCAATACCAGAGGACTAAATCCTCTTCTCTACCCAATTCTATCTCCAATGATCAACCAACTCCTCTGCCTGAATGATATTAAATTATTCGCACATTACATTCCTTGACCATGACCTCTTACAATAACCATGATGATCTACAATGAGATCTTACATTTTATTTATACAAATCCTTGACAATAAACAATTAGGTCGGCTACCAGACAATAAACCAATTACATAATTACAAACCATGTCAGCCTTAAACCGAAACAAATAATATCCAACACATAAGACATCCCAGAAATACAACAATAGGTCCTATCCACACGTTACATAAATGTCGGTCCATAACCTAGATCAGCTGGGACCAAGTATAGGTCCACACACTTTAGCAATGATCTCCAAATGCCAAGTCTCGAACATGATCTCCAACAACATCCTAAAACTCCATCAGAAGTTGCACCAACACCAATTATGCAATGCATCAAAGATCTCCATCAAAATCTTTGTCGGTGAAACCCTCGACGAAACTAGAAACCAATCTTATAAGTAAGTAGGATAACATCCAATCACCAGACCAAATATGATTATGAGTATCATGACCAAGCAAATTCCATCACCAGATTATATCGGAGTCAACCAGATCATGTCGGCTCCAAGTTAACTAAAAACTACTCAACCTACCAGAACGAGAAGGGTACCGATAAAGTATCCAAATAGCTAGTGTTGACATCAATGACAAAACATCAATGCAACACATAATCAATTCCACCAAATGGCCAACAATCTCCCCATTTGGCATTGATGGAAACAGTAGATGTGAAAAACATCTAAGTACTAAGAAATGCCAAACAAGTCTCCCACTATGGAAGACAACCAACAGTCTCCTGCATATAGCTCTGAATATAAATGTCTCTCTCCCTTTGAATAATATCTATGTAAAATTTCTAAATTTCTTTTTCACATCACTATCTCTCCCCCTTTGAATAATATCTATGTAAAATTTCTAAATTTCTTTTTCACATCACTATCTCTCCCCCTTTGAATAATATCTATGTAAAATTTCTAAATTTCTTTTTCACATCACTATCTTTCCCCCTTTGACATCAATGCCAAAAATCTGACAGAGAAAAAAAAAAAAAAAGCCTCTAAATCTCAAAGCTGACCACTCCCCCTGAGCAGTAGCATCCCACATCAATGCCAGAATGAATAGCATCTTTGATAATGCTTATCAGACTGATGTCAAATTGCATTAATCAAGTCTCTGTCGGAGGGGCAGAAACCCCCAATCTGTCTCTCAGGTACTCCAATAATTCCTTGGATAGAGGTATAGTGAAAATATCTACAATCTGTTATGTAGTGTTTACACAAACCGGTTTAACTTCATTTTCTTCCACCTTCTCCTTCAAAAAGTTATACTTGATAGATATGTGCTTTGTCTTAGAGTGAAATACCAGAATATTTGATATATCAATAGTAGCAGAGTTATCAAAATGAATAACTATCGATGCATTACAATCCACCTTTATATCCTTCAACATTTGCTTCATCCATAAAACTTGTGTACAATTAGTAGCAGCAGTAACATACTCAGCTTCAATAGTAGATAAAGAAGTACATACCCGTTTCTTGCTGATCCATGAAACCAACTTCTTTCCAAGAAAGAAAGCTCCACCGAAAGTACTTTTCTGATCATCAACATCTCCAGCCCAATCAGTATCTGTATATGCACATAAAGTGAAATTATCATCTTTAGCATACCACAAACCATATTGTGATGTACCTTGCAAGTATCTAAAATCCCTTTTACTGCCATCTCATGATTTTCTCTAGGATCACTCTGAAATCTTGAAACAATACAAATGAAATTCATAATGTCAGGCCTAGTCTGAGTTAAATAAAGTAGACCTCCAATCATAGATTTGTATCTTGTAGGATTTATTAGTGTAGAAACATCTTTCCTTGTCAATTTGTCACTTGTAACCATAGGTGTACTTACCAGTTTAGAATCTCCCATACCAAATTTGTTCAACAATTCCTTAGCATACTTAGTTTGATAGATAAAAATACCTTTTTTCAGTCTGAGTAATTTGCAAACCTAAGAAAAATTTCATCTCACCAATCATAGGCATCTCAAATTCTTTCTCCATGTTCTTAGAAAATTCTATACATAATTTATCTTCACCTCCAAAAATAATGTCATCAACAATCAGTATATCATCATCAGTGATTTTATAATATAAATTACTATTAGCACTGCCCTTAGTAAAACCAAGCTTCAAAAGATATTTATCCAACCTTGCATACCAAGCTCTAGGTGCTTGTTTGAATCCATATAAAGCTTTCCTTAACCTGCAAACCATATCAATATCATTTGATAGTGAAAAACCATCAAGTTGCTCAATATAAACTTCCTCATCAAGATCCCCATTCAAGAATGCACATTTAACATCCATCTGATAAACCTTGTAGTTTTTATAAGCAGCATAGGCAAGAAATAATCTTACAGCTTCAATCCTAGCTACTGGTACAAACATTTCTCTATAATCAATTCATTCCTTCTGAGAATATCCTCTACAAACCAATCTAGCCTTATTCCTTATGAGTTGACCATCCTCATTCAATTTATTCCTAAAAATCCATTTAGTTCCAATAACATTTTTATTTTTAGGCTAGGGAACCAAATTCCATGTGTTATTTTTCTCAATCTGATCTAATTCTTCTTCCATATCTTTTCACCAAAATTCATTGTTATATGCTTCAATTACTAATATTGGTTCAACTTGTGAAATTAAACATACCTCATTAGTTTCCACTCATCATCACTTCATTTCTCTTATCCCCAATGATTTGATTTTCAAAATGATTCAATCTCACATACCTAGGAGTCTTCTGACTCTTTGTACCTCTTCCCTATTCTTCAGTTACTGCAAAAATTTTTGATGTTGCCAGAGTAAATAGTTCAACTCTCTATTTTGGTAAAGGTTCTACTGGTTCAGATATAATCATTTCCACTTTCGGTTCCTTCTCATAAATTCTTATTTGAATTTTTCTCAACTCATCTACTTTAACATTAGCACTCTCCACTATTTTCTGCAATCTCTTGTTATAACATCTATATGCTTTGCTTTCATTAGAATAACCAAGAAATATTCCTTCATCACTTCTAGGATCAAATTTACCAATAGTATCATCTCTCCTAATATAACATTTACTACCAAAAATTCTAAAATACTTAATTGTGGGTGTATTGCCAAACCATAATTCATAAGGTGTCTTACCGGTTTCTCCTTTGATTTGTACTCTATTGAAAGTATAAACCACTGTACTAACTGCTTCTCTCCAATAGATATGAGGTAGATTATCTTCCATCATCATTGTTCTAGTAGCATCCAAGATAGTTATGTTTTTCCTTTCCACAACTCCATTCTGCTAAGGTGTCCAGGGAGCAGAAAATTGTCTTCTTATACCATGCTTGTCACAAAAGTTATTAAACTCACCGGATGTGAATTCTCCACCATGATCTGATCTCAAACATTTAATCTTCAACCATGTCGTAGTTTCCACTTTAGCCTTAAATATTTTAAACTTTTTAAATGCTTCAGGTTTTTCTCTCAAAAAAGTAACCCACATCATTCTAGGATAATCATCAATGATTAGCATGAAATATCTATCACCATGAAAACTTTTAGGGCAACACAAATCAGTATGAAAAAGATCAAGAACATCATTTGATTTATCTTGTATACTCTAAAAAGAGGTTCTGACCTATTTACTCATTTGACATTCTTTACATACTGGATTATAGGGCTTCATAATCTTAGGTATATCTCTAACAGCCTTAGTTGAACTGATCTTCACAATGCAATCAAAATTCACATGACACTACCTTTTATTCCATAACCAACACTCATCAATCTGTGTAATCAAACATGTGTTCTCACCAGAGTTCAAATAAAATATGTTACCCTTTGTTTGCGTACCGGTTGCAATCTCCAAGCTAGATCTGTTAATAATTTTGCATTTTCATCCTTGAACTATAATTGAAATCTCTTATCTACCAAATGTCCTACACTCAAAAGATTATTCTTCAGACCTTCAACATAATAAACATTGCCAGTATTGTTCTTACCATCCAATGATATAGTTCCTTTTCCTTTAATCATACATGTCTTGTCATCTCCAAATCTAACTAGTCCACCATCAATTTCTTGCAAAGACAAAAAATTCCCTTTATCTCTAGTCATATGATGTGAACAACCATTGTCAATCACCCATTCATCCTTATCCTCAATTTTAGCAGCAAGTTCCTTGTCCTCGGGTACATTCTCTTCCAGTACTGGATCATCTTCCTTGATAGCCAAGAATACCCATTCTTTCACATTGTCAGATCCACTAGCAGAATCTTCTGTCAGTTCATCATTTGAATCAGTAATGCCTTCCTCATCGGTTATGTAGCATGATTTGTCTCTATTTTTCTTGAATCTATACTTGTTCTGATATCGAGGGTTAGGTTTAAATGATCTCTTAACTCTTTCTTCAAATTTTAAATTCCTTTCAGGACATCTAGATGCCAAATGACCAATCTTATTACATGCAAAACATTTGAAATGTGCTTTTCCTTCATACTTACTTCCTACCGGTCCTTTAGGTACTCTTCTAGCAAATAGTGCTTCAAGTTGCTCAAACTCATCTTCTTCTCTCTTCATATCTTCTAATTCTTTTGCATATAAATCTCTCCAATCTTGCTTACTGGTTGTAGATGTAGATGCATGAAAAACAGGTTCAGTTTTCAAAACTCCAGAAGGTCCAAATTCCTTAAGCTCAAAAGCAGAGAGTTTCCCAACCAATGTATCTATGTTGACTGATGTATTAGCCATTGTTATCAACTCATTCATTGCAGTAGCCTTCATTTTGTAAGCTAGTGGTAGGGCTCTCAGGACTTTACAAACAATTTCATCTTTGCTCAGAGTTCCACCACAACATTGAATTCCCATAACAATCTCATTTACCCTTTCCATGAATGTAGTAATCATTTTATCTTCTTCCATCTTCAGGTTTTCATATCTCACCCGGTAACCATCAAGTTTAGCAATCTTCACTATAGGGTCACCCTTATTAAGAGTCTACAATTTATCCCATATAGCCTTTCCAGATGATTTGTCGGTTAATTCCATTATTTGTTGATAAGAAAGTGCACACAAGAGGGCTTCTCTTGCTCTACAATCATTCTGAAGCTCCTTGTCCAGGTTAGCCAGAGGAGGATTGCTAGATCTCGGATTATAGGGTGTGACACCATTTTGTGTGATCTCCCAAATCTCCTTGCCAGGACATCTTAGATGAGTCTCCATCTAAATCTTCCATATTGTATAATTTATTCCTTCAAGCCTCGGTATATCCCTTCGAAAAATAGCTCCAGAAGAACTGGATGAACTTGAATTGTTAGTCGCCATAGGATCTTCCTCAAGTGGTTAAGATTTCTGCAGAGAGGACCAAAACTTTGATATCAATTGTTAGACAGTTCAAATAACTAGAAGACAACTGAGAGGGGGGGTGAATTGGTTGTCATAGATTACCATAAGCATTAACAATTTAAAACAACAATACCGAAACCTAAAACAATAATACCGGAATAGCAGTTAATACAATTATGTATAAACAATAAACACATAATAAATACTATCCACACAACACCAAGATTTGTATGTGAAAAACCCGATAAACGGAAAAACCATAGTGGGAAGCCTACCCACAGCCAGATAATACTTCTGCAATAAGTATGTGAATTTACAATGAAGGGGTCTGCACATGCAGGAAGACCAAAAGCCTAGAGCACACTGCTCATCACAAAAGGAGTCTCGCTGACTACATACAAATCTAGACTACAATCCAGAGAAGTGTTGAACTGCAAAAGATAGCATCTCCTATGCCTAAGTACAGTTCTGATTAAGCTCAATACCAGAGGACTAAATCCTCTTCTAGACCCAATTCAATCTCCAATGATTGACCAAATCCTTTGACTGAATAATATTACATTATTTGCACATTACTTTCCTTGAACATGACCTATTAAAATAACCATGATGATCTACAATGAGATCTTACATCTTATTTATACAAACCCTTGACCATAAACAATCAGGTTGGCTACCAGACAATAAACCAATTACATAATTACAAACCATGCCAGCCTTAGACTGAAACAAATAATATCCAACACATAAGACATCTCGAAAATACAACAATAGGTCCTATCCACACGTTACATAAATGTCGGTCCATAACCTAGATCAACCGGGACCAAGTATAGGTCCACACGCTTCAACAATGATCTCCAAATACCAAGTCTCAAACTTGATCACCAACAACATCTTGAAACTCCATCAGAAGCTACACCAACACCAATTATGCAATGCATCAAAAATCTCCACCAAAATCTATGTCGGTGAAACCATCGACGGAACCAGAAACCAATCTTCTAAGTAGGATAGCATCTAATCACCAGACCAAAACCAACTGACCACATATGAGTATGAGTATCATGAACAAGCCAATTTGATCACCAGATTATTCTGGAGTCAACCAGATCATACTGGATCCAAGTTAACCAAAAACTACTCAACCTACCAAGACCAAAAGGGTGTCGGTAAAGCATCCAAATAGCAAGTGTTGACATCAATGACAAAACATCAATGCAACACATAATCAATTCCACCAAATGGCCAACATGGGGGTCTCTGCCCTTTCGGTTGAGACTTAAGTGATGTTGATTGGCATCAGTCCAGTATGCATTATCAGAACTATCATTCATTTTGGATTGATGAGTTGATGCTACTACTCAGGGGGAGTAGTTAGCTGAGCGGTTCAGAGGATCTATGGTTTTTCTTTGATGTTTATGTCAGATTTCTAGAATTGATGTCAAAGGGGGAGAGATATGCATTTGAAAAATGGAGCTTAACAGAGATATTAGTCATAGGGGGAGTTTGGTCTATGGTTTGGTTATTTGGTTTATAACTTCATTGTTATATTATTTGTTGGATGTCTTCCATTGGGGCAGACTTGTTTGGCATTTCTTGGCACTTGGATGTTTTTCACATCTAGTGTTGCCATCAATGCTAAAGGGGGAGATTGTTGTCAATTTAGAGGAACTGATTATGTTTTGCATTGATGTTTTCCATTGATGTCAACACTAGCTTGTTTGGTTGTCTATCGGGTTCTGATAGAGTGGTTGGATTGTGATGTTGATCTGGAGACTATCTCTGGTATTTTCTGGTATGTTCAGATTGGTGGAATTAGTTTGGTCCGGTCATTCATGTGTGTGTCACATTGAGTTGGTTCAGGATTGGGTGATCTGGAAGATATCATATGTTTTCGTAAGCCTTTTGGTTACCGGTAGAGATTTGTTGAATATCTTTTGATGGACTCGATAAGTGGTGTTGGTGCAGCTTCTAGAAGGTTCTTGGGATGCTGATGGTTATAATGTTCATGTTCCAATTGATTGGTAGTGTTGCATTTTGTACCAGACCTAATGCTATTATGTTAGGTTATGGACTAGTTTATGTAACATGTTGGTGGATTCTCCTAATGCATTACCGGTTGGATTTATTGTTTGGTTAATGTTGTTTCAGTTTCAGGCTGACTTGTGTTATCATTAGTTTGTGGGTTTATGTAATGGATTTATTGTGTTTATCTTTTAGGTGGATGACCTAATTGTTTAGGTCTCGGGTTGGTATAAATATGATGTAAGATCTCTTTGTAGATCGTGGCATGTGGTCATGGGTTATGGGATTATCTGTGTGCGAATAAAGTTGTAATCATATGCAGAAGTTTTGGTCGATCATAGTTGATTGAATTGGGTTTGTGTAAGAGGTTTAAGACCTCTGGCATTGAGCTTAACCAAAACTGTACTCAAGCATATGAGATGCTATTCTTGTAGTTCATTCTTATTTCTGGATTGTAGTTCGAAGATATTTTGTAGTCAGTGAGGCTCCTTTGTGATGAGCAGTGCGCTCTAGGTTGTTGGCTTTGTTGCATGTGCATACCCCTTATTGCAATCACATACTTACTGCAGAAATATCATCTGACTGTGGGTAGGGTTTCCCACCATGGTTTTTCCCTTTACTGGGTTTTTCACATACAAATCTTGGTGTTATGTGTTGTGGATGTATGGTATTTGGTTTATGATTTATGTTTGTGCTTAATTGATATATCTGCTATTCCGGTATTTAGTTTATGCATTCCGATAAAAGGTTTTGTGTGCTTAAATTTTCATAATCTATTAACAACTGATTCACCTCCCCCCCTCTTAGTTGTTCATCGGTTATCCTAACAGTCTCAAAGTACTACTAGATAGAAATCTGCTTCCAAGTGCAAAATCTAAAGATTTGTTTTTTAACATTATTTGTTTGGAAAATAGAATAGATTGATTTCTTCTAGAAGTACTACTAGAAGAAAAGATGTATTAGATTTAATTCATTCAGATACTTGGTAATCTCCTGTAACATCTATTGGAGGTTAATCATATTTTGTTTCATTTATAGATGAATATTCCCACAAGGTGTGGATTTATCTTCCCAAGAAGAAGTCTAAGGTGCTTTCTTGTTTCAAGAGGTTTAGAGGTCTGGTATAAAATCAAAATGGTAAGACAAAAAAATATCTAAGAATAGATAACGAAGGAGAATTTTGTTCAGCAAAATTTAACCAGTTTTGTAGTGAGAATGGAATTGCAAGGCTATTGGTAGTTGCTAGGACACCACAAAAACAAATGGTGTTGTTGAACTCATGAACCATATAATTATGGAGCAAGCCAGATCCATGTTGAGTACTGCTGATTTGGAGAATTTTTTTTTGGGTGAGGTTGTTAGTACAACTTGTTTTTTTATCAATAGATATCCCACTACTACTCTTGATAATTAAATTCCTGAAGAAATATGGAAAGGTAAACTAGTTGATTATTCACTTGTCTATGTTTTTGGTTTTGATGTTTATGTACATATTTCTAAAGAGAATAGAAATACTCTGGACAAGAATTCCAAAAAATGTATTTTTCTTGGCTATGTAGAAGGTACAAAGGGGTACATGTTGTGGGATACTACTGCCCACAAGATTATTGCTAGCCAATATATTTGTTTTAATGAAAAATCATTGCAAAGTGGTGAAGTACAACAAAGTATAGAATTTATTCTAGTAGAGGTGGAAAAATGTAATGATAATCTAGATGTGCTAGATGAGGAACAACTAGATGAAGATCGCCCAGTTGAAGAACAACTAGATGAGCCTATTGGAACTATTAATTCCAATGAATTAATTGTCTCCATGGGTGTTTTATATAGTCATTTTTCATGAACCTTTCCATCAATCAAATCCTTACACTTTGACAACATGAAAAGCACCATTAGATCACTAATAATCGTTTTTGAAACTAGGGGTACTGGTTTGAGAAGGATGGTTTATTTATCTATTAAATGAGGTTATTATTATTACAAGTTCATTAATGAAAAAATAGAGATAATAAATGTGTTATATGTGGGTTAAATGGGCTCCCACAAGGGTAAAGATCATCATATAACCATGACAGGACCATCACACAAGCCTAGAGTCTCCATTACCACATACCTTGGTATTCATGAATCTCAATGGTATTGTGTGGAATCATCTACAATTGTTAAAATAAAAACACATTGCATAATGAACAGGTTCAACTATCATTTTAGCTAAAAAACCTCAAAATAAGTGAATTGGCAAGACCCTATTGCACTCACACCGATCGCACTATGGTCTCTCAAGGTCACAACACTAGACTTTTCAGAAGGACATGTTTAAGTCATACCGATAAGAGGTTGAACTATGGAAAGAAAATCACCATTTCTATCGGCATAAAGCATACCAACAAAGGGACAAGATGAATTATCAGTGGGAATACTTCCTTCGGTGTAAGCACAAATTAGTCACACCGACACTTCATGTCATACCAATGTACGACCATGAGGGATTTTTGGGAAGATCATTCTAATGGATGCAACATCGAAAAGATTGACAAGGTTGGAGCGCATGCACAAAGGTCATATCGACCACCAAAGGTGTACCAATGAATGATATGAGTGAGCATGTCGGCATGACTCGGGTCGATAAGAATGATGAGGGGAAGTATAAAGCATCGGATAGACTAATGTTGTTGGAATGAAACCATAGCGGTCACACCGAATTTGTAAAGGGAAGGATGTCAGAGGGATTTTGATCGATGAGTTTGATATCAACATGAGGCATGAAGTCAAAGTGACATACCAAGAGGATAACCCGATGATGAAAGATACGCAGATGAAATTGTACAAATATCTGTCGGCTTAAGTCATTTTGATGCAAGTCACAATGAAAAGACCAATAATCGACAGGATTGAATGCTATCGGAATGAGGTAATTAAGGACAAATCAAATAGGCAAGTCATCTCGATAACAAAAACAAAAAAGGTATTGGCTTGAATGTAATTTGTCTCCCCAAACATGGTAATACTAAAGATTTAAGTCATTGGCCAGACTTGTTCCAAGCGGAATGAAAAATGAAAAGGTGGCCCAACTTCGAGAGTCATACTGATAGGAGATAATGATAAATAATTACAGGCCCAGACAATATGCATCGGACCATCAACCAGAAACTCTTTTGTGACCATGACATCAATGATTCTATCGATGGCGTTTGATCATTGTGACTCCCAACGATGATCATAAGGATAGAGGATCAAGAAAGTAGGAGAGATCGGAAAGAGTCTACTTGATGAGAAAAGAACAATAAGGTGAAGGGTTACAAAATTAAATCAATATGACTAATAGTTATCAAACCAAGCCAACCAAGGTGACCAACTGGCATCCCTATAGGCGACACACTACTTAGGTTTTTATGATGTGTTGACATATAAAGTCACGCAAATAAAACAAAATTGTCAAATCAACCAAGTTATTCAAAATTCAAAATTTATTGAGCAGCAGTCGTTGAAGGTGACATTAATGATACATAGTTGAAATCCTCTGAAAGAGACAATTACAGACACAGAGAAAATTGACAAAGCACTACGAACAAGTGGAGATAGGGGATCAAGTTATAGCACTCAGATAATAACAAGTAAGCAATCAAGGCCTTTTCTTAACTCTGCAAAATTTGTTTTCAATCATTCTCTGTCACTCTTAAAATGGATAACCCTATGACATCGAAAGGAAAGAGGGCAAAGGGGGAAACCAGTTGAACTAAAGGGAAAAAACAAAAAATTTAGGAGGAAAAATCTCAAAAACAACCAAAAGTAGTTGATTCAAAAGCAAAGGTAGAAAAGAGGAAATTGGGTCAAGACTTGATTGATCAATTGCCTGGTTTAGAGAATAGGTATAGGAGAGCAGTCCAATTGAACCCCAGTATGAACAAATTTGAAGATAAATACCAGGGTGTGGGGGACATATGGACGGATATTAGGGGATTTGAATTATTCCTCTTCCATTATCGCAGAAGAACCAGACATGAACCCATCTGTAACCCATGGAGAATGAATTTAGGGAAGATAGTCGTCCCTAATGTGTTCATGTATGTAGACCTGGTCAAGCTTTTGTCTAAACATTATAATTCAGACCTTAAAGCTATCTGTGACCCACAAGGTAAACCATTTGTAAAATTATCCAAAAGTTCTATTGAGGAGGTTTTCGATTTTGAAGATATATGTGACCATCCAATTCTCTATGAGGAATTGAGCAGTGAATATTGGAGGTTGGACACCACTTACAAGGGGTGGAGATTACCATTATACCGATCGAGGGTTGATAATAATTTAGTACTATTGACGGATGATGAGGGGCCACCCTTTAATGTGGATTTGTTTGAGAAATACTTCAAATACACATATTATACTGTTGGATAGGTGTTAGGAGTTGGGGACTTGTGACACTTGAGCCTATGGTGATAGTTGTAGATGTTCAGATCCATTATCCTAGAAATTTTGATTATGTAGCATTGGTTCATAGATTAATTGAGACCCTTACAAAAGCTAAGAAGGATCTCTTTGATGCATCTCTTAGATATTACTCTGTTTTGATACATATGGTCTTGTACTTTGGATGTGAAAGGGTGATGTGGTCAGAAGAGTTTAAGATACAACAATTTGATCACGAAGGTCAGCCATTACCAATTCAGTTATGGATGTCCATTTGGGACAGTAGGTTTTCCAGGGCTAATTATGCCTATTTTCAAGAGTACTTTGTGAAGGTTATTTTTAGGATGTTCAACCATTCATGTGACTATTCCTTGTCAAATGAGATCAAGAAAGTTTTGAGGCCAAAGGATAATGGTGGCCCGAATATAGTAAAACATAACTGGGGAGATTGGTACTATAATTTAGATGCTACAATAATAAGGGTCTATGGCTTTGAGGACACTCCATTCATCCTGCCTAGAACTATGCTTGATAGACTAGCCTACTTGGAAATAGTGAGGTAACTAGATTATTCTAATGTTATAAAGTTAAGGTCCTATGAGAATTCATCCTTCATGCGTACAAAATTGTGTTTCAATGACTTCACTGTGCTTGCTAAGGAGAAGTATGACCAAATATTGGGCAAGCTACTACATTTCAACATGAACGGAGCCACACCAAGAAAGAATTTTGATACAGAGGGCTTCATTGGCAATGCTAAATGGTCACAAAAGTTGAGTGGGTACACCCACAATCCTTGCCTTGAAGAAGATGTGATGAGAAACTTGGATGAGGTCAAGGCCATTAGAGTTATTCAAGAGTATAATATGAACATAGAGGTCAGAATAAGAGAAATGCAAAGTGTAGAATTCCTCTCTTCTGCTAGTGAGGGTTCATCTAATGATGAGGATCAACCTCAATAACTTAACAAGATTCAAGTCTCTAGGGTTGATTCATATCAGCCAACAAATAGAGAATTAGAAGTTAGGGATTCTTAGGTAGATTCTCGACAGCTAGCTTATAGCTATTTTATTTCTGATGATCAATTTATTAAAACATGAGTTTGAATCTTTTTAATATCAATTAAAATAAAAATTGGTGAGAGGAACTATTGACAACATTATTGATAATAATTAAGGACTTCTTTTGGAGACCTTAAGAATGGACATAGAGCAAGAAATGAGTGCAATGACCCCTTAAAAGGGGAGGAAACTCTTGGGAGATGCAGGTGTACTAGTTTTTCCTAAATGGGATTTGAAGTCTACTTTGGTATTTGATAGTTTTCTACACAATAGTGGTGCAAAACACAAGTTGTGTCCAGAAGGGGTAACTCAAGTATTCATTGGATCGGGATACAACCCAAATGAGCATGCACTTCAGGTTTGGGCTCTGTATCCACCACACAAGAAGCCTCTAATCATGGATGCTGAGAAAACTTTCAGACATGTTATGACCTTCAAGGTGGGAGAGGCAGATCCTATAGCTATATTGATGTGAAAAACTTAAGGAGTTGTATACATTAGGGGGAGATATATATGTGTAAAACAGAGCTTTACAGAGATATCATTTACAGGGGGAGTTTGGTCTTTGTTTTAGGACTTCATTGCTATATATTTATGTGGGAGATTGTTGGTTGTCTTCCATTGGGGGAGACTTGTTTGGCATTTCTTGGTACTTAGATGTTTTTCACATCTAGTGTTGCCATCAATGCCAAAGGCGGAGATTGTTAGCTATTTGGAGGAATTGATTATGTGTTGCATTGATGTTTTGTCATTGATGTCAACACTAGCTATTTTGGATGCTTTACCAGCACTCTTCTGGTCCTGGTAGGATGTTTGGTTCTGGTTGGTTTAGATCTGGCATGATCCGGTATACTCCTGTATGATTTGGTTATGGAATTGGCTTAATAATTTTCATATTCAATCAGTTGGTCGGATGCTATCTTGTTTGCTTGGAAGCTTGGTTTGTGGTTCCAGCAAGGGTTTCACCAACAAAGCTATTGGACCCTTAAACTATTTTAAATTTTAGAGTTCCAGTTTTGATGCTCAGAAAAGGATTTCTAAATTCAATCATGTGCAATGCCTATAATCGAGTAGGGTTCTTTCATTTCCAACTCTCAGATACCAGGTTCGATGCGTCAAATTTCAGGTATGTATGTATTTGCAAATGCGAAAGGATTCTAGGTACGCCTTTTTGAATCACAATTTCTTGTCATATAAACATTATCTTGTCAATCTTATTATTTCTCTGTAATTTATGTATATCCAGGAGCTTTTGTTTCAAGTTTTGAGTTTTCACGATATCATTTAATAAGTTTTCTAGCAATGATCTAGATGCAGTTTACTCAATTTTTTCAATTGTGAGATAAAGTTTTAACAAAGTGCTTACGTTTGAACATTATTCAATTTTTCTTTCTTCACTCTTATATGAAATGAGTGAAATTTACAAAAATGAAAGTTGTCAACTTTGGTGATTAAAATATTAGCGCTCATGAATGCTCCTGGGAAACCGGTTGGCAAAACGTTTGTTGGTATATGAGACTATTCTCCTGTGCAATCTAATGAAAATCAAAGAAGTTCTGGCATGCTTTTTAATTGTTTTTTGACTGATCCTGGCGTAAAAATGCATCATAAAAAGTTTCAAATTTTCAAAATCGGAAGGCAACCCACCTAATATTTTGATGCCAAATATTTCCATTTTCAATTTTGGAAAGATCAGAGTTAATTTGATATATTAATTTAAAATTTTATGTTGCTTACGACTAGCTCTGACAGGCGAGTTTACAAAGCAAGTACCAAAATTTGGCGAGTTAATTGAAATTTGAAATAAAACTCATGTTTTATTTAAATTATCATAACTTTTGGCCAAGTTTCGTGGTAATCGGATGCCTGGTTAGTCGGCAATGAAATTACACTAGAATGAGCCGCAGGAAAAATTAAATTTTTTAGTTTTTTGCATAGTTTGAACTAGTTTGCAAAAGGAAATATTGAGTTTATCTATTGATGCTAATTATGTTGTTGATGTTGGGGCTATAGACGGATCTATTATTGCAAGATTTGGCTTTGGATCGGGTGCTAATGCAAAAGATGTCATCTGGCCTTGTTCTCGAGACCATGTCACATATGCCTAGCTTTACAAGTATTGGAGTGAACTCGCATCATCTTTTCAATAGGAGCTATTACGTATTGATAAACAACTCTGTTTGAACAATTACAAAGAGCCTATATTGTTCACGCTGCAATGGATTTCTCATATCCATCTGTTAATACCAACGACAATGGTGAAAAGTTGGCAAAATTGTATGATATATTACAAATGATTGGATCTAATACAGCAGAGGCACATGCATCAAAATCTGGGCTGGTTTAGGGTGCACAAAAGATATGCAGAGGCAAATTTCAATACTTTTGAGGTTGGATATAAGCTAAAATGGTGAAATTGTGAAGTTGTTTAAGGAAAAGCAATCATCTTTCACAACGAATTTGCTTCAAGGACAATGATTTTCAAATACTTCCATGGTCACCATGGCAAGCATGCAGCGCACTCAATCAAAGCCTCTTCACTCAGTTACCACGCTTTGGGAACAATCATGTTGGGTATTTTGGAGCAGACGTGAATCATCTAGGCAAGCGAGATGAAAGAAGCCTGTCAAATGTTGTTGTGATAATGAGGATCAATTGGCCATATACCAACTATTACGTCTTTAGAATTCGACAGTAGAAACACTGTCATGAAATAATTTCATAGCCGGGAGACGTGTAAAGAATTGCTACAGAAATATAAGGATCATAAGAAGAGGGATGTCTTATTGGGGCTGATATATTCATTTCCTCCAGTTAAAGAGATCTACAAAGTTGATGAGGATGGCAAAATCAATCCGTCACTCTAACCCTAAATGAGTCATTGGGCATCAGAGTAATAGAAAATTACCTATCCCGATGGAGAAATGTTATGCCGATGACATAGCATTAATGTTTCCTTTACTTTTCTTCTCATTGGGAGATTGGAACAACTAAAAATATGTTATCCCGATGGTAAGGAGTAGAAAATTATTTTTCCCATTGAGCATTGACATAACTAAAAATGTGCTACCCCGACATTGGAAAGCTACACCGATGGAAATCAAGTGGAGGATGTTACATGCAAAAGTAAATAGATTTTCCGAGGGAGTATTCCTTATCCAATCATAATATTTTGATATTCTATTTTGGATATAATGTTTATTATTTGCAAAAGTATTTTGAGGAAAATTTATTTATAACATATGATATAGTCATGATAATGTTTCAATGTTATTGCCTTCTAGAGAGTATAAAGAAGTATATTCTGTCAAGAAGGGAATTATGACAACATGACAACAGGAAGTATTTCTTACCTAAATTTAATATAACAATTTGATATTATGATTTGGGATATAGCTTTATCATTTGTAAAGGCATTCTGGAAAGTAACTCTATCTATTATATTTTGATGTAAATAATATCTTAATATTATTTATTACTTTTCACATAGTACTAAGGCATTCATTTTGTCAAAAAAGAAAAATGCATTTGACATACATAACTTGAGTGACCTTTAAATATTTAGCATGTCATCTTGTATTATTTTCATTTGAATTATCTTTTTTTTCCCTAAATCATTAAAATAAAAATATATACATTAGGGTGAAATTTATTATTTTTGAATATTGAAGCCAAAGGATGAATGTCTTATTTTATAAGTAATATTTTTTCAAAGGTTTAAAATACTTCGATACAAATGGATTATCTTAAAAAGTATTTATATAAATTATTAATATTACAAAAGCAAAACCTAATCAAGAGTGATATATGATTTACCAATGAATTTGATTGGTTTAATTTGTGTGGAGGATATTTTATCAAGGTGTTGTATTATAGAATAATTAAATCATTTTATTATATATTTTACCCTTTAAAATTCATTGAATCATTTATATTAGGGTAAATATTTTTTATTTTTCAGAAAGCATAATGTGAATATTATTGATTATTAAAGGATACATTTTTACCAAAAGGGGAAAATCATTATTTCATTTTCTATATTGTATTGTTTTTGATAAGGCAACATCTTGGTCAAAGGAAGTAATTACAGTTTATTTATAAATACCTTTTGACATATAGTAAAAGTAATGAATTATAGATAATTATCGAATAAATGATTTTTTTTTCTATAAATATGTTTACCCTAATTATTGAATTGAACACTTTTTATAATAGGGTAAATAATTATAATGTTTTTTAAGCATCAAAGTGTAATTATTGTTATTTTGAGAAAATGTACTTTTACCACAAACAAAGTGATGAAATTGCATTTATTAGAGATGAATATTAATGTTGTAATACAATCCTTTCATATGTATATTTTTTGTTTTATGTGTATAAATTGAATATTTTTATTAGGGTATATTATTCATATCATGTACTTAATGGTTTGATTTGTATTTGCAAGGGTATGTCCATGTGATAAAATATTTTCAACCTATTTTAGATTGCCCTAAAAGGTGAAAGAGTATTAGAAGTTTTTCCACGGATATCATTTTTACACAAGAAAGTATATGTTTTTATTTGCTATATAAAATCTTTTGCCTTATGTTATTTAATGAGAACTATTATTAGGGCAAATTATTACACGTATAAAATACTTTGATTTAAGTGAGTTATCCTAAAACAAGCAATTTACATAAAGGATTATTACCTAATCAAAGGTAAGATATAGTTAATGGTCAAATCAAAGGGATTTGATTGGTTTTTCTAATGTGCAGGAGATATTGAGAAGATGATGACCATTTGCCGAGGAATTGTATCAAGGCAGAGAATAAGAGATACATTATTAAAGCATCATTAGTATGAATATTTTAGGGTTTTGTTGTATTTATCTTTGTAAACCAAAGGGTGTGTCCTCTAGGAAGGCAACTGTTTGTAACTCCCTCCTGTGTGTGAAAGGGTGTGTCCTTTCATATGTGTCTGTTGATTTATATATTTAAAGGGAGTCAGTTTTATAGAGGAGGGAGATTTTTCATAGAACATCATGTTGTTGTAAGGAATGAAATTCATTTGTACTAGGTAAGTCTGTAGGAAGAAGAAGTACCATTTTGTGTAAGCAATTTGTAATGGAGTATCTGCAAGTGCAGCTTACATATGCAATCATTTCTTGAAGGTTAATATACAAGGTTCACTATTTCTTTTCCAAATATTGTGCACACTTTTGTGTTGATGATTATCTTTGTCCTCTTGATAAATCTGTGTATAGATTTGCTATGATGTAAATCACATGTTGTTGCATTAAGTGAAAGATTGAGTTCTTATTGTTTGTGTAACACATACTGAACCTTCATAGTTGATGAGAAATTGTCTCTTGAGTTGATAAGATATTCTGTCCACAAAGTGTCATATATATCCCTGGATAGAGGCACTGGTTTGTTATTGATTTTTCAAGGTTTTGATCTGTATGCATTCAAGGTCCTTGACAGAAAAACATTCTTCCCAAATCCTATATGAACTGATCTATGCATATGTCTTTTAGGTCCTGAAAGCAATCTCATTTTCAATATACATTCACAACCATTTATTTTCAAAGGCATTCACTTAAAGCACATAATAAAGCATAATTGCAGAACAATCATGTGCCAGTTTTGCATTTGCTAACCATAAAGCTTAAATCCACTTTATATAACTCTTTTTGTGCTTGAGAGGGAGAGGTATACCCACTTAGGTTCAGTGGAGCCTTACGTGCAGAGGGATTTGGTCTTCGACCATCCCTATTCGTTGGCCAAAGCTAGTTGGATTAGTTGAGGATTTGACAAACCCTTAAGTTTTCCAATCTATGGTTTTGGGCACCAACAGATTGGCGACTATGCTAGGGAGGAATTATTAAGAATCTATTGGGGAGTTAAATTGAAGATATTGGTAAAATATAATCTACAATCTTTGGTGATAGATCATTGAATTAGTAACCAGTTGAGAGTTCCCCATCTGAGTCCCACAACCAACAGATTGGTGACTCTGCTGGGGAGTTGTCATACATAGTTTGACATTCACCTAGAAGCTCTGGTATTTTTTCATTGAAGATTTGATAAGTTTTGTTTTCCCCATCCGAGTCACACAACAGATTGGCGACTCTGCTGGGGAGTTGTTCAGAAGAAGTTTTCAGAATCTTTGGTAGTTTGTTTCAGACTCTACTGGAGGGAGGATCCCAAAAGATCGATTTTAGTTGGTAATATTTTTCTCTTAGGAGGTGGCGACTCTATATTAACAGTTTTTTCAGTTGGTGACTCTACTAAGGGAGGAAACTCGAAGGGAAATGAGAATTCTTCCCTTTGATAGTAATAGGAAATCTATTACAAAATGTCTCAAAATTGGTTGAGTAAACTATTATTTCCAATGGACAATAAGCCATTGGACCTTAGAAGATTTTCATGTGAGATTGATGATATATTTTTACATTTTGCGCAAGTTATACCAAAATTTTATGGTGAACATAATGAATTAGTAGAGTGGCATTTAAAAATATTCTATTTGTTTATAGAAAACCATGACATTGATGATGAAGGACAGGTAATGATGCTATTTGCTAGAACATTGAAAGATAGGGCAAGAGAGGAGTACGATTCATTACCCACACATCGCCTTTCATCATGGAGGGATTTCGAGCAATTGTTTTTTCATATGTTTCATGATGCAGGTGAGGAAGAGGATGACATCTGCTATGAGCTTGATGGAAACCAGATTTACACTATGGAGGAAGAATCTTGCATTTCTCCTCTGGATATATTTCTTGACATAGAGAAACAAGAAGAAGAATTTGCAACACAATTATGTGTGAGGATGTTCAGTATATACACAAAAATACCTTCAAACATAAAGCTCTCATTGTCAGAAAAATGCAGGAGTTGGGGATTTATCATGATCCCCAGGTAAGGCTTCTACTTGAAATTATATATGAAAGCATGTTAGAGGAAGAATATAGTGATGATCCATTTTCAAATAGTGAAGAAACTATGGATTTAAATATCGAATAATCCATACGCGTAGAAGAAAATATAAATAATAAAGAGGAAACATTTCTTAGTACAGAAGAAATTTCTTATCTGTTAGAAAAGGAATATGAAAGGTATGTTCAAAAAAATGGTCCATTTTTTTTTCAAATAAAGAAAACTAATGGATTAGGGCACATTCAGGGTGTGTTTGATGAAGTAAAATATGATTCCCAGGGAGATAATATATCAGAGGAAAAAATCAGCGAGGATAGTATTCTTGTGGACAAAACAAATGATGATTCTCAGAGTAATGAGAAAAAGAGACACAGTGATGAGTGTAATAGAGGATGTATGCGTAAAATTATTTTTGAAAATTTTCTAAGTTTTCAGTATCATGGAACTCCACAGGAATGTAAGGAAATAGTGTCTACATGTGAATCATTTTTTAGTCCCTCTTGTGAAATAAATGTTTGCCATCTAGGATGTGGAGACAAAATGGATTTACATTCATTATACACACATGATGAAATCTCAGAGGAAGATGAGGAGAAGTCTCTAAAGCTTAAAATATCTTTTTCTCTATTTTGTGACACATGTTTGCATACGGTTCATGCAGAGGGGGATGTTGCAGTAGATAGCATAAATGAGGATATTGTTCTTGAAGATAAAGCACATAATAGCTCTCATGAAAGTATGTATCATAATAATCCTTTAAATAATAAATTATATGAAGGCTCACATCAAGGCATGCCTATATTTTTTCATTTGGTGCAGTTAGAGGTAAGCAAGTTTGATCATAGTTTTTCAGAAATGGAAACCATAGAGGAAAATATGGTAATAATAAATGTTGATATGACCAAAAGGAATAGTATATTTTCACAGAATGCTTCCAAAAATAATGTTTGTCCAAAAGCATCATATGAGAAAAGGGAAGGAGAAAATGCATTTGGAGATGACCTAAATTTTTTAAATCAACTATATGATGAGAGTGAAATAATAATATATGATGACTTATCTCACAAAAATATTTTTGAAAATCACTTTCATGTTAAATCGTTATGTGAAAGAAATAGGGTGTTTTGGGACATAATGTCAATAAGAAAAATACAATTTGGCACGAAGAATAATTATAAATTTTTTGGGGACCCACTTTGCATATTTCGGATATAAATATTTCAAAAGGTTATAAGAAATATTTACCAATTTTTTTTCACCCAAGGAATGTTGCACAGTCCGAAAATACATTGCATGGTGAAAAGAGTATTCTAATTTATAATATTGAGGTTCTTTGTGAAAATTACACTCAGGAAAAGATTATATATGGTGAAAATGATTTAAATTTTTTAAAAGACGAGGCATATGACAACATATTAGGGTTTTCAAACGAGCATGAAGTGCATTGGAGAAATAATTGCAAAGTTAGAAGTCCAGAAACCAAAGGTGATCAAGGATGTGGTAACCAAGAAATATTAATGGAATACATTGCATCTCATAGGTACATATTATTATAGGAACAGAATCAGGTATTTGATAGAGGGAAGAGAAAATGTTAATTTGTGGGGGCCTAGGGCTACCTGAGATTCAGAGGAGAACCTACAGAAGGGGTGTTGTCTAATGGTCTGCTTTTCCAGAGATAACTGGGATCTCGCTATGCTCACAGGGAGCATACGTCCCCAAAAAAAGCCACTGTTGGAACCTTAAAATTTTCAAATTTTAGAGTTTTGGTTTTGATGCACGGAAAAAGATTTCTAAATTCAATCATGTGCAATGCCTATAATCGAGTACGGTTCTTTCATTTCCAACTCTCAGATACCAGGTTCGATGCGTCGAGTTTCAGGTATGTATGTAGTTGCAAATGCGAAAGGATTCTAGCTACGCCTTTTTGAATCACAATTTCTTGTCAGATAAACATTATCTTGTCAAGTGTATTATTTCTTTGCATTTTGTGTATATCCAAGACCTTTCGTTTCAAGTTTTGAGTTTTCACGATATCATTTAATAAGTTTTCTAACAATGAACCAGATGCAGTTTACTCAATTTTTTCAATTGTGAGATAAAATTTTAACAAAGTGCTTACGTTTGAACATTATTCAATTTGTCTTTCTTAACTCTTGTATGAAATGAGTGAAATTTACAAAAATGAAAGTTGTCAATTTTGGCGATTAAAATATTAGCGCTCATGAATGATCCTAGGAAACCGGTTGGTGAAACATTTGTTGGTATATGAGACTATTCTCCTATGCGATCTAATGAAAATCAGAGAAGCTCTGGCATGCTTTTTAATTGTTTTTTGACTGATCCTGGCGTAAAAATGCATCATAAAAAACTTTCAAATTTTCAAAATTGGAAGGCAACCCACCTAATATTTTGATGCCAAATGTTTCCATTTTCAATTTTGGAAAGATTGGAGTTCAGTTGATATATTAATTTAAAATTTTATGTTGCTTACGACTAGCTCTGACAGGCCAGTTTACAAAGCACGTACCAAAATTTGGCGAGTTAATTGAAATTTGAAATAAAACCCATGTTTTATTTAAATTATCATAACTTTTGGCCAAGTTTCGTGGTAATTGGATGCCTAGTTAGTCGGCACTGAAATTACACCAGAATGAGCCACAGGAAAAATTAATTTTTTTAGTTTTTTGCATAGTTTGAAGCAGTTTGCAAAAGGAAATATTGAGTTTATCTATTGATGCTAATTATGTTGTTGATGCTAGGGCTATAGATGGATCAATTGTTGCAGGATTTGGCTTTGGATTGGGCACTAATGCAAAATACGTCATCTGGCCTTGTTCTCGAGACCATGTCACATATGCCTAGCTTTATAAGTATTGAAGCGAACTCTCATAATCTTTTGAATATGAACTATTACTTATTGATAAACAACTCTGTTTGAACAATTGTGAAGAGCCTATATTGTTCACGCTACAATGGATTTCTCATATCCATCTGTTAATACCAACAACAATGGTGAAAAGCTGATAGAATTTTATGATATATTACGAATGATTGGATCTAATACAACAAGGCACAGGCATCAAAATCTGGGCTGGTTTAGGGTGCACAAAAGATATGTAGAGGCAAATTTCGATGCTTTTGAGGTTGGATATAAGCAAAAAAAGCAAAATTGTGAAGTTGTATAAGGAAAAGCGATCATCTTTCACAGCGAATTTGCTTCAAGGACAGCGATTTTCAAATACTGCCAAGGTCACCATGGCAAGCATGCAACACTCAATCAAAGCCTCTTCACTCAGTTACCATGCTTTGGGAACAATCATTTTGGGTATTTTGGAGCAGACGTGAATCATCTAGGCAAGCAAGATGAAAGAAGCTTGTCAATTGTTGTTGTGATAATGAGCATCAACTGGCCATATACCAACTGTTACGTCTTTAGAATTCGATAGTAGAAACATTGTCACTTAATAATTTCATAGCCGAGGGACATGTGTAATGAATTGCTGTAGAAATATAAGGATAATAAGAAGAGGGATGTCTTATAGGGGCTGATATATTCATTTCCTCCAGTTAAAGAGATCTACAAAGTTGACAAGGATGGAGAAATCAATCTGTCACCCTAACCCTAAATGAGTCATCGGGCATTGGAGTAATAGAAAATTACCTATCCCAATGGAGAAATGTTATGCCGATGACATAGCATTAATGTTTCATTTACTTTTCTTCTCGTCGGGAGATTGGAACAACTAAAAATATGTTATCCCGATGGTAAGGAGTAGAAAATTATTTTTCCATCGAGCATCGACATAACTAAAATTGTGCTAACCCGACATTGGAAAGCTACACCGATGGAAATCAAGTGGAGGATGTTACACGCAAAAGTAAATAGATTTTCCGAGGGAGTATTCCTTATCCAATCATAATATTTTGATATTCTATTTTGGATATAATGTTTATTATTTGCAAAAGTATTTTGAGGAAAATTTATTTATAACATATGATATAGTCATGATAATGTTTCAATGTTATTGCCTTCTAGAGAGTACAAAGAAGTATATTCTGTCAAGAAGAGAATTATGACAACACGACAACAGGAAGTATTTCTTACCTAAATTTAATATAACAATCTAATATTATGATTTGGGATATAGCTTTATCATTTGTAAAGGCATTCTGGAAAGTAACTCTATCTATTATATTTTGATGTAAATAATATTTTAATATTATTTATTACTTTTCAGATAGTACTAAGGCGTTCATTTTGTCAAAAAAGAAAAAATGCATTTGGCATATGTAACTTGAGTGACCTTTAAATATTTAGCATGTCATCTTGTATTATTTTCATTTGAATGATCTTTTTTTTCCCTAATTCATTAAAATAAAAATATAAACAATAAGGTGAAATTTATTATTTTTGAATATTGAAGCCAAAGGATGAATGTCTTATTTTATAAGTAATATTTTTTCAAAGGTTTAAAATACTTAGATACAAATGGATTATCTTAAAAAGTATTTATATAAATTATTAATATTACAAAAGCAAAACCTAATCAAGAGTGATATATGATTTACCAGTGAATTTGATTGGTTTAATTTGTGTGGAGGATATTTTATCAAGGTGTTGTATTATAGAATAATTAAATCATTTTATTATATATTTTACCCTTTAAAATTCATTGAATCATTTATATTAGGGTAAATATTTTTTATTTTTCAGAAAGCATAATGTGAATATTATTGATTACTAAAGGATACATTTTTACCAAAAGGGGAAAATGATTATTTCATTTTCTATATTGTATTGTTTTTTATAAGGCAATATCTTGGTCAAAGGAATTAATTACAGTTTATTTATAAATACCTTTTGACATATAGTAAAAGTAATGAATTATAGATAATTATCGAATAAATGATTTTTTTTTCTATAAATATGTTTACCCTAATTATTGAATTGAACACTTTTTACATTAGGGTAAATAATTATAATGTTTTTTAAGCATCAAAGTATAATTATTGTTATTTTGAGAAAATGTACTTTACCACAAACAAAGTGATGAAATTGCATTTATTAGAGATGAATATTAATGTTGTAATGCACCTTTCATATGCATATTTTTTGCTTTAGGTGTATAAATTGAATATTTTTATCAGGGTATATTATTCATATCATGTACTTAATGGTTTGATTTGTATTTGCAAGGGTATGTCCATGTGATAAAATATTTTCAACCTATTTTAGATTGCCCTAAAAGGTGAAAGAGTATTAGAAGTTTTTCCACGGATATCATTTTTACACAGGGAAGTTTATGCTTTTATTTCCTATATAAAATCTTTTACCTTATGTTATTTAATGAGAACTATTATTAGGGCAAATTATTACAAGTATAAAATACTTTGATTTAAGTGAATTATCCTAAAACAAGTATTTTACATAAAGGATTATTACCTAATCAAAGGTAAGATATAGTTAATGGTCAAATCAAAGGGATTTGATTGGTTTTTCTAATGTGCAGGAGATATTGAGAAGATGATGACCATTTGCTGAGGAATTGTATCAAGGTGGAGAATAAGAGATACATTATTAAAGCATCATTCGTATGAATATTTTAGGGTTTTCTTGTAATTATCTTTGTAAACCAAAGGGTGTGTCCTTTGGGAAGGCAACTATTTGTATCTCCCTCCTGTGTGTGAAAGGGCGTGTCCTTTCATATGCGCCTGGTGATTTATATATTTAAAGTGAGTCAGTATTATAAAGGAGGGAGATTTTTCATAGAACATCATGATGGTGTAAGGACTGAAATTCATTTGTACTAGGGAAGTTTGTAGGAAGAAGAAGTACTATTTTGTGTAAGAAATTTGTAATGGAGTATCTGTAAGTGCAGCTTATGTATTCAATCATTTCTTGAAGGTTAATATACAAGGTCCATTGTTTCTTTTCCACATATTGTGCACACTTTTGTGGTGATGATTATCTTTGTCCTCTTGATAAATCTATGTATAGATTTGCTATGATGTGAATCACATGTTGTTGCATTAAGTGAAAGATTGAGTTCTTATTGTTTGTGTAACACATACTGAACCTTCATAGTTGATGAGAAATTGTCTCTTGAGTTGATAAGATATTTTATCCATAAAGTGTCATATATTGGTTTGTTATTGTTTTTTCAAGGTTTTGATATGTACGCATTCAAGGTCCTTGACAGAAAAACATTCTTCCCAAATCCTATATGAACTGATCTATGCATATGTCTTTTAGGTCCTGAAAGCAATCTCATTTTCAATATACATTCACAACCATTTATTTTCAAAGGCATTCACTTAAAGCACATAATAAAGCATAATTGCAGAACAATCATGTGCCAGTTTTGCATTTGCTAACCATAAAGCTTAAATCCACTTTATATAACTCTTTTCGTGCTTGAGAGGGAGAGGTATACCCACTTAGGTTCAGTGGAGCCTTACGTGCAGAGGGATTTGGTCTTCGACCATCCCTATTCGTTGGCCAAAGCTAGTTGGATTAGTTGAGGATTTGACAAACCCTTAAGTTTTCCAATCTATGGTTTCGGGCACCAACAAGAGCTTTGATGAAGATCTTTGATGATATGCATAAGTGGTCTTGGTGCAACTTCTGGTGGAGATTCAAGATGTTGATGGTGATCATGTTCGAGACTTAGTTTATTGGGATCATTGCTTTAACGTGTGGACCTATATTGGGTCCCGGTTGATCTAGGTTATGGATCGGCTTAATGTAACATGTGGATTGGACCTCTTGATGTGTTTCTGAGATGTCTTATGGGTTGGATATTATTTGTTTGGTCTAAGGCCGACATGTTTTGTAATTATGTAATTGTTTTATTGTCTTGTGGCTGACCTAATTTGTTATGGTCGAGGGTTTGTATATATATGATGTAAGATCTCATTGTAGATCATCATGATCATAGGAAAGAGATATGGATATGTAGTGTGCGAATAATGTAATATCATTTAGATAGAGGATTCGGTTGATCATTGGAGATTGAATTGGGTTTATGTAAGAGGATTTAGTCCTTCGGTGTTGATCTTAACCGGAATTGTACTCAGGCATAGGAGATGCTATCTTTGCAATTCATTCATTCTTTTGGAGTGTAGTCTTGATTTCTATGTAGTCAGTGAGATTCCTTTTGTGATGAGCAGTGTGCTCTAGGCTATTGGCCTTCTTGCAAGTGCATGCCCCTCAATTGTAATTCACATACTTACTGCATAAGTATTATCTGATTGTGGATAGGTTTGCCACCGTGGTTTTTCCCTTTACCGGGTTTTCCATGTATAAATCTTGGTGTCGTGTGGATGGTATTTATTCTCTAATTGTTGTTTATGCTTAATTGATTTATTTGTTATTTTGGTATTTGGTTTAAGCATTCTAGTATTAATGTTTTGGGTTTTGGTATTAAAGTTTTAATTGCTAATTGTTCCGGTAATCTGAGACAACTAATTCACCCCCCCACCCTCACAGTTGTCTTCTGGTTATTTGAACTATCTAACAGTTATAACCTTGAAGGTGGGAGAGGCAGATCCTATAGCTATTGCCGATTTGGGAATCAACATAGCGAGGTTGAATAAGGCTCAAACTCATCTTATTATGAAGGAAATGATGCTCTCAGAGCTAGGAATGAGAGGTTTGTTAGGGAAATTGAGCTCTTGAAGGATCAGTTGAATATAACAGGGTAGACACCTTTGTTAACACTAGGAGAAAGTTCACAGCCCAAGGATAAAAGAAGTCAATTAAAAGAAGAGAACCAACAGTTAAGAAGTCAATTGACTAATGCTAAATCTGATGTTATGTTAGTATTCATTCAAAAAAGGATCAAAGCTATGATGATATGGATAGACAAGTGTTTGAATACATGCTCAAAAAAAATCTTGCTATCATAGAGCATGAGAAGTTGGATAACTAGTTGGAAGAAGTACTTGATGAAATTCAAGAAAGAAGTGACCCAAACCCAATTGCCATCAAAGAAATTGAGGAATTAATAGAAGCTCACAATAAATTTGTAGAGAAACTCATGGGGGAATCAGAGTTTTTTACCTCAATCACAAGGCATGGGATACCCTCTCTTATAACTAAGGATGGGAGATTGAAGGAGAAAATAGTGTGGGTACAAGAGTGCTAGAAATATCTACGTGATGCAATAAAGGCAACTCAAAAGAAAGACTCAACACAACCAGCAATTATGTAGAAAAGATGTTCGTTGTAGAGATCTTCATCAGAGGCATCACTGAAGATTGTAATACAAATTTGAGCCAAGGATATGTCGATCACTTAACCAAAGTTCATTTATGTTTAGTTGGGCATCAAAGCATTTAGTTACCATATGTTTAGTTTAATCTTAAAAGACTCTTTGAAGGGGTTGTTGGCATATGTGTAGAGAATGATGACATTATGATATTGTATGTTGTCATTGATGTCAATATGCTGAAGTATGAACCGATATGGTGTAGTAAGCAAACTGGCAAGAGAACCGGTATGATGATGTAAACCGGTATTTGTGAAAAAGTGAAGCAGTATGTTTGTTCAAGGTGAACCAGTATGTTGGAATAAGAACCGGTAAATGGAAGTTTTGTATTGGGGTTTCATGACTACCGGTTGGTAGTCTCAGCTTCAGGGTTTCCGGTTGATGCATTCCAAGCTTGTGTGATTCAACCGATGACATCTTGTGATGAGTTAGCATTGTATGAAGACCAGATAAGTGTTGCCACATCAACCTTGTGTGTGTGAAGAATTTCCTTGAGGATCTTGCATGGAGAGTGATCCTATCTACCTCAGGAATGTGTGAAGTCTCTGTAAATACTGGAGAGCACATGATGAGTTATCAGCTTCCTGGAGTGGCAAAGAATGAATGTTGGAGAACATCTTGAGATCTATTCAAGACTGTTGTATTCGATGCAGTGTGATTAACGGTCAGGATTGAACCGACTGGATTGTAAAACCTAAATGTTTAGGGTTTAGGGTTTATGCTACCGACCTATCTATTTCCTATAAGGTCGATGTTGTTTTTCATTTTGAATTTGTTGGCAAATGGTATGTGTGTATCCCAGTGAGCGATACTTGATTCTTGCCAGACCGGAGAAGTGTGTTGATACCTGCAGAGTGTGATTGCAGAAGAAAAGGAGCTTAAGTGGATCTGCCTTGGCCTTGAGTAATGTTATCAGATCAGTGTATTACCTATTGACCTCTAACCATTTCAACAGTTGGAAAATCCCTTAACCGGGTAGCTTTAACATGCTTTTGTGTAAATCCTTTAACAGGGTGACTCAATTCAATGAGTTCTTCAAATCCTCTTGCGAGGTAACCTTTAACAGGGTTCTAATCTTTAACTAGGTATTTAGCCATCCCTTAACCGGGTGGTCCCTAGCAGGATTGGTTCCTAGTAGAACCTATTGTAATAGTCTTTAACCAGACTAGGCTCCTAACAAAGAGGACTTCAAAAGAGTTCCAGAATAGCTTGTGGGTATTCATCCCCATCGTGGTTTTTCCTAGTTGGGTTTCCACGTGAAAAATCAGTGTGTCATGTATGATGCTTTTCATATGATGGGTTAGTGCTTTATGTCAAACTAGTAAAATATGTTGAACTAAGTAGTCATTATATTTCTAATGATAGATTACTTGTTTGTGCATAAGGGTGAAGTGGAAATGTGGTATTAGGTTATATGGAAAGCTAAGGGTTGCCGGTTTAAGTCTTTCACATTCTTACTGTTTTTTACCATTAGTAATCTCATTTAGACCGGTGTTAGTGCTTTCAGTCAAAGTGCAGTGTTTGCAATCAAACTAGTTCAGGAAAAGTGTTTTTGCCTGTATTGATTCACCCCCCCACCTCTTAGTACCAGTTTGGTACTAACTATTCATCATTAATTCTTCAATTGGTATTAGAGCATCTTCTAGGTCCTCTGTGTTGTAAGCCTAACCGCTTGAGGAAAAGATCCTACTCTAATGATGAAGAGGGAAGGTCCAAAGTTCAATAGAGACAACTTTAAAATATGGAAGGACATAATGAAAATATACATTAAAAGAATGGGTGCTCAACACTGGAGCTATGTTGAGAATGCTTATGTTATCCCTACCGGTACTCTCACCGATGATCAAAAGAGAGAGATTCAAGAGAATGGGCATGTGAAACAAGCTAAGGAAGAGAGCCTTAGGGGAAAGTTTGAAGACATGCGGATGGTTGAAGGAGAGACCATTCAACAATATGGAATAAGAATCAAAACTATTGTTGGAGACATCAAGAGTGCAGGTGGTATAATAAATGATTCCACTATTGTTAGCAAAGTCTTGAGATACTTATTACCAGTCTATGCAATAAGGGTTGCTACTATTTAGGAATTGAGGTCTATAGACAAGACAAAGGTATCCCTAGACTCCATCATTGCTAAGTTGACAGCTTATGAGCTAAATAATTATGATGGCAATATTCAGAAGACTAAATCAGCCTTTAGAGCATCTACTACACCATCTAGAAAGGGCAAAGAAGCTAGTACCAGTGGTGAACCAAGACAAAGTAGAGAAATGGATGATGAGGAGATCTCAATGGAATTTGAAGCTCTTCTTGCCAAGAGACTTCCTAAAGGAACTGGTAAATACAGAGGTAAGCTCCCATTGAAATGCTTTTCTTGCAATAGGATAGGACATATTGATGTAAACTATCCTAATGGTGATAATAAGGACAAACTGGAAAGGTTCAAGAAGTTCAAAGGAGGAAACCGAAGAAATTGTTTTGTAGTGGTTGATGAAGGTGTCACTGATGAGGAATCAGAAGATGAAGATAGTGAAGACATTGTGTTTGTAGCAGTTAAGGAAGATGTGTCAAACAAGAAGGCTCTTCCCTCCCGCTTTGATAATTCCAATGAGTGTATTATTGATAGTGGTTGTTCTCACCATATGACTGGTAACCGAAGTAATTTTCTATCTCTGGAAGAGTTTGATGGTGGTGTGGTTCATTTTGGTAATGATGCACCATGTATGGTAAAAGGCAGAGGGTCCATCTCTCTAAATGGAAAAAGAAGTGCTGACAATGTGTATTGGGTAGAAGGTCTCAGACATAACCTTTTGAGTGTTGCCCAGCTGAATGATAATGGACTCACTCTGGAATTCAGAAATGGAATGTGTAAAATAAAAGGTAAGAGTGGTGAACTGATGGCCATTGGTATGCAGACCAAAGGTAACCTATTTAAGTTGAATACAAATATCAGTACATGTCTAATGGCTAAGTTTGATGATAGCTGGATGTGGCATAGAAGACTTTGTCATGTAAACTTTGATAATATTGTGAAGGCCAGTAAGATCAAGGCAGTTAGAGGATTGCCTATGTTGAGCAAATCAGAAAATCCTTTGTGCAAAGAATGTCAACTGGGGAAAATGTCTTCCTCAACCTTCAAAGGTAAATCTTTCACTGCAGACAATTTACTTTATCTTGTGCATACTGATTTGTATGGTCCTATGAAAACTAGGAGTGTGCAGGGAGATAGGTATTTTATTATTCTTATTGATGATTTCTCAAGATGATGTGGGTCACATTCTTGAAGGACAAGTCTGAAGCCTTTGGAAAGTTCAAAGCCTTCAGAGCACTGGTTGAAAAAGAAAGTGGTAAGAGGATCAAGTGCCTAAGAACTGATCAAGGAGGAGAATTCACTTCCGGTGAATTCAACAAGTACTATGAAGAGAATGACATCAAGAGGCAAATGTCTGCCCTCAGACTCCATAGCAGAATGGCCTAGCAGAGAGAAACAACCAGACTATAGTTGAAGCAACCAGAACAATGTTGATCCAAGGAAAAGTTGCTCACACTTTCTGGAGAGAAGCGATGAGCACTACAATCTACACAATGAACCGGGTACTCATCAAAAAGGGTAAGAATAAAACACCTTATGAGTATTAGACTGGTAAGACACCAGTGGTAAGCTAGTTTAGAGTGTTTGGTAGCAAATGTTATATCAAGAGGAGTGAACATCAAAGAAATTTTTATGCTAAATGTGATGAGGGAATATTCCTAGGGTACTCCACAAAGAGAAAAGCTCTTAAATGTTTCAACAATAGGACTCAGAGAATTGTTGAAAGCATCAATGTTAGAGTTGATGAAACCTATGAGAAACCTGAGGAAACCGACAGTGAGAAAGTTGGATATGAATCGGTAGTAACCTTCTGGGAACCCGTTGCAAAATAGCCTAGCACCAGTAATAGTGCTCCTACACCAGTAGATGCTGATGCTGATGAAGATGAGGATGAAGAAAAACAATAGGAAACAACTAAGATCATTCCTAGGTATGTAAAGATGAATCATGATCCAAAGCAGATCATAGGAGACAAGGATGCATGAATTCTTACAAGAAGAAATGTTAGAGAAAATTCTTGTATGATCTCTAAATTTGAGACTAAAACATTCAAAGAGGCTCATAAAGATGAAGACTAGATCAAGGCAATGGAAGAGGAACTTGACCAGATAGAAAAGAATGGTACATGGTCTTTGGTACCCAGACCTAAGCATAAGAATGTCATAGGCACCAAATGGGTTTTCAGAAATAACCTGAATGAAGATGGCATAGTAGTTAGAAACAAAGCTAGATTGGTATGCAAAGGATATGCTCAAGAAGAAGGAGAAGACTATGGAGAAACCTTTGCTCCTATAGCCAGATTGGAAGGATTTCGTATGCTTCTTGCATATGCAGCATTCAAGGGATTTAAAGTATATCAAATGGATGTAAAATTTGGATTCCTGAATGGAATACTAGAAGAGGAGGTGTATATAGAGCAACTAGATGGGTTTGCCCTATCAGAAGATAGTGACATGGTGTGTAGGCTACATAAAGCCTTGTATGGACTAAAGCAGGCACCTAGAGCATGGTATGAATGCTTGCACTCCCATCTTGTGAAGATTGGATTTGAGAGAACAAGTGAAGATAGCAATATCTATTTGAAGTCAGAAGGAGATCAGATTCTAATCTGTGAGGTATTTGTTGATGACATAATTTTTGGAGGAGATGACAAGATGAGTCACAATTTTGCAGATGAGATGAAAAAGGAGTTTGAGATGTCACTTATAGGGGAGATTAAGCTCTTCATTGGACTACAGATTCAACAAATGAAAGATGGAATCTTTATCACTCAGTCCAAGTATGTCAAAGAGGTGTTGAAGACTTTTGGCATGGAAGACAGCAAACCGGTTGGTACACCGATGGTGACCGGTTGTAAATTATCCAAAGAGGATGACTTAGGGTTGGTAAATGAGAAGGAATACCAATCAATGATTGGTAAATTACACTATGTAGTACATAGAAGACTGGACATTGCACATGTAGTGGCCATTACTGCACGGTTCCAGAAAAGCCCAAGAGAATCCCACTTGGTAGCAATCAAGTGGATTCTGAGATATCTGAAGGGAACTATTGACTATGGATTATGGTATCCATACAGTAATGATTTCAACCTGAAAGTGTTTACAGATGCTAACTGGGCTGGTAATGTGGACGATCGGAAGAGCACAACCGGTGGTGCATTCTTTCTTGGTGGTAGACTAGTCTCATGGATGAGTAAGAAGAAGAGTTGTATCTCTCAGTCTACAACAAAAGTGGAGTATGTTGCAGCACTTATGAACTGCACCTAGACAATTTGGATGAAGCATGTATTAAATGGCTTCAAAGTTCCTGTATCTGAACCAATAAGTATATTTTGTGACAACACAAGTGCAATTAACATCTCCAAGAACCCGGTTTTACATGCTAGAACCAAGCACTTTGAGCTCAAGTATCACTTCTTGAGGGAAAAGGTTCAGAACAAAGAAGTTGTATTGGAACATGTTTCCAGTAGGGAGCAGTTAGTAGACCTATTCACCAAGCCTCTACCGAAGGCTACCTTTACCTATTTGAGAGGTGAATTAAGGGTGCTACCCCTTCAAGAGGTGAACTAAAGGTGTGTGCTCCACATCAGTCAGATCTTACATTGATATATCTTTTTCAAGATTGATGTGTTGAAGGATGCTACTCCTTAGGGGGAGTAGCATAATGGAACATAGATGTGCTTGCCACCACTTTGGCATTGTTGTCAAAGGGGGAGAAGATGTGACGCAGATAAGATATCTGCAGTATTGGGGAGAAGATGTGAAGTAGAAGCAGCAAGATATCTTTGTATATTGCCATCAATTACAAAGGAGGAGATTGTTGGCATATGTGTAGAGCATGATGACATGATGATATTGTATGTTGTCATTGATGTCAATATGCTGAAGTATGAGCCAGTATGGTGTAGTAAGAAAACTGGCAAGAGAACCGGTATGATGATGTAAACCGGTATTTGTGAAAAAGTGAAGTGGTATGTTTGTTCAAGGTGAACCGGTATGTTGGAATAAGAACCGGCAAATGGAAGTTTTGTATTGGGGTTTCATGACTACCGGTTGGTAGTCTCAGCTTCAGGGTTTCTAGTTGATGCATTCCAAGCTTGTGCGATTCAACTGATCACATATTATGATGAGTTAGCATTGTATGAAGACCAAATAAGTGTTTCCATGTTAGCCTTGTGTGTCTGAATAATTTCCTTGAGGATCTTGCATGGAGAGTGATCCTATCTACCTCGGGAATGTGCGAAGTCTCTGTAAACGGTGGAGAGTGTGTGATGAGTTATCAGCTTCCTGGAGCGGCAAAGAATGAATATTAGAGAATACCTTGAGATCTATTCAATACTGTTATATTCGATGCAGTGTGATTAATGGTCAGGATTGAACCAACTAGATTGTAAAACCTAAATGTTTAGGGTTTAGGGTTTATGCTATCGACCTATCTGTTTCCTATAAGGTCAATGATGTTTTTCATTTTGAAGTTGTTGGCAAATGGTATGTGTGTATCCCAGTTAGCGATACTTGATTCTTGCCAGACCAGAGAAGTGTGTTGATACCTGCAGAGTGTGATTGCAGAAGAAAAGGAGCTTAAGTGGATCTTCCTTGGCATTGAGTGTTGTTATCATATCAGTGTATTACCTGTTGACCTCTAACCATTTCAACAGTTGGAAAATATCTTAACCAGGTAGCTTTAACAGGCTTTTGTGTAAATCCTTTAACAGGGTGACTCAATTCAATGAGTTCTTCAAATCCTCTTGTGAGGTAACCTTTAACAGGGTTCTAACCTTTAACCAGGTATTTAGCCATCCCTTAACTAGGTAATCCCTAGCATGATCGGTTCCTAGAAGAACCTATTATAATAGTCTTTAAACGAACTAGGCTCCTAATAGAGTGGACTTCAAAAGAGTTCCATAACAGCTTGTGGGTATTCATCCCCATCGTGGTTTTTCCCAGTTGGGTTTCCACGTGAAAAATCAGTGTGTCATGTGTGATGCCTTTCATATGATGGTTTAGTGCTTTATGTCAAACTGGTAAAATATGTTGAACTAAGTAGTCATTATATTTCTGATGATAGATTACTTGTTTGTGCATAAGGGTGAAGTGGAAATGTGGTATTAGGTTATATGGAAAGCTAAGGGTTTCCGGTTTAAGTCTTTCACATTCTTACTGTGTTTTACTAGTAGTAATCTGGTTTAGACCGGTGTTAGTGCTTTCAGTCAAAGTGCAGTGTTTGTAGTCAAACCGGTTCAAGAAAAGTGTTTTTGCCTGTACTGATTCATCCCCCCCCTCTCAATACCGGTTTGGTACTAACTGTTCATCATTCATTCATCAAGGGCTTGACCCCTCGGTTTCCTATAAGTATGTAATATGTTCATTTTCAAAAATCAATAGAAGACAATCTTTTTACTCTACAAATTGTATTCCTAGTGGATTGTCTAAGTGTTTTCAATTCAAATGTGCTAAAGGAAATCTTTTATTCTAGATATCATTTCTCTTGTGATTATTACTTAAAGCAAGTAATTGTTACCTTAAATTTCCTTACAAAAAACTATTCATTGTTGTAGCAGTTACAAAAAAAAGGTTCATTCGAGACCTTCTTATCCTTATGATTCATATCTTGTTGGTCTTTTCGAGTTAAAGTTAAATTCAGTTAGACTAAGTGTTTTAACAAGAAAATAGTGTAGTAGTATTGGAGGTTGGAATAGTTGACAGATCCATTTGAGCAGTGGATTTAAAAAATTCTCTCACAAGAGTTATACGTGAAATTCTAGGAATTAGTGACTTTGTAGCCCAAGAGGAGGGAAGACACTGATCAGTTATCAAATCATACTTACTATTACTCAAAACTTACATTTTCAATTTCAATTCAAGTATATAAGTAGGATATAAGTGTAGTAAGTAAGAACTAATAAAAGTTAGAAGAAGCTAAAGAATATTTTTCTCAGAAGCAATTGCCACTTGGAGATAAACATCAGAATCAAAATATAGTGTAAATTATAATCTGCTATAAAAAAGCATCAGCCTGAAGAAGTTAGTTGGTGAATAGGTACACCCACCTAGGTCTTGCAGAGCCTAAAGTGTAGGGAGTAAGTAATCCCAAGGTATGACTCTGTCACTTGGCCAAGTCAATTGGGAGGTTTGAAGATAGGATTTGGCATAACCTTAGAACTTTCCAATCTATTGATTTGGGAACCAACAGATTGGCGACTCTACTAGAGAAAATAAAAAATAATACAATCATGAATTTTGTTGGAGAAAATAAAAAAATAATGCAATCACGGATGCTACTGGGAAAAAGTCTTAGAAGAAAATAAATAATTCCTCTTGAAGAGAGGTGGTGACTCTGATATAAAAAAATATAATTGTATGGCAGAAGGTCTTTAAGACAAGGACATCCTATCAAACAATTGGAGTTAAATCAGAAAAGAAATAAAATTGATCAAGGGAGAAAAAATCCACTAGATAACTAGATGGGGCCTAGAAATGCATTCCTTGATGAAGGATACAGTTATAATAATATTGAAAATAAATCTACTCCAAACCTGCCCTTCAACACATAAGAAAATATATTTGCAACTGGTGGAGGAGGGAAAGACATGGATCTAATTGTTGTTGATAAAGAATGTAAATAGAGGAATAAAGTCTATTCACAAGGAAAATTCAATACTCCTCTTGGTTTCTCTCTTGGAACCTCTACTTCAAATTCAAGGGATGCCTGAAAGAGTTCTACAAGTTTAGGAAACTGAAATAAATTGTCAAGGCGGTTTTAGGGTTTAGTAAAGCAGCTTATGGACACATTAGTTGAAATGAAGAATCAGGGGATGGCACAAGAAGCCTTGGATGCTTGTGCCAAGTTAGGCATAAAAATTGATGAAGATGATTTGACTCATGACTTATAGAGATATAACAGAGATAGTGTAAGAGTAATTCAACCCCAAAGGCCCCCTCAAGGAGGAGATTTTGTACCTAAAACAAATGGTGGAAGACAAAATTTCAGAACGTATGGAAACCCTTTGTATCAAGGACATAACCAAAATATCCTCAATGCAACCCATACAATCAAAACCCCCCTCAATGCAATTTATGCAATCAACCCTGCCCTTAACAACAATATAATCCATATAGCTAGTTTGCCCAAAATTCATAGTTCCAACCATATTATAACCAAGAACCTCCTTTCACTTATCCCTACGGTAACATAAACAAAGGCCAATACTATGGAAGTAAATTTCAAACAAATGTAAGGGAGAATGCTTTAGGATTTATGAATACTAATCAGTACAAGTAATTTAATTTCTTAGGAGTCATAGGTTACCCACACCCTATCTCTAATGGCTTGAGAACTACTTGTTAAGGCTCAAATTTGCACCCTACTAAACTACAAGTTTAGTAATTTGGCCTAACATGGGATTCACTTCTGCATGTGGGCAATGTGCAAATTGAAATGAAACCTCCGGTTCCTAGGCCGGCTCCTATTGGATAAATCGCCTATTTGCTCTTCTAACAACTGAAAACTTGGTAGGAAAAGGGAAGAGAAAAGGAAAACAATAAAAATAAACTAAGTAACTAGGTGATTCACCAAACTTTGAGGGAAACTAAAATGATAATGACAGGTCTCTTATTGCAAAAATTTCTATTTTAGTGGGTAACACTTTTGTTCTATATAGGCCTGCATAAATGTTTCACAGAAAGGTCCTAGACTGAGCAATCAAGGAAAATATATATTCACATGAAAGCTCCATGTTCTTGTGGACACAAACTGCAACCTGCAAACAAAATACACTTCTGCAACTAGGCTCTTGATGAGACAAAATAACAAGGAATAATACAATTCACTGGTTACCTCTATCAATCATGCTATGAACACAAAGATACAGAAAGAAAAGAAGGCTTGAAAAAGAAACTTAATAAAACCTTGCTCCAAAAGATGTTGTCATCATATATTCAGTCTCCAAGATTGAGTTACAGAAATTATACAAGAAAATATGCTAAGGACAAAATGTTGTCACAAGAGCCTTCTCTGCATAATCAGAACTAACTCCAAAATGAAGTGTCTTCAGGCACTAAGTACAAAAAAACCCCAACTGATTTGGGTCGGATGCAAGAAAAATGCCTCAAAAAGAGGAGTCTAGAAGACACCAAAGAGGGCTATAAACCTGGAAAAGTCTTCCTTAATAAATAATCAACCCAAAAGAGCACTAAAAACAGCCTCAAAACAATTAACCAAGTAATAAAAGCTCCCCAAAATGGTGGAAAAGTCCAACTTCGACCCTTTACCTAAAATTGCTCCAACCTCCCTAGATTTGCTCCATTTGGTTTCAAACAACCTCATGTTCCTATAAAGACGCTCTTGTCTCCAAAAATATCTCAACTCCTTTTGAATTCTTCCCAAGTGGTTATGAGTGATCCTATATGCTCTCCTTATGTCTCCAAACTGAAAAGACTTCTTCTTCAAAACTAAGTCAAAAGACTTAGTCTCCTTCTTGCATATGAGTATACCTTTTACATTTCGAATAATAATATTTAATTACAATTTATAATTGCATTGTAATTAAATACTTTTTTTTTACAAAGAAACACCAGCTTTTGAAATAAGAATGAAAACAAAAATATAATAAAAATAAAACATATTTGATATTTTAATAAACATCCATTTATCGAATATGTTTGATTTTTATTATATTGCATATTTAATAAGCCCAGCGGACTTGAGGGAGAATATAAAATATGACAAAGGATTTTTATAACCCTAAAGTTTTACATTCCCATCGCATTTTTCCATTTTGCAAAGTGCGAATAGCGAAGAAAGTTCTGGAGGGTTTGGTGCCGCCTTCAACAAACAGTGCTGGGCTTTCTGAGTCTGCAAATCTTTTCCTCTACAGGTATGCTCGCACCACATTTACCAGGAAACTTAGTGTGTTCGTTTTTTTTGTTTTTTTTTACATTTTTACCATATATATTGTTTCCTCCTCCTTCACGCTGTGGCTTAAGAACAAATGCTTCTGGCATTGTGATTGCATCCTGTATAATTTTTTGCATTGGAATGCAAGCTCCATAATCCAGCAAAGCATTTCCGAAGTTTGAGTGCATCATCTTTATTATTGATAAATCTCTCAGTATAACAGTGTCAACAAATGAGGGAGACTCACCCAAAAGAGAGGAACTATTGTCATCCTTGATAACCAATGTATGATTAGAAGAAAGTTTATGTACACATGTATTGAACCTTTCAAGAACATTGGGTTTAGCCAGCTCCTGCTGAACCTTTTTTTTTTTTCGAGCCAGCAAGATGATATGAAATTGATGGGCATTTGATGGCAGAAGACATCTCCAACATCAGTAAACACACAGGACCATTCCGCCTGCCATTGCATACATTGGAAGATTGCTGCAAAACTTCAACGAGGGCATCAAATCCCCTTAACATTCTTCAATGGCCAGAGAATTAGACATACAAGTCTGATCTGAAGCTTAATTTCTAAAAATAGTCAAGTTTAGTGGGATACTCTTTAAAAAAACAAAAAATCCTAATTCACTGGCCCTTTCCTTCTCAAATGTCTCAAAATACTGGTAGATAATGGTTACAGCAAGAAGAATTCCTGTCCCAGAACCAATAGCACCCATAAAATCGGCCATGACAGTAAGAGCACCGATGCAAATGCCACCAAAAGCTGCAGCTGTTGGTATGTAACGATTCAGCTCCTTCTGGAGATTAGACTCTCTGTGGCCTGGCATAACCATTTGTTGTTCCTTAAGCTGTTTTGCCACATCTCTGGCAGAGGAACCTGATACTTCAATCCATGTCTTTGAAAAGAGTGCGCATGCTGTCAGCATAAAAGTCAAATAGAAAAGAGCATGGAAAGGATTTGCTGCCATCTCTGCCAATCTGGCAGGTGGAGTGATGTAATAGACAAGGCCACCAACGGTAACAGACTGGCCACTTGAAGAATACTCGGATTCTTTCCACTTTCCAAGAAAATTAATAAGAAAGTTTCCACTGTACCTTCTGTAGAGCAACTGAGAAATGAAATACAAATTTGAAACCAGGGCTGACTGCAGAATGATTGGCATGTTAAATGTGTAAAATAACTTAATAGGATATGATCCTTGCTGGCCACGTGCATTCTTTGATCTCACAGGCAAAACAACCCGAAAGCCTTGGAAGTATATCACAATGAGAAAAACCAAAACTGTTGCAAGTAGATTGGTCACATTTGGAAGGTTCTGCCGGTAAAAAGCCTCTCTGAGTGCTCGGACCTTGTCTGTTCGGGTTATCAACAAATGGAACAATGCGATGACAGCTCCCTCAAACTCAGCACCTCGTCCACTATTAATTGTTGTGGGACTAAATGCCTTCCATATGATATTCTCACATATGTTAGTTGCAATGAATAAGGAAATGCCAGAGCCCAAGCCATATCCTTTCTGGAGCAACTCGTCCAAACATATCACAATTATACCAGCAAAAAAAAAGTTGGACAATAATAAGGATGGCATTGCCAGCTC
Organism: Cryptomeria japonica; assembly: GCF_030272615.1. Lineage (NCBI taxonomy): Eukaryota > Viridiplantae > Streptophyta > Pinopsida > Cupressales > Cupressaceae > Cryptomeria > Cryptomeria japonica. The sequence goes on from NC_081412.1 coordinate 331,049,286, forward strand.
CAAGGTCACTGACGTCACCATACATTCCTGAAAGCACGTATGCAACTGCTTCACCAATTGTGATAAGTACACCAAGTAACTTCTGCGCACCATTCAATAGTGCACGATCTTTTTGAACACTATTGTCCACCTCAATTATCTTAGATCCTGCCAAAAGCTGCATCACTAGGCCTGAAGTGACAATAGGGGTAATACCAAGCTCCATAACAGTTCCACGATTAGAGGTCAGAATTACACGCATCCAATAGAATGGATCTGCACCTGTAGCTGAATGTATACCATACAGAGGCAACTGACTGCATACCGCTTTGTGTTGAAAGATTGTAATTTGTGTCCTTAGCTTTGACCCGAATATTTGTTGGCCCCGCTCGTCGCCCCGCTCTCATAGTAACCATTTAGAGTGAGGATAAGTTTGAATAACGTAGCTTTTCCAACAAGAACATAAATGACTCCAAATCGGATGTACCAGCGAAACTCCCTTATATAAACTTTAGCTTCACTGCAGAGTAGAGCCAGCATAATACACCAAGTGACACCTTCGACTAGCAAACTTACAACCTTTTGATGAGATTGTGTTTTATCCTTATTAAATTTCTGACTTTGGCACATGCTGTGATTGATCTTATGTAGAAATGAAGTTCGAGCACGAGCTCGTGACACTCATTTCATTACCAGTTGATTCTGATTTCATTGAAGTTCACTGTTCGAACATGCATTTAAAACTCAAATACTCTGTTTCTTTACCAACTTGCTGCATTGAATTGTTTATCTTCATGATGTGGTATTGACCCTTTTATAAATACTGTAAGGTTTCACATTGAAATAATATGTCCCTTAAAACAGTTTATTCATTAATATCTTCTTTTATGCATATCATGGATAGTAAAGTAAAAGGTTTCATATTTAAAACAAACATGTCCCTTTGATACTTCAGTTGGTTTCTTCATCATTCCACTTGATATTCTGAGATTAGTTACTCTAAAGGGTATGTCGGGCTCATACCCGAAGGGAGCCTCGATCAGGGGCACATGCCAATTAGAGTAACTAATTATCTGCACATGAAACAAACACATTAGCATAAACATTTCTTTTTCCTGAAGCAGTGATTTGTCTTTATCTTTCCCGCCCTTTCAAATCAGAAATATGATAGGCTATAATAAATGATATGTTGTAGGATAACCTTTCATTGCTTAGATCGGTTGGATCTAACACCTCTTCTTTTTGTGCAGGGAAGTAGGAGTTTTTTAAAGTCTGAAGATCGAGAAAACATTCATAAGGGCAACGGGGCAGCCTATAACCAGTCAAAGCAACCCAAGGCAATGACTGGTTATCCTCACACTCGTTATTTAATTCTATCCTTTTTTGTTTTGGATATGTAGGAAAGATAGAAATGCTAAGCTCACGGCTTGTGTGAGGTTTTAAGAGGCTCAGTGTATATAAATATGCTTCAGATGCATGAACTCAATTTGTAATCTATCATTGTTCAATACAAATGAAAATATCCTCTTTTCCCTCTTTTTTCAACACTGCGATGTATCTTTATGTAAATGCAATCATTCGATAAATATGCATCCTCTGGCTAAAATTACATGGGCAATGAAATTTTAGATAACAATTTGGCGACTTCTACTGTATGTATGCCTGCTATACAGGACCCAGTAGCCTTAGAAATCCATTGGGCAGTGAGTCTTCTAGGAACAACTCTGGACTAGGGCAAATAGCTGAGATAAAATAGTGTAAAATAGAATTTTGAGTGCAGATTTATGGCTCTAGATAGCTTGGCTCCCCTATCCTGAGGGATAGGTGTACATTCATAATCTTATATTGGACTATTTTGTCTCAGTTATCTATCAGATTTGAATATTTAACAGCAACTTGTGTCAAAACACTTATTGAAAACAGGGAAACTAAAAGTTAGCTAGACATTACAGATACTAATAATAGGCAAGGTAGTATTAGGTGAGTGGGCTGGGTAATGAAGTTCTTCATGATGTATGCATGTTAAGTATACTCCAGCATATAGAATGCAGGATTTGATTACACAACCCCCTTAGTTGATATGAGCCTACTAGTATTAGTATTTCTACTGCCTAGTCAACTGCAAACTGTGCAACAGCACTTAGGAACACCAAAACTGAAAGCAAATAGTGCAGCAGCACTTTATTCCTCCACTAATCTATTACTTATAAAATAGGACAGACCTCAAAACAAGGTTTGAGGTAAATACCGTTTACCGGTAATGGCAGATTTTCCCCTTCCAGCGTGGCCAGCTGAAAAGCATTGTGTTCCTTGCATTCTGTTATAACAAACGGACCTCCCCAAAACGAATCAAACTTGGTGTGTTTGCCTGGTCTGCTCTTGAGCTCATCCCACTTGAGTACAACATCTCCCACATTGAATTCCCTGGCTCTAGCTTTCCTATCAAAACTCTTCTTCACCTGCAACTATTGAAACTCCATTGTTTGTCCCGCTTTTCTCCTACTTTCCTCCAATTCCATTAATTGTGCATAACGCACTTGCATAGGATCTTCTTCTTCAAATAACACCATCTGAGCGGCCATATCTAGTGCTGGAAATTCTGTTTCTATTGATAACCTTGCTTCCTTCCCATAAACCAACTGATAAGGTGAGTTTCCAATAATTTGCTTTGGTGTGATTCTGTCCACCCACAAGGCTGCCTTCAGCTTTGAATGCCAATCACACTGATTTTCTTGTAAAGTCCATTTGATGATTCTGATTAAGTTCTTATTTGTGGACTCTGCCAATCCGTTGCCTTGAGGATAATAATTGGAGCTAGTATTGAGATATATGTTGTGTTTAATAGCCCAATCAGTCACCCTTAAGCCTACAAAAGCGAGTGCATTGTCGGACACTATGGAGTCGGGAACTCCAAACCTGTTCACAATATCATCATAAAAATTAAGAACAGCTATCTCATTAGCATCCTTCAGTGCTGCAGCCTCAGTCCATCTAGTAAAATAATCGGTTGCAGTAATGATCCACCGGTGGCCTGCACTTGACGGTGGGTTAATAGGACCAATGAAATCAACACCCCACCTGTCAAAAGGTTGTTCTGCTTTTATAGGATGTAACGGTAATGCTGGCAGCCGTTCTTTCCCTGCAAACATAACACACTTTACACACTTCCTTACATATGCATGACAGTCCTTGAAAACATCTGGCCAATAGTAACCAGCCCTTAGGATTTTATATGCAGTAGTCCTGGGAGAGAAATGACCTCCCGAATGGCCATCATGGAATTCATGCAAGATTTTTGTAATCTGATTTGAATCAATACATCGAAGGAGGACACCATTGTGATCTTTCCTATACAATATATCATTAATCAAGACAAAAGGGACTGATTGTAACCGATAGTACCTTCTTTTTGCCTTATCTAGGTTTGCTGGACACTCACTAGTCTTTAGAAAGTGAACCATATCCTGCAACCAGCTTGATGTACTGTTATCATCAGCAATCAAATCAATCACCAAAGCTGTTTCTACTCCTTCTTTTCTTGAAATTTCATTTGTAACAATCTGTTCACACAAGCCTCTTCCTCTGACCAATTTAGTGACCTGGATGTCTAAGTCATACTCCATAACCCGTGTTATCCAACCAGCTCTTTTCTCATTGAGATCTTTACTGAGGAGAAACTCTTTTACACTTGGATGAGCAACCTTCAGGTGTACCTTGTTATGAGACAACAAGTGCCGAAACTTTTTAAGGCTCTTTACAACAGCAAGGACATGCTTTTCAACAAAGCTATACCTCTGCTCATAATCTTCCAATCTTTTGCTAAAAAATGCAATAGGCTGTTCCAATCCTTCTGTGTTTTTCTGGACCAACATTGCAGAAATAGCCTCATAACCACCATATGCATACAAAATGAAATCTTTGCTAAAGTCTGGATTTACTAGAGCAGGTGCTGTTGCAAGTGATTCCTTGATAGTTTGAAAATTTAACTTTGCTTCTTTTGTCCAGTGGAAAACAGCATTTTTCTTCAACATGGCTGTAAGTGGTTTCAATAAATCTGCAATATTAGGCAAGAAACGCCTAACAAAATTAATCCTCCCAATGAAAGATTGTAATCCCTTCTTATGATGCGGCAGGGGTATCTCCAAGATTGCTGCTATTCTTTCCGGATCCACTGTGACACCTTGCTTAGAAACAACATAACCCAACAAGTTTCCTTCATGAACAGCAAACATGCATTTCTTAGGGTTGAGTGAAACACCAAACTCCTTGCAGCACTCAAAAATCTGCCTTAAGTGCCCAAGATGATCTACGACTTTCTTAGAATAAACTGTGATATCATCAAGATAAACCAAAACAAACTGGTACATCAGATTACTAAATGCCATATCCATGGCTTTCTGGAATGTTGCCCCTGCATTGGATAAACCAAAAGGCATTCTTTTGTAGGCCATGGTACCCCATTTAGTGGTAAAAGCTGTTTTATACTGGTCTTCATTTCTGACCAGAATTTGGTTATATCCCGAATAACCATCTAGAAGTGAGAATCTTTCCGAGCTAGCCACATTCTGCAATATTTGTTCCATTGAAGGAAGAGGATGCCTATCCTTCAAGGATGCTCTATTCAGGTCCCTAAAATCAACACATAATCTAAGCTCTCCATTCTTTTTCCTAACAGGTACAAGATTGGACACCCAGCTAGTGTGTTTGATGGGAAAGATAATGCCACTTTCAATCAGCCTAAAAACTTCCTTTTGCATTAATGGCTCTATCTTTGGGTTGATAGGACGCTGCCTTTGTCTCACTGGTTTAGCATTTGGTTCTAACTCGATGGTATGCTGTGCTAATTCAGGATTGAAACCTTTCAAATCAGCATATTCCCATGCAAAAATGTCTGCAAATTCTTGAAAAAGCTGAACATATGACTCCTTTTCAGTAGAGGAATTCACTTTACCTATCTTTAAGCTCTTCCCAGGTGCAACCTCCAACTCTTCATAATGCTCTTGCGAAACCACCAAACTGGTCTTATTCTTTTTAGCTTGATCATCTGAATTAAAAATTGACTCCAAGGTAACAAGACCCTTGGGCAATTTATTTGACTTCAATTGAATGACTTGATCCTCATATTGTTGCTGAATTCTATTCTGATTTGAGGCAGCGAACATATCTTCCTCCAGTAGGAATTGTAAAATTTGTTCATCCGACTCAAACACTTGCCAATTAATATTATTATCCGGAATTGAGGGCCGGATAATAATCTTGATATGCTGCTGATCACAGGTCCCTGTCATACTGTTTGGTATATCATATTGGGCTCCAACTGCAGCTAACCGATCAGCATGCTGATTTCTACTTCTTGGAACAACTATAATGTTAAATGCATCAAAAACTTCAATGGAATCCCAAACCCTGAGCTTGTATGCTTTTAAAGTATCATTTTTTACTGCATTCAAACCTCTAACTTGGTTAACAATTAGCTCACTATCACCGTGCACCTTCAGGTTTTTAATTCCACGTTTTCTTGCCCACTCTAAACCTTGAATCAGCCCTTCATACTCTGCTGTATTATTGGTACAGGCAAAACCAAACTTGAAAGCTGCATAATATTTTTCACCCTTAGGTGAAACAAGCATAACTCCACCTCCTGAACCATTCCTGCTTCGTGACCCGTCAAAAAACATCTCCCAAACATCATTCTGGGATTCAATATTAGCTTCTTGTCCTTTAACCAGATTAGGTATAATTAAACCAGCTTCTTGAAACATATAATTTCCCAAACCAGCATCCACAAGGATGCTAGTTTCATCTTCCAAAACATTCTTTGCTGCCCATTCATCTAACAGGACATCCGGTATTTCACTGACCTGAGTTACAGGCTCATGAACAACTGCATACTCATCATGCTCAAAAATCATACAATTAGCATTAATGATGTTAGGCGTATAAGGCTCTATATGATTCTTAGACAACAGTTCAGATTTGATAGTCACTTTGGTTCCATATCTAGTTCGGAACAGCATGTGTGACCAATCGGATGATAAATATCCTCCTATTTTGGCAGTAAATTCTCTTGACAAACACAGGGCAAAATATGGGGGCAGATCTATGACATAAATATCTTGAGATATAGAGAAATTAGGACAAGCATGTAAGGTTAAACTAGCATCTTTGATAAAGCCTATAGTCCTAACAGCCGAACCATCAAGCTGTACTACGCCTTTCTCTAATAAATCATATTTTAGACCAAGTTGATCAGCAATCTTTTTAGGCATAACAGAGCATGTAGCTCCGCTATCCACCATGCAATTGTGTACCAAATTATCACCAATAATAAGAGAAACGTAAAACGGAGGAGGTTTCACGCTCTTACCTTGGACTGAAGTTGCTTCTTTATTGCTGTTCCCCTTTTCATCATTGTGAACAACAGTATTAGTCAACACAGCCTCCTTACCAGCATCAGCAAATGTCACCTTTGGAGGATTTTCTTCATTCAATGCCTTCTTCAAACTATTGACTTGTCCAGGAATAGCTAAAGAATCCCACATGCTCATGGTAACATTCATCTTTTTCATGGTGTCCACAATGCTGTAAGGTACAGCTGAGTGTACTTTCTGTTGTGTCTTGACAACAGACGTATCCGCATCCTTTTGAAACTGCTCCTTAGCTGCTGCAACAGGTACTTTCTTCAGAATGCTTGGTATTTGCATTGTTTTGAATGACGATTCTTCGGTTGCAGGCCCTTTACCTTTCTCTGATGTTTGGCCTATGTCAAGAGCTCTTTTCTTAGCTCGAGTATTGGCTGCAATCGGTGAATCGCCATTCATACCATTAAATTCTTCATCTTGCCAGTTAAGTAAACCAGTTTCCATAGTATGCATATCTTGTTGTTGTTCAGGCAAAACTGGAGGTATATCCGGTTGTGAGCTTGCAGCATTTTGTACCATGAGAGCTTGATTTATCATGCCATTAGAGCATGTAGACTGATTATGAGCTTGGTTGCAAGGATAACACCAGTCTACCTCTGATATTAAATTGTTTTGAGCAGGTACAATGTCTCTTACTGCATTAGCAGCATTCAAAGGTGCTGGATTGTAAGGCTGATAAGACCTCTGATTAATATTTTGCCTCGCACCTTGGTAATTATTCTGATAAGGCTGTCTATTCTGCTGGTACTGTTGATTGTAGCCTTGATTTGGTTGCTGAAAAGTTGGCCTTGGAGCTTGATAATGCTTCTTAAGACTTGTCAACTCATTTCCCAAAGTCTGTAAAATATTTTCTATCTTTTGCTGGCTGCTCCTTATCTCATGTATTTCATTCGACGTGCCTGCCACCGTTGTCTCTTGAGGAACAGCAATAGGCATTGCTGGTATAACAGGCAAAGAGGCAAGAGGTGGTATATTGATTGGCATATCAGGTTGAATAGCCGGAAAATAAGGCATTGGAGGCCTAGGTGCTATCTTACCAGCCTGTATAAGGCTATTTTCTGCTCTAATAGCAATGCCAAAAGCTTGGGGCATCGGAGTACCACCCATTGATTGAATCATAACCGAGATATCACTATTCAAACTTTTTAGAAAATACAAAAATGCATGATCTGCACTTGGTCTTACCGCTGCTGGTATTCGTTTCAATGTTTTTTGAAAATGAGAGTTGAAATCTGTCATCTGCTCTTGAGGAGCACGCTTGATAGTTGTGAGTTGTTCCACCAGGGACAAGTGATCAGACTTGTCTTCAAAAAACTTGGTTAACAGATCCCCAAGTTCATCCCATGAGTTAACTGACCCCACAGCCAAAGTTCTGTACCATTCTAAAGCTTTTCCTTTCAAGGATGTTGCTAACAATTTCACAGCAACATCTTCTTCTGTAACATGGTGCACATTACATAAACTTGCCACATCACGGATGTGGTCTATTGCCAGTGTTTGGCCTTCTCCAGTGAAATCAGGTAAGCCTTTTAGTGCTGCCAAAGGCACGTCATGATGCTGGGCAAAATTCAATGGGCTTCCTTGATCGAAAGGCACGAAGGCAAAGGCTCTTGGTAAGGCCATAGCACCAAACTGAACTGATGTACTTGCTGCAGCAACTCTACAAGTAGGTGAGGCTGAATGTCTATCTCTTCGATTCTTGTTTTCAGCTTTACCTTTTCTTTGATAAACTTTTGTAGGAGGTAATGACTTGCCTCTTTTTGTATATATGGTTCTTTTGGCTGACCTTCCTTGTCTTTTTGGTGAAGAAAGCTGTAAATATTCAAAGTCTTTGGAACTTCTAGTTTCAATTCTTCTCATAAGGCAAAAAGAAATTATGTTCACTTGATCTTTTCACCAGAGAGTCGCCAGATACACAAATTTATAACCTCTTACAGGTCTTATTATACTGACAGTGCATCAAAATCAGCATAAAATATGAAAATGAACCTCCTTTAAGGTCCCACCGGGCGTGCCAAAACTGTTAAGGCTCAAATTTGCACCCTACTAAACTACAAGTTTAGTAATTTGGCCTAACATGGGATTCACTTCTGCATGTGGGCAATGCGCAAATTGAAATGAAACCTCCGGTTCCTAGGCTGGCTCCTATTGGATAAATCGCCTATTTGCTCTTCTAACAACTGAAAACTTGGTAGGAAAAGGGAAGAGAAAAGGAAAACAATAAAAATAAACTAAGTAACTAGGTGATTCACCAAACTTTGAGGGAAACTAAAATGATAATGACAGGTCTCTTATTGCAAAAATTTCTATTTTAGTGGGTAACACTTTTGTTCTATATAGGCCTGCATAAATGTTTCACAGAAAGGTCCTAGACTGAGCAATCAAGGAAAATATATATTCACATGAAAGCTCCATGTTCTTGTGGACACAAACTGCAACCTGCAAACAAAATACACTTCTGCAACTAGGCTCTTGATGAGACAAAATAACAAGGAATAATACAATTCACTGGTTACCTCTATCAATCATGCTATGAACACAAAGATACAGAAAGAAAAGAAGGCTTGAAAAAGAAACTTAATAAAACCTTGCTCCAAAAGATGTTGTCATCATATATTCAGTCTCCAAGATTGAGTTACAGAAATTATACAAGAAAATATGCTAAGGACAAAATGTTGTCACAAGAGCCTTCTCTGCATAATCAGAACTAACTCCAAAATGAAGTGTCTTCAGGCACTAAGTACAAAAAAACCCCAACTGATTTGGGTCGGATGCAAGAAAAATGCCTCAAAAAGAGGAGTCTAGAAGACACCAAAGAGGGCTATAAACCTGGAAAAGTCTTCCTTAATAAATAATCAACCCAAAAGAGCACTAAAAACAGCCTCAAAACAATTAACCAAGTAATAAAAGCTCCCCAAAATGGTGGAAAAGTCCAACTTCGACCCTTTACCTAAAATTGCTCCAACCTCCCTAGATTTGCTCCATTTGGTTTCAAACAACCTCATGTTCCTATAAAGACGCTCTTGTCTCCAAAAATATCTCAACTCCTTTTGAATTCTTCCCAAGTGGTTATGAGTGATCCTATATGCTCTCCTTATGTCTCCAAACTGAAAAGACTTCTTCTTCAAAACTAAGTCAAAAGACTTAGTCTCCTTCTTGCATATGAGTATACCTTTTACATTTCGAATAATAATATTTAATTACAATTTATAATTGCATTGTAATTAAATACTTTTTTTTTACAAAGAAACACCAGCTTTTGAAATAAGAATGAAAACAAAAATATAATAAAAATAAAACATATTTGATATTTTAATAAACATCCATTTATCGAATATGTTTGATTTTTATTATATTGCATATTTAATAAGCCCAGCGGACTTGAGGGAGAATATAAAATATGACAAAGGATTTTTATAACCCTAAAGTTTTACATTCCCATCGCATTTTTCCATTTTGCAAAGTGCGAATAGCGAAGAAAGTTCTGGAGGGTTTGGTGCCGCCTTCAACAAACAGTGCTGGGCTTTCTGAGTCTGCAAATCTTTTCCTCTACAGGTATGCTCGCACCACATTTACCAGGAAACTTAGTGTGTTCGTTTTTTTTGTTTTTTTTTACATTTTTACCATATATATTGTTTCCTCCTCCTTCACGCTGTGGCTTAAGAACAAATGCTTCTGGCATTGTGATTGCATCCTGTATAATTTTTTGCATTGGAATGCAAGCTCCATAATCCAGCAAAGCATTTCCGAAGTTTGAGTGCATCATCTTTATTATTGATAAATCTCTCAGTATAACAGTGTCAACAAATGAGGGAGACTCACCCAAAAGAGAGGAACTATTGTCATCCTTGATAACCAATGTATGATTAGAAGAAAGTTTATGTACACATGTATTGAACCTTTCAAGAACATTGGGTTTAGCCAGCTCCTGCTGAACCTTTTTTTTTTTTCGAGCCAGCAAGATGATATGAAATTGATGGGCATTTGATGGCAGAAGACATCTCCAACATCAGTAAACACACAAGACCATTCCGCCTGCCATTGCATACATTGGAAGATTGCTGCAAAACTTCAACGAGGGCATCAAATCCCCTTAACATTCTTCAATGGCCAGAGAATTAGACATACAAGTCTGATCTGAAGCTTAATTTCTAAAAATAGTCAAGTTTAGTGGGATACTCTTTAAAAAAACAAAAAATCCTAATTCACTGGCCCTTTCCTTCTCAAATGTCTCAAAATACTGGTAGATAATGGTTACAGCAAGAAGAATTCCTGTCCCAGAACCAATAGCACCCATAAAATCGGCCATGACAGTAAGAGCACCGATGCAAATGCCACCAAAAGCTGCAGCTGTTGGTATGTAACGATTCAGCTCCTTCTGGAGATTAGACTCTCTGTGGCCTGGCATAACCATTTGTTGTTCCTTAAGCTGTTTTGCCACATCTCTGGCAGAGGAACCTGATACTTCAATCCATGTCTTTGAAAAGAGTGCGCATGCTGTCAGCATAAAAGTCAAATAGAAAAGAGCATGGAAAGGATTTGCTGCCATCTCTGCCAATCTGGCAGGTGGAGTGATGTAATAGACAAGGCCGCCAACGGTAACAGACTGGCCACTTGAAGAATACTCGGATTCTTTCCACTTTCCAAGCAAATTAATAAGAAAGTTTCCACTGTACCTTCTGTAGAGCAACTGAGAAATGAAATACAAATTTGAAACCAGGGCTGACTGCAGAATGATTGGCATGTTAAATGTGTAAAATAACTTAATAGGATATGATCCTTGCTGGCCACGTGCATTCTTTGATCTCACAGGCAAAACAACCTGAAAGCCTGTGAAGTATATCACAATGAGAAAAACCAAAACTGTTGCAAGTAGATTGGTCACATTTGGAAGGTTCTGCCGGTAAAAAGCCTCTCTGAGTGCTTGGACCTTGTCTGTTCGGGTTATCAACAAATGGAACAATGCGATGACAGCTCCCTCAAACTCAGCACCTCGTCCACTATTAATTGTTGTGGGACTAAATGCCTTCCATATGATATTCTCACATATGTTAGTTGCAATGAATAAGGAAATGCCAGAGCCCAAGCCATATCCTTTCTGGAGCAACTCGTCCAAACATATCACAATTATACCAGCAAAAAAAAAGTTGGACAATAATAAGGATGGCATTGCCAGCTCCAAGGTCACTGACGTCACCATACATTCCTGAAAGCACGTATGCAACTGCTTCACCAATTGTGATAAGTACACCAAGTAACTTCTGCGCACCATTCAATAGTGCACAATCTTTTCGAACACTATTGTCCACCTCAATTATCTTAGATCCTGCCAAAAGCTGCATCACTAGGCCTGAAGTGACAATAGGGGTAATACCAAGCTCCATAACAGTTCCACGATTAGAGGCCAGAATTACACGCATCCAATAGAATGGATCTGCACCTGTAGCTGAATGTATACCATACAGAGGCAACTGACTGCATACCGCTTTGTGTTGAAAGATTGTAATTTGTGTCCTCAGCTTTGACCCGAATATTTGTTGGCCCCGCTCGTCGCCCCGCTCTCATAGTAACCATTTAGAGTGAGGATAAGTTTGAATAACGTAGCTTTTCCAACAAGAACATAAATGACTCCAAATCGGATGTACCAGCGAAACTCCCTTATATAAACTTTAGCTTCACTGCAGAGTAGAGCCAGCATAATACACCAAGTGACACCTTCGACTAGCAAACTTACAACCTTTTGATGAGATTGTGTTTTATCCTTATTAAATTTCTGACTTTGGCACATGCTGTGATTGATCTTATGTAGAAATGAAGTTCGAGCACGAGCTCGTGACACTCATTTCATTACCAGTTGATTCTGATTTCATTGAAGTTCACTGTTCGAACATGCATTTAAAACTCAAATACTCTGTTTCTTTACCAACTTGCTGCATTGAATTGTTTATCTTCATGATGTGGTATTGACCCTTTTATAAATACTGTAAGGTTTCACATTGAAATAATATGTCCCTTAAAATAGTTTATTCATTAATATCTTCTTTTATGCATATCATGGATAGTAAAGTAAAAGGTTTCATATTTAAAACAAACATGTCCCTTTGATACTTCAGTTGGTTTCTTCATCATTCCACTTGATATTCTGAGATTAGTTACTCTAAAGGGTATGTCGGGCTCATACCCGAAGGGAGCCTCGGTCAGGGGCACATGCCAATTAGAGTAACTAATTATCTGCACATGAAACAAACACATTAGCATAAACATTTCTTTTTCCTGAAGCAGTGATTTGTCTTTATCTTTCCCGCCCTTTCAAATCAGAAATATGATAGGTTATAATAAATGATATGTTGTATGATAACCTTTCATTGCTTAGATCGGTTGGATCTAACACCTCTTCTTTTTGTGCAGGGAAGTAGGAGTTTTTTAAAGTCTGAAGATCGAGAAAACATTCATAAGGGCAACGGGGCAGCCTATAACCAGTCAAAGCAACCCAAGGCAATGACTGGTTATCCTCACACTCATTATTTAATTCTATCCTTTTTTGTTTTGGATATGTAGGAAAGATAGAAATGCTAAGCTCACGGCTTGTGTGAGGTTTTAAGAGACTCAGTGTATATAAATATGCTTCAGATGCATGAACTCAATTTGTAATCTATCATTGTTCAATACAAATGAAAATATCCTCTTTTCCCTCTTTTTTCAACACTGCGATGTATCTTTATGTAAATGCAATCATTCGATAAATATGCATCCTCAGGCTAAAATTACATGGGCAATGAAATTTTAGATAACACTACTATCCCAAAATTCACAGGGAATGGTGCTATAACAGGGGAAGGGCATTGTAATGCATTTGACACTGTGATAGACAATTTTGGATTTCCACTGGAAGATGTCAAAATGAGACTATTTATGTAGTCACTAACTGAGGATGCAAGAGTTTGGTTTAGAACATTACTAGATGCTTCAATAAGTAGCCTAGTAGAATTCAAGAGACTCTTTTTAGAACAATACGAAGATCAAAATAGACCCAAATTTATCTTACATGAAATTATGACAATACAAAAGGGACATAATGAATTAGTAGTTGAAATCAACAAAAGGTTCAATAAGGTGCTAAACAAAATTCCATGGCACATGAAACCAGTAAATGAAGTAAGCATCCTCCACTATATAAATGCATTTGACAACAAGACTAACTATGAAATTAGATCCAAAAATCCAACTACTCTACAAGATGATAAGAAAATTGCTATCACTATAGAGAATAATAGAAAGGTTGTTGGTAGGACCAGAAAGAGGGATGATGCTAGACTTTATAATCCTAAAACACAAAATAAATAAATCAAGGAAGAGGACAAGATGGATAAGGTCATTAATTCTTTAAAGGATCTCACACATAAGGTCGCCAAAAATGATAGGCCATAGTTTCAGAGAAATGACAGGCCACGATTGCATGAGATTCCTTATAGGACTAACTGGAAGGATGGCAAAACCATTGATGAAAAGAAAGAAACTCCAGACCCACTAAAAAAATGGAATAATTATTTTTTGGAGGAATCCTCATGGTGCATGGCTTGCAACTTTCCACATTCCCTAGTACAATTAATTGTTGCTCAAAATTTGCAATATCATGAGCAACCGTAGCATGAAAATGAAGAATATGATGATGGTCAAACTGTTAACATGTTGTCTACCATGGGGGAATATTATTCATCAGATGATGGAGGGTGTGAATATGATGTTGCCCATCAGAAAAAAAAAAAAAAAAAGCATTTCTATCAGTAGGAAATATTTTTTGATTGTGATGAAGATACTCCTAGAAAAACTTGGGGAAGGAATGACACAATGTCATGGAGAAGACCTTCTAAAGAAGAAATTAAATCCCTCACTGTTGTTGTTGTTGAACAAGCCAAGAATAATTACAACCTAAGAAATAGGATTGTTAATCATGATCAAGGTAAGCCTACAAGTATGTTCATTAGGGAGAGAAGTACAAAAGAACTTAAAAATGGAGAAAATCCTAAAATGGCAATAACTAAACAAATTCCAAACATGCCAAAAAATCAAGAATCTCAAAAGAAGGATCTACCACAAGTAGAAGTCACCAAGGTATCAGCATCACCCACCAATTCATTTGACATCACCAACAGGGATAACTTTAAGAAACCACCCCTCGGGCAAAACTGTAAAATCATGGCGAATCAAACATTATTTTTGGGGGGAAAATTTCATTTTGATGGCAAAACAAAATTTCAAATTTGGAAAAAAAAATTAATTTGAATTGGAGAATTTTTTTTTAAGGTATGAAAATTCTATAAAATCCTTGCAAATAATTCATTATTGTGTGGGGAAATATATAATGTAGGAGGCAAATGTTTTTCATTTAAAGGAAAAAATATATAAGTGTATGGGCGAAAAGTTATACTCTGAAGGAAAAATTATTTAAGTGTATTGGCAATTTTTATCTACCATTTGAAAATTATTTAATTTTATTGGCTAATATTTCGTTATTTATGGAAAAATAAATATTTTATTGGTGATTTCCTAAATTCATTGCCATTTTTTGTTATCTATTAATAGTCATTTTCATTATCTAATTAATGCAACATCAAGTCGAGTCTAGACTCTACACAATGTATCAATAAGCGCAACCTCATCAACATGCCACACATACCTAAAATCCATCAATGATTTAAAATCGTTCGATGATCGTAGATAAATGGCTGAAGTTTTATTTCAGCCCAAATTTCTGAAGAGAACGTAGTTCTCCAAAAAGTCCCCAGAATGGAATTGGAGACAGTAGACATGTATCAAATCTTATCCTAATCGAGTATAAACATTTATTAATGTCTTGTCACTAAAATTCTCTAACTGCGATCCACTAAGCACGCACAATTTCCAATCTGGTAATTAAAAGTGGTTTACAATTGTTTCCAATTTTGCACACTCGTGCATTTATGAGAAAGATTTATAAAAATTTAAAGGACAAAGGAATTAATATGGTTGGTGAAGGAATTTCTATTATCAAGGGCCATTTATAGATGATCTCTGCTTCTTTCTTCTTCAATTCACCTTTGGTAGATAAATTGTCGGAGCTGAAGGTAGTTGATAGTTTGCCTCTGGTTTAGGTCTTTAGGCTGTATAATTTGGTATTCAGATTTCTAAAGATGGACACTCCTATCTGGTTGAGAAGCACATTTGAGGAGGACTAGAGGGCCTTTTTGGGCTACATCAAAGACCCAACCCTTCAATCAGTTTGTAAGGAGGTTGAGATGTTCACTAATGAGGCTGTGAGGATGGTGTTGGGCTGAGAGTTTTTGAGAAATTGTAATAGATACTGTGTTAACATGGACATTACATCCTGATTCTTGGCGTCTCTTGTGGACCTCGAAGGAGAAAAGGTGGATATGTTGATGTTGTTAAGGAGAGTGTTCAAAGAATAATTCCTTGGGGATGATGTTACTGTTGGCATCTTTGCAGAAGTAGGGGTGGGGATCCCTTGGGTGAGTGATTTACCCAAGCTTCTCCTCCTTGACCAAAATGTGGCCAGGCAACCTTTTCTTTTGAACTTGAATGCTGAGCAGTTGACACGACATAGGAAATGGGCACGGATTGGTAGGGATTTACTCTAGAAATGGTTTCTCTTGGATGAATTTCAAGACTACAGATGACTCAAAGAATTCTCAAAGCTTCTCATCTTTGAAGAATTCTACTTAGACGAAGGGCAAGATACTTTGGGTTACCCATGAGGGGTTTTAGTTTTTTGTCTTGTTTTTTGGATACCACTGGTCCACCATCCACTACCAGTGCCCTAGCCCCTAGTAGTTTTTTTTTTGGCTATTTCCTCATAACCTTCCTCATTTTGGCTTTAAAGTTTTGGAGGGATGAGGACTGTGATAGTCAAAAATTATAAATTTGCGCAACATATTAATGAAAAATTTGCAATTCTAGTTCGTTTCAGTTTGCCTTTTATGGATTTAAAAATGCTTTATATTTCATTGTATTATTAGTTCCCGCCATGGCAGGATACTTAGCATAATCATTATGTTCTGAAATAGCTTAAATAGTTATTAATTTGTGTGGATATTAAATTTAATTTTTACCATTAAAAAATATAAAATTTTAAACAAATATCAAATCTCATTAAATTAAATCTCGAGCAGAGAGAAAGGGAAATTCCATTTTGAACACAAGTTGTAATTAGAAAATTCCAGATATGGGATAGTACTTAAAGGAGGGAAGATAGTGTTGAACATGGCAGGGTTATTCTAATTTCTTATCTAAAGTTAAAGAACATACTCAATGTCACTTTTGAGATGACCTTTTTTTAAAAGATATTTGAAGTGCTTGACAAAGAAGTATTTGGAAAAGAAAAATGTCAGGGATTGTCTACGAGTGATAGCATCCAATAAGGATCGCAATGTCTATGAGCTATGTTATTTCAACATTACTGAGAACGAGGCAGAGGATGAAGAATAAATTTAAGTTTTGTCAGTATTTAGGTGTAAGTGATACTAATTTTTTTAACTATAAAGAGTCAGCTATTGCAATTCTGTCATAAATATCATGCTAGATTTGTGTTTATTTTATTTTCTTCTATTTTGGCAGGTTGTTTACCTCTACTATGTAGGTAGAGAGCTTACATGTTGAAGTTTGGAGACAATTTTTTGTAGTCTTTGAATTGCAGAATTAAAAATAAAAAGTTAAAGATTATAGAAATTTAATTTACATATTTTAATATAAGTTTTTAAAATTTTAATATAAATGTTATATATTAATAAATATCTAGAATCAAATAATACACTTCTTAAATAAACTAAAATATTTTGTTAAATAAAAGTTAAAATTTTATTAAATGTGAGATTTTAAAGATGGAAATATATTTAATATCTTATACATAAATGTGTTTAAAATATTTATATCATATGATGCTTGTAATTTATAATTAAAATTATAATTAATTTAATTAATGATAAATAAATAAATTATTAATTTATTTTATATTTATTTTGAAGTATATTGTTTTATTCTAAATCCTTTTAATTTGTTTATGTTTAGACAGATTAATTTCTAGTCACTACTTTGAATATGACTATTATAAATATTGGGAATACTTTTAACTATTTATTAACATTATAATTTTCAACATATTAAAAAATAAAATATAATCAATATAATTTAAAAACTATTTATTAACATTTTAAATATTATTATTCTTATATATAATTTCAGGCACAAATACCATCGTCCGTTGGATGAGCATAGATCAATGACGTAAGGTGTATTTCAGGCTGAATGTGGGAACGATAATTTTTTTTGCAAACTTCTACTGGAAACACGTTTCATTGAACACCGACATGAAAGAAAGGCTATGGCC
Source organism: Cryptomeria japonica (assembly GCF_030272615.1). Classification (NCBI taxonomy): domain Eukaryota; kingdom Viridiplantae; phylum Streptophyta; class Pinopsida; order Cupressales; family Cupressaceae; genus Cryptomeria; species Cryptomeria japonica. The sequence continues at coordinate 331,067,067 of NC_081412.1, forward strand.
CATGGGACGATGAAGTGTCGCCCATGGGACGATGAAGTGTCAGGTGACGTGACGTTTGGGTGGCAAAAATCCTATGTATAATGGGACCCACGACAACTGGCAATATATATGCAGTGATATTTCCTTATCGTACACATGCCATTGAATGGTTAACATTTAGGCGGCTTTAATGTCGACTTGTGTGAACGAGTTGTGCGGCTGAACTAGTACATGCAGAGAAATGATGGAAAAGTTTATAATTAATATCGACAACCATCGTCGTTGGATGTCAAAATTGAGTTAAAGCTTGGGTGGATTGGACGGGTCACAGAGTGTAGTTGGAATGCCATTTTCTTGGTATCATACTATCTGCACTTGCAGTGTTGTCTTGGGTTTCTTAAGTAGCATGGAATCCAATTTCTCCTTCCATACTGATAAGAAATTAGTCCCATTTCTTGGACAATTTACGGACAGGAGGCTGGAAGGTTTGTTCTTGTTTAAGGATGAGCGGTTGTACAAGATTGTGAAAATGTTGTTGGGAGAGGAAATTGTCCATGTAGGTCATCGCTACAGGATGAACATGGAGGCCTATTCATTGATTGTCGCTTGAGGTTTCCAATTTGAGGACGAGGTGGATAAGGTAAAAAATGCCCTGAGAGTTGTAATTGATTCAAACTACCTGTTAAATCTGGATAGTGTGTGCGCTCGTGTGGTCCCAAAGGTGGGCATTGTTCCTGAGGCAGGGGTGGTTGGTCCAGTGGCACCGCTACCACTTATTCGATGGGCTGATGATGATTTCAAGGAAAGATGCAGAGCTCTTTCTTGGGATGAGTGGCAGGCCTTCAAAATGTTTGCAAGGTTGATGTAGTCTGATGAGGTTTTAAGGGTCCTTCATGAAGTGGCATGAGCAGAGGTGGGTCAAGAGTTGCGGCCGAGACCCAAGACTACCCAAGTAATGAAGCAACTCTCAAAATTCTATGATGACCTGAAGTACATGTCGCTTCTGGGTTAATCCTACTATGGTTGGTGGTGTTTGTTGTCTTTTTGTATCTTTTAGTTCCATGTTCATTTTCTACCCAACTTTGTATGTATGAGGGGATGTCTGCTAAAAAAATTGGTAGGCCGAATTGGAATTGTACGGTTTCTACATGTAGTAGGGTTTCATTTTTTGTTGGGAATGGTGGTTTTGGGGGTGTTTTATGCAATGGCAGAACTCTGGTGGTTTTACTATACCACCTATACTTGCATATTTGTAATATTTTATTTCCAAGTAATACAATACAAAAATTATCAATAAAAAAAATGAAATATCATGCAAGTTTTGAAATTACATATTTTATTCATTTTACTAATAGATTATATGTTTAATTTTTAAAAAAAATTATTTATTTTAATAATTATTATATTATAATATATAATATCAGTAAGTGATATTATGATATATTATATGGAAATTTTAATAACATGACCTGCATATGTATTTTGAAAAGTTAAATAATCACATTATTAAATTTTTCATATAACATATATTATATAGTAATTATAATATAATAATAATTATTAAAATAAATTAGAATAAAATTTTTAAAAATTAAATATATAATTTCAAAAATAATTATATGTATTAAAATCTTAATATAATATACATATTAAAATCACTTAATTAAATATTATACATGTTATATAGTAATTATTAAAATAAGTATAAACAACACTTAAAAAATCAACATTTATATTATTCACCTATATATTTTATAAAGTTAAATAATGACATTTTTAAATTTTTCATACAATATATCCTAAAATAATTTAATTATATTATATATGTTATAATATAATTATTATTAAAATAGATAAGAATAAAAAAATTAAAAAACAAATATCTTATTTTTAAAAAATTAAATATTAATATATATTATATTTATCATTTTGTTAATGTAACTTTAAAAAACAAATAGAAATAATTGTTAAAAAAATTAAAAAATAAATTAGTTTTAAAAGTGAAAAGAATGTAAGTGTAAAAATCTAAGTGGGAAAGTGTCAGATGACGTGGCCCCCAAACTGGAAAAAATCCTATTGATAATGGGACCCACGACAACTGACAATGGATATCGTTGGATGACACAGATCAACAACTTAAGGTGTATTTCGGGTCGAGTGTGGGATCTCTAAATTTTTTTTCAAACTTCCACTGGAAACACGTGTCATTCAACACCAACATGAAAGAAATGTTATGGCCCATGGGACGATGAAGTGTCAAGTGATGTGGCATTTGGGTGGCAAAAATCCTATGTATAATGGGACCTACGACAACTGACAAAGAATATTGTCATCCATTGGATGAGCATAGATCAATGATGTAAGGTGTATTTCGGGCCGAATGTGGGAACGATAAACATTTTTTGCAAACTTCTATCGGAAGACTTCCATAAACAATAAACATTTAATTAAGTATAGTTAATTTCTAAATTTGTAATTGTATACTTAATTAAGTGTAATAAGCTCTATTTCAGGCAGAAGTTGTAAAGGATTAAAAAGTCTTCAAAAAAATTCCAGAAAAATGACTCGTGTGACGTGTCAGACTGTGAGTCCTTATAATTTTGAAAGAAGCAATGAATTTTTTGCCCTATGATAGTGAATAGTTATTAATAATAATTTATAAAATTACAACACGATTCTAGAAATTTTGCCCTTTAGGTTTTACTTTTGAACTTTTGAGGATTTTCAAACTAAGGGACTCATATTGGTATTTCGATTCTTGGACAAACTAGTAAATCTAGGGAGATTCAGAAACAACTACTAGATTGAGGAATGCAACAGAGTGAGGAATGCAACAGAGTCTGTCTGCACCAGTCTACTCAAATAGAAATTTTGGGTAAAATCTAGAATGCCTACATCCTGAGGTTTTAATTTTTGAATCTTGTGGTTTACCATTTAGATTTTAAAACTAGAATTAGGGGTTCAAATTGAGGGTTAGCATTATTTTGAACCATTAACAATACCAGTGATGGGGAAACTGGATAGTACAACTAAAACCCAGGCGAATAAAAAAATAGACTTAACCGAACTGGTTAAAACAATAGGTTTCATTGATGAATACCATGATATTTATGACCCTATTATCCATGGTAGAAAGTGAATCATAGAAATTAGCTATGCATTGTCTAATAAGGCAAAATATCCAGACATGGAAAAATATATTGTCTTTAACAAAATGTTAAATGCAACTACAAATAAAATTGCATCATGGTATGCTGGACTTCCTAACATGGTGTTACCTGAATTATTCCCTTGCCTAGAAATTGTCATGGTTTGTGCCCAAAATTATGATGAAGATAGAAAAGCAATTATCAATAAAAATACTCAAGAGGAAATTTTGTCCATAACCGAGGGAGAATTTGCTCGTTTGTTGAACCTAGGGTTTGAAGGACAAAACTCAAATGTCCACATTGACCTAGGAAAGATGGCAGAGGAATATGACAAAATTGATGCAAATTATAAAGATTCATTTATAAAAGGTCTAATAGTGTGTGGTACTCGATTGGATTGGAATCATAAGCCTCCTTATGATTATAATATTTTTGTGCCATGGGTTCAGGATACTATTTCCTTGCTAACATTTTTCCTGGGATTGGAAAATGATAGGGAAGTGGGTGATAGCCTTCTTGAAATGATTTTTAATATCCATTGCGTAATAGAACCAGTAAGATTTAATTTTGTTGAGCACGTTGTTCAATCCATGCAAACACAATTACTAATAATTAAAAGAGGTTCATGTAAGACATTTAGGTTCACATCCTACTTGTGCTATTTTCGGCTATCAAAGTATCATGCAATATTCAAGACCAACAAGCTTCACATTGAGGTCTATAAGATTGATGAGAAGACTCAGAACAGAATAGAGTGTACAATATATGAATGGACACCTAAGATAAGGATGAATGATAATAGAAAGAACTACAACCATTTTATGGACTTCTTTTTGGCACCAATGTATAATGAAATTACAAGCACTCCAATGCCTAGATTGTCTGTGTCTTGTAGAGATTGCATTCAACTCGAAAGTCAAATACAATTGGCTGACTGGTTCTTCATGGAAGAATACACTATGTTAAGGTTTTATTACAGATCAGCAGTAGAACCCTACAAACTTCCAATACATGTGACAAAGAGGGTTTTTGCATTGGAATATGTACGACAGTTGGAGAGTACAAATGTACTCTTTCACGGTCAACAAAAGAAGAGCATATTTCCTTCCTTGCCTTTCTCATGTGGAGGGTTCACATTTGACAGAAAAGTATTCAAAGTGGCACGTGATTTTTTGATAATTTTTAGCTTTGATGTTGAGGATCATTGGCAGTATGATCCACTCAACATAATTCAAACAAGGCTTAAGAAAAATGGGAACTCTAAAAGGTTATGTTGATATGAAAGTAAATCATTGCTAGAAAAGCTTAGAAAAATGGACTCCTGGGATGACGTAAAAAAAGAGATGGAGAAAATTGTCATTGACAATAAAATTTCAACAGAAGAATTGTCATCACAAATTATGGCATTGCACACATAGAAAACAATAGAGCGGGGCATCCAAAATCAAAATCAAAATAGGAGGTCCTACAATTTCTACCGAAAAGCTGTTAATCCATCTAACAAAGCTATTCCAAAAAAAATATTGCAAGAATGTAAAGGCAGACATTGGACTCAAACCAAAATAAATTATTTTTGGAGTATGAGGAATAATCTCGGTGAACCAAAGACCAATGCAGACTTTGATGGAATTGACGAGGATATTGAGTTTAGAACATTGTGGAATATGGAGCATCCCATAGAAGGATATGACAAAAGTGATGATGAAAATGTGTATGAGGTTGAGGTCACTCCAACAGCTACTATAGTCTGTGCAAAATTGAGTGGAGTTGATGCTTCCATGAAAGAAAAATATATCAAAGGGGTAAACATTGTGGAAAAAATGAGTTTTGAAGGTGGTGGTCTAGGTCCCAGAGGAGAAGGCCCTTGGTTTCCACTTGAGGTACCACATCCATCAAATTCAAAATCAAAACATTCTGAGAAACCAGTCATTGGACTTGATTCGTCAGATTCATCACATAAAAGTACTACTCATTACCCTACATCTCCATTTCAATTTGTTAGAGCTTCAAATCCACCTTGTGGAGACACTCAGATTCAATCACAACCACTACCACAACATGGTATTGATATTGGTGGTGAATCAAGTGCCATTGCCACTGGTAGGGAATCATGGGATAGTATTCCTATTAGTTTTCAATCAAGTGCCACTGCCATTGGTGGGGAAGGTATGGGTACTAGTACTAGTTGTCTTGATCACGTGCAACAACAAGATATCTTTCGCAAGAGGAAAATAGTAGTATATACTATACATAATCCTAGTGATCAATACAATGTGAAGAAGCAAAAGGTTATGACAACAATGGCAAGTACAAAAACACCTTCAGAACAAACCCCTCAAAAGAGTATAAAAACTACACTTGCAAGTGACAACGGGATAGGATTAGGAATGGCTTTTGATACTCCTCAAAATGCATTAGTTAGAACCATAGGCATAGGTGGAGCCTCATATATCACTGTAAGTTCTATTTCACCTTTCAAACATTCAATTGCTTCAAAAAACCCAGATTTTCATTACAATAATTTCTTTAATAAATTTGCACAAACAACAAATATAAATAAAGAAAAAAAGAAGACATTGAAGAGGGGTGCCCTTACTATAGCTTTAGAGGAACAACCTACATCGAACACGGTATTTCCCACATATGACCCAAACAAAGATATGATGGAGTTCATGGTTGTTATACCCCTAATTAAAGATAAAAATCCACCATAGATTCAGATAGATCCCTCTGAATTTCACATTAACACCCTGCAAATGTATTTTTCCTAAGTTCAAAATGTGGACAAAATTATTGTGTCAAAAAAGACCAACTAAGTGATCTACACTTCACTGCTAAAGATGGAGAGAGAAAAATAAAGTGGAGAAACAAATGAAAATGTTACAGGCAGACTTGGCAAATGAAAAAGAAAAGAGGAAAGCAGCAGATAACAAGAGCAATGAATTACAGAAAAGGATAAAAAAAATTGGCCTCTACCTCAACAATTACAGTGCAGGAACAGATGGAGGCAAAACTGAAGGAACTGAGAGAAAAATTGGATGAAAGCATAAAAAAATTTGATGATGAAAGAGCTAGTTCATGAAAATTATACAAAAGCATGGAGTTTGGTGCCACCGAAATCAAAAAATTACAGAACCAATCGTAGCATGAGACGGAAAAAGAAAAACATTTGGAAGAGAAAGTAGAGGAAGAAAGAAAAAAATGTGCACAAATGAAAGAAGAGCTGCAAAATGCAAATAATAAAATTCAAAATTCAAAAGACAGATTGAAGGACAATATGAAAAATACAATTAAGTATATAAAAGAAAACATTTGGGGGAAAATAATGCAGAGGAGTGACAAGTTGTGTGAGTGGTTGGAATTGAATGAAAGTTTGAGAGTATTTTTTTGGAAGCTCAAAGAGCACATTGAGAAGAACATAAATGGTTATTCAAAAGAGAATATTGCAAAACAAATTTTGCAAGAAGTCTACAGTAACAGTGACCAACTATTTGGCATCCAAGGGAATTAAGAGTTGCATTGATGCCTCAGTTAAGGCATCATCTATCATTCAAAAATGTTAGAAACTAAGGGAAGCACAGGAAATTTTGGATAAAGGTGGGAAAAAGATATTGAAGCTGCAACAAAAGATAGACAATTTGTTAAATCTTGGTTTGCTGAAGAGTGTTGATACATCAGATAAATTCATTGGAAAAGAAGCTTTCAAAAAAAGGACGGAGGACAAAATGAAGTCTGATTTAGACTTGCTTCCTAAGGAAACAACTCCTCACAACTTTTTGGATTTCATCAAACCATTGACAACTTTGAATGTGGTATTTGGTGAAACAATGGTGTCAAGTCACTCTTCCAAATATGGATTGTTGATGAAGTTGTAGTTGACATACTATGCTTTAAAAAAAATTGAACTTCCATTAGAGGAAGAGTGGAGCACACTACAAAAACTAGTACAAAGATCTCATGAATCATAGTATGTATTGCATAGCTTTCTACATTTACTCTTAATTTCAAGGTTTTCTGCTTTTTTCTGTTTGGAATTTGGTATCGCTTGAAATAACTCTATTTTATGAATAGGAAAAATGGAGCACTCACTATTACTAATCCAGCCTATGATGCACACCTTTAGCCTTGTAAATTTGTATTCTCAAATTCTCTTAAGTTTTAACTTTTCTACATTTCTCTATTTCTGATTTCTAGATTTTGTGCATTGCTATTCTATATATTGAAATTTGTCATGGCTTGAATTAAGTTTTAAGTTAGAACTCTATTTTTGAACAGGAGACATGTAGCGGTTGCTAAATTGCTAATCCAGTTTATAATGGTCATAGGTGTTGACAATTTGGAGGAATTGATTACAGCATTGATGTTTGTCATTGATGTCAACACTAGTTGTTTTGTTGTCTATCGGCTTCTGGTAGAGTGGTTGGTCTTTGATGTTGATCTGGAGATTTATCTTTGGTTTTGTCTGGCTGTTGGAATTGGTTTGCATTGGTTATTCATGTGTTCTTGATGTGTATCACATTCAATTGGTTCAAGATTTGATGATCTAGACACTATCATATGTTCTAGTAAGCCTTTTGGTTACTGATAAGGGTTTTACTAGCAACGCTTTGATGAAGATATTTTGGTGAATCTAATATGTGGTGTTGGTGTGGCTTCTAGAAGGTTATCCGGATTCTTATGGTTATCATATTCATGTTCCAGTTGATCAGTGGTGTTGCAGTTAGCACCGAACCTATCTTGGTGTTATTCTTCTAGGTTATGGACCGATTTATGTAAAGTGTTGTTTGATGCTCTCGATGCGTCACTGGTTGGATTTATTGTTTGGTTTATGTTGTTTTGGTCTTAGGTCAACTTGGTTTATCATTAGTTTTTGGGGTTATGTAACGAATTTATTGTATTATCTTTTAGGTGGCTGACCTAATTGTGTGGGTCTTGGGTTGGTATAAATATGATGTAAGATCTCTTTGTACATCGTGGTATGGTATGGGTTATGGGATTATCTGTGTGCAAATAAAGTTGTAATCATATGCAGAGGTTTTGGTCAATCATAGGTGATCGAATTGGGTTTGTGAAAAAGGTTTAAGACCTCTAGTATTAAGCTTAATTGAAACTGTACTCAGGCATAGTAGATGTTATTCTTGCAGTTCATTCATCTTTCCAGATTGTAGTATGGATTTATTTTGTAGTCAGTGAGGCTCCTTTTGTGATGAGAAGTGCACTCTAGGTAGTGTGCCTTCCTCCATGTGCAGGCCCCTCTTATTGTAATCACATACTTGTTGTAGAAGTATTATCTGACTTTAGGTAGGCTTTCTACTATGGTTTTTCCCTTTACCGGGTTTTCCACATACAAATCATGGTGTTCTGTGTTATGGATGGTTGGTAATTATTTTGTGATTTATGTTTGTGCTTAATTTTTATATCTGCTATTTCCTTATTTGGTTTATGTATTTTGATAAAAGGTTTGTGTGCTTCAATTTTTATAATATGTTGACAACTGATTCACCCCCCTCTCAGTTGTCCACCAGTTATCCTAACAATTGGTATTAGAGCTTGGTCCTCTCTACAAAAGCTTAACCGCTTGAGGAAGATCCTATGACAACTAATAGTTCAACTACATTTGTTTTCCAAAGAGAAACCCCTAATCTTGATTCGACAATTTACAAGGTATGGAAGATCCGGATGGAGACTCATTTGAGATGTATTGGGAAAGAGATTTGGGAGATCACGGAGAAAGGCTATACTCCTCATAATCCGGCATCTAGCAATCCTCCTCTGGCAAAACTTGGATAAAGACATTGAAAATGACTGTAGAGCTAGAGAAGCACTCTTGAGTGCACTTTCTGATCAGCAAATTATGGGATTAACTAACCAATCATTTGCGAAGTCTATATGGGATAAGTTGGAGGCTCTGAATGAAGGTGACCCTACTGTTAAAATTTCTAAACTTGATGGTTACCGGGTGAGGTATGAGAATCTAAAGATGGAAGAAGATGAAAGGATTACTGCTTTTATGGAAAGAGTTAATAAAATTGTTATGGGAATTCAGTACTGTGGTGGATCTCCGAGCAAAGATGAGATTGTTTCTAAAGTATTCAGAGCTTTTCCACCATCTTACAAGATGAAGGCTACTTCAATTAATGAGCTGAGAACAATGGCTAACACTTCTATTAACAAGGATACTTTGGTTGGAAAGTTATCTGCTTTTGAGCTTGAAGAATTTGGTCCTCAAGGAGTTGCAAAGACTAAATCTTATTTTCACACATCTGCATCATCAACCAGCAAGAGTGACTGGAAAGATTTATATGCAAATGAACTAGAGGAATTGAGGAAAGATGATGATGATTTTGAACAAATTGAAGCCCTATTTTCTAGAAGAGTACCTAAAGGTTCGACAAGAAGTAAGTATGAAAGAAAATCACCTTTTAAATATTTTGCATGTAATAAGATAGGAAATTTTGCATCTATAAGACGTCCTTGAGAGGAATTCAAGATTTGAAGAGAAAGATAGAAGATCTTTTAAGCCTAACCATAATTATTAGAACAAGCATAAGTATAGGAGGAACAAAGACAAATCATGTTACTATGCAGAGAAGGAAGGTGTGACCGATTCTGATGATAAACTGGCACAAGATTCAGCTAGTGGATCCGGCAGTGGAAACAAATGGGTATTTTTGGCTATTAACGAAGATTCTATGACACCTGTCATTCAAAATGAGGAAAAGGCTCTTGCTGCTAAAATTAAAGACAGGGATGAATGGGTGATAGATAGTGGATGTTCACATCAATGACTAGAGATAAAAGAAAGTTTCTATCTTTGCAAGAATTTGATGGTGGTCTGGTTAGATTTGGAGATGACAAAGCATGCATGATCATAGGAAGAGGAACTATATCATTGGATGGTAAGAATAATATTGATAATATTTATTATGTTGAAGGTTTAAGGCATAATAATTTGAGTGTAGGACAGTTAGTGGATAAGGTATTTCAATTACAGTTCAAGGATGGAAAATGCAAAATCATTAACAGATATAGATTGGAGATTGCAATTGGTACATAGACTAAAGGTAACATCTTTCATTTGAACTCTGGTGAGAAAACATGTTTGATTGCACAAGTTGATGAGAGTTGGCTATGGCATAAGAGGTTGTGTCATGTTAGTTTTGATTGCATTGTAAAGATCATCTCAACTAAGGTTGTTAGAGATATACCTAAGATTGTGAAGCCTTATAATCAGGTATGTAAGGAATGTCAAAAGGGAAAGCAAGTCAGAACTTATTTTAAGAGTATACAAGAAAAATATAATGATGTTCTTGATCTTATTCATACTAATTTGTGTGGTCCTACTAGAATAAAGAGTTTTTCAGGGTGATAGATATTTTATGCTAATCATTCATGACTATTCTAGAATGATGCGGGTTACTTTTCTAAGGGAGAAATCTAAATCTTTTGAAAACTTTAAGATCTTTAAAGCTAAAGTTGAGATAGAGACAGGGTTGAAGATTAAATGCATAAGGTTAGATTAGGGTGGTGAATTTAACAGTTATTGTGAGAACCATGGGATAAGGAGACAGTTGTCTGCACCCCAAACACCTCAACATAATGGTGTTGTGCAAAGAAAGAACAAAACTATCTTGGATGTGGCCAAAAATATGATGATGGAAGCTAATATGCCCCATATCTACTAGAGAGAATTTGTGAGCACAACGGTATACACATTCAATAGAGTTCATATCAAAGGAGACACTGGTAAGACACCTTATGAGTTATGGTTTGGTCATACACCTACAGTTAAGTATTTTAGAATCTTTCATAGTAAATGCTATATTAAAAGAGATGATTCCATTAGAAAGTTTGATCCTAGATGTGATGAAGGGATATTTAATGGTTATTCTAATGAAAGCAAAGCATATAGATGTTATAACAAAAGATTGCAGAGAATTATGGAGAGTGCTAATGTCAAGGTGGATGAGCAGTACAAAGGTCAAATCAGAACTTATGAGAGAGAACTGGAAGTGGAGATGATCATAACTAAACTGGTAGCACCTGTACTAGAACAAAATGTTGAACTAGTTACCCCGGTAGTATCAGAAAATTCCACAGTAACTGAAGATCAGAGTAGAGAAACAGAAAGTCAGAAGACTCCTAGGTATGTAAGGCTAAATCATTCAGAAGATTGGATCATTGGAGACAAGAACAAAGGAGTAATGACAAGAATAAGGTTGGAAATTGATGAGGTATGTTTAATTTCTCAAGTTGAACTGACATCAATTATTGAATTTTGTAAAGATGAATGTTGGATGAAATCTATGGAAGAGAAATTAGATCAGATTGGAAAGAACAACACATGGACTTTAGTTTCCCGGCCTAAAAATAAAAATGTTATTGGAACTAAATCGGTTTTTAAGAATAAATTTAATGAGGATGGACAAGTTGTGAGGAATAAGGCTAGATTGGTATGTAAAGGATATTCTCAAAAGGAAGGAATTGATTATGATGAGACTTTTTCTCTGGTAGCTAGGATTGAAGCTATGAGATTATTTCTTGCTTATGCTACCCATAAGAAATACAAGGTTTATCAGATGGATGTTAAGTGTGCATTTTTTAATGGAGATCTTGAAGAGCAAGTTAACATTGGGCAACCTAATGGATTTTCACTTTCAGATGAAAAAAACATGGTTTGCAAGTTAAGGAAAGCTTTATATGGATTGAAACAAGTCCCTAGTGATTGGTATGCTAGATTGGACAAATATCTTTTGAAGCTTGGTTTCACTAAAGGTAATGCTAACAGTAACTTATATTATAAGATCACTGATGATGAAATATTGATTGTTGAAGTCTTTTGTTGATGATATCATTTTTGGAGGTAAGGATAAGTTATGTATGGAATTCTCTGAAAATATGAAGAATGAATTTGAGATGTCTATGATTGGGAAGATGAAATTTTTCTTAGGTTTGCATATTACTTAGAATGATAAAGGTATTTTCATCTGTCAAACTAAGTATGCTAGAGAGTTGTTGAAGAAATTTGGTATGTAAAATTCCAAACCGATTGGTACTCCTATGGTTACAAGTGAGAAATTGACAAAGAATGATGCATCAGCTCTGATAAATCCTTCAAGGTATAAATCTATGATTGGAGGTTTGTTATATCTGACTCAGACTAGACCAAATATAATGAATGTAGTTTGTATTGTATCAAGATATCAGAGTGATCCTAGGGAGAATCATGAGAGTGCAGTGAAAAGGATTTTTCAGGTATTTGCAAGGAACAATTGAGTATGGTTTGTGGTATCCTAAAAAATGACGACTTTACACTATGTGAATATACGGATGCTAATTGGGCAGGAGATGTTGATGATTGGAAGAGCACATCTGATGGAGCTTTATTTCTTGGAAAGAAACTTGTTTCATGGGTTAGCAATAAACAATCATGTACTTCTTTATGTACTGTTGAAGTTGAGTATGTTGTTGCTACTACTAATTGTACACAATTCTATAAATGAATCAAATATTGAAGGACATAAGGGTAGATTGCAATGAACCAATAGTTATTCATTGTGATAACTCTACTGCTATTGATATATCAAATAATCTAGTATTTCATTCTAAGAAAAAGCACATTTCTATCAAGTATAATTTTCTGAAGGAGAAGGTGGAAGCAAATAAAGTCAGACCGGTTTATGTGAACACTAAAGAGAAGATTGTAGATATCTTCACTAAACCTTTGCCTAAGGAATCATTTGAGTACTTCAGAGACAGATATGGATTTTCTGCCCCTCTACTGAAGACTTGAGTGATGCTGATTGGCATCAGTCTAACATGCATTATCAGAACTTTTATACATTCTGGAATTATGTGTTGATACTACTACTCAAGGGGAGTAGTCAGTTGTGTGGTTCAGAGGTTTTATGACTTCTCTTTGATGTTTATGTCATATTTCTGGGCTTGATGTCAAAGGGGGAGAGATATTTATGTCAAAAACAGAGCTTACCATTGATATCATTCATAGGGGGAGTTTGATTTATTGGTTTAGAACTGCAATATCATATCATTTTGGGGAGATTTTTGGATGTCTTTCATTGGGGGAGACTTGTTTGGCATTTCTTGGCACTTGGATGTTTTTCACATCTAATGTTGCCATCAATGCCAAAGGGGGAGATTGTTGGCAATTTGGAGGAACTGATTATGTGTTGCATTGATGTTTGTCATTGATATCAACACTAGTTGTTTCGTTGTCTACTGACTTCCGGTAGAGTGGTTGTTCTTTGATGTTGATCTGGAGATTTGTCTGCGATTTGGTTTGGCTATTGGAACTGGTTTGGATTGGTTATTCATGTGTTCTTGATGTGTATCACATTTAGTTGGTTTAGGATTTGATGATATGAATGCTATCATATGTTCTAGTAAGCCGTTTGGTTACCGGTAAGGGTTTTACCAGCAACGCTTTAATTAAGTTCTTATATTGAATCCAATATGTGGTGTTGGTGCAACTTCTAGAAGGTTATCAGAATGCTAATGGTTATCATGTTCATGTTCCAGTTGATCGATGGTGTTGTAGTTAGCACCAGACCTATCTTGGTGTTATTCTGCTAAGTTATGGATTAATTTATGTAACGTGTTGGTTGATGCTCTCGATGCGTCACCGGTTGGATTTATTGTTTGGTTTATGTTGTTTCGGTCTTAGGCCGACTTGGTTTATCATTGGTTTATGGGATTATGTAATGATTTATTGTTTTATCTTTTAGGTGGCCAACCTAATTGTTTGGGTCCCGGGTTGGTATAAATATGATGTAAGATCTCTTTGTACATAGCGGTATGGTATAGGTTATGGGATTATCTATGTGCGAATAAAGTTGTGATTATATGCAGAGGTTTTGGTCGATCATAGGTGATCGAATTGGGTTTGTGAAAGAGGTTTAAGACCTCCGTTATTGAGCTTAACTGGAACAGTATTCAGGCATAGGAGATGCTACTCTTGCAGTTCATTCATCTTTCCGGATTGTAGTCTAGATTTATTTTTTAGTCAGTGAGGCTCCTTTTGTGATGAATAGTGCACTCTAGGCAGTGTGCCTTCCTACATGTATAGGCCCCTCTTATTGTAATCACATACTTGCTGCAAAAGTATTATCTGACTGTGGGTAGGCTTCCCACCATGATTTTTCCTTTTACCAGGTTTTCTCAGTACAAATCATGGTGTTCTGTGTTATAGATGGTTGGTAATTGTTCTGTGATTTATGTTTGTGCCTGATTGTTATATCTTTTATTCTAGTATTTGGTTTATGCATTCTGGTAAAAGGTTTTGTATGGTTAAATTTTTATAATATGTTGACAACTGATTCATCCCCCCTCACAGTTGTCCACTGGTTATCCTAACAATAGGTACCTTGCTTTTAAAATTGTACCGAGTTTGTGATACTGATGGGACAATAGATTCAATGCCTTGGTAATTGATTTTGATGTTGATTCTTCACATGTTGTAAACCGACATGAAGTTGGTGTTGCTCCCTTGTTTCTATAAAGGAAATTCAAAGTCATTTGCAAAGGGTTTTGAAATTTGGTATTGACTTTTGCATAGAGAATCACAAAGAGTTGTGAATTGAATGAATTGTATCATATGGCTATATTTTAAAAGAATTAATGAAAATCTCAACATGTCTAAATACACATCTCTATCAATAAACACATTACGCTCTTTTATTCTACTATTTTCTATCTGAAAAATAGAAAGTTGAAAAATGCAATTGCAAATCAATATTAAATTTAAATTTCAAAAAGTTGAAAGACACATAAAATATCATCAAGTTATCAACCACAATAGTATGTTTTTGTAATATGAATTATGAGATACAGTAATAAGATTAATAAATACCTATGAACCGGTAGTCCTAAATCTTACAGTTTCCATTCCTCCTCATCAAAATCAGAGCTTCCTTGATTCTTGTTTATGTTTTCTTCACTTTGATTCTACATACCTTTGCTGAACTACATATCAATGCTACCAGTAGGTCTAGTACATGAGTCAATTGTCCCACTGGTACTTTGGTTTGAAGTGTTTCCCAAGCCTCTTTTTTCACATTTGGACCTCCATACTTTCAGTGCCCTATTGTAAGGAAAAGTGTGGACATCATACCTAGATGTATAGAGCCTCAAGAGATTTTCCAAATTCTTGTCTAGTTTGTTTCTTAGATTTGATTTTAGGAACCCCAAAGCATTGAAAACTCTCTCATCCTCCACTGAACCCAATATCATGGTAAGACATAAATTAGTAAGCTTAAAATATTCTGATATTGAATCACGCAATAGTTTTCTCTTACCTAGATTTGTCCAAAGCCTTGTTATTCATCCCTCTTCGTGGGGGTTCTCCATTCTGTCATATTGTTCCCTCACAGTGTATACAAAATAGGTTGATTTCTCTCTAAGAAGAGCTTTGTTTAAAATTCCATTTATAGTTACTCCATTGAATTCTTTGGATTTGCAAAATTTATTTATCAAAGTTAGTAGCTTAGTTCGAAAATCAGCTGGACTGTTGAAGTTCCAATATTGAGGAAACACAATAGACATGGCTTCAATTAGTTTCTCAGGAGGGAATCAAGTTCTAATCTGTGAGGAAAGGTCATAGGCAATTTTATTCATAGAAACAGTTACAAACTCAACAATCTTGCTAAAATGTTCCCTTGTAACTCTTGCTAGTTGCTTCTTGGGGTGCTTTCTTGGTTCCTCGAGCTCAACCATGGCAAATAAGTGCATTGGTATCTCAACTCTGCATAAAATGGCACATAACTCCTTGTTTGCACCGATTTGCAAAAAATTATCAAGATTGTTCAAATTTGTGAGTGTCCACCACTTAGAAAATTTTCATTAAATAATTTTGGTTGACATCGATAGAGATTATCGAGGGTGAGGCATGTCATCTTTCGCATCTTAGCAAATTCTGCAATATACATATCTCTTTGCTGGGATTTTTTCATAATATTCCTCATTTCCTTTAGCATGGGGAGAAGAGCTTCTAAAGTTAAGAGTGTCTCTATATTACTTAACCTCTGAAGCAGGTCAAGAAATTTTGGTTGCTCTGATTCATCACAATTTGTGTGAAATAGTCCAATCAAGGATGGGTATTCTGAAAAACCTCGATGAGTTGGACCATCCAAAGAGATCCATCTGGTATCATTATCCTTAAGAAGCTTGTTTCAATTGGTTATTCCATCAGCAAAGTGTTGAAATTCCATCAATCATTTGGGACTTCAACAAAAGTGTGAGTAGAGCTCTTTGATTAAATGTTGAATTATTTTTGCTGGAGCATACTTGCTCACAATTCCAAAAGCTAGATTCATTTTCTTGGCCATGCAGTGAACTCTAGTAATGTAGGGTGCACAAGAAGTTTCCATCTTTGCGTAAAGACCGTTCTTGTGACCTTGCATTACTAAAGCTCCATCTGCTCCAACACACACCAACATTTTGGCAATCATCATGTCATGCATACCTCCATATTCAATTAAACAATCTTTACTAGTTGAAATAAATTTTCCGTTGTCGCACTATCCTTCATTTTAGCAACAAATAGTAGATGAGGTTGACGGGCATGATTCTGTATAGTATAAACATGCATGCATACCCACAAAGTATTATCTATTGTCATAACTTCTTCTAAAGACAATGCAATAAAGTTTCACTCTCTTATTTTTTTTTTACATCTTCTTTCTCAACCTCGGCATGACAACTTGCCCATTCTCATCCATTGTTTACTGACTAGTGACTATTAGGATAGTTAGGAACTTTAAAAAAGTGTAATAAACCACTTATTGATGGGTAGTCTATTGTAGCACGCCCTCTGCTCAAAATATAAAAAACAACACTGAACTTAACATCTTTTCCCAGTTGTTCTATTTGCATTGCTTTTCCAAGAATAGCTTCAATAGAACCTTTAACTTCAGCAGGCTTGGTCTGCATTTTCTCATGAAAATAAAATTATTTGGCATTATTCCTCACATGCTTACATTCCTCCTTTGGTTTCCATCTTATCACCGATTTTTCAGCTTTGTATATCATTTTTATTCATAAACTTTACCCATATGCTTTTCTATGGTGTCAATTTTTAGCTACAACCTCTTTTCCTTGTTATGTCTCCAAGTGCAAATCTTACATCTGCATTATATTGGAGCCTCGCCTTCAAAATGGATTCTCCATTGGTTCAATGAATGGATATTTTGATGCCCAATTAATTTGAAAATTCCTCACTGACATATCTCACTCCCAATCCTTTTTTTATTTTTGTTGATCCTTTTTTGATTTAGGTTGATCCTTTTTTTATATTGCTTTTCTTTTCCCCTTCCGCATTATCATCTATGACATTATCACCCAAGTCAATTATATCATTCTGGCTAACTTGGGTATCTATCAAAAAATCTTCTGCAAGTTCATTGTGATATGAGATATCAGGTTCTCCACCTTCTTCAATATGTGGTGAAGGTTGTGAATCTTGTACTTGTACCTGTGATGATGTAACTTCCTTATTTTCACCATAATCTTTGCCAAAGCCAAAGTACAAAGATAATGTTATGTGTTATGTTGGCCTCTCTTGGCCTTCCCCACATTCAAGATTTCTATCCTTCTTCCTATTTGACATCTCCAATGAAATAAAGGATACAAAAAATATCAATTTGTTGAAGAAGTAATAATAGACTAGACTATATGATTCATTGGCCCTACAACCTACAATCTAGATGTCTGAGGTCTCTTGGGTGACCACTGATGGTTCCCCACTGAATAAGAATGCACTCAATAGTGCAAATAGATAGAGATGAATTCAGAATGATATTATAGCACTTCAAAAATATGATCACTCACCTTTAGGTCACTAGTAGTCGCCAATGCAGTCAGTAACAATGGTTGTCCCTGGTCTGAAACCTCACTATTGATCTGAATTGAGAGCCCATAACCAACCAGATTGTGTAGAGATAGATTTAATATTTGAATGTCTTTATACCAATCCTTATTTGTCGAATTCGACAGGAATTTTATATGGTATATAAATATTTGGTGAATTCCTCTTAACTATATCACGTCTTATATAATTTCTAAGGCAATTATGGGTCATCCAATTAATTAGCAAATATAATAGAGCTGGCAAAAATTGGGGTGAATGGAGATAGGCGTCTGCAAAATGTCAGGTGAATTGGGTCCTCCTAGAAAATAAATCTTTATATGGCTATTGGCTAATTATGGTCGTCTATTAAGGCAATCTCAAAGAGTGTAGGCGAAAAAATTGAATTTACCTTGTGGAAAACGTGGATTCTATTGGCGAAATCTTCACATAGATACAATTATTTTTTTAAAAAAAATGGGCGATTGGGTCGTGCATTTGATGAATATTTATAAATTATTGGCGACATGGCCACCCCTGATCGGTACAATATATTTGTCATTTTCTAGGTCGCCGATGTGAAATATTCACTATTGGCGAATATTTGCCACTAAAGTAAACTCTGATCACCAATACATTGTCACAAATGAAAATATCAGTTCCCTTGCTTGAAATGATAAAGATACCTAAATATAAGAGCAGTACCTTGGCATTAATATATGAATTTCCTTTTAGTGTGGGAGGCACTAAACATGAAAAGAAAAAAACCTTCAGAATCAGGGGGGTATAAACAGGCTCCTGAAATTTATTTAGGAACCGCCCTTTTGGATGATCCATCTGAAGTAAATCCATTCTATTTGACTTTGTTGATAATTAATAGATTGATAAGGAATTGCATGATTGGTTGAGGAGCAGCTATAAACGTAATGCCTTTGGGAATTATGAAGGAGCTTGGATTAGAGGTATATGACCAATATGGAACTTGTTATGCTATGGACAATAGATCAGTCCCTATTGTAGGAGTTATCAAAGACATAGAGGTAAAAATAGCATCATTTCCAGAAGCCACATACAGGATAGACATCACAGTCATCGATGTACCCCCTAGTTATGAAATGTTACTTTCAAGACAATGGACTAGTTTGGTAGGGGGAAGCATTCAATTAGATCTATCATATGCCACAGTACCGGTTAATGAAAAGTAAGTACGGATTGAAAGAGAGACAAGGTCACCACATATTATTAAATATCCTAATAATGATTCCATAGTGAATTTTTGTGATACAAAAATAGGTAACTTTACTATACAAATAACAAAGCCTGAATTGCGAAATAGTGACCTTAAAAAAGTCCTAATAATATGTGGAAAATGTTCTTTGATGGTGCTTGTAGTAAAGAAGTAAATGGAGTAGGAGTAGTCTTTGTATCACCAGAAGGAAAAACATTAAGATATTCATTTGTCTTATCCTTTGAATGCACTAATAATGTCACAGAATTTGAGGCCCTTCTGATTGTACTAAACCGTGTATCAAACATAAGGTAAAAGTCTTAAGTGTTTTTGGGGATTTGGAACTGGTTATATCTCAGATAAAATCAAAGTATTTATCAAAGAATGTTAGACAGAGACAATAAAGAATTGTAGTCTAGGACTCCATTGAAATGTTTGATGCCTTTTCTATTAATTGGGTTGAAAGAGCTAAGAATATGACAACATACTTTCTTGTAAATATAATATTAAAAAGGGATGTCATTACCATGGAAAACATATCTGAGATTGAAATCAAGAATAGACCTTCTATCCCAGATAACATCTACAATTGGTAGGTGTTTGAAGATGATGATGATTTGGTAAAATTCCTGTAGTGCATTGATAGATACGGAGCACAAGATATACATTTCAATGCATTTGTTGAAAACATAGATGAAAAGGATATAGTTTTTGGGAAAGAGGTAGTACAACTAAAAATAGATAAAATTCTCAGAGGGTTGGTTGCTTTAGAGAGGTTTTTGGATGGAAATCGTGCCCTAATTAAGACAATCATAGTGCAGAATGATTAGTTGGAAAAGATAAACTTAGGGACAGAACATGCCCTAAAGAAGGTGTACATTGGTAAATTGATAACACCCAAGGTCAGAGAAATGTTAATAGCACTACTAAGGAAGTACAAACATGTATTCGCTTGGTCATATGATGATTTGAAAGCATATAGGGAAGTCCTTTTTCAACATGAGATCCCACTAAAACCTTATGCAAAACCATTTAGATAGAAGCAAAGGCCCATAAACCTGACTCTTGCACCTAAAATGTAGGAAGAGTTGATGAAACTAAGAGATGGAGGAATAATAAAACCTATTAAGCATTCCTCTTGGGTTTCAAACTTGGTTTCAGTTAGAAAGAAAAATGTCGAGACATTAGGCTCTATGTTGATTTCAGAAATCTGAATATCTCATCCTTGAAAGACAATTACCCACTGCCAAATATGGAAGCATTATTGCAAAGGGTTACAGGTTGTGAGTTATTGTCTATGATGGATGGCTTTTCTGGTTATAACCAAGTCAAAGTCAAAGAATCAGAATAGTATAAAACCGCTTTCACAACTCCATGGGGCACCTATGTATATGTCAAAATACCCTTTAGATTAACCAATACAGGGGCAAATTTTCAGTGAACCATGGATTTGGCATTTGGAGATCTGATTAATACCATTATGGTGTTTTATCAAGATGAATTGATGACCTATTAAAAAAGAGAGGAAGAACATTGCCTACACTTGGAAAAGATATTCATCAGGGCATTGGAATATGGAATATATTTGAATCCTAAAAAATGTCAGTTTGTAGTCACAGAGGGAAAGCTATTAGGCCACATAGTGTCTAAGGATGGAGTCAGGATTGATCCTGAAAGAGTTGCCATCATAGATAAGATCCCTATCCCTAAGACTGTAAAGGCGATCTAGTCCTTTTTTGGACAAATTAATTTTGTGAGAAGATTCATCTCAAATTTTGCAGAATTAGTTAAGCCAATATCCAAAATGTTGAAGAAAGGAGCCAAACTATATTGGACAATGGAAGCCCTTGATGCCTTCATTGACACTAAAAGAGAAATAAAAGAGGCCCCTGTGTTGAAATCACCAAATTTCTCTAAAACCATTTCAATTATTCTCATTTGCATCTTTCTATACAATTGGTGTTGTCATGTTGTAGAAGAATGATGAGGGGAATGAGCAGCAAATTGCCTTTTTTAGTAAATATTTGCATGATGCAGAACTACAATATGACATAAATGAGAAGCAGGCTTATGCACTTGTCAAGGTGGTCAAATCTTTTAGGCCATACTTGGTTGGGGTAGACATTGTAGCATATGTACCCAATGTCATTGTAAAAGACATCTTCTGACAAAATGAGGTGATAGGGAGAAGGTGTAGGTGGATTAACTAGATATAGGAGTTCAATATTGACATTCAGATAACTAAGCTTTTCAAAGGACAGGGATTGGAAAAACTGATGGCTGAAACCAATTTAGATGTTGTATAGGTTAACAGTGTGACATGGGAAGATGTCATTCTGAGTATGGAAACAATCTCAGGGTATAAGAACATCGTATACTTCTTGAAACACATAAATTTTCCAGAAGGCATGAAGAATAATCAGAAAAGAACATTGAAATTGCAGGCTTCCAAATATGTTCTTGTTGAAGGAGACTTGTATTGGAAAAATCAAGATGGAGTTTTGTTATTTTGTCTGGATGAAGGCCGGGCAGAAAAGGTACTAAAATAAATTCATGATGGAGTATGTGGTAATCACTTTTTAGCTAAAACCATAGCCCATAGGATACTTAAGGTGAGTTATTATTGGCCTTGTGTCTTTAATGATGCATACAAACACGTTAGGAGGTGTGAAGCTTGCCAGAAATTTTTCAGGGAAACTAAGATATCAAGGAGCGTTGCCCATGAGACTAATACAAGCTGATGAATTTTTTCAGCAATGGGGCTTAGATTTTATAGGAGAGATACCTAATAATTCAAGTGGAGGTAATAAATGGATACTGGCTGCCACATATTACTTCACTAAGTGGGTCGAAGCCATTCCCACTAAGCAAGCAACTAGCAAAGTAGTGATCAAAATTTTGATGGAAAATATCCTGACTTAGTTTGGAGTACCCTCTAAGCTCATAATAGACAATGACATGTGCTTTAGATCAGAGGATTTTACTACTTTCTGTGAATAATATGGTATCATTGTCTCTTATGCATCATCTTATCACCCACAATAGAATGGACAGGCAGAATCCAGTAACAAAAATCTTTAATAAATTATAAGAAGAATGCTTGGTAATAACAAAAGGGCATGGGACTCTAAGATAGACTTAGTAGTATGGGAAGATTGGATTACTACTAAGAAATCCATTGGTAAGTCTCCATTTGAATTGGTATATGGAAAACAAGAAAAATTGTCATTAGGAAATCTGTTACCAGTTCACAGGTTTATAGTTGATGAAGAAGTAGAGTTTTTGAATCCTATGGAAGAAAGACTTATACAATTTCTTGAGCTTGATGAAATTATGAGAGAGGCTTCAAAACATAATTTCAAAATGCAGCAGCAGGTGAAAGCCCTACACGATAAAAAATATAATGACATAAAATTTAAGGAAGGGGATTGGGTACTTGTATGGAATGCAAGAAATCAGGATAAGGGAAAGCATGATAAATTTGAGGCACTCTATATTGGACCATTTGTGATTTTAGACAAAGGAGAAGACTCGTACTATTTATAGAACACATCAAGAGAAACTCAGGAATTGCTAGTGCATGGACAACTCTTAAAGTACTCCTTTTCTTAAAGAAGATATGTTCCATGCACAATAGGATAGGTTTCATTATCACCATTCCATGTGTACATATAACCATTTCATCCCTCACCTTAGTCTTAGTCTACTTTCTAGAGACCAATTTTGGATTCTTGTTATACCCACTAAGGGTATATATCCTCAAACAAAACCCCTATTGGAACTATTAATTCTAGTGAATTAATTGTCTCCATGGGTGTTTCATATAGTCATTTTTCATGAACCTT
The DNA here is from genome assembly GCF_030272615.1 of Cryptomeria japonica. Taxonomy (NCBI): domain Eukaryota; kingdom Viridiplantae; phylum Streptophyta; class Pinopsida; order Cupressales; family Cupressaceae; genus Cryptomeria; species Cryptomeria japonica. The sequence continues at coordinate 331,090,128 of NC_081412.1, forward strand.
TCCATTAATCAAATCCTTACACTCTGACAACATGAAAAGAATCCTTATATCACTAATAATCATTTTTTAAATTAGGGGTACTAGTTTGAGAAGGATGATTTATTTATCTATTAATTGATTTTATTATTGTTACAAGTTCATTAATGAAAAAACATAGATAAAAAATGTGTTATATGTGGGGTAAATGGGCTCCCACAAGGGTAAAGCTCAACATATAATCATGATAGGACCATCACACAGGCCTAGAGTCTCCATTACCACATACCTTGGTATTAATGAATCTCAGTGGTATTGTGTGGAATCATCTACAATTGTTAAACTACAAACACTTTGCATAATGAACAGGTTCAGCTTTCTTTTTAGCCAAAAAACCTCAAAATAAGTGAATCGACAAGACCCTGTTGCAGTCACACCAATCGCACTATGGTCTCTCAAGGTCAGAACACTAGAATTTTTGAAAGGACATGTTTAAGTCATACTGATAAGAGGTTGAACCATGGAAAGAAAATCAGCATTTCTATCAGCATAAAGCACACTGACAAAGGGACAAGATGAATTATCGGTGGGAATACTTCCTTCGAAGTAAGCATAAAGTAGTCACACCAACACTTCATGTCATACTGATGCATGAACATGAGGTATTTTTGGGAAGATCATTCCTTTGGATGCAACATCAGAAAGATTGGTAAAGTCAGAGCAAATACACAATGGTCATACTGACCACAAATGTTGTATCGATGAATGATATGAGTGAGCATGTCAGCATGACTCAACCCGATAAGAATGATGAGGGGAATTATAAAGCATCGAACAAACTAATGCTATCAGAATGAAACCATAGTGGCCACACTAACTTCATAAAGGGAAGGATGTCAGAAGGAGTCTGATCGATGAATTTGATATCAACATGAGGCACGAATTCAGAGTGACATACCAGGAGGACAACCCAATGATAAAAGATATGCCGACAAAATTGTACAAATGTCTATCAGCTTAAGTCATTTCGATGCAATTCATAATGAAAAGAGCAATGGTTGGAAGGACTTAATGATATCGAAATAAAGTAATTAAGGACAAACTAAATAGGAAATTCATCCTGATAACAAAAACATAAAATATATCGGCTTGAAGGTAATTTGTCTCCCCGAACATGGTAGTACTAAAGATTTAAGTCATCGGCCAGACTTGTTCCAAGCAAGATGAGAAACAAAAAGGTGACCTGACTTCGAGAGTCACACCGATATGAGATAATGATAAATAATTATAGGACTGGATAATATGCATCGGCAAGAGCATGACCATTGGCCAGAAAAATCTTTTGTGATCACGACATCAGTGATTCTGCTGATGGCGTTTGATCGTTGTGACTCCCAATGATGATCATAAGGATAGAGGATATAGAAAGTAGGAGAGATAGGGAAGAGTCTACCTGATGAGAAAAGAACAATAAGCTGTAGGGTTACAAAATTGGATCGGTAAGACTAATAGTTATCACACCGAGCCAAGTGAGGTGACCAATTGACATCCCCATAGGTGACACACCACCTAGGTCCTGACGATGTGTTGACATATAAAGTCACATCGATAAAATTAAATTGTCACATCAACCAAGTTATTTGAAATTCAAAATTTATTGAGCAACAATCATCAAAGGTGACATTAATGGTACATAGTTGAAATCCTCTGAGAGAGACAATTGCAAACACAAAGAAAATTGACAAAGCACCACAAACAAGTGGAGATAGGGGATCAAGTTATAGCACCTGGATAATAACAAGTAACCAGTCAAGGCCTTTTCTTAACTCTGTAAAATTTATTTTAAATCATGCTCTATCACTCTTAAAATGGATAACCGTATGACATTGAAATGAAAGAGGGAAAAGGGGGAAACTAGTCGAACTAAAGGGAAAAAACAAAAAACACGGGAGGTAAAATCTCAAAAACAACTAGAAGTAGTTGAGGCAAAAGAAAAGGTAGAAAAGAGAAAATTGAGTCAAGACTTGATTTATCAATTGCCTAGTTCAAGGGATAGGACTAGGAGAGCAGTCCATTTGAACCCCAATATGAACAAATTTGAAGATAAATACCAGGGTGTGGGGGACATATGGATGGATAGTAGGGGTTTTGAATTATTCCTCTTTCATTATCGTAGAAGAACCAGTCACAAACCCATCTATAACCCATGGAGAATGAATTTAGGGAAGATAGTAATCCGTAATGTGTTCATGGATGTAGACCTAGTCAAGCATTTGGCTAAACATTATAATTTAGACCTTAAAGCTATCTGTGACCCACAAGGTAAACAATTTGTACAATTATCCAAAACTGCAATTGAGGAGGTTTTGGGTTTTGAAGATATATGTGACCATCCAATTCTCTATCAGGAATTGAGTAGCGAATATTGGAGGTTGGACACCATTTACAAGGGGTGGAGATTGCCATTATATTGATTGAGGGTTGATAATAATTTAGTACCATTGACAGATGATGAGGGGTCACCCTTTAATGTGGATTTGTTTGAGCAATACTTCAAATACACATATTATACTACTGGACAGGTGTTAGGAGTTGAGGTTCCTGGACTTATGACACTTAAGCCTATGGTGATAGTTGTAGATGTTTAGAGCCATCATCCTAGAAATTTTGATTATGCAACGTTGGTTCATACGTTAAATGAGACATCCCTTACAAATGTTAAGAAGGATCTCTTTGACGCATCTCTTAGATATTACTTCATTTTGATGCATATGATGTGAAATGGATATGTGGTTGGAAGAATTGAAAATACAATAGTTTGATCATGAAGTTCAGCCATTACCAATTCAATTATGGATGTTCATTTGGGACTGTAGGTTTGTCGGGGCTAATTATACCTATTTTCAAGAGTACTTTGTGAAGGTTATTTTTCAGGATGTTCAACCATTCATGTGACTATTCCTTGTCAAATGATATCAATAAATTTTTGAGGCCAAAGGATAATGATGGCCCGGATATAGTAAAGCATAGTAGGGGAGACTGGTACTGTAATTCAGATGCTACAATGATCAGGGTCTATGGCTTTGAGGACACTCCATTCATCCTTCCTAGAACTGTGCCTGATAGACTAGCCTACTTGGAAATAGTGAGGCAACTAGATTATTCTGATGTTATAAATTTAAGGTCCTATGAGAAGAATTCCTTCATGCCTGCAACATTGTGTTTCAATGACTTCACTATGCTTGCTAAGGAGGAGTGTGACCAGATATTGAGGCACACAAAGAATGAATTTTAAGATAGAGGACTTCATTGACAATGTTAAACAATCACAAAAGTTGAGTGGGTAAACCCACAAGTCCTGCCTTGAAGAAGATGTGATGAGAAACTTGGATGAGGCTGAGGCCATTAGAGTTATTCAAGAGCATAATATGAACATAGAGGCCAAAATAAGAGAAATGCATAGTGTAGAATGTTGGAATTCAAGAACATTGAGAGGGGGGGGGGGGTGAATTAGTGTTCTATCAGAATGATCAATTTTAACCTTATTAAACCATGCATACACCAATTGGTATACCGATAGATATAGAATTGAAAGAAGTAAAGCAACCAATAAGCCAATCACACAAATGAATACCATAACACAAAGATTTATAGGTGGAAAACCTCAAAGAGGAAAAACCATTGTGGGATTTGTGACCCACAATATCAATCCACGGGCCATATGAAGAGATATTACAAAATATAGGGGCCTGCACTTGCAGGAAGGCTTACAGCCTAAAACACACTACTAAATCAAAAAAGGAGCCTCACTGACTACATACAAATCCATACTACAATCCAGAGAAATGATTGAACTGCAAAGATAGCATCTTTTGTGCCTGATTATAGTTTCGGTTAAGCTCTGTCTATTTCGGTCTCAAACCCTAAACCCTTACTGAAATAACCCTTACATAAATATCCTCACATACATGATCTCTCTCATATGTTTCACATATCCTTCACATTCCATAACCTTACACACACATATAATTTTCAAAACGATCTAACCAACAGACCTATATACCCCTTTAAAATTTATTATGCCTTATGTCAGCTTACAAAGATAATTACAATATGAATATACATGTCAGCTCAATAACATAAATACATGAATATCAAAACAATTGCCGATGTCAGATCTCCCAAATGATGTCGGCCTCCAACACCAATAACCTGAATGTAAACCATGTCGACCTGCATTGCCGATAACCAAAGAAATCCTTCCAACCTATCGGTGTCCATGCCAGTGCCGGTGAAGTGCCTACCGATACACAATTGAACTAAAATATGGATCTGAAACATCTTTCCATGTTGCCATCAATGAAAACATAGTGAAACCAACCAATTGAGTGTCAATTGCCAACAATCTCCCCCTTTGGCATTAATAGCAACACTCATGTGAAAAATGATCATGGTTTCCATCTGCCAGTTTCATCCTGAGCTAAATATCCATCTGAACAAAATACTCCATATTTCCAAATGCCAAGAATATATTTTTCACCTATACTCCCCCTTTGACATCAATTCCAACCAAAAACACCAAAAAGAATACCAAAAAGGCAAAAATCAGGATGAAGAATGAAAGATTGTACAAAGAATCTCCCAAAATACCTTACCAGAGCTTAATATATTTGAAAATTTCCGGATAGGCCTTCTCCAATAGTTCTAGATAAGTATCCCAACCAGATTTGAAAGTGGTAGAAATAGATACATGTCCATTTAGCATATGGGCAAATGACTCTTTCTCATTTAGCTCTGTCGGTGTGGGCTTACCAACCATATCTATACACTCCTTTGCATGTACACTTAATGAATCCAACCGGGGACTCACCAATCCTCTAAGACTTCTAGCTCTCCTTATGATTTTACCTTTTTACCTCTCAAGAGAAAGAACTTGGGCTTCCAAAACTAAAATCTAACCATCTATAGATGTAGTTAAAGAATTTGATCCATCAAAAGAATTAACTATACCTACAATCTCCTCCTGAATATCTTTAATCCTTTTATATGTCTCATTTGTGAGTAAACCTATGTTACAACATACTCTATACATATTAGTACACTACCTCAATGCATTATCAATCAACTTCAACTTATCATTACTCTCCTTCCTCTCTGACTCAATCATTTGATCAAATGTAGCTCTCTTTTCTTGTGTAAATATCTCCAATGCTTGTCAGTTTGATATCTATTGTAAAGACTGAAAGTCCTTTGAAATTTGTTCTGTGATTATCTTAAGCTTCCTGGATTGGATCGCTTCATTTTCAAATTTGCACTCTGGGACAAGTCTATGCAAAATAGTGATAGATTGATCAATAACACCTTTATCCATAGATCCTTCCTTCATCATTTTCTATGCAACCATCATCACGAGTTCAGTAGAACTCATCTCATTTATGCTTTTCTTTTCGACCTTCAAGGTGTCAATTGATAATAATGATAGGCTGACTACCGATTCCTTGCTAGATTTCCCTTTCTCCTCCTCTGATGGTTTAAATTTTATAGCTTCCTCACTTGCACCGGTGGCTTCTCCTTAGAATTCCTCTTAATCATTCAAGATGATATTGATCGCACTGATTCACCTTAGACTTCCTCTAAATTTCTCTGAATTTCTCTAAATGCAAAGTGATCAGAAATGAAGTGAATTCAACCTTTTAACCTCCAAGAAACCCTAATCCATCATTGATATGAATGACTTTCGGTGGAAGATACCGGATCTCGATCAAACACCTCCATGTCGGATAAGTATCTCCAATGTCTAGAACATCTTCCAGAACCTCTTCCCAAGGCATATGCAGTATCTTCATGATTTTTCCCTACCCCTAAGGCATCTGCCTTAGTTACCTGATGAGCTTCCTGCCAGTGCAGGAGAAACCTCCTCTGTCGATTGAGTAACCGATGCATTTGCATCTGCTAATTGTTCTTCTGACTTCCTGACCCATCTTTGGGTATGATTTTACCGGATTTCATTAACCTTCTCTTTTCCTTTCTCATTTGATCCTTCATTACCAATCGATGGATTTATGCTTCTATAGAACTTAGCAATATGTCCAACCTCATTACATGCATAGCATGTAACATTGTTCTTTTTAATTGCTTTTCTAAAACCGATGTAATTGCTTGATCTGTATTGATTAGCCGCATGATCAAATTTTCCACATGCATAACATTTAACATTCATTTTGCAATCTTATGTCTTATGACCATACTTATTACATTAAGAGCATTGACTGGGAGCAGAATCAGGGTTCTGATTTTCTCTATTTCTACATTGCCTAGCCATGTGACCAAATTTATTACAAACAAAGTATCTACCATTAAATTTTTAAGCATTAAAATGCCTCACCAGTGCCTTATGATTTTGATCTTCATTTGCCATACTGGAACTCTATCCTTGTTCAAATCCAAGTCCACTGCAATCTCCATTTTGTCTTTGTCACTTCAATAACTCGTCAAGTTGTGCTGAACTAATCTTGAATTTTTCTGTATACTCACTTGCAATAGTCAGATCATCTCTCAAAATTATCATTTGTCTCTCAAGCTCTTGTTCATTACTCTGGGATTGTACTAAATCACTTCTCAACATATCATTCTCATGAACCAACCTACCACCTTCTTTAAACTTGTTTTTAAAAGATACAACAAGATTTTCTTCATTTTTCTTTCGGTCTTCAATCTCCTTAGACATCCTCATAGTTATAGCTTGCATTTCATTCCTCATAACCATGTTCTCCTGACTCAGCTTCAGACATCTCTCATTAATTGCATCTTTCTCATCATTATCCTTATTCTACAAAAGTTCCTTCCTCCTAGCCTAAACAGATGACAACCTCTCCTATAGGACAAGAATGAATTCCTAAGTAGAATTCAGTTCATCTTGTAGCTTCAAGTTTTTCAATCTTTAAGAATCATAATCTTCAAGTGCCCCCTCAAGTTGCTTCTCCAAAATCATATCCATGGATTAAAGATTCAAGATCTTCCTCAAGTTGTTAAACTTCCTCCGAGGCACAAGGCTCTGATACCAATTGTTGGAATTCAAGAACACTAAGAGGGGGGGTGAATCAGTGTTCTACTGAAATGATCAATTTTAACCTTATTAAAACATGTATATACCAACCAATGTACCAATACATAGAGAATTGAAAGAAGTAAATCAACCAATAATCCAATCACATAAATGAATACCATGAAACAAAGATTTATACATTGAAAACCTCAAAGAGGAAAAACCACAATGGGATTTGTGACCCAAAATATCAATCCATTGGCCATATGAAGAGATATTACAAAATATAGGGGCCTGCACTTACAAGAAGGCTTATATCCTAGAGCACACTACTCAATCACAAAAGGAGCCTCACTGACTACATACAAATCTAGACTACAATCTAGAGAAATGATTGAACTGCAAAGATAACATCTTCTATGCCTGAATACAATTTCGATTAAGCTCTGTTTGTTCCGGTCTAAAACCCTAAACCCTTACCGAAATAACCCTTACATAAATATCCTCACATACATGATCTCTCTCATATATTTTGCATCTCCTTTATATTCCATAACCTTACACACACATATATTTTTCAAAATGATCTAACCAACTGACCTATATACCCCTTTACAATCTATTATGCCTTATGTCAGCTTACAAAGATAATTACAATATGAATATACATGTCTGCTCAATAACATAAATACATGAATATCAAAATAAAATCTGATGTCAGATCTCCCAAATGATGTTGGCCTCCAATACCAATAACCTGAATGTAAACCATATCAGTCTGCATTTTGCTGGTAACCAAAGAAATCCTTCTAACTTACCAGTATCGGTGCCAATGTTGGTGAAGTGTCTGTGAAGTGCCTACCGATACACAACTGAACCATAATATGAAGTTGGAACATGCTACCATGTTGCCATCAATGACAACATATTGAAACCAACCAATTGAGTGTCAATTTCCAATAATGTCCCCCTTTGGCATTAATGGCAACACTCATGTAAAAAATGATCATGATTTCCATCTGTCAGTTTCATCCTGAGCCTGCTTCCTCTAAGCTAAATATCCATCTGAACAAAATACTTCATATTTTCAAATGCCAAGAATATCTTTTTCACCTGTACTCCCCCTTTGACATCAATGCCAACCAAACACACCAAAAAAAATACCAAAAAGGCAAAAACCGGGATGAAGAATGAAAGACTGTACACAGAATGTCCCAAAATACCTTACCAAAGCTGAATATATTTGAAAATTTCTGGATAGGCCTTCTCCAACAGCCCTAGATAAGTATCCCAACCAGATCTGAAAGTGGTGGAAATAGATACAAGTCCATTTAGCATATGGGCAAATGACTCTTTTTCATTTAGCTTTGTCAGTGTGGGTTTACCAACCATATCTATACACTCCTTCTTATGTACACTTAATGAATCCATTCAGGGACTCACCAATCCTCTAAGACTTCTGGCTCTCCTTATGATTTTATCTTTTTCCCTCTCAAGAGCCAAAACTTGGGCTTCCAAAACCAAAACTTGACCATCTATAGATGTAGTTAATGAATTTGATCCATAAAAAGAATTAACTATACCTACAATCTCCTCCCGAATATCTTTAATCCTTTTATTTGTCTCAGCTATGAGTAAACCTATGTTACAACATACTCTATAAATATTAGTACACTGCAATACATTATCAATCAACTTCAACTTATCATTAATCTCCTTCATCTCTGACTTAATCATTTGATCAAATGTAGCTCTCTTTTCTTGTGTAAATCTCTCCAATGCTTATCGGTTTGATATCTGTTGTAAAGACTTAAAGTCCTTTGAAATGTGTTATTTGATTATCTTAAGCTTACCGGATTGGCTCGCTTAATTATCAAATTTGCACTCTGGGACAAGTATATGCAAAATAGTGATAGACTGATCAATAACACCTTTATCCATAGATCCTTCCTTCATCATTTTCTATGTAGCCATCATCATGAGTTCAGTAGAACTCATCTCGGTTATGCTTTTCTTTTCAACTTGCAAGGTGTCAATTGAAAATAATGATGGGTTGACTACTAGTTCCCTGCAAGATTCCCCTTTCTCCTCCTCTGATGGTTTAACTTTAATAGCTTCCTCACTTGCATCGGTGGCTTCACCTTAGACTTCCTATGAATCGCTCTGAATGAATTTCGATGGAATATACCGGATCTTGATCAAACATATCCATATTGGATAAGAATCTCCAATGTCTGGAACATCTTCTAGAACCTCTTCCCAGGGCATATGCAGTATCTTCATGAATTTTTCCTACCCCTAAGGAATCTGCCTTAGTTACCAGACGAGCTTCCTACCGATGCAAGAGAAACCTCCTCTGTCGATTGAGTAACTGATGCAATTCCATCTGCTGATTGTTCTTCTAACTTCCTGACCCATCTCTGGGTATGATTATTCCATATTTCATTAACCTTCTCTTTTCTTTTCTCATTTGATCCTTCATTACCAACCAGTGGATTTCTACTTCTATAAAACTTAGCAATATGTCCAACCTCATTACATGCATAGCATGTAACATTATTCTTTTGAATTGCTTTTCTAAAACCGATGTAATTGCTTGATCTACAATAATTAGCCATATGACCAAATTTTCCACATGCATAACATTTAACATTCATTCTGCAATCTTTTGTCTTATGACCATACTTATTACATTAAGAACATTGACTAAGAGCAGAATCAGAGTTCTGATTTGCTCTATTTCTACATTGCCTAGCCATGTGACCAAATTTATTACAAACAAAGCATCTACCATTAAATTTATAAGCATTAAACTGTCTTATCAGTGCCTTATTATTTTGATCTTCATTTGTAGTATCGAAACTTTGTCCTTATTCAAATCCAAGTCCACTGCAATCTCCATTCTGTCTTTGTCTCTTCAATAACACGTCAAGTTTTGCTGAACTAATCTTGAATTTTTCTTTATACTCACTTGCAATAGTCAGATCATCTCTCAGAATTATCATTTGTCTCTCAAGCTCTTGTTCATTACTCTAGGATTGTACTAAATCAGTTCTCAACACATCATTCTCATGAACCAACCTACCACATTCTTCAAACTTTTTTTTTAGAGATACAACAAGATTTTCTTCCTTTTTCTTTCGGTCTTCAATCTACTTAGACATCCTCATAGTTATAGGTTGCATTTCATTCCTCATAACCATGTTCTCCTAAATTAGCTTCAGACATCTCTCATTAAGTGCATCTTTCTCATCATTATCCTTATTCTACAAAAGTTCCTTCCTCCTAGTCTGAACAGATGATAGCCTCTCCTATAGGACAAGAATGAATTCCTGAGCATAATTTAGTTCATCTTGTAGCTTCAACTTCTTCAATCTTTAAGAATCATAATCTTCAAGTGCCACCTCAAGTTGCTTCTCCAAACTCATATCCATGGATTCTAGATTCAGGATCTTCCTCCGAGTTACAAGGCTTTGATACCAATAATTGGAATTCAAGAACGCTGAGAGGGGGGGATGAATGAGTGTTCTATCAGAATGATCAATTTTGACCTTATTAAAACATGCATACACCAATTGGTATACCGGTACATATATAATTGAAAGAAGTAAAGCAACCAATAAGCTAATCACACAAATGAATACCATAGCAAAAAGATTTATACGTGGAAAACCTCAAAGAGGAAAACCGCAGTGGGATTTGTGACCCATAATATCAATCTACTGGCCATTTGAAGAGATATTACAAAATATCCACCTGCACTTGGAGGAAGGCTTACATCCTAGAGACACTGCTCAATCACAAAAGAAGCCTCATTGAATACATACAAATCCAAACTACATTCCGGAAAAATGATTAAACTACTAAGATAACATCTTTTATGCCTGGATATAGTTCCAATTAAGGTTTTGTCTATTCTGGTCTGAAACCCTAAACCCTTACCAAAATAACATATACATAAATATCCTCACATACATGATCTCTCTCATATGTTTCACATCTCCTTTACATTCCATAACCTTATACACACATATATATTTTTCAAAATGATCTAACCAACTGACCTATATACCCCTTTACAATCTATCATGCCTTATGTTGGCTTCAAAAAGATAAATACAATAAGAATATACATGTCAGCTCAATAACATAAATACATGAATATCAAAACAATTGCCGATTTCGGATCTCCCAAATGATGTCGGCCTCCAATACCGATAACCTGAATGTAAACCATGTTGGCCTACTTTGCTGGTAACCAAAGAAATCCTTCCAACCTGTCGGTGTCAATGTCGATGAAGTGTCTATGAAGTTCCTTCTAGTACACAACTAAATCAAAATATGAAGCCAAAACATGTTGCAATGTTTCCATCAATGACAACATATTGAAACCAACCAATTGAGTGTCAATTTCCAACATAGAATTCCTCTCTTCTGCTAGTGAGGGTTCATCTAATGATGAGGATCAACCTATAGAACTTAAGAAGATTCAGGTCTCTAGGGTTGATTCATATCAGCCAATAAATAGAGAATTAGAAGTTAGGGATTCTGATGTAGATTCTAGATAGCTAGCTTACAACTATTTTATTTCTAATGATCAATTTATTAAAACACATGAGGTTGAATCTTTTTTATATCAATTAAATGGAAAAGCGATGAGAGAAACTTTTGACAACATTATTGATAATAATGAAGGACTTCTTTTGCAAACCTTAAGAATGGATATAGAACAATAAATGAGTACAATGACCCTTGAAAAGGGGATGAAACTCTTGGGAGATGTAGGTGTATTGATTTTTACTAGATGGGATTTGAAGTCTGCTTTGGTATTTGATAGTTTTCTACACAATAGTGGTACAAAACAAAATTTGAGTCCAGAAGGGGTAACTCAAGTATTCATTGGATTAGGATACAACCCAGATGAGCATGCACTTAGGGTTTGGGTTATGTATCCACCACACAAGAAGCCTCTAATCATGGATACTGAGAAATATTTCAGACATGTTATGACCTTCAAGGTAAGAGAGGCAGATCCTATAGCTAAACTGATTTGGGAATCAACATAGCCAAGTTCAATAAGGCTCAAACTCATCTTATTATGAGGGAAATGTTACTACTTATCAAGCTGTCATTAGTTTTACATCCAAAGTCATTCTATATACTTTAGTCGGTTATCTCTACTGAAATATTCAGTCGGTATGAACAGAACAGTCGATTAAAGAAGAAAGTATTCACAGAGCCCAGTATGCACCGAGCTGTCTATCAAGTATCATTCCATGTCTACTGAGCAGCAAAGATGATACACCGAGTTGATATACACTGAGTGAAACGTGTTACCAGATTCATTGAACCTGGACACACATATGAAAACGTGTTACAAGATCGAGGAACATAGAACCGTTATCACATTGGAAATTGCACTTAAAGATTGTGTATGATTTTGAGGTCATTTATCCAATGAAATATTTTGTATAGTTATTCATTCGATAAATCATGTTTGTAAGATCGAAGCAATGAATCAGATCACCGACATAAGAGATCTATTTATACAACATGGATTGAGATCAGATATATACATGTAGTGACAGACAAAGATATATAGAGGTGTATGAAGCAAGACATGTGTGATACATGAGAAAGCACTAAGTGTTATGACTGTTACAGAGACACAGAGGTCACCAAGAAGGATTTCAGAGAATAGTCAAAGAATAGAGTAAACAGAAGGGTTTACCAAGTTACTTTATGGGTTACTGAGGTATGCTATAAGCAAGGTAATCTTATTTTGAGCACATAGAATTTGCTATAACATTCTAGATGTAAAGTTGCAGATATATGTAAAGATTTTATTGAAATATTTTGAAGTTGTAAGAGAAACCTTTAACAGGGTAAAAGACTCTAACCAAGTCTATAAATTGTAAAGCCTCTAACCAGGTACAACATTTAGTTTAAGTGTTGTAAAATCCTTTAGCAAGGTAGATCTAATAGATCCTGATACTCCTAATAGGGTAAGCTATCAGAAATAGCTAAACATGTAGCTCTAACCGAGCACTCTTTATTATTGCAGTAGTGAAGTTGTGGGTGCCATCCCCACTGCAGTTTTTCTCTCTAATCAAGAGTTTCTGCGTAACCAAAATATATGTGTTATGGAGTGAATCATGTATGATTGTTATTTATTAGTTTTAGCTTTATGTTATGTTGCAGCAATTTTTGGTTTATGCATAACAGTAAAGATATTGTTGTTAAAAGGATTTGAAGTACTAATTCACCCCTCCCCTCTTAGTACATTAGCTTTCCATATTGGGCCTAACAATTGGTATCAGAGCTTGAATCTTGGAAAAAGGTTTAACAACCTAAAGAGAAAGATCTTATAAATGGAAGGTTATAAATAATCTCAGAAAATTGTCTATCTACAAGAAGAGTTGGATCATGCTAATCAAGTGATTACAGACATACAAAGACAAATGCAAAAATCATTGAAAGTGAGAAGAAGATTGTCTGATGATTTGCAGGACTCTCAAGAGTTAGTGGAACAAATTGACACATCATCAAAGAATAGTATATCTGAAGAGACTGAAGAAATGATTGGAGTATTGAAAGAAAAGAACAAAGCACTGGCTGATCAGCTAAAAGCAATGAAAAGAGGACATGAACATTTCAGCACACAGATGACTGAGAATCTTGATGCATTGAGGACAGCTGAGGATAAAGTAAGAGATCTAGAAAGAGAAAAACAACAACTTGAAGCATTAGTACCTGAAAAGAATCATGAAATCATAAGGTTGACTGGGATTCAACAAAATCTGTCAGATCAATTAGGTTATGCACATCATGAAGAAAATTTAAAAAATGATAAGAATCAAGCATTGAAACTTGAAATATCAAGGCTGACCAATGAACTTGAAACATAAAAGAAATCCAAGGAAACACTAAAGAAGAGCTATGAAGCATCAAAGATGTTGGATGAGCAGCTGAATACAAGAAGACCCAACAAAGAAGCAGGACTCGGTTACAAAGGAAAAGACTCTACCAAGAAGGGAATTCATACAACCAAGAGAGGAGAATCATCAAAGCAAGCTAGAAACAAGAAGCACATCAAAAGAAAGAAGCCTGTTTGAAACTACCATGGAAATCAAGGTCATACTGCTAACATGTACCAAATCAGAAAAGGTAAGCAACTGAATGTCACTAAGTCTAATGGTTATTGTTACAATTGCAATAAATATGGTCACACATTTAACCAATGTAGGACAAAGTTTGCTAACAATTATCAGAAGGCAAAATTCAAAGGGTTTTGTAAAAATTGCAATAGATATGGACATAGTACCGAGAAGTGTTGGCTTAAGCAAAAGAACTATATGTGGTCTGCACACCAAGAAAATACTAGAGGTTACCAAACTCACACAGATCCATACCAACAATATTCTGCAATTCCATGGGATTACAATACAAGGATATGGTGTGAATGTTGTGGAAGATATGGACATATAAGTGCCAACTGCTTTATAAGGTTTGGAATGAAAAACCAAAGATCATGGAGAAATCCTGGTATGGCATGTTTTCATTGTCACAAAGTTGGACACTTGGCTAGAGATTGTAGAGATCAACCTAGGGGAGATACTAAAGAAATAAAAGAAAAATTATAGATGATTTGGAAAAAGAAGGAAAATGTGTCAAATGAAGAAAGCACCTTACCTACTGAGTTAGGTTTACCTATTCCAAATTAATCGATAAAGGTATGAAGGGACTGCATTCTCTCAAAGGTCAAATCTTAACAGTTCCTACTTTATTATGTACTTAAGTCAAAATCTGCATAGTTAAAGATGTATTAGTAAGTTTGAAATTCTATCAAAGTCTTTTGGAGCACTATACAGGAAGACTATCAAGTTGGTGAATACAGGAAGCCTGTCAAGTCGGTAAATGAAGGAAGTCTAGTTACTCAGTTAAAGCGCAAAAAGGAAAGAAATTTTAGTGGAACTGAGTGCATTTAATGGTTTTAACCTAGCCTGCATGGAGCCCGATAAGGTATATTGTGTACTTAAAGCATTTCCGCAGTCATTTTTCACTCACCAAGTTTTCAAGAGAGCAGAGCAAGCGAATCAAAAGCGATCAAACCACCTCCAAAGCAAAATTCAAGGTATTTACATCAATCTCAACGCATTGTTAAGTTGGTTTACCGATCATATCAAGTTGTGTGAAGCATCTGCCATTTGAAAATCTTCAAACCCTAAGGATCTTTTGTCAATTCTTATCTAAAATCTGCAATGGCACCTAAGATCCAGAATCCCATTGTTGTTGAGAACATCGAAAAGCCCTCACTGAAATACTCTTTAACTCCCAAAATTGCATCTGAACCGGATGACAAAACTGCATTTTCACTCATCCTGGATAGAGTTTTATTAGTCGAGGATGTGAGATTCTTCACCAAATGTCGAGTTGAAGAACTAGGTCACGTTGAAATCAAAGACACATATGATGAATTGTACACCGATGGTAAAATGGATAGAAAGTATGAGCACATTAAGATCAAGGGATTGACTGAAGCCCTAACTTATCCCCATGTATTCAAACCCTAGTGGGTCAAGTTTGTTCTAAGCCGAGTTCATGATCATGACTTCATGTGGCTAGAAGAGCAACCGTTTAAGATCACCAAGGAGATCATTCATTTGATCACCGGTTACCCTATTTATGATCATGCCTGAGCTCAGAAAATGATATCACAGAAGGAATTGATTAGTTTAACCGTAGTAGAATCAGATTGCAGAGGATTGAAATTGAACAATGTCACTGATGCATAACTAAATTTTTCCATTAGAGTAATAGGTTACTGTTTCTTCCAATTAGCAAGGGAAAACAGTGTACCCTATGCAGCAATACACTTAGCATATAAAATTGTGAAGAAAGGCATGAAAATTGATTTATGTGAGGTGTTGCTGAAAAACCTATTTGAGAATCTGAACACCATAAGGAAGCCAAAGAAGAACAATTCGGCCAATACACTAAAGTTTGGATCACTGTTAATATGCATGTTTTTCTATTTTGAAAAATTCTTTCCATCAGTCTGTAAAGTTGTTTGGGAGCTACACCGACCAATCACCCATCAGATCAATGACTTCATCAAGAAGCTAGGTGATAATTTTAATGATATTATGGATGATTATTTCAGCAAGTTTCAGGAAAGGATGCATAACAGGTACCGGATTCCACCCAAGCTAGTGGAGAAATACAAAGATGACATATGTTTTGAAGTGGACACTGATTACTGTTATGTGATTGTTGTGGAACCAAGAACTCAATCTTTGCCACCTATGGGTTACGAGATTGATTTTGACATCACACAATAGCAAATTGATGCATTTCTTACATTACCAAGGCATGCTACCAAGCTGAGGTATGGAACATATGAAGAAGTGAAGGAAAAAGTAAAAATGAGCATTGTAGTACCCAAAGCTACAAGGAAGGCAACAAAGATGATAAAGGCATAAACGGAGAAATTTGGAGAAGATTATTCCTCCAGACCTGTCAAAGGCACTATAGCCATTACCGAAGAGGAATCAGAAGCCCAAGAGGCAGCTATAACACTGAGCACCAAATTGCCTAAGGGAAAAGTGTTGAAAAGAAAGAAACAAGATACATCAAAGGCCTTACCGACTCCTCCAGCAAAGCGACCTAGCACACGAGCATCTGCAACATCACTGAGTAAGAAAACAAAGAGTGTTGCCACACCCAAGGTAACAAAAACTTACAAGAAATCTACTTGGAGACTCATTTTGGCAAAAGAGTCTAGTGACACCGAATTTGAAGATGCAAGCAAATTTCATATTGTCAAGAGTAAGAAGGTAAATGTACATACTGTTGAAAATTTTTGTGCTAATCTGAAGCAATATGGTGGATTTGGATCATTCAGATATGTCAAGTATGAATCCAGAAATGATGTCAAAAAGAGACAAATAGAAGAAGCTGTCATCTACACACTTCTGAAATTCCGATTGGTCCCATTGGAAGTATCCAATTCTCTTCCAAAAGAATTGAATGTGCATATTGATAACAGGTGGAAATATGCAATGAACTTGGAAAAATAGATTAGAGAAAGAAGTCTAGTACATCTCTTTCCAGACATGTCAGTAGATGAAATCAAATAAAATCTGACAAACTACCACAAAAACTTCCTAGTCAAGCACAAAGCTTTAAAATTGATGAATGGACTTTATCTGGAAGTAGAGAAAGAGACCAAGGAAAAATGGCAGGAAATCTTTAGAATCAAGGATGATGGTGAGCAAGCTACAGTTGAAATTATTGATGTCACCGAGCAAGACCCTACTTACACCATACAAGTAGATGAAGATATCATGGATACAGAGGCACCTGAACAAGAAATGATAGAAGGAAATGCTTATGCCCAACTTGTATCCAGTGAGTCAGTTTTGGAACAAGTTCAGCCCTATCCTCTGGTCAATTAACCTATCTCAACTGAGGCCCCTCAAGATACGGAACAGGGCACCAAAGGTCACAAGTATACAGCAGGAGAAGGTACTTCTCAAGAACAAACCTCACAAGTACCTTCTAGCACTGAAAATATTGCAACCGAGACACCAAAGGACACTACAGAGGCTAAAGAAACTAACCAAAGTGTTGCCTCTACCAAGCGACCAACCGAGGGTCATCAAGCCTCACAAGCCATTGTCTTAGTTCAATCGGTGAAAGGTAAAGACAAGAAGATGAAAAAGCATAGTTTTAAAGTAGATTTGTCAAAACCAATAGTGTTGCCCAATGTTGATATATCCAAATTAAAGGGGCAAGCACTCATTGATTTCAGTGAACTATGCAAAGCCAAAGCCAAACAAGAGAAGCAAATGGCTATTCAAAAGAAAAATAAAGTACTTCAGAAGGTGAAAGCACTCTTAACCAACATGCTACCTGAAGCTACAATGACAAAAGATGCAGCCATCCATGTTCAACTAGATGAACTCCTAACCAAGATAGAGACATCTGGAGTAGATGCATCAAAATATTTGAGCAAGTTAAAGGACAAGGAGCTCACTGCTAAGATGATTGAAGAGGTACAGAAGGCTATAGCTATTGGCAAAGTTAAACTTGTCAAATTTATTGTTGAGTTGACCCCTCAACTCAAGCACATTCTTTATTTATTTCAGAAACTCTGTACATTCTCTTTATTTATTAAAGATATCAAGAATAAAACTGAAGTGATTGAGAAAGAGATCACCGATCTCTCTAATAAGTTGACCATTGAGCCTAATTCCATTCAGAATTTTTATACCAAGCTACAATAGCTCATGGATCAACAACTGGAACTAAGGAATGAAGAACACAAGATAAGGATGGACATAATGACACTTCAAACATTATTCCTTCCTCATCTTTCCTCCGTCCAAGAGTAGATTAACAAGGCTACATCCCTATCCACTCAACAAGAGGGAAGCACATTAGATAGACTCATTTCATTGTTAGCTGACATTACAGCTCAGAATTCACTCATGGACAGTGTTAAGGATGCCCTCTCTGCCGCTCTCACCGATGCCCGAACAAAGTACATATCTATTTTTGACCAGTTGCCACCACCGAATGGTAACTAAATTTTGATGTTTGTAAAAAAGGGGGAGTGATATAGTATCAAAGCATCAAAGTATCAAACAAAAGGAGTGTAGTATATAGGGGGAGTATATACCGAGCAAAACAAAGTATTCAAAACAAAGTCAATTTTGACAGAGTAGTGAACCGAGCAGTTATCACGGAACATTGATCACCGAGCATGCAAAATCAAAATTTTGTACAGTATATTGATAAGGGGAGTATATTTGAATATACTATTTCATTGACTAATGTATATACTGGTTGTTTAGTCAAATTTTATAAGTATATAGATTTTTGAGTTATGACTTTGAAAGTAGTTTTGTCAAACATCTCAACTAATGTCAAAAGGGGAGATTGTCACTACTTATCAAGTTGTCATTAGGTTTACATCCAAAGTCATTCTATATACTCTAGTTAGTTATCTCTACTGAAATATTCACTCGATATGAACAGAATAGTCGGTTAAAGAAGAAAGTATTAACAGAGCCCAGTATGCACCGAGTTGTCTACCGAGTATCATTCCATGCCTACCAAGCAACAAAGATGATACACTGAGTTGATATACACCGAGTGAAACATGTTACCAGATTCATTGAACCTAGACACACATATGAAAACGTGTTACAAGATCGAGGAACATAGAACCATTATCACATTGGAAATTGCACTTAAAGATTGTGTATGATTTTGAGGTCATTTATCCAATGAAATATTTTGTATAGTTATTCATTCGATAAATCATGGTTTTAAGATCGAAGCAATGAATCAGATCACCAACATAAGAGATCTATTTATACAACATGGATTGAGATCAGATATATACATGTAGTGATAGACAGAGATATGCAAAGGTGTATGAAGCAAGACATGTGTGATACATGAGAAAGCACTAAGTGTTATGACTGTTACAGAGACACAAAGGTCACCAAGAAGGATTCCAAAGAACAGTCAAAGAACAGAGTAAATAGAAGGGTTTACCAAGTTACTTTATGGGTTACCGAGGTATTCTATAAGCAAGGTAATCTTATTTTGAGCACATAGAATCTGCTATAACATTCTAGATGTAAAGTTGCAGATATTTGTAAAGATTTTATTGAAATATTTTGAAGTTGTAAGAGAAACCTTTATTAGGGTAAAAGACTCTAACCAAGTCTATAAATTGTAAAGCCTCTAACCAGGTACAACATTTAGTTTAAGTGTTGTAAAATCCTTTAGCAAGGTAGATCTAACAGATCCTGATACTCCTAACAGGGTAAGCTATCAGAAATAGCTAAACATGTAGCTCTAACCGAGCACTCTTTATTATTGTAGTAGTGAAGTTGTGGGTGCCATCCCCACCATATTTTTTCTCTCTAATCAAGAGTTTCTACGTAACCAAAATAGATGTGTTATGGAGTGAATCATGTATGATTGTTATTTATTAGTTTTAGCTTTATGTTATGTTGCAGCAATTTTTGGTTTATGCATAACAGTAAAGATATTGTTGTTAAAAGGATTTGAAGTACTGATTCACCCCTCCCCTCTCATTACATTAGCTTTCGATATTGGGCCTAACAGGAAATGATGCTCTCGAAGCCAAGAATGAGAAGTTTCTTAGGGAAATTGAGCTCTTGAAGGATCAGTTGAATGCAACAGGGCAGACACCTTTGTTAACACTAGGAGAAAGTTCATGGCCCAAGGATAAAAATAGTCAATTGAAAGAAGAAAACCAGTAGTTAAGAAGTCAATTGACTAATGCTAAATCTGATGTTATGTTAGTATTCATTCAAAAAACATTCAAAGCTATGATGATATGGATAGAAAAGTGCTGGAATACATGCACAATATTTCTATCATAGAGCATGAGAGGTTGGATAACTGGTTGGAAGAAGTACTTGATGCAGTTCAAGAAAGAAGTGACCCAGACCCAACTGCCATCAAAGAAATTGAGGATTTAATAGAAGCTCACAATAGATTTGCAGAGAAATTCATGGGGGAGTCAAGGTTTTTTACCTCAATTACAAGGCATGGGATACCCTCTCTTATAACTGAGGATGGGAGATTGAAGGAGAAAATAGTGTGGGTACAAGAGTGCCAGAAATATATACGTGATGCAATGAAGGTGACTCAAAAGGAAGAATCAGACACAACCAACAACTGTGTAGAAGATATTTCCGTTGTACAGGGCTTCATCAGAGGTGTCACTGAAGATTGTGATACATTTTTGAGCCAAAGATATGCCTATCACTTAACCAAAGCTCATTTATTTTTAATTAGGCATCAAATCATTTAGTTACCATATATTTAGTTTAATCTTAAAAGACTCTTTGAAGGAGCTTGACCCCTCAGTTTGCTATAAGTATGTAATATGTTCATTTTCAAAAATCAATAGAAGACAGTCTTTTTGATTTGCAATTTTTATTCCTAGTGGATGATCTAAGTATTTTCAATTAAAATGTTCTAAAGGAAATCTTTTATTCTATATATTAGTTCTCTTGTGATAATTACTTCATGCAAGTAATTGCTGCCTTAAATTTCCTTACAAAAAATTATTCATTATTGTAGCAGTTAGAAAAACAAGCTTCATTTGAGACCTTCTTATCCTTATGATTCTTGTCTTGCTAGTCTTTTCAAGTAAATGTTAAATTCAGTTAGACTAACTATTGTAACAAGAAAATAGTGGAGTAGTATTGGAGGTTGGAGTAGTTGATATCTCCATTCGAGTAGTGGATTTAAAAAATTGTCTCACAAGAGTTATATGTGAAATTCTAGGAATTAGTGACTTTGTAGCCCAAGAGGAGGGAAAGCACTGACCAGTTATCAAATTATACTTACTATTACTCAAAAAATTTACATTTTTCAGTTTCAGTTCATGGATATAAGTGTATGAAGTAGGAACAAATAGAAGTTAGAA
The DNA here is from genome assembly GCF_030272615.1 of Cryptomeria japonica. Lineage (NCBI taxonomy): Eukaryota > Viridiplantae > Streptophyta > Pinopsida > Cupressales > Cupressaceae > Cryptomeria > Cryptomeria japonica. The sequence continues at coordinate 331,111,631 of NC_081412.1, forward strand.
GAAGCTAAAGAATATTTATCTCAGAAGCAATTTCCACTTGGAGATAAACATCAGAATCATATTACAATGTAAATTATAATCTTCTATAAAAATCATTAGCCTGAAGAAGTCAGTTGGTGAATGGGTATGGCTGCCTAGGTCCTATAGAGCCTAAAGTGTAGGGAGTAAGTAATCCTAAGGAATCACTTTGTTAGTTGGCCAAGTCAATTGGGAGGTTTGAAGATAGGATCTGGCATAACCTTAGAACTTTCCAATTCGTTGATTTGGGAACCAACAGAGCCACAGGTTGAAATATCAACCCCTATAAGGAGATCCAATAGAGAATTTAAAGAACCTGAAAGGTACTCTCCTAATTATAATTCAACTTATGTATTACTAACTAATGTTGGTGAGCCTAGTTCATATTAGGAGGCTTGTGAAGCTGAATGTGCAAGAAAATGGAGAGTTGTTATGGAAGAGGAGATGGAAGCTCTGCATAAGAACAAGAGATGGGAGCTTGTGTTACTACTTATCAAATTGCCATTAGTTTTATATACAAAGTCATTCTATATTCTAGTCGGTTAATATTACCAAATCATGCAGTCAGTACAAATAGAGAAGTCGGTATGAACAGTCTAGTCGGTTACAGAAGGAAAACAGTCACAAAGCCCAGTATACACCGAGTTGTCTACTGAGTGTTATTTCATGTCTACTAAGCAGTAAAGATAATACACTGAGTTGATATACACCGAGTGAAACGTGTTACTAGATTCATTGAACCTGGACACACATATGAAAATGTGTTACAAGATCGAGGCACACAGAACCGTTATCACATTGGAAATTGCAAATACAGATTTTGTATAATTTTGAGGTCATCTAACCAATGAAATATTTTGCATGGTTATTTATTCGATAAATCATGTTTGTAAGATCGAAGCAATGAATCGGATCACCGACATAAGAAGTCTATTTATACAACATGAATTTAGGGTTAGAAACAGAGATGTGAATGTGAGAAATGTGTGTGCATGTGTGTATGAAGCAAGACTTATGTGATACATGAGAAATCATAGAGTATTATGACTATTACAGAGACACAGAGGTCACCGAGAAAGTTATCAGAGAATAGTCAAGGAACAGAGTAAACATAAGGGTTTACCGAGTTACTTTATGAGTTACCGAGGTATGTTATAGGCAAGGTAATCTTATTTTGAGCACATAGAATCTGCTACAACATTTCAGATGTAAAGTTGCAGATATTTGTATTGATTCTATTGTAATATTTTGAAGTTGTAAGAGAAACCTTTAACAGGGTAAAAGACTCTAACCAAGTCTATAAATTGTAAATCCTTTAACCAGGTGCTACACTTATATAGTGTTGTAAAATCCTTCAGCAAGGTAGATCAAACTGATCTTAATACTCCTAACAAAGTAAGCTATCAAAAATAGCTAAATGTAGCTCTAACCAAGCACTCTTTATTATTGCAGTAGTGAAGTTGTGGGTGCCATCCCCACCATAGTTTTTCTCTCTAACCAAGAGTTTCTGCGTGACCAAAATATATGTGTTATGGAGTGAATCATGTATGAATGTTATCTGTTGATTATAGTTTTGTTTTATGTTACTACACTATTCTGTTTATGTATAACAGTAAGGTTATTACAAAATAAAAGTTTTGGAGTACTGATTCACCCCTCCCCTCTCAGTACATTAGCTTTCCATATTGGGCCTAACAATTGGTATTAGAGCTTGAATCTTGGGAAAGGGTTTAACTACCTAAAGAGAAAGATCTTATCAATGGAAGGCTATAAACAATCTCGGAGGATTGTGTATCTACAAGAAGAGATGGATAATGCAAATCAAGTGATTACAGACATGCAAAGGCAAATGCAAAAATCTCTGAAAGTAATGAGAAGATTATCTGATGACTTGCAAGATTCTCAAGAGTTAGTGGAACAAATCGAGACATCATCTAGCAACAGTATATCTGAAGAGATTGAAGAAATGATTGGAATGTTGAAAGAAAAGAACAAAGCATTGGCTGATCAACTAAAAGTAATGAAAAGAGAACATGAACATTTCAGTACACAGATGACTGAAAATCTAGATGCATTAAGAATAGCCAAGGATAAAGCAAGAGATCTACAAAGAGGGAAACAACAACTTGAAGTCTTAGTATCTGATAAGAATGATGAAATCATAAGGCTAACTGGTATTCAACAAAATCTGACAGATCAACTAGGTTATACACATCATGAAGCAAATTTGAAAGATGATGAGAATCAAGCATTGAAACTTGAAGTATCAAGGTTGAGCAATGAACTTGAAACAAAAAAGAAATCCAAGGAAACATTGAAGAAGAGTTATGAAGCATCAAAGATGTTGGATGAGCAATTGAACACAAGACGACCCTACAAAGAAGGAGGACTCGGTTACAAAGGAAAAGACTCTACCGAGAAGGGAATCTGCACTATCGAGAGAGGAGAATCATCAAAACAAGCTAGAAAAAGGAATAACATCAAAAGGAAGAAGCCTACTTGCTACTACTATGGAAATCAAGGTCATACTGCCATTATGTGTCAAATCAGAAAAGGTAAGCAACCAAATACCACTAAGACCAATGGTTATTATTACAATTGCAATAAATATGGTCACACATCTAATCAATGTAGGACAAAGTCTGTTAACAATTATCAGAAGGCAAAATTCAAGGGGTTTTGCAAAAACTGCAATAGATATGGACATAGTACCAAGAAGTGTTGGTTTAAGCAAAAGAACCACATATGGTCTGCACACCGAGCAAATACTAGAGGTTACCGACCTCACACAGATCCTTACCGACAATATTCTACAGTACCATGGGATTACAATACAAGGATATGGTGTGATTGTTGTGGAAGATATGGACATACAAGTGCCAACTGACTGAAGCCCTAACCTATCCCCGTGTGTTCAAACCCCAGTGGGTCAAGTTTGTACTAAGCTGAGTGCATGATGATTTCATGTGGCTACAAGAGCAACCGTTTAAGATCACTAAAGAAATAATTCATCTAATCACCGGTTACCCTATCTATGATCATGCCCGAGCACAAAAATTGATATCACAGAAGGAATTGATCAGTTTGACTGAAGTTGAATCAGATTACAGAGGTCTGATGTTGAACAATGTTACTAATCCTAAACTCAAATTCACCATCAGAGTAATTGGTACTGTTTCTTCCAATCGGCAAGGGAAAATAGTGTACCCTGTGCAGTAGTGGACTTAGCATACAAAATTGTTAAGAAAGGCATGAAAGTTGACTTGTGTGAAGTGTTACTGAAGAACTTGTTTGAAAATCTGAACACAATCAAGAAGCTAAAGAAGAACAACTCGGCAAACACTCTAAAATTTGGATCACTACTTGTGTGTATGTTTTTCTACTTTGAGAAGTTTTTTCCAACAGTCGGTAAAGTTGTTTGGGAACTACACCAACCAATCACCCATCAAATCAATGACTTCATCAAGAAGTTAGGTGATAACTTTAATGATATAATGGATGATTACTTCAGCAAGTTCCAAGAGAAAATACATAACACGTACTGGATTCCACCATAGCTGGTAGAAAAATACAAAGATGAAATATGTTTTGAGGTAGACACCGATTACTGCTATGTGAATGCTATGGAACCGAGGACTCAATCTTTGTCACCTATGGGTTACGAGATTGATTTTGATATCACACAATAGTAAATCGATGCCTATCTATCATTGCCAAGGCATACTACCAAGCTGAGGTATGGAACCTATGAAGAAAGGAAAGAAAAAGTAAAAATGAGCATTGTAGTACCTAAGGCTACAAGAAAAGCTACAAAGATGATTAAGGCATTAACTGAGAAATGTGGAGAAGATTCTTCCTCCACACCTGTCAAAGGAGTTCTAGCCATCACCGAAGAGGAGACAGAAGCCCAAGAAGCAGCCATAACACTTAGCACCGAATTGCCTAAGGGAAAAGTGTTGAAGAGAAAGAAACAGGACACTTCAATGGCCCTACCGACCCCTCCAATAAAGAGACCTAACACAAGGACATCTGCTGCATCACCGAGTAAGAAACAAAAGACTGTTGCCATTCCTAAGGTAACTAGAACTTACAAGAAATGTACTCGGAGACTCATTTTGCCAAAAGAGTCGAGTGATACCGAATCTGAAGATGCAAATAAATTTTAGATTGTGAAAAGCAAGAAGGTAGATGTACATAGTGTAGAAATTTTTTGTAATAATCTAAAGGAATATGGTGGATTTGGTGGATTCAGATTTGTCAAATATGAATCCAGATCAGCTGATGAAAAGAGGCAAATTGAAGAAGCTGTCATTTGTACACTTCTCAAATTCTGAGTGGTACCATTAGAAGTATGTAATTCTATTCCTAAGGAATTATATGCACATATTGAAACTAGATGGCAATATGCCCTAGACTCAGAGAAACAAATCAGAGAAAGAAGTTTGGTGCATCTCTTTCCTGATATGTTGGTTGATGAAATAAAAGAACATCTGACAAATAGCCAAACTCAATTTATAGTAAAATAGAAGGCCTTGAAATTGATGAATGGCTTGTATATAGAGGTAGAGAAGGAAACAAAGGAGCAATGGAAGACCATCTTTCGAAGAAAGAATGCTGGTGAACAATCTACAGTGGAAATAGTCGATGTCACTGACCAAGAGCCTGATGTCACCGAGCAAGACCCTGCAGACACCATTAAAATAGATGAAGATATCATGGATGCAGAGGCACCTGAACAAGAAATGATAGAAGGCAATGCTTATGCAAAACTTGTCTCCAGTGAATCTATTTTGGAACAAGTTCAGCCTTACCCACCGATCAATCAACCTGCTGCAACCAAAGCTCCTCAGGCTACAGGTGAAGGCACCGAAGGTCAAAAGTCTACAGCAGAAGGTACTTCACAAGAACCAACCTCTCAAGCACCTTCTAGCATGGAAAATGTTACAGCTGAGACACCAAGCACCGAGACACCGAAGGACACTATCGAGGCTAAAGAAACCAACAAAAGTGTTGTCTCTACCGAGCAACCTACCGAGGGTCCTCAAGCCTCTCAAGCTATGGTAGTGGTTCACCCGGTGAAAGGTAAAGAAAAGAAATTGAAAAAGCATAGTTTCAATATTGATTTATCAAAACCGATAGTGTTGCCCAATGTAGACATCTCCAAATTGAAAGGGCAAGCACTTAATGAATTCGGTGAACTGTGCAAAGCAAAGGCCAAACAGGAGAAGCAACTGGCCATACAGAGGAAGAATAAAGTACTTCAGAAGGTAAAAACCTTACTATCAGATATAATACCTTCAGCTACAGTATCAACCGATGCAGCCATCCATATTCAATTGGATGAACTCCTCAATCAGATTGAGACATCTGGAGTAGATGCATCCGAATACTTGAGCAAACTAAAAGACAAGGAGCTAACTACTAAAATGATAGAGGAAGTACATAAATCAATTACTATTGGCAAGGTAAAACTTGTCAAATTTATTGCTGAGTTGTCCCCTCAACTCAAGCACATTCTTTCATTATTTCAGAAACTCTGCACATTTTCTTTATTTCTTATGGACATTAAGAATAAAATAGAAGCAATTGAGAAAGAGATCACCGATCTCTCAAATAAGTTGACCCCCGAGTCAAATTCAGTTCAGAACTTTTATACTAAGCTACAACAGCTCATGGCTCAACAATTGGAACTGAGGAATGAAGAACACAAGATCAGGATGGACATAATGACACTTCAAACATTATTCCTTCCTCATATTTCATCCGTTCAAGAACAGCTAAACCGAGCCACTTCTCTCTCTACTACAAAAGAAGGAAGCACTTTAGATGGCTTAATTTCATTATTGGCTGATATTAATGCATAGAATTCTTTAATGGACAGTGTCAAGGATGCACTTTCTGTCGCCCTCACCGATGCCCGGACAAAGTACAAATCCATTTTTGATCAGTTGCCACCTCCCAATGGTAACTAAATTTTGATGTTTGTCAAAAAGGGGGAGTATATCAGAGTATATCTTTAGGAGTGTATAGTATTCAAAGAATCAAACAACCAGAGTGTAGTATATAGGGGGAGTATACCGAGTAGAGATTGAGTTGAATATGCAGAGTATACCGAGTAGTGAACCAAGCATGAACAGAGGAAAGAACAGTGATTATAGAGTTTTGTACAACATATTGATAAGGGGAGTATATTTGATTATACTATTTCAATGACTAATGTATATACGACATGTTTAGTCAATTTTGTAATGTATACAGATTTTTGAGTAATGACTTTGAAAGTAGTTTTGTCAAACATCTCAACTAATGTCAAAAGGGGAGATTGTTACTACTTATCAAATTGCCATTAGTTTTATATACAAAGTCATTCTATATTCTAGTCGGTTAATACTACCGAATCATGCAGTCGGTACACACAGAGAAGTCGGTATGAACAATCTAGTTGGTTACAGAAGGAAAACAATCACAAAGCCCAGTATACACTGAGTTGTCTACCGAGTGTTATTTCATGTCTACCGAGCAGTAAAGATAATACACTGAGTTGATATACACTGAGTGAAACGTGTTACCAGATTCATTGAACCTGGACACACATATGAAAACGTGTTACAAGATCGAGGCACACAGAACCGTTATCACATTGGAAATTGCACATACAAATTTTGTTTAATTTTAAGGTCATCTAACCAATGAAATATTTTGCATGGTTATTTATTCAAGAAATCATGTTTGTAAGATCAAAGCAATGAATCGGATCACCGACATAAGAAGTCTATTTATACAACATGAATTTAGGGTTAGAAACAAAGAAGTGAATGTGAGAAATGTGTGTGCATGTGCATATGAAGCAAGACTTATGTGATACATGAGAAATCATAGAGTATTATGACTATTACAGAGACATAGAGGTCACCGAGAAGGTTATCAGAGAACAGTCGAGGAACAGAGTAAACAGAAGGGTTTAATGAGTTACTTTATGAGTTACCAAGGTATGCTATAGGCAAGGTAATCTTATTTTGAGCACATAGAATCTGCTACAGCATTTCAGATGTAAAGTTGCAGATATTTGTATTTATTCTATTGTAATATTTTGAAGTTGTAAGAGAAACCTTTAACAAGGTAAAAGACTCTAACTATAAATTGTAAATCCTTTAACCAGGTGCTACACTTATATAGTGTTGTAAAATCCTTTAGCAAGGTAGATCAAACTGATCTTAATACTCCTAATAGGGTAAGCTATCAGAAATAGCTAAATGTATCTCTAACCGAGCACTCTTTATTATTGCAGTAGTGAAGTTGTGGGTGCCATCCCCACCACAGTTTTTCTCTCTAACCAAGAGTTTTTGCATGACCAAAATATATGTGTTATGGAGTGAATCATGTATGAATGTTATCTGTTGATTATAGTTTTGTTTTATGTTACTGCACTATTCTGTTTATGTATAATAGTAAGGTTATTACAAAAGAAAAGTTTTGGAGTACTGATTCACCCCTCCCCTCTCAGTACATTAGCTTTCCATATTGGGCCTAACATCTTGTTCCATTACCTGAGGGGAGAAAAGATATTGGGAGAAAGTGAGTCTTCAAATTGAAGAGATACATAACTTATAATCTGGAGTGATATAAATCTCAGCTAATTACGAGGATGGGAAATAATCAATTAAATAATAAAATTTATGGTAAAATTGAAAAAATGGTGAATTATGGAGAATAATAAATTATATGTATGTATATATATAGTCAATATCATAACACAATTTTCTCCTTCCCTATCTTAATTACAGTTTTGATCATTATTTCATAATTAACTTTTAAAAAATTAGATATTGTTAAAAATAAATACATAAATTTTATCGTTATAAATTAAAACAACTTTTTTAGGAGATTTAATAAAGTTAGTGAAGACTTTTTCAAAAATTAAATTGTGACTAAGAATTAGTTGAGGCAATTTTAGTGAAGATGAAGAAGGTAAGAATATGCACTCATGCATGCATTCAAAAATGCTACTAGCACTAAATAGGGAGTGCATTTTGGCAATGGTTTTTTAGTTTTCTATCTTAGTCAAGTGAGGAAGGTAATGGATTCTTGCATGACATACTTTCTAGGACTATTATCTTATAATCCTTTATATATATGAAATATAATAGGAAGTTTATAGTAGATGCATATCAATTGTCATACTACTAGGCTAAATCTTTTTCTCTAATATTCCAATGCAATATTGAAGACATATATCTCTCAAAATTTTGATATAGGGTTTTTTTTGAAGATCTGTAAATGGTATGTATGCCACAATGTAAAAAATACTACAAAGGAAAAATCCAAATCTACTGTGTGAAGACAAGAACCATTAAAAGGGAAATGTGTAAGGGAAAGGGGGAAGGAATCCATGTTTGGAAGAGGATAATAAATGTGGGTAGACAAGAAGAGGAAGGGAAATCGACCCTATTGGTGAGATAGTAGACAAAATAGGGAGTAAATTGTATTATGGTTATCTTCTCTTATTTTAATAATTCCTTTGGTTAGAAGATTTGCTTGTCAATCCTAAGCATTTAATTTTACCCATTCTCACAAACAAAAAATCAAATTTTTGATTTCTTTCAAAAGAAAATATCTTCTTGTATGTACATACATTTCTAGGTATATAGAAGCATTTAGTGGGTCAGTTGAAGATTTAGGATATGAACTCAAAATTGCCCTTTCTAGATCCCTATTTCATACCATGAGAAATGCAATCCAATTTCATGAAGCACTTTAGAATCATGTATTATTTCATGCAAAGTAAGAATCGATTATTGCTAAATTTTGCATGAATTTACTTAAAATTCAATCAACATGTTTTCTTTTAATTAAAATAGTAGCATAGATGTGTGTTGATTGATCTTATTTTAAAAATATTTCTTGATAATACCCTATGTTAATAACATCATTTTTCTCACATGTCAATTGAACGAAAGAAAATGCAAATTCATTCCATTTGATATCCTCCACTTTATGCTCAGTACTTTTAGTCTAGCCTTTTCAATATATGAATTAACCTTTTCTTATTTTTCTTTAAGAGAAATAGATAAAAATATATTTATTTATTTAGTTCTTTGTTATTATTGTTACAACCAAAAAATAAGAAAGGAAGGTAAAAGACCATAGGAGAAACCACTAACTTGAAATCTATCACGAAATATCTAATCATAGACAATGGTGGATGCAAACGAATTCAACAATGAAAATAAATGAACAAATCAAATGCAAGCCAAAAGTCAAACTCTTGTGGGTGCCTCCATTTCTCTTTTCCTTCTTGTGTTGTGTGGGATAGATCTCAAAATCAAACATAATTCTTACATAATGATAGCACAATAATTCAAAGACTGTGGTTCTTCATGATTGAGAATGACGATTGATTTATAGATTTTTTTGAGATTTGAATCAATGATCAAGACTGAGAGTTCAATAGAAAGATCAATGATGGAGGATCATTGATACAAGTTGGTTGGGAGATAATCACTCATGTAATTGAGATTCATTTTCAAGTTAACTCATTTGATTGAATTAGTTAGTGGACAAATGAGTTAGTTAGAAAAAGTGATTTCAATAAAGGTGGATTGCCTGACTAGTTAGAAAAAGGTACTTGATGAGTTAGGGGAGACAAGTGACTAGTGGAACTAAGAGTCAATGGAAATTAGAGAGAAGAGGATAATTAGCCATTTTAAACATGTTTCGGTGGAGGAAAAATTAAACTATCATGTTATTTATTTTGGAGACGATTGAAATTTTACATGTGAGAGAAACTAAATAAATTAAGAATTTTATTTAATTGAGAGGATGTAATTAGTTAATTAAATAATTTAGAATAATTTAAAAAGATAATAGAAATTGATTTAGTTAAACAATAAATATTATTTAATTAAAGTATGCGAAAGGACATCAATTAAATAATTAAATAATTAAATAATTAAATTAATATTAAAGGAAAATTAAATAATTATTTAATAATGAGAATGGAAGAAAAATTGAATTTTGAATTTGAATGTAGAAGAATAAGGTGAAATAACGTTTGCAAAATTAGTAAAATTAACCTTTTCAAGCGTAGGACAATTTTAGGTGTCTACAATTGTATTAAGGTGAAATAACGTTTGTCATGATAAGATCTTGACTATTAAAGAAACCTATGATCCAAATAAGTTCACTAGAGAAAAACTTTATGGTACTCTATCAACATTTGAGATAAGAAAGTTTAGAAAATATAAAGCTAAGGCTGAGTCTGCCTTATAACCTTTGAAGAAGATCTGAAAGATGAAAGTTCAAATGAGATGGAAGCAAACTTTGCGAGGAAACCGAAGAAAGACACTAGAAAATACAAAGGTATGTTACCCCTTAAATGCTTTAGATGTGGAAAGATTGGTCATATTGCTAATAGGTATCTGGAAAGAGGTCCAAGGCAAAAGTTTAGAGAAAGAAAAGAGAAATTTAAGAAGAAAGTCTATTATGTCAAAGATGATGTTGGTGTTTCAAATGATGAATCAAATTAAGAAGATGGCAATTGCTTGTTTTTGGTAGAAAGAGATGTACCTAAGATTGGCATTCCTAAGATTGTTGCTATTGCTTTACATGCTAGAAGAGATACAAATGAATAGTTGATTGATAATGGATGTTCAAATTATAGACTAGTGATAAAAGTAAGTTTGTAAAGCTTGATAAGTATAATGGTAGTTCTATTAGGTTTGGATATGATTAGACATCACAAATTGTGGGAATTGGTTTCTATTTCTTTTGATAGAAAGCATAATACTAACAATATTTACTATGTGAAGGTTTGTATCATAATCTTTTCAATGTTGGACAAATGTGCCAAAATGGTTACAATGTTGTTTTTCAGGATGATGGTTGTGAGATTCGTAATTGTTATTGCAGCAGGGAAAAGGACTAGTGGAAACATGTATATGCTAGAAGGAGCTACGAAGCATTGTTTGTTATCAATGATAGTTGGTTTTGACATCGGAGGATGTGTTATATCAATTTTGATAGCTTAGTGAATATTAGTTCATCAAGTGTAGTGAGAGATTTATCGAGGCTGACCAAACCAAACAATAACATTTGTAGAGAATGCCAAGTTGGAAAGAAGACAAAAGGAACTTATAGAGGAGAGGAGAATTCATCCACCTGATTGTTGGATTTAGTGCATACAAATTGGTTTGTAAAGGTTATAATCAGGTTGAAGGCATTGATTTTGAGGAGACATATGCCCTGATTTCTCAGATGGAGGCAATTAGGATGTTTGTGGCTTTTGCAGCTTTTAAGAATTTCAAAGTTTATCAAATGAATGTGATATTAGCATTTTTGAATGGAGAATTGAAAGAAGAAGTTTACATTGAACAACTAGAAGGATTTAAGTTGAAAGATTATTCAAACATTATCTATAGATTAAAGGAGGCCTCGTATGGATTATAACAAGCCCCTAGATCTTGGTATGGAAGGCTATATAAGTACTTGATTGATCAAGGTTTTTAGAAGGGTTCGACTGACAAAAATATATTTCAAAATTGATTCAGGTAAAATCTTAATTGTTGTAGTATATGTTGATGACATAATTTTTGGAGGAAATAAAGGTATGTGTAGAAAATTTGCTAATGGGATACAAAAGGAATTTGAGATTGAGCTAAATTTATTTCATTATTTGTAAGTAAATCAGAATGATAAAGGAATTTCCATTTCTCATTCTAAATACATTAAGGAATTGTTGAAGAAGTTTGGGTAAGATAACTCTATTCTAGTGTGTACACCTATGACCACTGGATGCAAATCGACAAAAGATGATAAGTCTCCTAAAGCAGATGAAAGTCAATAAAGATCAATGATTGGAGGATTGTTATATTTGATTACTATTAGACTGGATACCATGTATGCAGTTTGTTTAGCGGCTAGATTTCAGCAAGAACTGAAAGAATCACATGTTGTGGAATTGAAAAGAATTTTCAAGTATCTAAAAGGAACAAAGGAGTTTGGTTTGTGGTACCCTAGAATTTCAAATTTCGCATTGATAGATTATACTGATGTAGATTGGGCTGAAAGTGTTGATGATAGGAAAAGTACAAGTGGTGGAGCATTCTTTCTCATCTCCCGGTTAGTTTCTTGGTCAAGTAAGAAGAAAGATTTTGTCTCTTTATCTATAGTTGAAGTAGAATATATTGCAGCATCTTCATGTTACACATAGACTCTATGGATGAAGTAGACTTTGAAGGATATTGGTGTTAACATTCAATGAACCTATCTCTATTATGTGTGATAACACTAGTGCAATAAATATTTCTAAGAATCTGATACAATGTTCCAAAACAAAACACATATCCATTCGATATCATTTCTTGAGGGAAAAGGTGTTGGATAATGAAGTAAAGCTTGAGTATGTACTACAAAAGAACATATTGTAGATATCTTCACGAAGGCATTATGTAAAGATACTTTTGAGTATCTCTGGTAGATGTTAGAGGTTTTACCCCTTCCTAGTGTAAACTGATGTACATTTGGATGTGCATTAGTCTACTGAATATCTTGCATCTTTTTATCTGGATTGATGCTTGGGTGCTTCCTCATAGGGGGGGCTAGAATGCATTTCTTAGGGGGGGTTATGCCCACCTTTGTCCTTGATGTCAAAGGGAGAGAGATCTTGAGAGTTTAAGAGAGATTCAGATTGTTATTTCAGATTGTTGAGTTATTATAGAGTTGTGCAGAGTGTCATGCATTTGTTGTTGATGGATGTTGTCATCAATGACAAAGGGGGAGATTGTTGCATATGTGTTGTTGATGATTATGAGAGTTATAGGTGGTTGTCATTGATGTCAACATAATGGTTTACATTGATGTTATTGGTGTTGGCGATCCAAAACATGTGTTCCTAGAATATTTGGTGCTCTGGAAGATGTGTTGGTAGATCAGATGTGTTGTTGGTGATCCAGATATTTTTGGTTATTGGATATGGTGTTGATCGATGGTATTCATGTGTATCTTGGTTCCATTCTTATTTTTGGTGTATTGGGTGATTAATTTTGGGGTCTGTATGAAGTCCAGAATTTGAGGATGTGTAGTGGCTATGATATAGCATGTGAGGCATGATCTGGGTCTACAATTTGTAACATGTTGATTTGTGTTGTGGTATGGTCTACTTTTCATTCCTTCCTACCATCGAAATGTTTAGCTTTGACCTATTTTAGATCTTTGTCTTGGCCGACTTGGAAGATTATGCTTCCTGAAAGACAACATATATGTGAATATTCTGGATGAGTTAGTTATAGAAAATGTGTTGCATTTTTTTGAAGATATGCCAGATTGGAAAAGAAAGATTTGACTATTAGTGATATGTGAGAGTGTTGGTGTTGAGGCATCAGAAGCAGTCCATTTTTGCAGATTGTGTTTTAGTGGAGGATTCTTTCTTTCCTTCTCTCTTTCTTTGGTAGTGCGACTTTTTCTAGGTAGTGAGCCCTCCTAGAATAAGGATTTTGGTAGTGAGACACCTTTTATTAAAAATCACCTTAACTGGTGTTTTATATTGAGAAGTAACATTCTCTATGGTTTTTCCCTTCTTGGGTTTTCCACGTCATATCTGGTGTTCATTGTGTGATCTGTTGTATGCTTATATTTTCATGCTATATCTATCTCAGTTAATTCTGCTAGTTGGTTTCGATGTGAAAGAATAAAATAAATAGAGTTAAGTTATTAATTGATTCACCCACCCCTCTTAGTTGCTCGGATATTCAACATCTTCTTCACTACCACTAACATTGCCTCAACTAATTATTAATGACAATATAGTTTTTTTTAAAGTCTCCACTAATTGTATTAATGTACTTCTTAAAAAGTAGTTTTAATTTATAACAATCAACTTTACCTATTTATTTTTAAAATATCTAAAAAGTAAATAAATTTATATATAAAATAGTAGTCCAAATTATAATTAAGATTGGAAAATAGAAAATTGAGTTATGACATATTTCCCCACTAAAAGCATGCATCATCTCAATGCACCAATCAATATTTATTATAATATAAAAAATAAGATCATCTAGATTCAAACTAGCCATGGTTGCTACTTTTGCCAACTAGATGTGCAGCAATATAATCATCATATAAACCATTCATATGACATACACACAACATATTAAAGATAAGACATAATGCATAATATCATCATTTAGAAATTAGTATCAATGCAACTACGTGAGTGTGTGTATTGGGTTTCCATTATGCCAATCATTTCCAGATGGCTAGGTCATCTCTACCTCAACCATGTTCTCATGTATGACATGTTACTGCACTCATTCACACTCAAATTCTCATCAATATAGGTTAGTCCATAAAACCATAACCATAATTGGAAACATTTGCAATATGCAATTCACCGTATTTTTAATCTCAATTTATATTATTAGTAATCACTTCTAATTATTATTCATACACACATACATATCAGTGAATTAAAAAATTGGATGTGACAACATCTATAAATACATAAATCATCCAATGAATACACAAGGTGCACTAATCAATCATCTATAAACATAAGAAAAAAAAATTTAGAGCATAAAATTTTGAATTCAATCGCAATCACTTAATACATCATCTACAATCACATCTCCAATGTTATTGTCTCAAACCATTTCTTATAGGTATGTGATTCATAATATTTATAAATCTTATTGACATTATGAATGAAATAATATAATAATTATGAACACAGGTATTGCATCTACATGCATGCAAACACTTATTAGATGGAGTCAGAAGGGTAGTGAATACATAATGAATACAAAAGTCAACATTAACTGATAAGCAAAACCATCTTCCTACCAGAATTAACCCAAATTTACAAACTTAGAGCTATGGTAGCCTACTTGCATAAGATCAATCTCAATAATCAACCTAGATATAAAAGTCGATAAAACAAGGAATGAAACAAGATTACTAATTATATCAATACATTCCTACTTGCAATAACTTAAAAAACAGTGGATCCACCTAATTATTCATGTAACCTAGATATCATGTGCATCTCATGATATCATTCATATTTTACAGACATCATAGAGATTCAAATGTGATATAGGAATGCCAATATAATAGAGTGAGAATGTAACCATACTCCTTTCATTACCATTCATGTATTACATTTACATCACCTCACAATTATCTATACAATACATAATACAATATTAACATTCACAACAACATGCATGCTATTCTACATCCAACATCTCATAATATTTAAGGAATAATTCTATCATGATATCAATTTAAGTATTGGTATGTTCTTCACAATCTACCCCCTTTAACATTCTATAAGCCTTCATAATGAGCATGATAGATAACAACACTTAACACATTGTAGGACCAATTATATTAAACATTTGGAATAGCCATGATGAGATTTGGAAAGAAAACCCAAGAGGGAGAATTAACAATTCCACCATCAAATCATAAAAATTCTAGTGCAACTTAAGTAATAACTCTAGTGTGAAAAGGTCACAAAATAGACAAAAGGAAGAGTTTTGTGACTAAATCAGTCATAATAAATTCAACTATACAATGCTAGTCCTTACAAAAAGAGGAGTGTTTTCACCAATAATCAAAATAAATCATCAAACTTGAAACATTTTCACATAATAGAGTTACTAATATCAACCATGTTTGAGGTAGTAACCACTACAAGACACCCAAGTATCCTAGGTGCATTAGAGAACATACCCAAACACACCACACAAACAAGTCATTTACAACTCCAAAACCATGCAACCATTTAAGTATCAATACATACAACTATGCACTCACTCATCTTGTAAACATTTACCATTTCAATGAAATGTAGCTGATCCATTATGCATAAAGACATATGAAAGGGGGAATTCTACCACATCCACATGACATACACTTAATGAAAGATTTGGATTCACTTAGAGTATCACATGGACCAGGAATATTAAAATCTCAAGTACATGATAAACGTTCTCTATTAGCCCATATTCAACACTCATCTTGGAAGGTAAACCAACCACACACAAGTAAATAAACTATTTTCTTTAATCAAAATATGCATTTTCTCTTAAAACTAACTCTTTTTTTTTCATGAAAATGATAAACATTATTATACAAAATGCATTTCTTTTATGCTATGATTTCATTCAATAAATAATGCAAATTCATAATGTTACCTAATTTTCACGTTTTCTAACAATCTCTTTATATGCACATTCATTGCATGTCTAACCGATGATTTATATAAACATAAAAAATGAGTTCTCACACCTCATTTTAAGGATAACAATTATGCTCACAAAACTGTAAAAAAAAGAAGTATTTGATAGCTAGTAACTCTAGAGTATATTCATCACATCTTTAAATTGGCATATAGAAGCTCACAAAAGCACACACAAGCCTACAAAGGCATAGGTAAGAATCAATCTAACTAGTTAACTTGATATCAAACATGATTTAAATAATAGCTCATTTTTAACCAACTCATAAGTCATAATGTGACACATAATTATACCAATGTCTTTTGTTAGCATGAGATAATTTGATAAGAAGTAATACTTTCAAATGTTAGAACTATAGGATCTAATTAGATAATGATAAAGGTTAGCTCTATGTATACTACTCATATTGCATCCCATTTATATTCACTAAATAATGATTGAACCATATCCATTTGCAACACAATACTTAATATATAAGAATTAAAAATGGGTGACCCATTTAATGCAATGGTTAAAAGACTTGCTTCGTGAAACAACCACAAAGGTTCAAATCCTCATTGGGCAACTATGCTCACAAGGTTTGTGCTATTGCTAGGTTGGTGGACTCAAGGATTTGAACAACAATAGTGTTTGACACCTTAAAAATTGGCCCTTACAAATTAATACATATATAAGAATTTTCGGATAAGTATGTAAGTAACATTTTTTTGCATTGTGATAAATGAAACCTTTCTAGTTTTCTAATTAGGCTTCAATGTTTAACTCTTAAAATTACCTATAAGAACTAAGAAGTATTGTACTCAATAGTGTTAGATCTTGTTTAAGACCTTGACATAAATCTTAATCCTTTTAAGTATTTCCTTTTATTTTGTTAGGATAACAGGTGAACAACTGAGAGGGGGGGTGAATAAGTTGTTAACAGATTATAACTTTAAATCCTCAATACAACCTTAAACAAATCAAGTACTGTTACAGATAGATGCTGGTAGGAACATATACTAGTAGACAATACAACTTTAGCAATTAAGTAGATAATCAATGCAAAGAAATCATACCACATAACACCATGATTTGTACATGGAAAACCGGAAAAGGGAAAAACCACAGTGGGAAGCCTACCCACAGTCAGATAATACTTTTGCAGAAAGTATGTGTTACAATGAGGGACCTGCACTTGCAGGAAGGCACACTGCCTAGAGCGTACTACTCATTACAAAAGAGTCTCACTGACTACAGAGAGGCTACAACCTTCTCAAGATAAATGGACAACAATCCAATAGAGTGAATTGCTGGAAATAGCGTCTTCTATGCCTGATTATAGTCCCGGTTAAGCTCAATGCCGAAGGACTAAATCCTCTTCCGAAACCAATCCGATCACCAATGATCGATTAAATCCTCTTCCTAAGTGATACTTTACATTACATTCCTTGATCATGACCTTTTCAATAACCATGATACTTTACAAAGAGTTTCTACCTCTTATTTATACAAACCCTAAGGCCTAAACCAATTAGGTCGGCCACCTAAAGATATTACAATAATATCATTACATAATTCTAATTACAATGATATGCCATGTCGGCTTAAGACCAAAACAATAATAAAAAATCCATAAAACATCTCGAATCATCCAAGTAATGTGTAGAGTACACGCTAGCATGATACCAGTCCATAACCTAGATAGGTACCGGACCTATTCTGGGTCCACCACGCCAAAGCAATGTCTTCAAGCAATTGAAGCACGATCAACAAACATCTTCAGCATCCTAAAATCCTCAAAGAAGCTGCACCAACGCCAATTGTGCATCCTGTCATGATTCCTCAATGAAAGCTCTGCCGGTAAAGCCTTAAACTAGTGTCGTTAAGGGTTTACCAATGTGTATCGTTGAGCATCAAATCTGAATTAAGTAAAATATTTTGATTTGAGAAATTAAATCATAGAAGCCATCTATCTTTGGAAGAAATCATCATTTTCATTGATACTGTAATAACCCATAAGTTATCGAACAAGTCTAATAGAATTCTATCAAAATATCCAAAATTAGAATAATATTGATGAGACCCAGTGATGTCTCATCAATATAAAAAGGGTATCAAAGGATAGGGAACACCGATGAACTCTAAAAGGGACTCATCGAAAGCAATGATTCCACCGAAAGAGGATATCGAAGAAAGCAAAGACAATTTTCATCGACAGGAAGAGGCCTCCAAGGAAATAATACCATCGATGCAACATGAAGGAAACTTACCGAAAGAAGCATTCTTATCGAAAGAATGATATCGATCAAATAGAAGGAAGCTACATCGATAAGAATATGAGTTTCAAGGAGGCTAAAAGGCATGTTACCAATATGTGTGGTTTTACCGATGCAACTTTATCGAGGAAGATTACTAATGAGCTCATCGATGAAAGATGATAGTGGAAGCAAATCATCAAAAGAAAGATGGCCTCGATGAAACAATAGACCCATTCATCGAAGGAGTGTAGTGATGTCGATAGAAAAAGTGTTTCAATGGAAGGATAAAGGAAGTTACCGAAGCCCAAGGTTTCTTCAACATGAAACCCGATGGAAATCAAATATATATCGATGAGGAGGCGGCAATAATGACCAAATGTAGCATTTCGATGAAGGGAGAAAATACCTAGTCGAAATAACGTTCGAAACAAAACTGTTAGTTAACAGTTATATGTTGAAAAGCCACAATGCTTGGTGATAATGTATGCTTTCATTATCGATGAGACCCAATGATGTCTCATTGATATAGAAGGGCCATCGAAGAAAGGAAACGCCGATGAACTTCAGAAAGGACTCATTGAAGATAGTAATTCCATCGACAAAAGATATTGAGGAAAGTGGAGATCATTTTCATCGACTGGAAAAGGTCTTCGAGGAGATAATACCATCGGTGCAAAGGGACTCACCGAAAGAAACGTTCTCATCAAAAGAATAAGGTCAATCAGACAAAAAGAAGTTACATCGATAAAAGACATCAATGAGGAAATAGGTTTCAAGGAGGCTAAAAGGCATGTCTCCGATATGCGTGGTTTGGCCGATACAACTTTATTGGTGAAAGACGACAAGAGAGGATAAAGAAAGACTTCGGTGAGACAATAGATCCATTCATCGATGGGGCATAGTGATATCGATGGAAGAAGTATTTCAGTGGAAAAATAAAGTAGGTCACCGAAGCCCAAGGTTTCTTCGACATAAAAACCCGATGGATATCAGATAAGTAGTGGTGAGGAGACAACCATAGTGACCGAATACAGTATTTCGATGAATGAAGGAAATACTTGATCGAAGTGATATTCGAAACAAAAGTGTTAGTTAACGGTTATATGTTGAAAAACCACAACGCTTGGTGATAATGTATACTCTCATATAAAGGAGGGAGCTTTTGTAATATGGAGGGGAATTACAGAAAGAAGTAGATTATAGCCTCAGGCTTACCACTGTACTATTTTGGCGAATATATATAATATAATCAGTTGTTTTTCCTTTGCATATGTGTTGCGGATTACTGCATTTTTCTATAGGTAGTTGCTTATGATATTATCTAAAGGAGATAAGGTTATTTGTCTTCTTCTAGTAAAATTCTATGTTTCATATTGTAGATTTGGATCAAAAAGATTTACTTGCCAATTGTAATTGTTCCTTGTATTTCTTCCTTGGATGGTCTCTTAAGGTTAGAGTTAAATTCATTCAGGCGGTTTACAATATAGACATTGAAGTAGAGCTCATAAGAAATAGTAACTGATAGACTAATCAAGAGGGGGTGGGTTTAAAAACTGTCTCATAAGTTTACACAATAAGTGATAAAGAGATATAAAGACTCTGTAGCCAAAACAAAAAAGAAAGGCATTGGTCATCTATAAAATACAACTCATCAATTCATACTTTCACATTAAAAGTAATAGGAGTAGCTGAGTTGGAATTCTAGAATAAATTAGCAATAGTGTATATATATATTTCAAGCACAAAGATCAAATAGCTTCTACAACAACGATCTTGAACTCATCTGCCATATCTCCATCCTAGGAGCTTATGCCATTCTAAGATAGGAGGAAGTCAGATCAAGACACTAAATCTGCTATAAAAAGCATTAGTTGAAGGAACAATTAGTGAGTAGGTATACCCGCCTAGGTCCTGCAGAGCCTAAAGTGAGAGAGTTAGTAACTAGAAAGGTTCACTCTATAAGTTGGCCAAGTCAATTGGAGGGTTTGAGCATAGGAGTTGGCATTTCCTTAGAACCTATCCAATCTGTTGATTTGAGACCCAACAGATTGGCGACTCTGTTGGGGACATTCATTTAAAAGGTACTCTACCGTGGGAAGGAACTCATATACAAAATACAAATTCCTTTCGACAAGAAAGGTGGTGACTCTGAAATAAGAAATTTTATGTACGAAAGGAGGTCAATAACACAAGGCCACCCCATAGTCCAATTAAACTTTGATTAGAAGAGAATTAAAAGAAATCCAAAGGAGAAATCAATAGATAGTCCGATGGAAGCTAAAAATGACTTTATGAATGGGAATTATAATCAACACTATTCTAAAAACCATTCACATCCAGCCTTGAGTAAACAGAATTATACAGTTCCCACATACCCCAAGGATGAGGATTTGGCAGCTGTGGATAGAGCACAGAAAGGGAAATACCCTCTTGGCTTTGAAAATCACCGTCCAAATTCAAGGGCAGGGGCTTCGAGCTCCTCAGGCTCGAGAAAGGTGGATGCATCAGACCGTATGGCAGACTTGATGAAACAAATGATTGAAGTAGCCATTGAGATGAGAGATGGTGGAAGAGTACAGGAGTGTGTGGAATTATGTGCTAAATTGGGTATAAATATCAATGAAGATGATATTAATCATGACTTGGAGAGATATAGAGCGAGGAGTGAATGTGCGACCCAAGGACCAAATAGAGGAAGAAGCAACACAGATAAGACTAGTGCAAAAATCAACACCTACATAGTATCTAAAAACCCTTTATATGATGTTAGGCCGAATGACTTCCCATATAATAATATACCTCCTGAGCACCAACACAACTACCCCAACAACTTCCCATACCCCAATTTACCTCCTGAGTATTAGCATAACCAGTTCAATGCCTTTACATATCAAAGCCACTTTCAACCACAAAACCAATTTCCTCCTGGTAATAAGAATGTGAGACCAAACTATGGAAACTTTTTCCAAGGTGGATACGGGCTGATGAATACATAACGCATCAAGCAATTCAACTTTTTTAGGGATGATGGTGTATCCTCATCCTATCCCTAATGAAATTAGGATTGCAATACCAAAGTTCACTAGGAGTAATGCCATCTCAGGGGAAGCACATTGCAAAGCTTTTGACACAGTTATGGAGGATTTCTGTCTCCCATATGAGGATGTCAAGATGAAGTTGTTCATGCAGTCATTGATAGAGGACACCCAAGATTGGTTCAGAGCACTGCCAAATTTTTCAGTAAACAGCCTTACAGAATTCAAAAAACTTTTTCTTGAACAATACGGAGACCACAATAGCCTAGAGTTTTCCTTACATGAGATCATAAGCATCAAGAAGGATACAAATGAAGCAGTGACCGATTTCAATAAGATATTTAATAGAGTTATGAATAAAATACCTAATAGAATAAAACCGGTTCCTGAAGTTAGCATTTTGTACTACATGAATGCTTTTGACAGTAAAACAAACTATGAGCTCAAGACAAAGAATCCTACAACCCTTCAAGGAGTCATGAAAGTGGCCATAACTATAGAGAATAATAGAAAATTAGCTGGAACTATAGGAAGAAGGGAGGATGCAAGGTTGTTCAATCCAAAGGCCCCTAAACAAACAAAGGACGATGACAAGTTGGACAAGGTGTTGAATGTTCTCAAGGATTTGTCTGTCAGAGTGAATAAAACAGAGAAACAACAGTTTTATCGCCATGATAGGCCCAGATTGCATGATATGCCTTATAATACCACATGGAAAGATGGAAAATCAGTGGATAAGAACCCGAAAGGAGGTAACCAAATACCAGATCCTTTGAGAAAAGTGGTGAACCAAGAGGTTGATGAAGATATGTGGTGCTTAGCGTGTGATATGCCTCATTTTCCTTACCAGTGTGCGGTGGCAATGAAGTTGCAGGGAAGAGAGGAAGAATGTGAAGAATATGCAGATGGTCATGCAATAAACTTACTATCCTTTGAGGACTGTGACTCATCTGAGGGGAGTGAAGGAGATGATGTAAATTCTAGGCGGATTAATCAGCAGTGCTATATGCAACAAGTATTCTTAGATGAGGAAGATGAAGTCAGGCCGAGGATCCCTACTAAAGAAGAACGAGAGAGGATTACTACAGCTACTATTGAACAAGCCAAAAGGACTTATATGCTAAGAAATAGAACTATAAATGCTGAACAAGGCAAACCATCAGGCATGTTCATGAAGGAGATTAATAAAACATCTAAATCGATAACTAAGCCGAGTAGAACCCAAGGAGAAAACACAAAGTTAATTAAGGAAAAGGAGTTGCAAGATTCTAGGATGCAAAAGGGTGATAAGGACGGGATGATGGACACTTCAGTACTGCCTACTACAACATCATTTGATATTCCCAACACCTTGACACAGATGAAGGTCTCTATCCCACTACTTGAGATGATGAAGTTCCCAGAGTATTGAGAAAAAACCTTGAAGGTGATCAATGGTGTATCTATGGAAGAGACCAAAGAACATAAACAAAATAGCCAAAATAATGATAACCCTGTTCCAACCATATATTTGGGGTCAACAATAACAAAAAATCCCTCTCAAGTAGACCCATTTTATGTAACCCTGATGATCAATAACAAGATGATAAAAAATTGCATGATTGACTCAAGAGCTGCTATAAATGTTATGCCAATAGGAGTCATGAGGGAACTTGGAATGTCAGTAGACACAAATTTTGGTAAATGCTACGCCATGGATAACCGTTCCATCCTAGTAGTTGGTGTCATGAAGGATGTTGAATTCAAATTGGCAGCATGTCCAGAATCATCTTATAAAACGGACATCGTTGTGGTTGATGTCCCTCCTAACTATGGTATGTTATTGTCAAGACAATGGTCGAATCTGATAGGAGGCCATGTCTAGTTAGACTTATCATATGCTACAATACCAGTAAATGGACAGGAGGTAAGGATTGAGAGAGAACCTCGCTCTGAATACATCATCGAGGAGGTGGAACCTGTTGATTCGTTATGTTTCATCCAGTCACATATGGACAACTTCAAAGTAGAGTTGATGAAAACAAAATTGAGAGGATTGACCCCAATAGATTCTATAGTCAAAGAGAGTAAAGATCAAGTATGGAAGATGTACTTTGATGGATCATGCAGCAAGGAAGGAAGTGGGGCTGGGATCGTATTTATTTCACCAGATGGAGAAATGTTCAAATATTCTTT
Source organism: Cryptomeria japonica (assembly GCF_030272615.1). Classification (NCBI taxonomy): domain Eukaryota; kingdom Viridiplantae; phylum Streptophyta; class Pinopsida; order Cupressales; family Cupressaceae; genus Cryptomeria; species Cryptomeria japonica. The sequence continues at coordinate 331,135,337 of NC_081412.1, forward strand.
TAAACTGATGTTTGAGTGTACAAATAATATTGCAGAATACGAAGCTTTACTCACTGGACTGAATGTGGCTACCAAGCATGGAATCAAATTGCTCAATGTCTTTGGAGACTCAGAACTATTAATATCTCAAATCAAACAAAAATATGCCTCAAAACATCTCAGGTTGAAACAATATAGGGATGCTGTATGGGATACCATAGAACTATTTGATGCTTTCCAGATAAAATGGATTGACAGATCAAAGAACAACATGGCTGACTTCTTGGCCAATGTTGCTTTAAAGGAGAATGATATACCACTGAATGGAGTCTCAGAAATGGAAATAAAAGTCAGACCTTCTGTTCCAGATAATTTGTACAACTGGCAAGTTTTTCATGATGACAACAATTTGTTAAAGTTTTTGCACTGTGTGGATCACTACCAAGCACAAGCTATCAATTTAATAACTTTGTAGAGATGACAAATGGGAAGGAAACTTTGTTGGGACAAGAAATCATACAATTAAAATCTAATAAGATACCTAGAGGATTATTCGCATTATAAAGAGCTTTCAACATATTGGACAAAGTCAAGATCAAAGGAGCCTCAGTCAAAGATACTGATGTTGAGCAGATTGATTTGGGAAACAAAGAATCACCAAGGCATGTTTTTATTGGTAATAAATTGACCCCTGAAATGAAGCAGCAGTTAGTAAGGTTACTCAATAAATATAAGCATGTATTTGCATGGTCTTATGATGACCTCAAAGCATACAATGAAGATCTTTTCCAACATGAGATACCTCTCAAACCTGATGCTAAACCATTCAGACAAAAACAAAGACCTATAAATCCAACTTTACTACCTAAAATGAAAGAGGAAATAATAAAGATGAAAGATGTAGGGATAATCAAACCTTGTAGATATTCTACCTGGGTTTCAAACCTGGTGCCTGTCCGACATAAGACTATGTGTGGACTTAAAAAATATGAACATATCATCATTAAAAGATAATTATCCTTTGCCAAACATGGATAATATGCTGCAGAAAGTAACTGGATGTGATTTATTGTCCATGATGGATGGATTCTCGGGGTATAATCAGGTAAAAGTTAAAGAAGCTGAAAAATATAAGACAGCTTTCACAACACCATGGGGCACATATGTGTATGCAAGAATGCCATTTGGATTAACAAATGTAGGAGCAACATTTTAGAGGGAAATGGATGTAGCGTTTGCAGAACTGATTGATGTAATAATGGTAGTGTATCAAGATGATTTAATAGCCTATTTAAAAAGGGCTGAAGACCATTGCGGTCACCTTGAGAAGATATTCAAGAAAGCCCTGGAATATGGAATTTCCCTCAATCCAAAGAAATGTCACTTCGCAGTTAAAGAAGGGAAGCTCCTGGGACACATAGTATCCAAGGAAGGGGTGAAAATTGACCCCGAAAGAGTAGCTGCAATAAATGAAGTGCCTATCCCAAAGACTGTCAAAGCTATTCAATCATTTTTGGGACAAATCAATTTTGTTAGGAGGTTCATCCTTAATTTTGCAGATATCATAAAACCTATTGTGAGGATGTTGAAAAAGGAATCTAGAATTGATTGGGATACAGAGGCATTAGATGCATTTATAAACATAAAGAGGCCAATATCTGAGGAACCAGTACTGATATCCCCAGATTTTAATAAACCCTTCTTGGTTTTTTCATTTTCATCATGCCATACAGTAGCGGCAGTCTTGCTACAAAAAAAGCAGGATAATTATGAACAGCCTATTGCATATTTCAGTAAGTCACTGAATTCATCCAAAATTAAATACGACCTAAATAAAAAGCAACCGTATGCCCTGGTAAAAGTAGTAAAACAATTCAGACCACATTTGGTAGGTGTAGAAGTCATAGCACATGTTCTTAATGCAACGATAAAATACATATTCAGGCAGACTGAGGTCACAGGGAAAAGGTGTAAATGGATCAATCAGATTCAAGAATTCAATATTGAGCTCAAAATTTCCCAAGTTATCAAATGCCAGGGACTAGCTAAACTTATGGCAGGAGCAGAGGTTGAAGAATTTCAGGTAAATGAGGTTGGCATGGGTGAAGCCAGCTCCAGTATTGAAAATACAGCCTGGTATACAGACATCATGTACTATCTCAAACACATAAAATGTCCAGATGATATGATTGATAATCAAAAGAGAACACTGAAATTAGAATCCGCAAGATATGTGATCATCAATGGAGACTTGTATTGGAAGAATAGAGATGGGATATTATTGTTATGCCTAGATGAACATCAAGCAGAGAAAATCCTACAAGAGATGCATGAAGGGGTTTGCGGTGGTCATTTCTCAGCCAAAACTACTGCACACAAGATATTGAGGGTTGGCTATTTTTGGCCACGCGTCTTCAATTATTCCTATGCTTATGTTAGGAAGTGTGAGGCCTGTCAAAAAAATTTCAGGTAAAATGAAATATCAAGGATCACTCCCACTAAGACCAATGCAAGTTGAAGAACTATTTCAATAGTGGGGAATAGACTTTATAGGAGAAATATCAGAGAAATCGAGTGGGGGACATAGATGGATCTTGGTCGCCACAGATTACTTTACCAAATGGGTGGAAGAAATACCTACTAAACAGGATACTAGTAAGGTGGTGATAAGATTCATACTGGAAAATATCATCACTAGATTCGGTGTTCCTACAAGGATCATATTTGATAACGGCATGGCCTTTAGGTCTGAAGAATACAATGCTTTATGCATGGATTATGGCATTATAATATCTCATTCATCCCCATATCACCCTCAAGGTAATGGGCAGGCCAAGTCAAGTAACAAAAACATCCTAAAAATCATCAAAAAGATGTTAGGACAAAATAAGAAGGCATGGGATTCAAAATTGAATTTAGCATTATGGGCAGATAGAGTGACAGTAAAAAAATCTACAGGGAAATCTCCATATGAACTGGTCTATGGTAAAAGGGATAGACTCCCTTTGGATAACCTCTTACCGGTATCATAACACAAGGAGGGATAGAGATTGATGACCCTTTACAAGAAAGGCTGATGTAGTTGATAGAGCTCGATGAAGTCAAGACAAAAGCTTAGGAACAAAACATTAAAATCCAGAATTAGATGAAAAGGTTGTGTGACAAATGAACAATAGATAGGAAATTTCAAATTGGTGATTTGGTTTTGATATGGAATGCCAGGAGTCAAGATAAAGGTAAACATGGTAAGTTTGAAGCTTTATGGCTTGGACCTTATAAGATTATGGATAGAGCAGGAGAGGATTCCTATTTTCTCCAAAATGTTATAGGAGTAGTCCAAGAACTGCCAATGCATGAATAATTCTTAAAAAATTTCTTTTCCTAAAGGGAAAAGGGGGAACCATCCTCATGTACAATAGTTTAGGTCTCACTGCCATTGTAAAAAAGCCACATTTTCTTCAAATCTTGTTTCCCTTATAATCAGAGAGTCTAGATTCTTGAAGGTATCCGTAGCATACCCCCATCCCCAGTCAGAGCCACTGTTGAGCATCAAATCTGAATTAAGTAAAATATCTTGATTTGAGAAATTAAATCATAGAAGCCATCTATCTTTAGAAGAAATCATCATTTTCATTGATACCATAATAACCCATAAGTTATCGAACAAGTCTTATAGCATTCTATCAAAATATCCAAAATTCAAATAGTATTGATGAGTCCTAGCGATGTCTCATCGATATAAAAAGGGTATCAAAGGAAAGGGAACACCGATGAATTCTAAAAGGGACTCATCGAAAGCAATGATTCTACCGAAAGAGGATATCAAAGAAAGCAGAGATGGTTTTCATCGATGGGAAGAGGCTTCCAAGGAAATAATACCATCAGTGCAACATGAAGGAAACTTACCAAAAGAAGTGTTCTTATCGAAAGAATGATATCGATCAAACAGAAGAAAGCTACAACGATAAAAGATATCGATAAGAATATGAGTTTCGAGGAGGCTAAAAGGCATGTTACCAATATGTGTGGTTTTACTGATGCAACTTTATCAAGGAAGATTACTAATGAGCTCATCAATGAAAGATGATAGTGGAAGCAAATCATCAAAAGAAAGATGGCCTCGATGAAATAGTAGACCCATTCATCAAAGGAGTTTAGTGATGTCGATAGAAAAAGTGTTTCGATGGAAGGATAAAGGAAGTTACCAAAGCCCAAGGTTTCTTCAACATGAAACCCGATGGACATCAAATATATAGTGATGAGGAGGCGGCAATAATGACCGAATGTAGCATTTCGACGAAGGGAGAAAATACCTAGTCGAAATAATGTTTGAAACAAAAGTGTTAGTTAACGGTTATATGTTGAAAAGCCACAACGCTTGGTGATAATGTATGCTCTTATTATCAATGACACCCAACAATGTCTCATCGATATAGAAGGGCCATCAAAGAAAGGAAACACCGATGAACTTTAGAAAGGACTCATCAAAGACAGTAATTCCATCGACAAAAGATATCGAGGAAAGTGGAGATGGTTTTCATCGACAGGAAAAAGTCCTCGAGGAGATAATGCCATTGGTGCAAAGGGACTCACTGAAAGAAATGTTCTCATCAAAAGAATAAGGTCGATCAGACAAAAAGAAGTTACATCGATGAGGAAATAGGTTTCGAGGAGGCTAAAAGGCATGTCTCCGATACGCGTGGTTTCGCTGATACAACTTTATTAGTGGAAGACAACAAGAGAGAATAAAGAAAGGCTTCGGTTAGACAATAGATCCATTCATCAATAGGGCATAGTGATATCGATGGAAGAAGAATTTCAATGGAAAAATAAAGGTCACCGAAGCCCAAGGTTTATTCAACATACAAACCTAATGGATATCAGATAGGTATCAGTGAGGAGACAACCATAGCAACCGAATATAGTATTTTGATGAATGAAGGAAATACTTGATCGAAGTGATATTCGAAACAAAAGTGTTAGTTAAAGGTTATATGTTGAAAAACCACAACGCTTGGTGATAATGTATACTCTCATATAAAGGAGGGAGCTTTTGTAATATGGAGGGGAATTACAGAAAGAAGTATATTATAGCCTCAGGCTTACCACTGTACTATTTTGGCGAATATATATAATATAATCAGTTGTTTTTCCTTTGCATATGCATTGCAGATTACTACTTTTTTCTGCATGCAGTTACTTATGATATTATCTAAAGGAGATAAGGTTATTTGTGTTCTTCTAGTAAAATTTTGTGTTTCATATTGTAGATTTTGATCAAAAAGATTTACTTGCGAATTGTAATTGTTCCTTGTATTTCTTCCTTGGATGGTCTCTTAAGGTTAGAGTTAAATTCATTCAGGCGGTTTACAATATAGACATTGAAGTAGAGCTCATAAGAAATAGTAATTGACAAACTCATCGAGAGGGGGTGGGTTTAAAAATTGTCTCATAAGTTTGCACAATAATTCCTAAAGAGATATAAAGACTCTGTAGCCCAAACAACAAAGAAAGGCACAGGTCATCTATAAAATACAACTCATCAATTCATACTTTCACATTAAAAGTAATAGGAGTAGCTAACTAGGAATTCTAGAATAAATTAGCAATAGTGTATATATATATATATATTTCAAGCACAAAGATCAAATAGCTTCTACAACAATGATCTTGAACCCATCTGTTATATCTCCATCCTAGGAGCTTATGCTATTTTGAGATAGGAGGAAGTCATATCAATACACTAAATCTGCTATAAAAAGCATTAGTTGAAGGAACAACTAGTGAGTAGGTATACCTGCCTAGGTCCTGTAGAGCCTAAAGTGAGAGAGTTAGTAACCAAATAGATTCACTCTATAAGTTGGCCAAGTCAATTAGAGGGTTTGAGCATAGGAGTTGGCATTTCCTTAGAACCTATCCAATCTGTTGATTTGAGACCCAACATGTATGACAACATCCAATTATCAAGCCAGTACCGACTGACTAAAACAAGCTTATGGAGCATATAACACATGAAATCCAATATACTTTACTGATCCAAACATGCCGGAAGTGCCAACTAGATAATCTCTTCTGCCGGTAACACTAGATCTTATACTGGTAACCTGTCTACCGATAACCATCCATATCAGCTAGTGTAAATCTGTCTGTCGGTAACAGCTAGTGTTGACATCAATGCCACACATACCCATAGTGCCAACATATTTATCCATATGAATATATAATTGTAGGCACCTAAAATTTTCCTACACTTGCAAACGTTAATTTAGTTAATTATTAATGTTACATAATTAATAACATTTGAATTTTAAATTTGACGTAAATTTAATTAATAAGGAGGCATAATTAGTAAAATTGTCCTACACTTGAAAATGTTAATGTTGGTGTAAATAAATATTCATCATTGATATTATTACACTTTACTTAAGTTAACTTAGGATAATGCATCTCTTCGTAGTTTGGAGATGAGACACTTAGGGAAGTGTGCACATAGGGATATAGCTTGTAGGAGAAATTCCACCTTTTGTGGTCTTATTTTGCTATTACACTCCACATTCGGTGGGTCATCCAGCTCTTGTGAAATATTATATTATTTCTCCTACCCACCCCTAGTATTTCTTACTTACCCTTGTTTCTCATTGAGCCACATGTCATGATTGTGTGCTCGTATATCCATATGGCCTTGCCTATATAAGCAGGCTCATATTCATTGTATTGGTTAATCCAGTTGATCATTTGTATATTGATGAGAATACAGTTTGTTCTTGTCATTCTATTGTCTCTCTTTATGCTTTTCAATGTGCACTTGATCTTGGAAAAATCTCACATGGTATCAGAGCTATTGGGGCTTCATTGATTGGTTTTGGGAGACATTTTGGAAGGCTTCTATTTTCATATCTGAGGTACTGCATGTTTTGGAGGCATCCTAGAGCATTGTCAACCTCACCATTGCGTGCGGGAGGCTGTTTCCATAAAAATCGAGTATAAAATCGACCTATTTTGGTGAAAGTCAAATTTTGGGTGTTGAAGAAATTTTTTGCCCAATTCCGGCGGTACGGTATGGAATTTTTGGATTTTTTCACAAAAAAAAAATAAAAATTTTGAAAAATAATTTTCCAGTTGATTTTTTTGGGGGGGCTCTGTACCTTCTGCCTAGTTAGCATTGCACAATCAGCGCCCAATCAGCCTGATCCAAGGGTGCGATGACCATTTTGATGGTCAAATAGTTGTCAAATTTAGCATAGTGTTTTGCTGACGTCGACATTTTTTGAAAAAATTTAGACCCCTCTCCATTGAGCAGTTTAGATTTTTGGGTAAACATTGGAGGCTCATAACTTGCTCAATTTTGCTCCTTTTTTGGTGCAATTTTTTTTTATTTGGGCTAATTTTTCGTTCTCTTCATAGTGGTGTGGTTATTTTCTGATTCTGGTGCACAAGTTTTTTGAAATTTTTGGATTCTCTTAGTTGTACCTGTCCAATCCTCAATTTTACAACTTCAAAGGCTTCATTTGATCTCATACGACCTCTTTTTCAAGTACCATTTTTTTTCAAAGTGCATTTTTTTTGTCTACTTTCATAATCTATGATTAGATTTCAGATCTTTTGAGTGGATATTGTACTTTCAAATATTGGTCTTTTTTGGCCTACTTGGTACTTGTAATTTGCTTGGATCTTAGTTTAGATCTCTTGCATTATTATTTTGAGTCTCCTTTGGCCTTATTGAGGCAGTTGTAAAGTTGAAATCAGAAGTCCACTTTGCCATTTTTTGCAAGTGGCCCATTGTACACACACTAAGTATAAAGTGCAAAATCATCATTTTTTTTTTTTTGGGGGGGGGGGGGTGTTCTTTGATTAAGTGAATTTGGGGGGGTGTCTTGTGTGATTGTTCCTCTCTTTCCTTGCGCTCTTTAATTTTTGTTCTAATGAGTCCTCATAAATTTCCACCTTTAACTCCACATAATTATGCATCTTGGAAAATTAAAGTATGGAGCAAATTAATGGAAAAAGGTCTCACGCATTACATAGATGGAACAATAGCAACACCACCTGATCCTAAGGCTGATCCTAATGCTCAGTTATAATGGATCACTAAGAACTACATGGCTCTTGGAACTTTGTGTAAGTATGTATCAGATGACCTCATTTTTCACATTGAGAAGTGTACTACAATTAAAGAGGCTTGGGATATGTTTCAAAAATTGTATGGTCAAGTTGATGAAATCAGAGGTTACAAGATTGACAATGAGCTCACCAACTTGGATCCCTAGAGTTTTAATACAATCCAAGATTATGTCACCAAAGCAAATGAGCTAAGAGCAAAGCTTAAGGATTGTGGAATTGACAAAAATGATGCTTACTTGATATTCAACTTGTTGGACAAGCTTGCACCAGAATATGGAGCATTTGTTTCAAGCTTCCAAACTCATCGTTTGATAGTGGGGAGTTCCTACATTATGCCTTCATTTGATGCTTTCACATAAATGTTGATATCAACGAAGTCAAGGGAGTCAAGGCAAAGATTCCAACAACAAGAAGAAGCAATCTAAGTCAAAGCCACAATAGGAAAAAGGACAACCCTCCTCTCCATCACAAGGCAATTTTTCATCCTCTTCCAAGAAGGGGACTCCACCTAAGAAGGATAAACCAATTTGTGCTTATTGCAAGAAGTATGGCCATGATGAGCATTGATGCCACACCAAGAAAGTTGATGAGTTGAAAAATTTTCTTAAGAAAAATAACATCAACTTGCCATCCGCCTATACAAACAAGGATTCATCTCCTTCCTCTCCCTCACAGTCTAAGGGAAAAGGGCAAGCATTTGTGGCTACAACAAGTTCTTCAGAGTAGTGGATACTTGACTTGGGTGCCTCTTATCACATGGGTTCAACAAAAGAGCAATTTTCTTCATTGGAGCCATCAAAGGTACCTCACATTTACATAGGTGATGATACACAAGTTGAGGTTGAAGGGAAAGGTTCAGTTGACATGGATGATGGAACATTTGAGAATGTTCTTTATGTTCCTAACTTGTCTACCAACCTTCTCTCTATCTACCAAATCACTCACTATGGGAATGGGAAAAAGGTTGATTTTACACCTGATTCAGTTGTGGTAAAGGAACTTTATGATGATGCCTTGGTAGTAGTGGGACAAGTCAATGAAAACTCAAGGCTTTATTCATTCTCCCACTTTGTGCCAATTTCTCCTTCTAGGGCCTTGCTTACTCATTCAAATTCAGAAAGTAAGCTATGGCATGAGCGGTTTAGTCACCTCAACTACTGCTATCTTCAACAACTCAACACTAAAGACATGGTCACAGGTCTACCTCGAATCAGTTTTTCAGAGGGTGTATGTTCAAGTTGTTCCATGGGAAAGCATCCCAAGGAGAAGTTTGATAAGGGGAAAGCTTGGAGAGCTTTGGAAGTTCTTCAACTTGTTCACAATGATGTAGCAGGTTCATTTCCAACACCTTCATTTAGTAAGGCACACTATGTCCTCACCTTCATTGATGACTACTCCTGCCTCACTTGGGTTTACTTTCTTATTCATAAGAGTGAAGTATTTGACATATTTCAGGACTTCAAGACTCGCATGGAGAAGCAATTCAGGAAAGTGGTCAAGATTCTTCGCACAGATAATACAAGGGAATATGTGAACAAAAGACTTGAGGATTTTTGTACATTTGAGGGAATTGATCTTTAACATTTTGTTGCATACACTCCACAATAGAATGGATTTGCAGAGTGGAAGAATAGAAATCTCAAAGAAATGCCTAGTTGTATGATGCATGCACATTCTCTTGATCCCGCCTTTTGGGCAGAGGCTATCAGTTGTGCCACACACATCCAGAATCAATTTCCTCAAAAATATTTACAAGGTATTACTCCTTTTGAGGCTTGGGCTGGTAGGAAACTGATTGTGAGACATTTCAGAGTCTTTGGGTGTCCAGCATAGGCTCGCATACCTCTATAGAAACACAAGGCATTTGAACCTCAGAGTTGGCCTTGCATATTTGCTGGATATCTTGAGGGTTTTAAGGCATATAGATTGATGGATCCTAAGACACATGAAGTGTTCATTGAGAGGAGTGTTCATTTTGAGGAAAGCTCTCCTAGCTTAGCCTCTCTACCTCCTCCACCTTCCTCCTTTGTGGATAGTGATGCCAGTGATTTAGATGATGAGACTCCTTCAAATCTAACTCGTAGGGTTACACCTCTGTTGGGTCCACTTGCAATTAAGGAGCCCCATTCTCTACCTCCACCTAGACCTCGTTGGGCTCAACAAACACTTGAGTCAATGGGTTCACTTGTTGGGGATCCTTCAGATAAACAAAGGACTCAATCACAACATCAGGACCTTCCACATGCATTCATTGCTACCACTTCTGATCCACGGACATTTTGAGAAGCATCAAGGGTTCCTGAGTGGGACCAAGCTATGGAGGAAGAGTATAGTTCCTTGATGAGGAACAACACATAGGAGTTAGTCCCTCTCCCTAAGGGGAGAAAGATGGTTCGATGTAAGTGGATCTATCGGACCAAATTTGTAGCAGATGGTAGTGTGGATAAGTATAAGGCTCGGCTTGTTGTGAAAGGTTTCTCTCAGGTTCCAAGTGTTGACTATACTGAGACCTTTGTGCCCATAGCCAAGATGAACTCCATTCACTTGACACTTGCTATTGTTGCAGCTCATGATTGAGCTGTACATCAAATGGATGTGAAGAGTGCTTTTCTTCATGGGGATCTTGATGAGGAGATTTATATGGAGCAACCACAAGTTTTCATCCAGGATTATTCCTTAGTTTATAGACTACATAAATCTCTCTATGGCTTTAAGTAGGCCCCCAAGGCTTGGTACGCCAAGATGGATTCCTTTCTTCTCTCAGCAGGGTTCACCAGGTGTCATTTCGATCCAAATGTCTACATTTTGTGACAGGATGACTCACACTTGATACTTGTGCTCTATGTTGATGATTTGATTATTACAGGGAGCATCGCATCCATCATTAGCAGGGCCAAATCTACTTTGCATGACAGATTTGCTATGACCGACTTGGGTCTTTTGCACTACTTTCTTGGGATAGAGATTTCATAGTCACCTTCTGGGATTACACTATCGTAGCCCAAGTATGCTCTTGATCTACTTGCATGCTTTCATATGGCTGATTGTAAGCCTGTACAGACACCCTTTCTTTCAAGAGTCAATATTGAGGCTCAGTGCTCTTCTCCACCAGTTGATGCCACATTGTATCATCAGCTTGTGGGTAGTCTCATCTACTTGACTCACACACACCCTAATATTTCATTTGCAATTGGCATGGTTTCCTGCTTCATGCAGGAACCACGTGAGCTTCATTGGAAAGCCGCCAAACACATCCAACATTACATCTAGGGTACACATCATTATGGGATTCACTATGCAGTAGGCAGAGGACTTCGTTTGGTTGGTTACACAGACTCCGATTGTGTTGGCGATCTTGCTGATCGTAAGTCTACTTTAGGTTACAACTTCCACCTTGGTTCGGGCCCCATTTGTTGGCAGAGAAAGAAGCAACATGCTATTTCTCTCTTTGACTGAGGCTGAGTATCGAGGAGTTGTTAACGCAGCGACTGAGACCATTTGGCTTCAGCAAATTCTTACAGAGTCTGGGTTCACCATTCCACGATTGACAATTCTACATTATGACAATTAGAGTGCTATTGCAATCTCGAAGAACCCGATCCAATATCAATGGACCAAACACATCAAGATCCATATGCACTATATCCGAGAGCTGATTCAAGAGTAGGTCATTGATTTACAGTTTTGTCCTACAGCAGAGTAGGTTGTCGACATCTTTACCAAACCTTTCACCGAGAGTAAGTTCTAGTAGTTGTGAGCTCTCTTGGGGGTGCAAAATGTCTCATTAGGGGGGGTCAGCTGACTTCTCCTTCCTCTCTTATGGGGGGGACTTTTTCCTCTTTGAGGTTTTGTCCTTCTTCTTTGAGAGTCTTTTGTACATTCATCTCTCTTTTGGGGGGGAGTTTTTTCCCACTGGGTTTTCTCCCTTTCTCCATTTGTGAGAGATTGCATTGCATAGTTTTGCTTGTATTTTCATATTATACGTGGGTACCTATCATGGCCTTGTAGCCGTGACCCATCTTGCATTGTTGACTTGAGTCTTCATTCCCCTAAGTTGTACTTAAGGGGGGGTGTTGGTGTAAATAAATATTCATCATGGATATTATTACACTTTATTTAAGTTAACTTAGGATAATGCATCTCTTCGTAGTTTGGATATGAGACACTTAGGGAAGTGTGCACATAGGAAAATAGCTTGTAGGAGAAATTCCACCTTTTGTGGTCTTATTTTGTTGTTACACTCCACATTTGGTGGGTCATCCACCTCTTGTGGAATATTATATTATTTCTCCTACCTACCCCTAGTATTTCTTACATACCCTTGTTTCGTATTGAGCCACATGTCAGATTGTGTGCTCATATATCCATATGGCCTTGCCTATATAAGAAGACTCATATTCATTGTATTGGTTAATCCAGTTGATCATTTGTATATTGATGAGAATACAGTTTGTTCTTGTCATTCTATTGTCTCTCTTTATGCTTTTCATTGTGCTCTTGATCTTGGCAAAATCTCACAGTTAATTTTACTAATTATTCCTCCTTATTAATTAAATTTACATCAAATTTAAAATTCAAATGTTATTAATTATGTAATGTCAAAAAATTAGTAAAATTAATGTTTGCAAGTGTAGGACAATTTTAGGTGCCTACAATTATATATTCATATGGATAAATAAAAGAGAATACTTAAAAGGATTAAGATTTACATCAAGATCTTAAACAAGATCTAACACTATTGAGTAAAATACTTCTTAGTGCTTATAGGTAATTTTAAGAGTTAAATATTGAAGCCTGATTAGAAAACTAGAAAGGTTTCATTTATCACGGTGCAAAAAAATGTTACTTACATACTAATCCTAAAAATTCTTATATATATATTAATTTGTAAGGGCCACTTTTTATGGTGTCAAACACTATTGTTGTTCAAATCCATGAGTCCACCAACCCAACGAAAGCATAAAGCCTATGAGGATAGTTGCCCAGCGAGGATTTGAACCTTTGTGGTTGTTTCACCAAACAAGTCTTGTAAGCATTGCATTAAATGGGTAACCCATTATTATTTCTTATATATTAAGTATTATGTTGCAAATGGATATGGTTCAATCATTATTTAGTGAATATAAATGGGATGCAATGTGAGTAGTACACATAGAGCTAACCTTTATCATGATCTAATTAGATTCTATAGTTCTAACTTTTGAAAGTATAACTTCTTATCAAATTATCTCATGCTAACAAAAGACATTGGTATAATTATGGGTCAGATTATGACTCATGAGTTGGTTAAAAATGAGCTAGTATTTAAATTATGTTTCATATCAAGTTAAATAGTTAGATTGTTTCTTACCTATGCCTTTGTATGCTTGTGTGTGCTTTTGTGAGCTTCTATATGCCAATTTAAAGATGTGATGAATATACTCTAGAGTTACTAGCTATCAAATACTTCTTTTTTTAATAGTTCATGAGCATAATTTTTATCCTTTAAATGAGTTGTGAGAACTCATTTTTATGATTATATTTAAATCATCGGTTAGACATGCAATGAATGTGCATATAAAGAGATTGTTAGAAAATGTGAAAATTAGGTAGTATTTTGAATTTGCATTAATTATTGAATGAAATCATAGTATAAAAGAAATGCATTTTGTATAATAATGTTTATCATTTGCATGAAAACAAAAGAGTTAGTTTTAAGAAAATATGCATGTTTTGATTAAAGAAAATAGTTTATTTGCTTGTGTGTGGTGGGTTTACCTTCCAAGATGAGTGTTGAATATGGGCTAATAGAGAAGGTTGATCCTCTTTTTGGAAAAAAACTAAATATTTTCAATTAGTTTTGCTAAAGCCATGTTTTCATTGAAATAGATGAATGTATCCTAGAAAAACTATATTGACATGTTTCTCTACCATATCCTACTAGTAAGAAATTGCATATAGACAATGTCAAGTTGCAATCGAGTTCCCTCCTACCTATTCTTTTTAGGTTGCCAGACATTTTTTGTGGAGTCAGGTATTCTTCATGTCGGGAATAATTTCAGGGAAGCATAAGCTTTGTGGTTGGACAGAAAAGAGCCTAAGTTATGTTCTTCTCTCTTGGCTTTGCAGATGATAATGTGGGTTAGTGTAAGATGGAGACTACATTGATTATATTTTAAATATCCTTACTTGTATATTATTGGTATTTGTACATCATTATTCGTATGGTGGTGATTACATGGCATGAGAGACTAAGTTTTACTATCTATATATCATATTTTATGTGTTAATACCTAGATTAGGCACTTCTAAATGTGAGATATAATATGATATTTTTATATATATTGGAGTTATTTATGTTGGCATTGCATGAAGATTGCATTAATGAAGTATAATGTTATCATTGATGTCAATAGTAACTGGTAATGGAGTTGTATTACAACCAGTAATGATGCAGTTATGCAACTGGTAGTAAAGCAGTGTTGGAAACCGGTATTGGTATTTGAAGCAAAGTGATCAACTGGTAACCCTAGCCTGTTGATATGCTAAACGCTAACCGATGGAGCATGGTGAATCGGTTATGATGATCTATGATCAAATGGTGATCGGAGATGATTATGCCACGTATGCATGATGCACGTGATGAGTCTCAAAGTGATTTTAGCACGTGAAGATAACTAATTATCTTGGGAATGAGAAAATACATAGCATGAAGTGGAAATTGCATTATGAATTACAGGATTCGATGTGCAGTGATCCAGGAGCGGTAGAGGTTGTCTAGAACAATGTGTAAATGATTACTATGTAATCAACGGTCATGTTTGAACCGATATGTATGCAATCTCTATAAGATCTTAGGTTTTGTGATGTGTTACCCACCTATTGTATTTGCTTATAAGGTCGATGAGTTGTTTTGTAATAGTGTTAGTGATTTTGGTTTAGTTGTTGGCATATGTACAGAGCATGATGACATGATGATATTGTATGTTTTCATTGATGTCAATATGCTAAAGTATGAACCGGTATGGTGTAGTAAGCAAACTGGCAAGAGAACCGGTATGATGATGTAAACTAGTATTTGTGAAAAAATGAAGTGGTATGTTTGTTCAATGTGAACCGGTATGTTGGAATAAGAACGGGTAAATGGAAGTTTTGTATTGGGGTTTCATGACTACGGGTTGGTAGTCTCAGCTTCAAAGTTTCCAGTTGATGCATTCCAAGTTTGTGTGATTCAACCAATGACATCTTGTTATGAGTTAGCATTGTATGAAGACCAGATAGTATTTCCATATCAGCCTTGTGCGCATGAAGAATTTCCTTGAGGATCTTGCATGGAGAGTGATCCTATCTACCTCGGGAATGTGCAAAGTCTCTGTAAATGGTAGAGAGTGCATGATGAGTTATCAGCTTCCTGGAGTGGCAAAGAATGAATGTTGGAGAATGTCTTGAGATCTGTTCAAGACTGTTGTATTCAATGCAGTGTGATTAATGGTCAGGATTGAACCGACTGGATTGTAAAACCTAAATGTTTAGGGTTTAGGGTTTATGCTACCGACCTATCTATTTCCTATAAGGTTGATGATGTTTTTCATTTTGAAGTTGTTGGCAAATGGTATGTGTGTATCTTAGTGAGTGATACTTGATTCTTGCCAGACCGGAGAAGTGTGTTGATACCTATAGAGTGTGATTGCAGAAGAAAAGGAGCTTAAGTGGATCTGCCTTGGCATTAAGTGTTGTTATCAGATCAGTGTATTACCTCTTGACCTCTAACCATTTCAACAGTTGGAAAATCCCTTAACTAGGTAGCTTTAATAGGCTTTTGTGTAAATCCTTTAACATGGTGACTCAATTCAATGAGTTCTTCAAATCCTCTTGTGAGGTAACCTTTAACAGGGTTCTAACCTTTAATCGGGTATTTAGCCATCCCTTAACCGGGTGATCCCTAGCAGGATCGGTTCCTACCAGAACCTATTGTAAAAGTCTCTAACCAGACTAGGCTCCTAACATAGCGGACTTCAAAAGAGTTCAAGAATAGCTTGTGGGTATTCATCCCCAACGTGGTTTTTCCCAGTTGGGTTTCCACGTGAAAAATCAGTGTGTCATGTGTGATGCCTTTCATGTGATGGTTTAGTGCTTTATGTCAAACTAGTAAAATATGTTGAACTAGTAGTCATTATATTTCTGATGATAGATTACTTGTTTATGCATAAGGGTGAAGTGGAATTGTGGTATTAGATTGTATGGAATGCTAAGGGTTATCGGTTTAAGTCTTTTACATTCTTACTGTATTTTACCTGTAGTAATCTGGTTTAGACCGATGTTATCGCTTTCCAGTCAAAGTGCACTATTTGTAGTCAAACCGGTTCAAGAAAAGTGTTTTTGCCTATACTGATTCACCCCCCCTCTCAGTACTGGTTTGGTACTAACTGTTCATCATTTATTCATCAATTGGTATCAGAGCATCTTCCAGGTCCTCTGTGTTGTAAGATTAACCGCTTGAGGAAAAGATCCTACTCTAATGATGAAGAGGGAAGGGCCAAAGTTCAACAGAGACAACTTTAAAATATGGAAGGACAGAATGAAGATATACATCAAAAGAATGGGTGCTCAACACTCGAGCTATGTTGAGAATGCGTATGTTATTCCTATCGGTACTCTCACCGATGATCAAAAGAGAGAGACTCGGGAGAATGGGCAAGTCATGGAAGCCCTAATCAGTAGTCTATCTGACATTGAGTTTATTGATGTTCAGGATAAAGACAATCCCAAAGAAGTATGGGATGCTCTTGAGAATATCTATGGTGGTGATGAGCATGTGAAACAAGCTAAGGAAGAGAGCCTTAGGGGAAAGTTTGAAGACATGAAGATGGTTGAAGGAGAGACCATTCAACAATATGAAATAAGAATCAAAACTGTTGTTGGAGACATCAAGAGTGCAGGTGGTATAATAGATGATTCCACTGTTGTAAGCAAACTCTTGAGATCCTTATTACTGGTCTATGCAATAAGGGTTGCTTCTATTCAAGAATTGAGATCTATAGACAAGACAAAGGTATCCCTAGACTCCATCATTGCTAAGTTGATAGCTTATGGGATAAATAATTATGATGGCAGTATTCAGAAGACTGAATCAACCTTTAGAGCATCTGCTACACCATCTAGAAAGGGCAAAGAAGCTAGTAATAGTGGTGAACCAAGACAAAGTAGAGAAATGGATGATGAGGAGATCTTGATGGAATTTCAAGCTCTTCTTTCCAAGAGACTTCCTAAGGGAACCAGTAAATATAGAGGTAAGCTCCCTTTGAAATGTTTTTTCTTAGAATAGGATAGGACACATTGCTGTAAACTGTCCTAATGGTGATAATAAGGACAAACCAGAAAGGTTCAAGAAGTTCAAAGGAGGAAACCAGAGAAACTATTTTGTAGTGGTTGATGAAGGTGTCACTGATGAGGAATCAGAAGATGAAGATAGTCAAGACATTGTGTTTGGAGAAGTTAAGGAAGATGGGTCAGACAAGAAGGATCTTGTCTCTCTCTTTGATAATTCCAATGAGTAGATTATTGACAGTGGATGTTCTCACCATATGACTGGTGACTAGAGTAAGTTTCTATCTCTGGAAGAGTATGATGGTGGTGTGGTTCATTTTGGTAATGATGCACCATGTATGGTAAAAGGCAGAGGGTCCATCTCTCTGAATGGAAAAAGAAGTGTTGACAATGTGTATTGGGTAGAAGGTCTCTAACACAAACTTTTGAGTGTTGCCCAGCTGAATGATAATGGACTCACTCTGGAATTTAGAGATGGAGTATGTAAAATAAAAGGTAAGAGTGGTGAACTAATGGCCACCGGTATGCAGACCAAAGGTAACCTATTTCAGCTGAATGCAAATATCAGTACATGTCTAATGGCTAAGTTTGATGATAGCTAGATATGGCATAGGAGACTGCCATGTAAACTTTGATAATATTGTGAAGGCCAGTAAGATCAAGGTAGTTAGAGGATTGCCTATGCTAAGGAAACTGGAAAATCCTTTGTGCAAAGACTGTCAACTGGGGAAAATGTCTTCCTCAACCTTCAAAGGTATATCTTTCACTGTAGATAATTTACTTGATCTTGTGCATACTGAGTTGTGTGGTCCTATGAAAACTAGGAGTGTGCAGGGAGATAGGTATTTTGTGATTCTTACTGATGATTTCTCAAGAATGATGTGGGTCACATTCTTGAAGGACAAGTCTGAAGCCTTTGGAAAGTTCAAAGCCTTCAGAGCACTGGTTGAAAAAGAAAGCAATAAGAGGATCAAGTGCCTAAGAACTGATCAAGGAGGAGAATTCACTTCCAATGAATTTAACAAGTACTATGAAGAGAACGACATCAAGAGGCAACTGTCTGGCCCCCAAACTCCACAGTAGAATAGCCTAGCAAAGAGAAACAACCGGACTATAGTTGAAGTAGCTAGAACAATGCTGATCCAAGGAAAAGTTGCTCACATCTTTTGGAGAGAAGCGGTGAGCACTACAATCTACACAATGAACCGGGTACTCATAAAAAAGGGTAAGGTTAAAACACCTTATGAGTATTGGACCGGTAAGAAACCAGTGGTAAGATACTTTAGAGTGTTTGGTAGCAAATTTTATACCAAGAGGAGTGAACATCAAAGCAAGTTTGATGCTAAATGTGATGAGGGAATTTTCCTAGGGTATTCAACAAAGAGCAAAGCTCTCAAATGCTTCAACAATAGGACTCAGAGAATTGTTGAAAGCATCAATGTTAGAGTTGATGAAACCTCTGAGAAAACTGAGGAAACTAACAGTGGGAAAGTTGGAGATGAATCGGTAGTAACCTTCTGGGAACTAGTTGCAAAATAGCCTAGCACCAGTAATAGTGCTCCTACACCAATAGATGTTGATGTTGATGAAGAAAAAAAACAAGAGGAAACAACTAAGATCATTCCTAGGTGTGTAAAGCTGAATCATGATCCGAAGCAGATCATAGGAGACAAGGATGCTGGAATTCTTACAAGAAGAAAGGTCAAAGAAAATTCTTGTATGATCTCTGAATTTGAGCCTAAAACATTCAAAGAGGCACATAAAGATGAAGACTAGATCAAGGCAATGGAAGAGAAACTTGACCAGATAGAAAAGAATGGTACATGGTCTTTGGTACCCAGGCCTGAGCATAAAAATGTCATGGCACAAAATGGGTTTTCAGAAATAAGTTGAATGAAGATGGCACAATAGTAATAAACAAAGCTAGACTGGTATGCAAAGGATATGCTCAATAAGAAGGAGAAGACTATGGAGAAAC
This sequence comes from Cryptomeria japonica, assembly GCF_030272615.1. Taxonomy (NCBI): domain Eukaryota; kingdom Viridiplantae; phylum Streptophyta; class Pinopsida; order Cupressales; family Cupressaceae; genus Cryptomeria; species Cryptomeria japonica. The sequence goes on from NC_081412.1 coordinate 331,154,721, forward strand.
CTTTGCTCCTGTAGCCAGATTGGAAGGAGTTTGTATGCTTCTTGCATATGCAACATTCAAGGGATTCAAAGTATATCAAATGGATGTAAAATCTGCATTCCTGAATGGAATACTAGAAGAGGAGGTGTATATAGAGAAACCAGATGGGTTTGCCCTATCAAAAGATAGTGACATGGTGTGTAGGCTACATAAAGCCTTGTATGGACTAAAGCAAGCACCTAGAGCATGGTATGAACGCTTGCACTCCCATCTTGTGAAGATTGGATTTGAGAGAACAAGTGAAGACAACAATATCTATCTGAAGTCAGAAGGAGATCAGATTCTAATCTGTGAGGTATTTGTTGATGATATAATTTTTGGAGGAGATGACAAGATGAGTCATGATTTTGCAGATGAGATGAAAAATGAGTTTGAGATGTCACTTATAGGGGAGATTAAGTTATTCAGTTGACTACAAATTCAACAAATGAAAGATGTAATCTTTATCACTCAGTCCAAGTATGTCAAAGAGGTGTTGAAGACTTTTGGCATGGAAGACAGCAAACCGGTTGGTACACCGATGGTGACCAATTGTAAATTATCCAAAGAGGATGACTCAGGGCTGGTAAATGAGAAGGAATACCGATCAATGATTGGTAAATTACACTATGTAGTACATAGTAGACCAAACATTGCACATGCAGTGGGCATTACCGCACGGTTCTAGAAAAGCCCAAGAGAATCCCACTTGGTAGCAGTCAAGCAGATTCTAAGATATCTAAAGGGAACTATTGACCATGGATTATGGTATCCATATAGTAATGATTTCAACCTGAAAGTGTTTACAGATGCTGACTGGGCTGGTAATGTGGACGACCGGAAGAGCACAACTGGTGGTGCATTCTTTCTTGGTGGTAGACTAGTTTCATGGATGAGTAAGAAGTAGAGTTGTATCTCTCAGTCTATAGTAGAAGCGAAGTATGTTGTAGCATTTATGAACTGCACACAGACAATTTGGATGAAGCATGTATTAAATGGATTCAAAGTGCCTGTATCTAAACCGGTAAGTATATTTTGTGATAACACAAGTGAAATTAACATCTCCAAGAATCCAGTTTTACATGCTAGAACCAAGCACTTTGAGCTCAAGTATCATTTCTTGAGGGAAAAGGTTCATAACAAAGAAGTTGTATTGGAACACATTTCCAGTAAGGAGCAGTTAGCAAACATATTCACCAAGCCTCTACCAAAGGCTACCTTTACCTATTTAAGAGGTGAATTAGGGGTGTTGCCCCTTCAAGAGGTGAACTAAAGGTGTGTGCTCCACATCAGTCAGATCTTACATTGATATATCTTTTTCAGGATTGATATGTTGAAGGATGTTACTCCTTAGGGGGAGCAGCATAATGGAACATAGATGTGCTTGCCTCCACTTTGGCATTATTGTCAAAGGGGGAGAAGATGTGAAGTGGAGAAGATATCTGTAGTATTGGGGAGAAGATGTGAAGGAGAAGCGACAAGATATCTTTGTATATTGCCATCAATGCCAAAGGGGGAGATTGTTGGCATATGCACAAAGCATGATGAAATGATGATATTGTATGTTGTCATTGATGTTAATATGTTGAAGTATGAACCGATATGGTGTAGTAAGCAAACTGGCAAGAGAACCAGTATGATGATGTAAATTGGTATTTGTGAAAAAGTGAAGCGGTATGTTTGTTCAAGGTGAACCAATATGTTGGAATAAGAACCAGTAATTGGAAGTTTTGTATTGGGGTTTCATGACTACTGATTGGTAGTCTCAGCTTTAGGGTTTCCGGTTGATGCATTCCAAGATTGTGCAATTCAACCAATGACATCTTGTGATGAGTTAGCATTGTATGAAGACCAGATAGTGTTGCCATGTCAGCCTTGTGCACGTGAAGAATTTCCTTGAGGATCTTGCATGGAGAGTGATCCTATCTACCTTAGGAATGTGCAAAGTCTCTATAAACAGTGGAGAGCGTGTGATGAGTTATCAACTTCCTGGAGTGGCAAAGAATGAATGTTGGAGAATGTCTTGAGATCTGTTCAAGACTGTTGTATTTGATGCAGTGTGATTAATGGTCAGGATTGAACCGACTGGATTGTAAAACCTAAATGTTTAGGGTTTAGGGTTTATGCTATTGACCTATCTGTTTCCTATAAGGTCGATGATGTTTTTCATTTTGAAGTTGTTGGCAAATGGTATGTGTGTATCCTAGTGAGCGATACTTGATTCTTGCCAGACCAGAGAAGTGTGTTGATACCTGTAGAGTGTGATTCTAGAAGAAAAGGAGCTTAAGTGGATCTGCCTTGGCATTGAGTGTTGTTATCAAATCAGTGTATTACCTATTGACCTCTAACTATTTCAACAATTGGAAAATCCCTTAACCGGGTAGCTTTAACAGGGTTTTGTGTAAATCCTTTAACAGGGTGACTCAATTCAACGAGTTCTTCAAATCCTCTTGCGAGGTAACCTTTACAGGGTTCTAACCTTTAACCGGGTATTTAGCCATCCCTTAACCGAGTGATCCCTAGCAGGATTGGTTCCTAGTAGAACCTATTGTAGAAGTCTCTAATCGGACTAGGCTCCTAACATAGCGGACTTCAAAATAGTTTAGGAACAACTTGTGGGTATTCATCCCCACCGTGGTTTTTCCCAATTGGGTTTCCACGTGAAAAATCAATGTGTTATGTGTGATGCCTTTCATGTGATGGTTTAGTGCTTTATGTCAAACTGGTAAAATATATTGAACTAGCTATCATTATATTTTTTTATTATAGATTACTTGTTTATGCATAAGGGTGAAGTGGAAATGTGGTATTAGATTGTATGGAATGCCAAGGGTTACCAATTTAAGTCTTTGACATTCTTAATGTGTTTTACTGGTAGTAATCTGGTTTAGACCAATGTTAATGCTTGCCAGTCAAAGTGCACTGTTTGCAGTTAAACCAGTTCAGGAAAAGTGTTTTTGCCTATACTGATTCACCCCCCCCTCAGTACTGGTTTGGTTCTAACTATTCATCATTTATTCATCATTAGTGTGGTAATGTGATTGTTGTCAAACCAGAAGGAGTATCTGCACAATGTTTTGAAGGCAGATAGGAGCATAAAAGGATTTGATCAAGAAGAGCAGTGCTATTACCAGATCAGCAAGACCTTGTTGTTCTCTAACAATTACAACAGTTAAATCCCCTAACTAGGTAAGCTTTAATAGGCTTGTTTCTATCTGAATCCTCTAACCAGGTGATCCATTAGTTTGGATTTGAAATCCTTTACTGAGGTTACTCCTAACAGGGTATTTTAGTCAATCCCTTAACTGGGTGGTCCTTAACTGGATTTGTTCTTAATTGGACATTTTTGTAAAGCTTCTAACAAGGCTTGGCTCCTAATATGGAGAACTTCAGAAGAGTTCAGAGTACTTTTGGGTATTCATCCCCATCGTGGTTTTTCCCATTTGGGTTTCCATGTCAAAAATCATTTGTGTTAAGGGGTGAATAATTTTGTGTATGTTTTTGATATGGTTAATATGTTTAACTAGTAAAACCACTAAGACATGTTTAGATAACCAAAAGTGATCTGAAATGAGCTATTACTAATGTTAATAAAGTGTTTTGATATTTTGGATAAAAGGTATCTAAGTTACAGATCTATTACACTATTATATTGATATTTTAGTCAACCGGTAAACTTGACAGTGCAGTTACAGTTTTTGGTACAGAGTCTAAACCGGTTAGTTCAGTGATTGGTTTATAAGTTGGGATTAAGTTTGGTGAAAGTTTATTTTATTTTCTATCTAATGATTCATCCCCCCTCTCAATAGTTGTCCAGATCAATATTGATTCATTATATCATCAATTGGTATCAGAGCATTTTAGGTCCTCTTGTGTTTAATCCGAATAGCTTGAGGTAAAGATCTAGGAGAACATGATGAAGAAAGAAGGTTTGAAATTCAATAGGGAAAACTACATAATCTGGAGTGATAGAATGAAGATCTATATCAAGAGCTTAGGAATTCAATATTGGGAACATGTTACTAAATATAACTTGCCTAGTGGTATTTTGTCAGATAATCAAAAGAAGGAGCAACAAGAGAATAATCAAGCATTGGAGGCCATTATTAGTTCCTTGTCTGATTTAGAGTATGTTGATGTCCATGGATTGGAGACTGCTTATGAAGTGTGGAAGAAACTTGAAGATATCTATAGCGGTGATGGGCATGTGAAGATTGCCAAAGAAGAGAGTCTAAGAGGAAAATATGATGACATGCGGATGACTAAAGGTGAGAATATTCAATAGTATGGTCAGAGGATCAAGGAGATATTTGATGAGATCAAAAGTGTTGGTGGTATAGTGGAAGATACCATAATGGTTAGCAAGGTGTTGAGAACCCTTCTACCAATCTATGCTATCCGAGTTGTAGCCATTTAGGAACTTAAGTCTATTGATAAATCAAAGGTAACTCTTGACTCCATCATTGGTAAATTAACTCCATTTGAATTAAATGGTTATGATGGAAGTGTTCAAAAATTGGAATCTGCATTTAGATCTTCAGTTTCAAACCCACCGGTAAGGAAAAGCAAAGAATCTAGTTATAGTCACGAGTCTAGATCTAGTAGAGAGGTAGATGATGAAGACAGTCTGATTGAGCTTGAAGAATTGTTGGCCAAGCAGTTACCCAGAGGTACCGGTAAGTATAGAGATAAATTACCATTGAAATGTTTTGCATGTAACCAGATTGGACATATTGCAGCTAATTGTCCTAATGGAGATAATGAGCAAAAACATGAGAAGTATAAGAAGTACAAGGGAAAAGGTAAAAGATATTGTCTCATTGCACTGGATGGAGGAATTACAAATGAAGAGTCTGAAGAAGATGCAAATGAGGAAATTGTCTTTGTTTCTATTAAAGAAGAGACATCAGATCAGAAGGCATTAGTCTCTCACACGGATAGTTTTGATGATTGGATTATAGATAGTGGTTGTTCACACCACTTGACCAATGACCGGAGTAAGTTTCTTACTTTGAGGGAATTTAATGGAGGTGTTGTGAGATTTGGAAATGATTCACCATGCATGGTAAAAGGAAAGGGAACCATCTCTTTGAATGGAAAGAGTAGTGCAGATGATGTCTACTGGGTTGAAGGATTAAAAACAAAATCTTTTGAGTGTTTCTCAACTCAATGACAAAGGTTATCCACTAGAATTCAAGAAAGGGATGTGCAAAATCTATGGAAGCAAAGGTGAATTGATTGCAACTAGAAAGCAGACAAAAGGTAACTTGTTTCACCTAAATTCTAAAGTCAATGGCTTCTTAATTGCAAAAGTAGATGATAGTTGGCTTTGGCATCAGAGATTTTGTCATGTAAATTTTGATAACATTGTAAAAGTCAGTAAGTCCAAATCAGTAAGAGGTTTTCCATAGTTGGACAAACCGGTTAATTCTCTATGTAAGGAATGTCAGTTAGGGAAGATGACATCCTCAACCTTTAAGAGAAAATCTTTCTCAGCCGAACATTTGCTAGATTTGGTTGATACCGACCTCTGTGACCAATAAGGACTAGGAGTATTCAAGGTGATCGGTATTTTATGATCTTTACTGATGATTTCTCAAGAATGATGTGGGTCACATTCTTGAAGAACAAAACAGAAGCCTTTAGCAACTTTACAAAATTTAGAGCCTTAGTTGAAAAAGAAAGTGGAAGAAAGCTTAAGTGCTTAAGAACTGATCAAGGTGGTGAATTTACTTCAGAGGAATTCACTAGATACTGTGAAGACAATGGAATTAAGAGGCAACTTTTTGCACCTAGGATACCACAACAAAATGGTATTGTAGAGAGGAACAACCGATCAGTTGTTGAAGCTTCTAGGAGTATGCTAATACAAGGATATGTAGCTAAGACATTTTGGAGAGAAGTTGTCATCACAACTATTTAAACAATGAACCAAATATTGGTTAAAAGAGGTAAGGATAAAACTCCTTATGAATACTAGTATGGTAGATCACCTAATGTCAGTTACTTTAAGATTTTTTTTAGCAGATGTTTTATCAAGAGAGGTGACTATGTTGGTAAGTTTTATGCTAAGAGTGATGAAGGCATATTTCTTGGTTACTCCACCAAGAGAAAAGCCTACAAATGTTAGAACAACCGGACAAAGAAGATCATTGAAAGTGCTAATGTCCGAGTGGATGAGTTTCCTGAAGATTTAGGAGAAATTAGTAAGGATAAGGAGGAAGATGAACCTTACATTCTAATTTTGAAACCAGAACCAGTGAAGCCAGAAGTTGGTGAAATGAATACTGTAGTACCAGTTCAACCTGAACAGGTAGATTCTGCAGAGGATGAAGAAAGTGAAGAAGAAGAAGAACCTGAAGACCATGATCATGTTATTCTAAGGTATGTTAGATTCAATCATGATCTTAATCAGATTATTGGAGATAAAGATGTTGGTGTGTTAACCAGAAGAAGAATAAGAGATAATTCTTGTATGATCTCCACTATTGAGCCTAGAACAACAAATGAAGCTTTTGGAGATGATCACTAGATCAAGGCTATGGAAGAAGAAATTGACCAGATTGAGAAGAACAATACATGGACCCTATTACCTAGACCGTTGAACAAGAATATAATAGGTACTAAAAGGGTATTCAAAAATAAACTGAATGAAGATGGAGTAGTGGTTAGAAATAAAGCCAGACTGGTATGCAAAGGTTATGCACAAGAAGAAGGTGGAGACTATGGTGAGACATTTGCACCAATTGCAAGATTGGAAGGAGTTAGGATTCTACTTGCATTTGAAGCATATAGACAATTCAAGGTATATCAGATGGATGTGAAGTCAACATTTCTAAATGGAATATTGGAAGAGGAAGTCTACATTAAACAACCAGATGGTTATTCTTTGACTGAAGCAAAGGATATGGTGTGCAAACTACACAAGGCACTATATGGATTGAAGCAAGCACCAAGAGAATTGTATGAAAGACTACATTCTCACTTGGTGAAGATAGGTTTTCAGAGAACCAGTGAACACAACAATATATATCTCAAGACTGAAGGAGATAAGATACTAGTTAGTGAGGTATTTGTGGATGATATTATTTTTGGAGGCAATGATGACATGTGTGATGACTTTGCTAATGAGATGAAAAGTGAATTTGAGATGTCTCTAGTAGGAGAGATAAAATTATTTATAGTTTGCAAATTCAACAGATGAAGAATGGTATTTTTATCACACAGTCCAAATATGTGAAAGAGGTATTGAAGAGTTTTGGAATGGGAGACTATAAACCAATTGGAACTCCAATGGTTACAGGTTGTAAACTATCTAAGGAAGACGATTTTGCATCAGTGGATGAAAAGGAGTACAGGTAAATGATAGGGAAACTACATTATGTTGTTCACAGTAGACCAAATATTTCTCATGCAGTTGGATTAGTTGCCAGTTTTCAAAAAAGTCCTAAGGAGACACACATGATAGCAACTAAAAGAATATTCAAATATTTGAAAGGCACAATTGATTATGGATTGTGGTATCCATATGTAGGAGAATTTGATTTGAAAGTCTATATAGATGTAGACTAGGCAAGAAATGTTGATGATAGGAAGAGTACAACTGGAGGAGCTTTCTTTCTTGGAGGAAGGCTAGTATCTGGGAGCAGAAAGAAACAAAGTTGTATATCACAATCAACTGTTGAAGCTGAATATGTTGCGGCATATATGAATTGCACCCAAGCAATTTGGATGAAACACATTCTGGAAGGTTTTAAGTTGAAAATTTCAAAACCGGTAAAGATTTTCTATGATACCACCAGTGTAATAAATATTTCAAAGAACCCGATGTTGCATGCTAGAACCAAGCATATTGAGTTGAAGTATCATTTTTTGAGAGAGAGAGAGAGTGCAGAGTAAAGATGCATCATTGGAGCATGTTTCTTCTAAAAAATAACTTGCAGATATCTTTACTAGACCTCTACCTAAGGTGACATTTGAGTATCTTAGAGGTAAGCTAGGGGTTGTACCCCTACATGAAGTTCATGGAGAAGATGTGGAAGACATTAGTCTTAGAGCCTATTGGAAATATTGAAGATGGATTGGTGTTGAGTGGAGATACTTCATAGGGGATGCAAGTAGTTGCAAAATAGTGAAGTATGACAATGTATGTTTTACTTTCACTTTGGCATTGCTGTCAAAGGGGGAGAAGAATTGTATGATTAATGGGGAGAAGAACTGTAGCCAGTTACCAATTGAAGACATGGAGATACAGTTGAAATACAGTTGAAGGAGAGTACATGGAAAATTGTAAACCAGGATTCCTATACCTATGTATGTGCATTACTCTCAATCATCACAATCATGTATTGATATTTATATTGCCATCAATGCAAAAGGGGAAGATTGTTGGAATTCCATGAAGATTGCATTAATGAAGTATAATGTTGTAATTGATATCAATAGTAACCGGTAATGGAGTTGTATTACAACAGGTAGTGATGCAGTTATGCAATCGGTAGTAAAGCAGTGTTGGAAACTGGTATTGGTATTTGAAGCAGAGTGATCAATTGGTAACCCTAACCTGTTGATATGCTAAACCCTAACCGATGGAGCTTGGTGAATCAGTTATGATGATCTATGATCGAATGGTGTTCGGAGATGATTATGCCATGTATGCATGATACATGTGATGAGTTTCAAAGTGATTTTAGTGCGTGAAGATAATTATTTATCTTGGGAATGAGCAAGTGCATAGTATGAAGTGGAAACCGTGTGATGAGTTACAGGATTCGATGAGCGGTGATCCAAGAGTGGTCGAGGTTGTCTAGAACAATGTGTAGATGATTACTATGTAATCCAATGGTCATGTTTGAACCGATATGTTTGTAATCTCTATAAGATCTTAGGTTTTGTGATGTGTTACCGACCTATTGTATTTACTTATAAGGTCGATGAGTTGCTTTGTAATAGTTTTCGCAATTTTGGTTTCGTGTGGTAGTGTGATTATTGTCAAACCAGAAGGAGTATCTGCAGAACATTTTGAAGGCAGATAGGAGCATAAAAGGATCTAATCAAGCAGAGCAATGCTATTACTAGATCAGCAAGACCCTGTTGTTCTCTAACAATTACAATAGTTAAATCCTCTAACCGAGTAAGATTTAACAGGCTTGGTGCTATCTGAATCCTCTAACAAGGTGATCCATTAGTTTGGATTTGAAATCCTCTACTGAGGTTACTCCTAAAAGGGTATTGCCTTTAACAAGTTATTTTAGTCAATCCCTTAACTGGGTGGTCCTTAATCGGATATGTCATTAACAGGACATTTTTGTAAAGCTTCTAACAAGGCTTGGCTCCTAATAGGGCGAACTTTAGAAGAGTTCAAAATACTTGTGGGTATTCATCCCCACCGTGGGTTTTCCCATTTGGGTTTCCACATCAAAAATCATTGTGTCAAGTGGTGAATGATTTTGTGTATGTTTTTAATATGGTTAATATGTTTAAGTGGTAAAAACACTAAGACATGTTTAGATAACCGGAAGTGATCTGAAATGAGCTATTACTAATGTTAGTAAAGTGTTTTGATGTTTTAGATAAAATTTATCTAAGTTACATATATGTTACACTATTATATTGATATTTTAGTCAACCGGTAAACTTGACAGTGCAATTACAATTTTTGGTACAGAGTTTAAACTGGTTAGTTCACTGATTGGTTTATGAGTTGGGATTAAGTTTGGTGAAAGTTTATTTTGTTTTCTATCTACTGATTCACCCCCCCTCTCAGTAGTTGTTTGAATCACTATTGATTCATCATATCATCAATTTTATATAATTTCCATAGTTCTAGTAAATTGAGTATATAGTTAAAGGGTTGTAAATTTTACATTTTGTATCAAAGTTATAGGTTTAACACCATGGCCTTGGGTTCACTATGTTGAGTTGCAACATTTGATCACAAAACCTTCATTTAAATAGTGTGAAGGTGTTGCTTGAAATCCTTCTATGTATAAGGGTGTGATGTTTGATGAGATAGGAATGATGCCTAGGTCACACGAATTAGATGGGTATGTTATTTCCTTATTTGATCTAGTGTGATATGGTTGAAAGTTATCATTTGTAAAGGATTAGTTAGAACCCTATTTGTGTTGAGAAGTGCCCTCTAGTTTGATAATCTTCTTGATGTTTGAACCTTGTTTAGTACAAAATTTAGTGGCTCTTTGATTGGTCATTTTTACTCTCCTATGCTCCTTATTTGGTTGATTGAGATATTTGCTTGACTTGATTTGAATGTTTATTATTGGCTCCATAGAGAGCAATGTATACTGCATTGATGTGAGTGTTGCATTTGAATGTGAAATTTTTTTAAATGGATTTATATGCATGAAATTATTATTGAAATATTGATATTGTTGCACTTGCTCGGTATGCATAATACATCAATTCCATAAGGATGCATTATTCACTAGTACATTTGGTGCTAATTTCCAACAGTTGATTGTCAGAATTGCGACTACTTTTCGTCAGAGTGTCGACAAAAGTAGCCATCAAAAACTCATCGTCGGACTTGTCGATGATTCCTATGACTGTTGAAAATACGACAATCCCATGGACTCTGCCGATGGCAAGCATGATCGCTCTTCCGGTCAAAAAAGTCATCGGACATACAACATCCCTATCGGATGTTTGTTTAGACGGTGTCAGAAACTTGATGAAAGTTTGAAACTTTGCACCGACGGGGATGTTGTTTGTCCAACGGTTGTGTCATCGGTCCATTAATATGCATTGACAACCGTCTGACAAGGAAGTGTCATCGGACATACAACATCCTCATTGGATGTTTGTGTAGTTTGAGTCATAATTTTGACAACTCCGAAAACTTTGCACCGATGAGAACACTGTTGTTCCGATGATTCCATCATCGGTGGAAATCTTAGTCTCCATTGTAATTCCAATGAACATTTATTTCTTTTAAAAAAAAAAATTATTATCTAGACGTAAAGAAAACCTCATTGAAATGTACAGCGAATGATATTTTATCCCCATCAGCTACCAATAGGGGGCATAGGTTTGAAGCTAATATGAGGCGCACTGGTTTCAAGCTAATATGATCAGGCGCACCATGGTTGAGATGGTCCAACTCCTAAGAGGACTATATGAACCACTGAGTACTGGTAAACCTATTAAAAATGGTGTTGATAGGTAATTAGCTAACCCAAATATAAGAGCCTTTAAAGCCAATCAGGGAGATGAAATGACTTTATCTACCTTATCTAAGTTAGTTGTAGATGAGAAGCAAGTTCACACAAGAGAGAGATAGAGAGAGATCACCAATATTGGAGAGTAGATTGCATGTGATAATGAAGATTACTTCATTTGTTGTTGGTTTTATATCTAACCTTTGGTGCCAATACCCTAAGTTGGCTTGCTTATTAATTTAATAATAATATTATGTATATCGTCCAAATAGGTCTTGACCTATTAACACGTTATTGCTTGTTTTCCTTTTACCACATGCTACATGAGTTTGGGCCTAGCCCAATTACATAATCGCTCAAAATACATATTTGATTTTACTGCCCAAATTGGGCCTACCCTATCTACAAGTTACATTATACATAGGTCTAGTCCTATCCATAGCAAGATATAATTACAAGCTACATGTATTTGATCTCAGCCCTAAGTTACATCATTTGCCTTCACGTTACATGTGTTTGGGTCCAGCCCAAAATAGTTCGAATTGTATGAGAGATAATACATGTGTATTTTAATTGTCATTGGCAACATTAAAATACAATAGATAGGTATCCGAGCTAGCTACTATTTAAACACTTCCTATATGCATGACTTTTCACTGTAGCCATAAGTTGAGAATTGTCTAGCATTTCCTTGCTCTCTACTTGATGCAAGTTGTCTGGAACTCAATTATATGAAACTTAAATTTGATTACCTTATATTTGTATGATTTTCTTATAGCTGTAAATTCAACATGCGCAATAGGATCCATATACTTCAAACAATGTTGATAGCTTGCAACAACTTTAATATTACAACAACAGCAACAAAGGCCCACCATGGACACAATGAAGGCAATTATTTTAGATTTCTACCTTGAAGAGCTTCTTGATACACTAAAAACAAAAATGCAACAACAATTTTTCATACTTTGACTCCACAACACTTTCTTCCATACATTATATGGCCCTACTTTTCATGATTTTGGACATAATTATTGTCTTCATACTCATATAGGTTGTTATCTTTCCTTGTCTTCGCTGTTGTACACAATGATGAACTTGACCTTAAAAATGAGTAGGGAAAGGACCTCTATCCAACTATTCTCTTGTTCACTTAAACTCTATTCATTGTACACTTCACTTTGCAATGTTTTTCTATACCTATCACTGTCTTTTGTCTTCATGACACTTATATAAACCTTTCTCCATATGCTCTCCAAAGTCTTTGCAAGTTCCTGATTTGTTTCACTCATCCATTATTAACTTAGGTTTGTAGGGCAATTGAAACACTCTCATGATTATTTAGTACATCCTTATGAATGTCCTTTAAAACTTATTATGTGTGTAACAACGTTTGTAGTAATAAGATTAATGAGAGATTTTCTTGCTGGGAAGAAGAGGTCCAGATTGCATTAGGAACCTCATGCTACAATAGTTAGTAATGCCCAACATATTCCCTATAATAGATGCTTGTATTTAATGCATGATGCAGATCAATACATAATGAAAGAAGGATCTCTAAAGGGTAAACATGAAGTGTTGTGTTTAGGTGGCAAATAATAGGCTCTTATATAGGACAATCATGTACATGTGATGGGATATGTAGTGTGTAACAAGTCCCATAACAAAATTGTGGGTTTCATCTATTGTCCACAAAGTGAAGGGATAATGCCTTAGAGAATGACACAAAAATATTTTAAAGGGAATAATATGGGTGAACTACTTAAAATATGGATACACACCTTGGCCTAAAGAGTTGTGTGCACTAATGTACATTTCATGGCTTAGGATGGTCATATGGAGGACAACATTATAACCAAGGTAGTAAATTATTGTAGTATAACAAAAAAGGCAACTGAATGCAAGCATCAAGAAGACAATAAAGTAGAAAAATAATGCTCTTCCTTTCATCGTGGATAAAGATAATGCATACAGTTATAAAGTTTAAAAAGTTTTAAGAATGAGATTCTTATGATCTAAGGCTAGGGAAAAGTATAAAAGTTAGATTGTTCTAGTTGGCCAAAAACTATTCTTCTTCTTTTGTACTTAATGTAGGAGTTAATGGTGACTCAACACCTTTAGGATCAATTGCTAGACTAGAATATCTTCTACAAGAGAGAAAATGACAAAAATGGTTTGCTTCAACAATGCAAGATTGATTGAATTAATTTGAAATATACAATGGGATGACCTTGCTTATAAAGACAAGGTTGGGGGATATGATTAAGAAAAATTATAATGTGTCTTAATCCTATGTTATGAGACAACTAAAGTGTCAAATATTAAATGACTTAGGTAACTAGAATTAAGTAAAAGTCATAAAGAGAAGATATAAGATCTTATTTAGGCAAGACAAAGTTTTAAAGATAACACCTTAAACCTAAGTAAAATTAAGAAGTGAATAAGTTCTCTACTAGGAACTAGCTAGGTGCAAGACCTTACTAGGTACGTATGAGACGTCAAATTCTCTATAGCATAAGCTTGCAAAGATATGTATTTGAACTTTGGGCAGGAAGAATTCAATAAGGAGGATTTTTGTGTATTAGCACTGCAATTTATATGTATGTAAGGTAATGCATGTTTAGGATCAAGCAGAATTAGGTGAATTTCTTGTGAGGTGTTTTTGTGACAATTTACAAGTTGTGCCTCATCTATTTATTGCAAATGAGACAAATAGCTTTGTTGTATCATCTAGAGATTGGCACACAAGGAACAAATTGTGGTTAATTCATTCATATTGTCATTATTAAGATATGGAAGTGAATGTTTGTTAACGAGATCTGACTTTCAGAGGTGTTTGAGACATTTATTTTCCTCCCCAATCAACCCATTAAGAAATACCAGGGGACTTTGAAGTGCCTGAGCATGAGACTCATGTTTGCAGATTGAAGAAGGGCCTTCATGGTCTAAAACATGTACCTTATTTTAATTTGAATGCAAGATTATGGCTTCTTGAAGAAGTAGGAAAAACTACCAAGAAGTGGCATTTTCATAACTGTTAAGCATAAAGTAATCATGAAACACACATGGAGTAAACACACTGAAAACACATCAAACATGAAGAAAATATACATAAGATATGAAGCATACACAGGATAAAAGCATACATGAGAGAGGCATACATTTAAAACACACATTGAATAAACACGCTGAAAACACATCAGACATGAAGTAAATACACATAGGGTGAACTCACAAAGTTGGTTCCCACTTTTTGGTACGTCCTAATTTTTGCTAAAATCATACATTTTTCAAAAAATATAATGATTTAAGATTTAAGAGGTCCCATTTGAAGTAATTGATTGAAGAGAGTTAAATCAAAGGCTCTTAGATCAAAATTTCTTTGATAGAACCTCTCTACTTCTAAATCATACTTGCAATGGAGTCTCCTTTGCATCTATCAAATGCTGATAAAAAACCAATTTTACATTAGCTTTTGGGGGGTCAAATTAATTCATTTAAAAGTTATTTTTTAAGTATTTAGTCTTTATTATAAGCTTTCCAAGTAGTATAATTTTTAATATATTTAATTTCACTAATATATTTTTATTTTATTTCTTATGAATGTAGATTTTTTGCTGAACATGAACTTCTTTGTTCAATGCATTGGGAAAAATAGTAAAATAATTCAAAAAATTTCTGAAAAATATCTATGCACTAGGTATTGATGTTTTCTTTCTAACAAAAAAAATAAAATTGAATTTTGATATATATAGAACAAGTTATGTGTTCAAACATACACCTATATCTAAATTATAATTAGTTGAACTTCAAAACTTAATAAAATAAAAAATATTCAACATATCACTATAAAACCAACTACATGCCCTGGGCATTGATGTTACAAACCAAAATTCAAAAGAATTAATTTTTTATCATTTATAGAAAAAAACTTATACGTTTCGGGATACACATCACTCTTAAAAAATGTTGACTGCTGTAAAAAACTACTTTTTGAGGGAGATAGAAAAATCAATAAAATTTTATTCAAATAAATTTAAAAAATATATATTTATAATCTACAAACAAGATGTTAAAAATCACTAGTTTATATCATCTCTAAATTCTTAATGGTTTAAAAGTTATAGGTGTCAGAAAGTGAAGTTTTTTTTCAAAATATTCATCTAAGTGTCAGAGTTGGTCAAAAAGTGAGAACCAGTATTGTGAGTTCACCCCATAAGATTTGAAGCATACTGCGATATCCCTTCTCGCCTAGCTTAAATAATGAATATTTTGCCAACCTATTTTGTTCCCATAGGCTAAGGAAAGAAATAATTAAGGGAATAAGATGATAAAATTAATATGAGGAGCAAAAAGCTAAAGTGGAATTCAATTTCATTTAATTATGTAAGAAACCTTATTAAACTGTATAGCTTTATCCTTCTTATCACTTAAGCCCATGGAGGAGGATAAGGCTATACAATCTGCTACTATACATTTGGCGGGAGTAACATATAACTGGTGGCACCATGGATTAGTGTCACAAGTTCATGCCATTATACACTCTTATGAAAAATTTGTTAATAATCTAATTGCTCGCTTTGACCAGAAAGATGTAGAAGTCTATTATAGGGATTTGGCTCATCCTAAACAAGTTGGACATGTGGAATCATATATTAATGAGTTCCAAAATATTTTTTGTCATGGTTCTAGATATATCAGAAAAGAGAGTCACTATGCTATTTGTGGAAGGTTTGAGTGACAAATTAAGGGGATTGGTCAAGGTACATAATCCTAACACCTTGCATGATGCCATTGAGTTAGCAGTTGACCTTGAGAACACACCTTCTTTTCAGCCACAGAAGAAAGGTTTCAACCCTTGGAAATCGAATAAAAAGGGCTTTAATCAGTAGAAGAGCACACCACAAAAAATTGATCAAGAGTCCAAGAATGAACTAAGAAGGAAGAAGTTATGCTTCAATTGTAAGGAACCTTGGAAGCTTAGACACCATTCCCTTGGGAATGGAAAAGTTCATTTGATTGAGGTTATGTCTAATAATGGAGAACAAGAAGAACAAGAGGCTTGTGTTGGAGGTGATAGAGATCATGAGGATCAACAACCGCAAGTAGAATTGAAGGATACTACAACCAAAGAATTTCCACTTAGAACCATAGCCACATTATCTAGAGTTCCTAGAAGTTGCCCATTTTGATTGAGAGGTGTTCTTAAGGGGCAACGGATGGTTTGTCTAGTGGATAGTGGAGCCACGCATAATTTTATTAATGAAGGATTAGTGGTGAAGTGTGGGCTATAGGTTGAAGACTGTCCTAAGGGTACCAATTGTGACAATCACAAGTTTACCAATGATACTGCCTACTCAAATAAGTTGTCTTTGGAAACTCCACTAGGTGTGTATATGTAATGTTAATGAAATGTCCTAAGAGTAGCCCTTACACCAATATGCACAAACTTTGGTGTCACAATGGTGTTGGTGTGGCCTTGGGCCAATGGTGGTTGACTGTTACAATTAGGACAATGGTCTCAAACACAATTTATGGTGTTTATAACTCTAATGTCCCAATCTACTTGTATATATTTTCACAAAACAATTGACAACCCAACCATAGCTATTAACAAGATTTCCCCATAAAATGCATGCAAAACGTATCATCATTGATAGGATAACTGACTTGCATTTAGTAAGTGACCTCAATGAGTGGAGTTTCATGCTAAAAAGAGTACTTTTAATAAAGATATTGAAATCAACGAGACATTATGCATTCAAAAATCCACAAGGAAGATCTAATATTTATGAATGAAATTGCAAATCAATCTAAGTTACATGTTTGATATCTTACTTATATCATGGCAACATAAAATGTATATATGCACTCAACATACCTCTTTGCTTGTTTATTTGAGAATGTTGCTAGGAATTAATAAGTGAATGATACATTGATCTACACATGAATCACTTGTACTTTCCCGATACTTTCATCCCTTGGTCAAGGCCGCATACCCCCTTACACTTGAATATTGTTTCCACCCTCATGATTACTTGAATTCCATGCTCAAATCACACTAAATGACAATAGTTAGTACAAAATAGTGACCATAGCCAAGGAAACCCAAATTTACTCATACTCAACATAATAAGAAATAACTAAATCATCTGGACCATTATTCATAACATAACCTCTTTTTCAAATCATGGAAGGCCAAAATTACAAGGATCACATTTCTTCGAAGGAGCCATTGTTCAGAGCCACCAAACTATCAACAAGAGTAGAAGCTATTAGGCTCATACAATTTTAGGACATATAAAGAGTTGAATCAGAAACAAGATCTTGAAGCATACAATAAAGAGGTATTCATGGAATAGACATCTGAAAACATCTCATTCATGAAGTAACAAAATGCTAAAGAAAATGACAAGTAATTAAAAAACTTACAAGGATGAGGCATATTCATAACTTTTGCAGTCCCGCCTTGGATATCAACACTAGAAGCAACTCATATTTTTCATGTACATACAAGACAATATGGGAGTTCATTATACCCAACAACTTGTGGTGTTGTTGTTCATGTTGGCTCTGTTGGACCCTGCAATTAAGATTCAATATACATTATTCAATAAGATTAACTGTGCAACATAATGAAATATTGAAAAGTGTGTTATCTTGTTGAGCTTCACTTGGTTTCGAGAATAGTTTAATATTCTCTACTTAATAGGGCCAACCACGTGAAGGTGGAAGCTCATTTGGCCCCTCCCCCCCCTAACATCACTCTAAATTCCCCATTAACATCTTATAACATTCATTCATTCTTTCTTTCTTTCTACCATTAATAAAATATAACATTCATTCATTAATATCACATAACGTTCATTAACACATAACATTGATTAACATTAATTAACATGCAACATTCATCAATAATAATTAACACATATCATCCATAACCATTAACTAGCACATAATTACATTGACTAACACATAAATATCAGTCATTATCAAATAAGGTAGATTACAATCATTTATTTTTTTGTTTTTTCTTTGAAGCTATGAAAAGACTAAGTGGAACATCAGTTTCTTCATCATTTCCCCCCTTTGCAGTTGTTCTGCCCTCTGCTCATGATCTTGATGTATGCCAAGTCATATACTGAGGATGAGGATACTGAAGCGAAGGGGGGTCCTCTGCAATAACAAAGAAATGGGTTAAATTCATTATTATTGTTACAAGTATTTCATTAATTTAGTGAACATAATTATTGTGCTCTTTACCTGATGGGGCCACATCATTTTGTCTAGCCTCAACCTCAACATGCTGAACACCCTCTAGATCATCTAGAGTTGAAATACTAAAGGTTACATTAATGTTGAACACAAATTGCAATTATATTTGTTTAAAGGAATAACAGTGGTCCTCTTTACCCAAGTGGGGAACATCACGTTCCTGATGTTGTGTACCCAGATCATGCTCCACTTGGTCACCATTGACTACATGCTCTAAAATATTAACAAACAAGGTTACATTAATTACTACTCTAATTACAAATTAAGATGTTTAATTGTATTAATAAATACATAAATAAATTTGAATAGAAAATGAATACCTCCACTACTGGGATGCACATCCAGACCTTCATGTGCAGGTGGTGTTTCACGATTAGTAGGTTGCATTCCAATGTCATGCACATTGTTATCATTGCTTGCTTATTTAAAACAAATATAGTCACTTTATGTTGGAACTCAACATCAACTAGAATATTGGTAAAGTATTCAATTTGAAACAATTTCCATTTAGCACATTTACCTGTGTGACAGATGCACTCGAATATTGTGTATGCCCACTCAATTCTCGTAGCCAATTAGCCACGACTGAATAGCCTTGCTGGTAGGTAATTCTCTTGTCATCTTCTGTGGGTGCTCTATTAAATTCAAAGCCCTGCATTTTTACTTGGTATCATGAATTTTGCTTGCATTGTTTGATAAAAAAAATTGTTTGCAATTTATTAATATTTTAATGCAATATTTCGTTTACATGAGATACTTACAATTCGTGCAACAAGTTTCATATAACCACCAGAGTCGAGTTTGTGTTGCTCATGCTTTTCTTGTCTTTCCTTGGTTGCCTTTGACGTGTCACTTAGTCTATAAAAAGTTTGAAATATGTTAGATTACATAAATATAAAGAGTAATTAATTAGTACATAATTACATTCTTAATAGTATCCCGTACCTTCTACTGGCATCTGGTGGTGTATTTCCTTTTTTCCTTTCAATTCTCTCCTTGGCATACAAAATCAGGTCCTTCCACTCCCTCTGGAATCATGGGGGATGTTCGTACTTTAGTTTCCTCTCTAAATGGGTCCTGTATTAGTCCCTCACATACTTTAGGTATGTGCCAGCTTTTTCAAGGAGCTTGGTTTTGTCAAAGGTGTCATTTCCAAACCACTCAACCATTTGGTTTGTCAATTCATCTTTTAACCTTTTTTCTTGGTCATTCCACCTTTTAAAGCAAAAACAAACCTGTTAGATTCAGAAATGAACTGAAGCTACATTTATTACAGTTCAAGAAATGGATCAAAGGAAAATTATTCTAGCAATGATATGAAATCAAAATAGTGGATTAGGGTTAGTTCACATATGATGTACCACCTTTTACATATGGTGGGCCCAAATATATGCAATGGAATGTCACTAAGATGTTTATAGAAAATATCATTTCCTGCAAAAAATTCATGGGATCATTAGTCCAAAATGAGTGATCATAAAGTAAATTACAATTAGACTATATATAATAATAATTTTAAGTACCTAGAACCTTTTGTATCTCTAAGGGAATCATTTCTTCATCACTCACCACCAATGTGGCCTGCAACGTTCTTGTACTAGCAATACGAGAAGATCCAGGAAATGATGGTATGTTATCAATAGTAGTCGCCTCTGGTGCATCCTCACGTGCATCTCCTCCTGTAGAAAATGAATCCACTATGAAATGCCCCCAAGAAAGAATGCTTGAAGGGAAATAAACACATAACAAAAGATAGAGAAAAAGAGGGATCTACCAACAGTGGGTGGGCCAATATGACATGTAGTAGAGGATGTCTGCATGCTACGTGTTTCTAACATTGCAGTCAACAATACAGGTGGGGCTAACCTCTGATGAGGCGGCGATGACATTTACACAGGAACATTGACAACACCTGAAGAATAATACATTAAATATGTCAAACATTAAATATATGAAAAGTGCAATAATTGTAAACAAGGATGAACCTTTATTTTGAAGATTGACAGTATCAAGTATGATGTGTTTTGGGTACTCAAAGTGAGAAGCCAAGCAAGTGATAATACAAGAAAATCATCATTACCTGAACTATCTGTAACACCCTGATCATGGCAACGACTTTCATGAGGGCAGATAAATTGTTATAAAAACAACACGTACATATTTTAGTTAATGACATAAAAGAGAATAAAATATAAGCCATTATTGAACTTTTTTTATAATAAAAGCTTTCATTATTGCTTACTTGCATGTTTTCTACTGTCTGGATCAATACTTCCACCCTCTCTCGTATCTCATCATTCATAGGATGCACGGCTACCAAAGCAACAATCTCTTTAGTAATTTTTCTAAGAGGCTTTTTTATGAATTCTATAGGGTGTGTGGAATTTTCAAGGTCATCATCGCTTAATCCTATTGATTCCACATCCCTAGAGAGGTGCTCAGGTACTGTAGCTCCCTTTCCCTTTCCCCGAACATCCATCTATGTCAAGAATATCATTAACAATTACAAAATTAGTCTAAATCACTAAAAAAAAAAGCATAATAATGTAACAGTTTGCTTCTATCTAATTTGTACAATTACAATGAGGTTTACCTGCTCAGTAGAAGTGTCATTACCTACATCCCTATCTGCGATATGTGATGGATCCATGTCACCCTGTGACAAAGAAAAAATATAAAAAATGTTAGCGAAATTAAACCAATAGACAGCAAAAAAAATTCATAATAAAATGGTATATTGGATTCATTAATTAGAGGTTGGTTAATTTAAATGGTATATAGTACGTACCACCCCCATGATATTAACTTTGTTTGTATCTATATGATTCAAACTGTAATCGATTAGAAGCTCTTTGCCTACACTTGTTGATTTTATCGCACATACAAATACGTGATTTCCCTCGTGCGCCTCAAATATGCATTTGGGTTTTTTATTAGTTGACCCAGGTCACATACTATTTATAAAACCTGCAATATTCCCTGTTGCTTTTGGCTGACTAGCAATGTATACAGCCACTCATTTACTTTGATCATTATCTTTTTGTTGTATCTAATTTGCTGACAGTGCATACCTACACATACCTTTTTTATATTTAACAATCTGCATCCAATTATTGTAATTGTAACAAAGTCCAACAAACTCCATCATTTCAACAACTTTGTTGTAACAAACCTTTATGTCGTCCATGGAAAATAAGACGAAACCATGTAATGATGAAGGTGCTATGCAATATATCCTATCATTAACACAAAAAATAGTATTTATTGGAGGAAGTTCCTTGAGCACCCATTGTTTCTATATATGTTTGTACCTCGGTGGCACCTCAATGTCTCCTTTGGTCTCATCATCATAAGAACATGACCCCCCTTGAGCAAGGAAAAATTTCATGCATTTATTGAATTTTCTTCTAATCTTTTGACCTCTTGTTGATCTCCCTATTGTAGACCTACTACGTGTCTCAATTTCATTTTCTATTCCTGCATTTCCCTCACTTGACGAAGATAGATCTGACAAATACCTATTTGGGGGTACCTGCACTCCATCAAATAAGAGAGTTAATTGGTAATGAGAGAGAAATTTTGTAAATGAGGGTAATGTTGATGCAGAAGTTGGCCCTAAAGTTGATTTTGGGATTAAAATTGAAATAAGTCCAATTGGGGCCTCAAGTGTTGATAACTGTATTAGATTTGCTGCTAATGTCAAGGTTTGAAAAACTGAGGAAGTTTGTTTTCCAAGTAATTTAAAAAAAATAAACTATTTCTATAGGGTGTATTGACTATTTATACCTATCCATCCATGAGATTATGCAGGATCCTCATCAAAGGGGTTCAGGTTCCTGCACATGTAATTCAATTATCTTATGTTAGCTAAAAATTACATAGTACAAAACATGAACAACATGAAATTTGTAGACAAAAAGAGTATTAAATTAAAAAAAGATGTTGTCATCAAAATCATTGTAAATTTTGTAATTCCTTACCTTTACTTTATGTAGACTATGTAGGATCCTCAACTAAATGGTTGATGATGTCTGTAGTCAACGACCTATTCCCACCAAGGGTGACAACATCACACAAGGATATGAGATTATTTATGTTTGCAACAAATCCTGTGGGAAATCGAATTTTCGTATGACTTCTTTTATAGCATTGCTTTGCTGCTCTGTTAATAACCAAGGAAGCTCACTTATATTAATCTAGTCTCCCTGGCTATTTGATTGAATGACATTTATCATTGCATGATTGGAATCTTGAATGTCACTACATATTTTGAGATTTTTTTCTTTGTCACGTATTACATCCAATATTTTTCATAATGTCTCTATTATATTCTTTCCAATATGCATAGTATCAAACAAATGCACAATTTGTAACTACTCATAGTAGGGAGACCTACTAAATTTTCGTGGATAACTTTTTAGTCCCTTAGGAAGGTGGTCATTTATGCCTTCACGACTTTCATGATCATCAATCACATCATCAGTAAACAAAACAAAATAGAAAAGATGTTTTATGACAAACCATTAGATGGAATGGCATTACCTTGATGATTAATTCTATTATATTCCAACTTCCATAGGTGAGGTGTCATTCTTCGTGGCTTTTATGTATTCTCTTCTTTCCCATTGAAAATATGTTTCTCAGTATTTCGATACTTATGATTTTTGTGGAGAAAGTGCCTATACTCATCAAACACTTGCTTTCCTAAACTTTTTGAATGACGAGATTTCATCTTTGGACCACAAACAAGACATGTAAATTTTCCCTTTGTTTGAAGACCTACAAGATAATGTATAATTGGATTAAATATGATAATTTTTTGAATTATAATGTTCATGCACAACTTAAACACTATAACATACCACAAAAATGTGTTAGCCCTGGGGCATCATATATTGTCCATAGAAGCATCGCATGGAATTGAAATTGTCTTTGTCCTATTGGTGTAGAGATGTCATACATAGTGACACCATTCCATAACTCCAACAACTCATCGATAAGAGGCTTGATATATACATTCATATCTTTAACTTGGTACTTACCTACTCGAATGAACAAAAACATTACATAATTATTATGACCATTTTACTGCAATATTTATAATTAAATGTAGACGACTATATTTAAATGATAAAATACCTAGAACAATCATTGCCAACATTATGTGCTCCCTCTTTATTTACATCCATGGAGGAATGTTATTGTTGATAACAAAAACAGGCCACACTGAGTAAATAGATCTCATCTCTCCAAATGGATTGACATCGTCTGCTGCCAATGAAAGCCTAAGATTATGAGGTTCTTCTTTAAAGTGTGGCCACTTTTCCTCTATGTCCATAAATGTTGAACCATCTGCAAGAATTCAAATAATGTCATCTTGACTTTTATTGTGTGCATGGTAATCCATAAATTATGCCAAGCTAGTGCACTTGAATAATCATTGCATACGTGGAATAATGGGAATATAGTGAAGAACCTTGCAAGGAACCCTTTTTGTTATTTGATTTGTTCAATATCTACTGATATAACATTTAGGGCATTCAGTTCGAAATTCATGTTGTTTGTGATATATAATATGATCATTGGGACAAGCATCTATTGCTTGATACTCCATCCCAATATCTTTCATAATGGCAGATAATTCTCGATATGAGCAAGGTAGAATATTTGATGGTGGTAACAAAAACTCACCAATCAATCTACAACAAAAAAATATAATTTGTTAATATAAAGAATATTAATGGTACTGCATGATTCACCATTTATTATGACATATATGACATACCTTAACATACGTGATATTGTTGTGTTGGATAAACCATTCATAACCTTCAAGATCACCAACAACAATACAGCGGAGAGAAGAGGTGTCTGCAAGCCTTCGTAAAGGGCCTTAGATGCCTTCTTAAGTAGAGGGACATCATGAACAACATCAAGGTCATCTTCATCATCATGATCAGCTATGCGAGTACTAAATGTGTCATGGATCAATGTATGTGTACCATCATCTTCAATTGTGTTTTGTGGCTCATGATCATCATCTTCCATGGGGTCATTATCTTCAGCTTCGATATTCACACCTCCATGTTCATCCACTTCAAAAACCATATTCTCTGGGTTGTGTTGATCCATATCATATGCTCCAGGGTACTCGACCTATATAAAATTGATAAACATAAATAAGCCATGATCATGATCTCATGATCAAGTGATTTATTATGTATATAAATTGTTAAAATGATATAATGAAAAACTTACCAATGGATGATAATCATGTCCACCTTCAATGTGACCATGCAACCTACAATGTTTATTAGTTGTTTTGATTAGAATTATTCTAGTCTTTAACCCCTTACAAATTTTGCAGGGACAATAACATTTTCCATCACCTTTTCTTTTCAAGTTAGACCACAATCTAGAAATTGTCTCCTTATTTTGTTGTTTGTTGATATTGTCTGACATGGTCTTTCTTCACAGGCAAGAAAATTGGGCTATAGAACTAGTTATATAGAAGCTGAAATGTTAGTTATGAAATCACGTTTCAGTATAATATACCAAATTAAATTACTTCAAAATAGAAATTATCATCATTGAACCAAAACCATTTAACTCTTCTTTTTCATCTAAAAACATATCTAATGGCTTTGTGGTATGAATTCCTTGTATCATATCTAAGTTGACTAATGTCTAATTGGAGTAATCCATGAGTGTCTAATGTGAAGTCCATATCCTAAACATTGGAGAGACCTTATCTGACTTGCCTAATCAATGTGGTTATTGTCCTAATATGAAATATTGAGTTCTACCCTTGCCTCTGCATCAAACTTCTCACATCATGTTTCTTCAACAAAACACACTAATATGAATTGAGCCAACACCATGAGGATAGGGTCAAGTATCATGGTAACTAATCATAATACGTGAAGACGGGGTTCACAAATAAGTGTTGGCTCTCAACAATGCCACACTTCCAAAATTGTCAGTCTCAAGACTTCTCCTATTGGGTCAACACTCATTGATGGCCACAAGGCCAAATCAATGTATGTAGGCTTCAAACTCCTTACTCTAGGCTTGGAGGACCCTACACAAGGTTTATGAACACTCACTTGGTATTACAATAGAAAGAACTTTGTTTGCAACGCACACATCAATATTAGTAATAATTGTTATGATGGATGGTCTATTAGGACGGTAAATAAAATGCTTATTCTTTTTCCACCCTTTGAAACTACAATAAGGTATTTGACTTGGCAGGGTCCCCACACATCACTTTAACAACAAAAATTAGGCAATTCAACCTTTTTCCTTCTCAATGCATTTTTTTGTTGTCTTTCACTGGTTTTCTCAGTCCGATACAAAGGGATATCAAACCTTTCATGGCATCATCACACACGCCTTCCAATATGTAGTCCTTTCATATTTTAGGTGCCTACACACTATGTTGTTGTTAAGTATTGATGTAGTCTTAAGAAATCTCATGACTCCATTACATGTCCACACTTGGGTTTACAAGCACAACTCTGTCAAAACAAAAACAATATCACAAGTAAAACTATGACTGTGACAATCAATACCCTTAGGACAGTCATAGAAATTTAATCTAATTCATTTGGTTTTGATCCACAAACCCTTCCGAAGGTTGCATAGGGTCGCCTCACCCCTCTCTCTATCATCAACCACTTCAAAATAACAATTGCTTGGTCTTCCCACCAAATTCTTCACTCTTACTACCTTTTACTGTTTGATACATAGGAGATATCAGACTATCCTCATGCCCAAACACGTACCAAATCTAATTTGGAGCCCTGCACACAACATAATATGATACATAGCATGAACAAAGGTCTTCCCACACATTTGGGTGAGTTTATATGCATGGGAGACCAAACTATACATTATTTACTCCTCTCGGTAAACACCAAGCAGGGTTTTGACATTTTTTAGAAAAACTATGATATCTTCTTTAAAACACTATGAAATCTCATCTCTATTATGCTTTGATAGATGTTGCATCCTATTACAAACCTCACATTTTGGCACTGGTAGAAAGGATTTTAGCAAAGGTTGTGGAATATGGCTTTTAAATCTACCAATTATCATTCCATCTTGTGCATATGGATTTTACATGTAGAAGAAATAAATTTGATAATTAGGCCATATGGTGGATGATAAGTGAAGGATTTTTCATACTAAAGGTGTGGCACTAGTGGCTTTGGTACATGAAGGTGACTAGAGGTTGTTAGCTACTGCCCCCTTTCTTACCATTTCATTGTTGGCTTGAATGTAGATTATTTTCAACACCCATTATAAGACACATTATAGGTTCTTGGGGCTCCTAACCTAACCTATCTTTGATAGAATTTTGAGCTACTACTCATGGAATAGTTAGGTTACCAAGATATCACCTTCTATTTGTTGTTAGAATGTGATCTATGACTAAGTATTAGGGGATCTTACTAGCTTGGGTATCATGCTTTTATGTGTCTCTAACATGACTCCTAGTAACTATATAATGATCTTACTAGTCCTCGATCTATGCAAACATTTTAGTCATCTTGTGATAGTCAAAGAGGGCAATAGTAATAAGTCTTCATGATGGAAGTCCATTAAAGGTGGTAGTCAACATAGTGAAAAAACCTAATCATGTTTAGAGCAATAGGCAACCATCAAAAGTTACTGAGATGCCTGCTTAGGTTTTTGATTCAGATGAGTTTATAATGTATATACTAATATTGAAATCAATAGACAATCAAAACTTCATGTCATCATTGCAAAGTGCAACTCTTTAAGTTTTGGCCTCAATGTTCATCAAAGAGCAATAGTCAAGAGAAATGTGACACTATAGAAGAGATGTACATTGTAAACATGATTTTGTGTTACCAACAGTGATTAGAAATCTGGCCAGGGGCATGACATTCAGTTAAGGTTTCCTCAGGCTTGCTACTATTCAAGCGACGTGTCCAATAGCACTAGGGTAAATCTTGAGGATACTTTCAACTTGGATCTTGAATGCTATCCGATTTCTTTACAAATTCATTCAGGTTTCCTTAAGAATTGTTTTGTTTGGTTGTGCAGCTGTAAGTTTTGGTTTTGGCTTCCTCCCAAAGATAAAATGAGTCTAAGAAAATAGGAACTTATAATTCTCAAAAAAATCAATAGCAAAAAAACATGTATGTTTGCATATCAAACTAGGTATCTCTTGAAAACAAAAGAAAACTCAAATAAGCTAATTCTAGTAAATCCTAGTGAAAGAAAATAACTACTTCAAGAAAACACTCAAAGAAGTCATTGATATCAGTAACCACATGACCCACCTAATCACGATGAGAAGGGGAGCTTGATTTTGGCATGGAAAGCCATGTTAAACTCCGTGCATATCAAGTCTTCCAAGGGAAACAATGGACTGGTGAAAAAGTGAATTATGTTACAGGTTGCTTCATCAGATAGAAAACAATTATTCTATAGTTAGAATGCAATGAATTCTACTCAAACATTAGGTATATCATGGTAGGAAACCTGAAGCAATTAAATGATATGAACATCAAATCTCCTCTAGGACTACAACCAATTTGACAAGTGTTTCATAGCATGCATGGATCAATGTTGTCACCACAAGTTGGAGTCTACTTGGTCAATGGTTATGTTCATATGGTGGGTCTTCCCAGTCAATGGCTCCATTCATATTTCAAGTCATAATTCGGCTACTACACAAACTTACCCAAATTCTAAATCAGACGAATGAATATAACTACAGTTCCTATAAATAGTAATGATCTCCATCACCTTAGAGTCCATTTTTAGGGCCTATTCTCTTAATTTAGATTAATTAACCATCTTCATTTTGAACACTAATCCACAACAAATTATGTTGTGCAATGCCACCATAAGCAAAAACAGCCTCAAAACCCAATATCATTTGACTCTATATTATCCAGTGCACAATAACACATATCACTATAGGTATAAATCTTAATACACATCACTGTTGAACTTACCCCTACCTCATATAACCCTATGTTGGCTAGGCCCTACCATAATTAGAAGATCCTAATTACTACTATCCTAAATGGCACTCAATTACTACACAGTGGTATGACGGTCCTATAGTAGGAAGTTTCTATCATAGCCATATTTACCAGCATCCATACCCAAGGTAAGCTCCTCAGCTAGTGCCTACGTTCAGGCCACTTTCAACAGATGTCAGATACAAGAGTGGCACAATCTATATTCTTCCCTATTTGATCATGTAGGTTTAGGTCATCCTGGTCCTTAATTAGGGTCTACCCTAAGAGGTTATGCCTATAAAGAGGATAATTGATCATTTTATTTGATCAACCATCCAAATCAATCTTATTTTTCTCTTTTTCTACCAGACTGAATATGAGCTAGGGAAAAAAAATTATGAGCAAGAAAATTCATTATAATAAAGATAAAAATTGATCATCAACCAACACAAATGCAACCTCCTATGTATATTTCAAACAATTTCATCACTACATAAAGCAAATTCGACACATTGTCACAAACTTAAAGATTTTTTCTTCAAGAAAACATTGCTTGAATGAATTGGTTGATTACCCTACCTTTTTTCTTCAACCGGATCTTGGCGACATCGCATTATAGAACTGTTTCCCTCCTTGTAGTGCCCAATTTTTTGGTGAATATCGCAGAGGTCGACAAGACGAAGAGGCGGGATTAATGTTTATCAAATGACTTGTTTTTTTTGTTTTTTTTAAGTAATGTCCGCGGTCATCAAAATTTTGACGAACGAGGGTACTTTTTCAAAAAAATAAAAATCTCATTGCCAATTCCTTCTCCATCAAAACAAAATGACCGCATTCATCGGAATTCTGATGAATGTAGGCATTTTTTCAAAAAAAAATCAAATTTGATCACAATATGCCTTCTCCATCAGAAACCTTCGTCGGAATTTTAGGCCAAATGTATTAGTGATTGCATGTATGAAATGGAAAGTGTTCATAAGTGAAAGATATGTGAAGTTGTCATAATAGATCATTTTGGTTGATGACTTATTTCCCTAGATTGCTTTGTTCACTGTATTCAAGTGTAGTTCCCCACCCTGACTCACCCTTATCCTTGTACATTTATAGACTCTATTGGCATAGCTTAGTTCACTTTGTGATAATATTCGATGGTATTATACTATGTGTTGACTCTATTTATATCTCAAAAGCTTATGATGATACTTGTTATTGATGATCATGATATGATGAAATTATATTAACGGTCTCTATAGGCACTTTCTATGTTAGATAGACTATATGGATTATGAATTTGATAGCATTATGTTTATGCTAACCCTACTTCCTGATTATATGCATGATGAGTTGGTGATATGATGTGTCTGGTTATTGTGTGACTTCTTTCATGAGTAGAAACGATGCCATATCACTCATTACGAGCATGATATGTCATCGTGATTCTCTACCACTTGCCTATTTATTATGATATATATATATATATATATCGTATATGTTGTGTTTAGTGTTGATGCAGGGTTGCAGGTACCAGACATCAACTCCACCTAACTTCACAAGTCTAAGCGTATCTTTAAATCCCAAAGACAAGTTGTCAGAGATGGCATGAGTTCCCTTCATATACTCTAGGCTTAAGTTGTCTACCTTGGTTGCCAGTTATCTTGGCTTGATTTGCCATGCTAGTAAGTTGAGTTGTGGTCTTTTGGTAGTTTGTGAGTATCTAATTATTTATTTCATTAATTAATGTTTGACTCATATAGTTTATTAACTATTAAATTAATAGGTGGATTATTATTATAGTTTAATTTGATTAATTATTATTTGATCAATTTATTATGTAATTGGTATTTATTGGTTTGTTGTTTATTTTATATTTATTATTATTTATTTATTGTTTAATAGTGAATTTATATTTTAATGTTGATTTATATTTTATTGATGACTTCTATTTATTTATTTGAGAATTAATGTTTATTTATCTATTATTTTTTATTAAGCTAAAAATGGGTATTTAAGGGACCCGAAACCTTGTACAAAGCATGTTTAATAGGGAGGATCTGAAACCCATAACTAAAAATATTCAGGATTATCCACAAAATAAAGTTGAACAAAGATGAGACAGAACAAAGCCAAGAAAGGGGATCTAAGCAGAAAAACCCCTCTAGAAAGAAAAGTCACCTGACAAATAAGAACATATGCATGGAAGGTCTACAAGCAGTTCAAACAACAGGTATCCCCAACCTAGAGAAACCAACCAACATTAGGATTTCCCTTTGTATCCCTTTTAGGATCTAAGGATCATATCAAAAGAAGGTGAAGAACTTTTATAATGTTTGCTTTTAATCAAAATCGAGCCTGCTTCAACCTTAGCAACTTCATCTTGCCAAACCAATGAATCCAAATCATGAAACCCAACATCCAAGGAGAGACCAATAGACCTCAAAAAGCCAGCAAGACCAGCAAAGCTAGGGCCAGGCACATCCCTAGAAGATGAGACAAACAATGAGACAACTCCAATAGAAGCTTTAGAAGCAGAAGCAGGCAAAGGGGCAGCACCAACAGACGTACCCACAAGAATCCTATCACATCCAACAACATGGGCAAATCAAACAGACAAATTAGAACCACTAGTTGGCTCAGAAGGAATCAAAGCAGGAACACCATTTGAAACATCAACTGAAGGGACAACACTATCAATAGGGACCATGTGGGAAGATCTAATAGAATCTACCATAGGAAATTTAGAGCCATTAATGGGAAGATATTTCCCAACCATCTGAGAAGAGCTCTTGAATACTGTATAATATTGAGAAGAGGCACCTTTCCACCATGAAGAGGGATTCTTCACTTTAACTCTCTCTAAATCACATTTATCTGTGACATGCCCAGTCTTGAGGCATCTTCTACATCTCAAGGGAATCCCTTCATAATCCAAAGATTGAATCCAGAAACCCTTGGGGGTCAAAATTTTGATCTCTACTAGTAGCCCCTTAGAAGCATCAATATCTACCAAAATACATGCAGATTAGTTTAACTCTTTTGTTTTGTTTTCAATTTAACTCTTTGTTTTGCAGATTAATTCCTCTTTTTGTGATAAATATCCTTTTGTAAATTAATTCCTTTTTTTATGATTAAATGAAAAAATTTATTTATTAATTAAATTATCTAGGATATTTAATTAAATAAATAGGATAATTGATCAAAATGATTTAATTAATTAAATAAATATTTAATTAATATTGAGTGATTTATTTGCCATGTAATATTAATGATTGAGAATTAATTAATTAGGTGCTCAAGGTTGATTTAATTGCCTTTGGTTAGGACCTTGGTGATGTTGTCGAGATTAGGGACCCATGGTTTAGGTGACCATTTTTAGGGTATTACATTTGCCCCTTTTTGAATTAATGTGTGAGCAACACGTTGGTTCAAAGAATAGTTGATGTCAAATAGATATCAGTTCTAAACTTGATGGATCACAAACCGATGAAGAGCAAGATGTTCAGCTTGATTTGAAGAGATGATACTAAACATATTGATTAAAGTGATCTCGATCCTGAACTTGATTGAACAAGAACTGACAAAGAGCAAGATATCATTCTTGAACTTGATTGATCAAGAAACGAGAATCGATCTAGAACTTGATCGAACTAGATTGAGAGACGCAACCAATTCCGAACTTGATTGAACAAGAATTGACTGAGCGAAAGATAAAACTGATTCCAAACTTCATTGAACAAGAACTGATTAGCAAGAGAAAATGTGATGAAACTGAATATCGATTTATCGATTCATATAAGGACAAAGATTGATATGCCCCTAGAGATTTCTTTATTTGGCATCGAAGAATCTTAACTTGATATGATGTGATTTAGTTAAGATGCCCCTAGTAAAGGGGTTTAATTGATTTTATTTGTTTGAAAAGATTTTTTTGCTTGACATTAGATGAAGATGATTCAAAAAAATTTCTCGACTTTTAATGATGATAATCACTAAAAAGATGTAATGAGTATGCCCCCTCGGGAGAAAAATTGAAAGATAGCGAGGGTACAATGATTTTAGGCAATTTGTAGCGATGATAATTATTTGAGCATGAAGATTGATGTTGAAGAATTAAAATCAGAGTTGATTTAAGAATTAAATTGAGATTTAGAATTGAGCGCAAAATGATTCAAAAATTGACTTGAGGATGAAAGTGCTAAGTGGTCAACATCATGAAATTTTGACTACAAAATTGATGTCAAATTTTGATTTGATCCCGAAAATGGACTCAGGACAACCGATTTAGTCAAGGGTACAAATTTTATGTCCATCGGAGCAAGTTGAAAATTAGGGTTTGGGCTATATAAGGGGTTCAATGTGTCATTTTCAAGTCATTGTTACCTCTCAAAGTTTGAAATTTGAAAAAACCTCTGTGAAGAAAAATGGCAATTCTGATTCAAGAGCATCGATTTGAGCGCTAGAGACATCATAATTGACCGCAAAACTATGACCCAATAGTAAGCGATAAATCTTTTGTTGGTATTATGGATGAATTGATTATGTGTGGCATTGATGTTTTGTCATTGATGTCAACACTAGCTGTTACCGGCAGATAGGTTACTAGTACAAGATCTAGTGTTACCGATAGAAGAGATTATCTGTTGGACACTTTCGGGATGTTTGGATTAGTAAAGTATATTGGATTTCATGAGTTATATGCTCCATGAACATGTTTTTCTTAGTTGGTATTGGCTTAATAATTGCATGTTATCATACACTCTGGTAAACCCTTATTGTTACTAGTTTATGGCTTTACCGGTAGAGATTTCATTGAGGAATCATGACAGGATGCACAATTGGTGTTGGTACAGCTTCTTCAAGGATTTCAAGATACTCAAGATGTTCATTGATCGTGCTTTAATTGCTTGAAGACATTGCTTTGGCGTGGTGGACCCATAATAGGTTTGGTACCTATATAGGTTATGGACCAGTATCATGCTAACCTGTACTCTACATGTTACCTGGATGATTAGAGATGTTTTATGGATTTTTTATTATTGTTTTAATCTTAAGCCGACATGGCATATCATTGTTAAAAGAAATTATATAATTGTAATATCTTTAGGTGGCCGACCTAATTGGTTTAGGCCTTAGGGTTTGTATAAATAAGAGGAAGAAACTCTTTGTAAAGTATCATGGTTATTGGAAAGGTCATGGTCAAGGAATGTAATGTAATATCATTCTGGCAGAGGAGTTGATCAATCATTGGTGATTGGATTGGATTTAGAAGAGGATTTAGTCCTCCGGCATTGAGCTTAACTAGGACTATAATCAGGCATAGTAGATTCTATTTCCAGCAGTTCACTCACTTGGATTGTTGTCCATTTATCTTGAGAAGGTTGTAGCCTCTCTTTAGTTAGTGAGTCTCTTTTTGTAATGAGTAGTACGCTCTAGGTAGTGTGCCTTCCTGCAAGTACAGGCCCCTCATTGTAACACATACTTTCTGCAGAAGTATCATCTGACTATGGGTAGGCTTCCCACTATGGCTTTTCCCTTTCCGGGTTTTCCACGTACAATTCATGGTGCTATGTGGTATGGTTTCTTTGCATTGATAATCTAGTTAATTGTTAAGTTTCATTGTTTACCAGTATCTGTTTGTGCTTTACCGGTACTTAATTAGTTTAAGGTAGTATTGTGGATTAAAAGTTATAATCTATTAACAACTGATTCACCCCCCCCTCTCAGTTGTTCACCAGTTATCCTAACAATTGGTATAAGATATTTGGTCCTCTTTTGTAGAAGCTTAACTGCTTGAGGTAGATCCTATGGCAGATAACACTTCCAATTCATCGATAGCTATTTTCAGAAGAGAAATCCCTAAGCTTGATGGAACAAACTATGGGATATGGAAAATTCAAATGGAGACTCATCTTAGATTTCTTGGAAAGGATATTTGGGAGATCACTAAGAAAGGATACACACCTTATGATCTAGCATCCGACAATCCTACTCCTACAGACCTTGACAAGAATATTAAAAATGATTGCAGAGCTAGAGAATCCCTCTTGTGTGCACTTACTAATCAACAGATTATGGGATTGACTAACAAATCATCAGCTAAGGTTATATGGGAAAAATTGCAAACTCTGAATGAAGGTGACACTACTGTCAAAATTGCTAAACTTGATGGTTACCGGGTAAGGTATAAAAACTTGAAAATGCAAGAAAATGAAAGAATTGTTGTGTTTATGGAAAGAGTAAATGAGATTGTTATGTGAATTTAATGTTGTGGAGGATTTCTAAGTGAACATGAAATAGTTTCCAAAGTCTTGAGAGCCCTTCCACCAGCTTACAAGATGAAGGCAACTGCAATTAATGAGTTAAGAACAATGGCAAACACTTCAGTCAACAGAGACATTCTGATTAGTAAATTATCTGCTTTTGAGCTTGAAGAATTTGGATCTTCTGGAGTTGTAAAGTCTAAACCTGCTTTTCATGCATCATCATCAACATCTACCAGAAAAAGTGATTAGAGAGCCCTATGTGCAAAAGAATTGGAACACATGAGGAAAGAAGATGAAGAGCTTGAACAACTTGAAGCCTTATTTTCTAAAAGAGTACCTAAAGGTCCAAATGGAAGTAAGTATGAAGGAAAAGAACCTTTTAAATGTTTTTCATGTAATAAGATTGGTCATTTTGCATCTAGATGTCCTGAAAGGAATGCAAGGTTTGAGGAAAGAGTTAAGAAAACTTTCAAGTCTAACCCAAATAGATATAGATTCAAGAAAAACAAACATTGCTACATAGCAGATGAGGAAGGAGTAACTGATGACTCTGGAGATGAACCAACAGAAGACTCTGGTAGTGGATCTAGAAATGGAAAGGAATGGGTGTTATTTGCCTTGAAGGAAGATGAACCTGAATCGGCTACCAAAAATGAAGAGAAGGCCCTAGCAGAAAAAGTTGAAGATAAGGATGAATGGGTAATTGATAGTGAATGCTCACAGCATATGACTGGAGATAAAAGGAAATTTTTGTTCCTGCAAGAATACAATGGTGGTCAAGTCAGATTTGGAGATGACAAGGCATGTATGATCAAAGGTAGAGGTATTATTTATTTGGATGGAAAGCATAACACTGATAATGTCTATTATGTAGAAGGTTTAAGGCATAATATTTTGAGTGTTGGTCAATTAGTTGATAAGGTTTTCAACTTCAGTTTAAGGATAAAAAATGCAAAATCATTAACAAAATAGGTTTGGAAATTGCAACCGGTATTCAAATGTCTAAGATCAGATCATGGTGGTGAGTTCACTTCTCATGAATTTAACAGTTATTGTGAGACAAATGGAATCAGGAGATAGCTATCTGCACCTAGAACTTCTCAGCAAAATAGAGTAGTTGAAAGAAATAGAACCATTTTGGATGCAACTAGATCTATGATGATGGAAGCCAAATTGCTTCATATCTACTAAAGAGAAGAAGTGATTACAACAGTCTACGCATTCAACAAAGTTCACATTAAAGGTGAAATCGGTAAGACCCCTTATGAACTATAGTTTGGACATACACCCACTATTAAGTATTTCAAAAAAAATGGAAGTAAATGCTATATCAAAAGAGATGATTCAATTGGAAAGTTTGATCCTAGATGTGACGAAGGGATATTTCTTGGTTATTCAATTCAGAGCAAAGCATATAGATGCTATATAAAAAAATTGCAGAAAATTATGGAAAGTGCTAATGTGAAATTGGATGAACAGTACAGAAATCATTCTATATCATATGACAGGGAACTGACAATAGAAATGATCATAACTTAACCAACAATGCCTCAACCGGTACAGGAAGCTAAAATAGTTACACCGACACAGTATGAACATTCATCTGTGACTGATGATCAGAGTGGTGAACCTGAAGTCCAAAAGACTCCAAGGTATGTAAGATTAAATCATTCTAAAGATCAAATTATTGGAGATAGGAACAAGGGAGTAATGACAAGAACAAAACTAGAAAATGAAGAGGTATGTCTTATTTCTCAAATTGAACCAACAATTTTTATTGAAGCTTGTAAGGATAAACATTGGTTAAAGGCTATGGAAGATGAATTAGATCAAATAGAGAATAATGAAACTTGGTCTTTAGTTTCTCGGCCTAAAAATAAGAATGTTATTGGAGCTAAATGGGTTTTTGGAAATAAACTGAATGAGGATGGTCAAGTTATAAGGAGAAAGGATAGATTGGTTTGTAAAGGACATTCTCAAATGGAAGGAATTGATTATGGTGAGACATTTGCACTTGTAGCTAGAATTGAAGCTGTTAGACTATTTCTTGCCTATGCAACTTATAAAAACTATAAGGTCTATCAAACAGATGTCAAATGTGCATTTTTGAATGGTGAGCTTGAGGAAGAAGTTTACATTGAGAAACCTGATGGATTTACACTGACAGATGACAAAGACATGGTTTGCAGATTGAAGAAAGCTTTATATGGTTTGAAACAAGCTCCTAGAGCTTGGTATGCAAGGTTGGATAAATATCTTTTGAAGATTGCTTTTACTAAAGGAAGTGATGATAGTAATCTATATTATAAGATCACTGATAATGATATTTTGATTATTGAAGTCTTTGTTGATGATATCATTTTTGGAGGAGAAGATAAATTGTGCATGGAATTTGCTAACAACATGAAAAATGAATTTGAAATGTCCATGATTGGTGAGATGAATTTTTTCTTAGGTTTACAGATTATTCAAATTGACAAAGGAATTTTTATCTATCAAACTAAGTATCTAAGGGAATTGTTGAAAAAATTTGGTATGGAGAATTCCAAACCGGTAAGTACTCCTATGACTACAAGTGAGAAATTATCTATCAAGGATACTTCTTCACCAATAAATCCAACAAGGTATAAATCTATGATTGGTGGTCTATTATATCTAACTCAGACTAGACTTGATATTATGAATGCAGTAAGTATTGTTTCAAGATATCAAAGTAATCCGAAAGAAAATCATGAATGTGCAGTAAAGAGGATATTCTGGTATTTGCAAGGAACAACAGAATATGGTTTATGGTATTCTAGAAATGATGATTTCACTTTATGTGCATATACTGACTCAGATTGGGTAGGTGGTACTGATGACAAGAAAAGCATTTCTGGTGGAGCTTTCTTTCTTGGAAAGAAATTGGTTTCATGGATAAGCAAAAAATAGTCATGCATTTCTTTATCTACTGCGGAAGCTGAATATGTTGTAGCAGCAACTAATTGCACTCAAGTCTTGTGGATGAAGCAAATGTTGAAGGATATCAGGGTAAATTGTAGTGAACTGATAGTTATCTACAGTGATAACTTTGCAGCTATTGACATGTCCAAGAATCCGGTATTTCACTCTAAGACTAAGCATGTTTCAATAAAGTATAACTTTCTGAAGGACAAGGTAGAAGCAAAGGAAGTTAAACTGGTTTATGTGAACACTAAAGAACAGATTGTAGACTTATTCACTAAACTGATGTCTAAGGAATCATTTGAATACTTGAGAGATAGGTTAGGGGTTTCTATCCCTTCGACATAGACTTGATTGATGAAGTTTTTCATCAGTCCGGTATGCATTATCAAGAACATTATTCATTCCATCACTGATGAGTGGTGCTACTACTCAGGGGAGTAGTCAGCTCTGAGATTCAGAGGTTTGTATCATTGCTTTGATATTTTTGTCAGGTTTTTGGCATTGGTGTCAAAGGGGGAGAGATATTGATGTGAAAACAAAAGAAAATTTGTATACATTAAGGAGAGAGATTTGTTCAGAGCCTTACAAAGATATCATTCACCGAGGGAGAGTTGTTGATTGTTGGTTGTCTTCCACAGGGGGAGACTTGTTTGGCATTTCTTGGTACTTATATGTTTTTCACATCTAGTGTTGCCATCAATTCCAAAGGGGGAGATTTTTGGCATTATGGATGAATTGATTATGTGTGGCATTGATATTTTGTCATTGATGTCAACACTAGATATTACTGGAAGACTGGTTACCAGTACAAGATTTAGTGTTACCAGCAGAAGAGATTATCTGTTGGACACTTCTGGCATGTTTGGATCAGTAAAGTATGTTGGATTTCATGAGTTATATGCTCCATGATCATGTTTTGGTTAGTTGGTATTGGCTTGATAATTGCATGTTATCATACACTCTAGTAAACCCTTGCCAGCACTAGTTTATGGCTTTACCAGTAGAGCTTTCATTGAGGAATCATGATAGGATGCACAATTGGTGCTAGTGCAGCTTCTTGAAGGATTTCAAGAAACTAAAGATGTTCGTTGATCGTGCTTTAATTGCTTGAAGACATTGCTTTGGCATGGTGGGCCCAAAATAGGTCTGGTACCTATCTAGGTTATGGACTGGTATCATGCTAGCGTGTACTCTACACATTACCTGGATGATTTGAGATGTTTTATGGATTTTTAATTATTATTTTGATCTTAAGCCGACATGGCATATCATTGTAAAAAGGAATTATAAAATTGTAATATCTTTAGGAGGCCAGTCTAATTGGTTTAGGCCTTAGGGTTTGTATAAATAAGAGGAAGAAACTCTTTGTAAAGTATCATGGTTATTGGAAAGGTCATGGTCAAGGAATGTAATGTAATATCATTTTGGCAGAGGAGTTGATCGATCATTGGTGATCGGATTGGATTCAAAAGAGGATTTAGTCCATTGGCATTGAGCTTAACAAGGACTGTAATCAGGCATAGTAGATGCTATTTTCAGCAGTTCACTCTCTTGGATTGTTGTCCATTTATCCTGAGAAGGTTGTAGCCTCTTTGTAGTTAGTGAGACTCTATTTGTAATGAGCAGTACGCTCTAGGCAGTGTGCCTTCCTACAAGTATAAGCCCCACATTGTAACACATACTTTCTGTAGAAGTATCATCTGACTGTGGGTAGGCTTCCCACTATGGTTTTTCCCTTTCTGGGTTTTCCATGTACAAATCATGGTGTTATGTGGTATGGTTGCTTTGCATTGATTATTTGGTTAATTGTTAAGTTACATTTTTTACCAGTATATGTTTGTGCTTTACCAGTACTTAATTAGTTTAAGGTAGTATTGTGGATTAAAAGTTATAATTTGTTAACAACTGATTCACCCCCCCCCCCTCACAGTTGTTCACCGGTTATCCTAACATCTTTAGCCTGTGCATTTCTTATTTTTTAAATTTTTGTTGAATTTTTGCAATTTATTTTTTGTTTGAAGTCGTTTTCATCATTTTATCGTGTAGTTCAACACGTTTTCTCGTACGACAATCTATTCTTTTGTGTTTTATCGTATAGACATATAAGGTTTGTCGTTTGGTGTTGTCCCATGAATCGTACGATAGTGTTCTTTATAGTCCATTTTATCATGTGAGAGGATATCATTTGTCATATGAGAATTTTTACTCATGCGGGGTGTAATATTTGCTCATACGAATTTCTACATGTCTGTGAGAACTCCTATAAAAAAACAAGCATTTTTTAGAATGTAAGCAATAGTTTTTTATTTTGAATTTTGTATATTTGGATTCGTGAGCATGTTTGACATATTTTTAGTGAAAATTCGATCACATGCTGACAATTTGTATGTTCGATTTTGCAAATTTGGTTGCTAGATATTAAGTTTTGGTGTACATTTTCTCTAATGATTAGGCTAGTTCATGAGTTATCAAATATAGAGAGAGCACATATTGGTTTGTGTGGATTCAGATACCTTTTACAGATGTCTGATATCCGTGTGAATCATGGTATGTTGATTTCTTTAGTTGAGCATTTTCATTCAAAGCTAACACCTTTCATTTATCGGTTGGAGAGATGACCATCACACTGGAGGATATATATAGGATTTTGAGGATTCCGTTTGCAGGAGACAAGGTTGATTATGATTCTACACAATGACTAGGTGTTCTGGCATTGAGACTTATATACCATGATGAGACTATTCTTGAACACGCTATCACATGGGATGATTTGATGAGAAGATATGACACACAGTACCCTTTGGCTTGCATTTTAGCATGTATGATTGGTTGTTTTGTGATGCTAGATAGAGGATAGTGGGGATTTCTATGTGGTTGGGCCAGAATTCTTGAGAGGTTGTTGACTCATCTAGTGAGATTAGGGTGGGGATCATGTTTACTTACTCATATGTATCATGAGATGCATGTGATTGTTTATCGGGAGGGGAAGAGCATGGTAGTAGGTGTTTTAGTTCTATAGATATGCGCATGGGAGCACATCCCAATATGCAGACCTATAGTAGATGATTCTATGGAGGCACACCATCCTATTGTACATCGTTATTCAAGTTATGTTACTCAGCCCCACCTGGGCAAGATTGACTATTGGAGGAGACGGTTGGATGATTTGATTGTTGTAGTATGGAGATGGTATAGGGGTCTAGAGCTATGGGATGATTGGAGAGCTCATAGGAAGGATATGGTTATGACTCGACCTCTCATTGGTAGATTAGTGTCTATCATTGAGAAATTTGTAGTATCTAGGGTGATGAGACAATATGGGAGACCGAAGGGTATATCCCAAGAGTTCACAGCCTATGCCCAATATGGAGAGGAGGAGAGATGAGGATGGGAACCGACACTATCATATGTGCTAAGCATGTAGGAGTTAGTAGGTTTATAGCCGCAAAGATGGCACTATATAGAGGATGTAGCATACATGGGAGCATTACCTCAGTATAGAGATTGGTTTCATAGACATCCATTCCCTCGATTTACAGATCTGGGAGAGCATGAACCTATTATAGAGGAGGTTGAGGATGATGCACCAACACAAGCATAGGTACTAGGTCAAGTACATGGATGAGGGAAGGTGCAGGGACAGAGAGCGAATGTACCTAGGTGGGTTGTAGGTGATCCTGGTGCTAGTAGCAGTAGGGTACCAGTTGGAGTTAGATAGTGACAGAGAGGGGAGGGTGGATCCTTAGGAGCTATTGAGCTTGAGTCTAGTATTGCTAGGGCAACAGAGGATGGAGGTGAGGAGGAGAGAGAAGCTCCTAGGCAGGTTAGGTAGCAGAGAGATGAGCAGGGAGGCAGAGGGAGATGCTAGGAGAGAGCAGGGAGTACCAGACATAGTACGGTATTTGAGATCGAGGTTGATAGTGTAGACACCTAAAAATGGTCAACGCTTGCGGGATCATACTTTAACATTTGCGCATTGCCTCATTTTAGGTTTTTGCGTCGCATTAAAATTTCTCCTATGTCACGCACTTGGTTTTTATCATTTGCGAGCATCGAGTCTTTCTTCTGCATTCTTCATTCCTCTCGCTTTCGAAATAGGTCTTGTTGATAGCAATCTTCAGTCATGATTTTGGTCAATCTTGTCAATCTCTTATCAACTTGTCAATCTCGTCATTTTGCGATCGATTTGTCATCGATCCTTGTCCTCTTCAATCATGTCAATTGGCGCATATCAATTTGGTCTCTTTATCAATATTGGTCAATTTGTCAATCAATCTCAATTGTTTATCAATCAAATCAATTCAAAATCATGGTCGAATCGACATCAAATCAATTTTATATCAAGACCTAATTGTCATCCTTGCATTTCTAATTTAACCTTGTTTGTCATTTTCTCTCCATTCTCCCTCTAGGTTAAATAATTTATTTATTTATCCTAGGTCTTCTTGTCACAATTAAATGTTCATTTAATTGGCTAATTAATTCCCTATTTATGAATTAATTAATAAATGAAAAATTATTAATTAATTCACTAAATTTCCTCTTTTTCTAATTTTCTATTTTCTAAATTCTTAATTTCAATTTCCTCCTATTTCTCTCCTAAATTCATGGAAATGACATGTCAATTTGTCATAATTTGTCATAATTGACAATCAATCAATTTTGACATAGAAGTTTGTCATAATTTGTCATAAAACATCAATCAACAAATTTTGCATAGAAAGTGCATAATTTGTCATAATTTGTCATAATTTACATAATTGATTTGCAATTTCCATTTGAATTGAATCATGCTAATTTGATCCATCTCTCTAATTTGTCTATAAATTGGATGAATTTCTTCAATTAAATCCCTTGATTCTTGACCCCCTAATCAGATTATCGAATTTCTAATCACTTTGTCAAATCACATTTCGAGTACTCTTGTGCCAATGTCAATCTTGCTTTCACATTAGGTTTATGCACTTGAAGGTGAGATCCACAAACAAAGGCTATTTGGAGAGGAAAGAAGAACAATGGAGCCGCATGAAGGAAGCATTCATATCTACATTTGGTTTGCATAGTATTTAGTTTTGAATGTTTCAATTTTCATGTCTCTATTGAATGTGTTTAGGATAGATCATTGCAATTGTGCTTTCGTGATTGAGCCAATGATTAGTATTTGATTTATTTGTGATGATTTCCAGATTCCTATCTACATTAATTGGTGAACCCGACGTGAACACTAACCATCTAACCCTTTAACTATGTTTTTGAGTGCTTTTGAGTTGATTTGCAGGTCAAAAACCCAAAAACAGGGCAGTGTAGGGCTTTCTGGAGACTTCTGCGCCTGTGTAAGACAACCTGTGCCTGTGTCAAGCAACTTGTGCCTGTGTTGAAGACATTCTACACCTATGTCATGACTTTTGTGCCTGTGTCATGACTTCTGCGCCTGTGTAAAGTCCAGAACAGAGGTAAAAATGCAATGTTTTACTTGAAAATTGTCTTGTTTTTGCATTCTGTTTTCTGTGTTTTGGTTTTTGGTACTAATTATCTGTGCAGCATCTTGGCATACGCATGGCAAAGACAACAAATGAAACTAATAACATGTGTTATGCAGAATCGATAGTCAAAGAATAAACATCTCAAACTTCTAACTTGGGTTTTGCAGGTTGCCTTGGAGAAACAACTAAACTTGGTGTTTGTCATTAATGTTTTAGGCACCTAGTGATTTCTAAATAGGTTGGAATGAATATTTTTTTTCTTTGATTGTTGAGTGTGACATTGGAGTAGGAGAGTATGCTCTCATCCTTCTTAGGGTGATCAGAAATCCAGATCTTCGATACCATGCTCGTGTCTTTGATT
The DNA here is from genome assembly GCF_030272615.1 of Cryptomeria japonica. NCBI lineage: Eukaryota > Viridiplantae > Streptophyta > Pinopsida > Cupressales > Cupressaceae > Cryptomeria > Cryptomeria japonica. Next base: position 331,198,245 of record NC_081412.1, read on the forward strand.
GTTTGTCACCTTTAGAGGGCCTGCCTTCCCGACCACTTTTCTTTTGCAATCAAGTGATAATCATGAGAAGAGAACAACCCAAAGTGAGTATGGCTAGAATACCTTGGCATTCTAACTCACTATAAACAAATACCTGATGGGCGAAAGCTTTGAAGGAAGGGTTATGTGGGAATTGCAGTTACTTGGGAAGTGATGACCCTTGGACTCTTTCTCATATCAACATCTAAGTAGGACCTCACGGTCTAAATCGTGCTTGCGCGACTACATTTGTTTGGTATCTTGATGGGATTAATGTCTCAATCATGCTTGCGTGACATCAAGGAGTAACGCTTAATAGAAATCCTGACTAAACACCTTGTTTTTAGAGGCCAAAAACCCTTCTAGTTGCTTGAGAAGGACAAGTTCAGATACTTGGAAGAGATACTAAGTTCGCCATGGGGAGACTTCCATGGGGACTGATGCTTGGCTGCCCTGAGAAGTGAGTGCCATGGAGGGGAGCCCGTGGGGTCAAGCATCTATGTATTCTCCTTGAATCCCATAATGAGTCTACCTCTCAAGTACCTAATGTCCTTGCCTACCATAAGAAATGTGTGAATGAGCATGATTGTATTGAGTCTAAGTTGAAATATCTTGTCTTCTTTGTTTGTCAAAAGTTGAATTGTGTATCATTCCAAAAACAAGGCAAATTGATTCAAAACAAGGTTAAACACAAGAACATTTCATCCAACAAAACTTCAATACACCTTCAAACATGGTTGTCAAACATTCTTCAAAATCTTGTCTCAATATTCATGTCACTTACATTTAGGTTCATCCTAGGTTTGCATTTTGCAAAGTCATTGTCTATTACCAAGGTTAAGTTTCACCTAAGTCATACTCCTTTGCATATTAATAAGAGTCATCCATTTGCGTGTGTCCTCTTGCATTAAAGTCATACAATTGTCATACATTCATATTTGCATACCCTAGGTTTCTTCATTAAGCTTAGGTCATTATCATATCATATTAAGGTCATTTGCATAGTAATTGTCCCTTTGCATATAGTCTCAAAAACTAGGTTTTGTCATACTTGAGTAATGCAAATCTTTGATAAACCCTAAGTTATTGTTAGGAAGTCTTGACCTTATCAAACTTTTGTCTCTTTGTCATCATTGTCATTTGGTCAAACCTAGCTTAGTATCCAAGCATATTAGGGGAGACATTGTCATTTTGTCCTTTTGTCACTTGGTCCTTTTGTCCTTTGAGGTCTAGACATCATTTCAATTTCCTAAGGATCTCTTTTTTAGATTTGCATTCCAAAAAGTTTGTCAAAATCTTCAAAAACAACCAAAAATATAGATTGCACTCTTGCCATAGATTGCATTTTCATCTATTTAGTTTGCATTTAGTTGCATATCATACATTATCCTTGAAAAATCCCAAAAACATTGCATAGTGACATGTCTATTGAAACAAGGTTCCAAGCACCAATGATGCAACAAAGTTTGACATATCAACCGACAATGCAATCACAATTCTATCCAACCCAACAACAAAGCAACATTGATCAAACTTTTTATGATGAAACAAGTCTCCAAATACAAAAACTAGAGGAGAAACTAGCTCAAGAAGAAGAGATATTGGAACAAAGAGTGAAAAACATTGAGAAGAATAGATCACAAATGTCCAAAGTGTTTCAAAAATTTCCAGGTCAAAATCCAAAGATTGAGCCAATTGATGTAAGATCTCTTCTTGAACGATCAGACATACCAGCTCTCCTCTCCCAAATAGAGATGATGAAACAATTTCAAGAAAAGAGACAACATCAATTTCAACATTATGTGCCTCCACAACAAGAACAAGAAGGTGTTTACTATCAATCAGATTTTCAACCAATACAACCAATTGTCCAACATATTCAACCAACACAACCAATGGTCTAATTTCAACAATATGTCCAACCAACTATACAATGTCAACAAATGGTTCAACCAATGGTGGAATATCAACAAGTTCAATCAACATATCAATGTCAACAACTACAACCAAACATTCAAAAACAAAGGTTGTAGCACACACCAACCCAAGTTTCAAACATGTCAGAACAATTAAACCAAGTCCAATATCAAAACATGACATCAAACCAAAAACAAGTTCAAATTCCAGATACAACCATGTCAAAACCTCGAAAGAAAGGTGGCTTTATTGCAATGATCTAAAGGAAACTACCAAGTGAGTTCTTTGAGGAAGATCAAGATAATACAATTATGTCTAGCAATGCCGCATCCCCCCACAAACAAATTGACTCTCCAGTGGCATCTATCCCTACACCTTCAGAAGTTTCACAGGAACCTTCTATATTGTCCTCATCAAACAATACACCCAAGGATGCAATTAGCCAAGGGCTATCCATAATTGATTGCCACGATAATCCAATTCATGATGCACATCCTTGTCATGTTTCATAAATACAAGACCCAATGCCACCATGCACTTTATTGCCATTACCTGTTTTAGAGGACCCCATTCAAAGTCCCTCTTCCTCATGTTCAAGCATTGATTCCTTTCTAGAATCCATCACAAATGTTCAAAGTGCATTTCCTTCATGCCAAAACATTGATCCCTTGTCAGAATCCCCCATGTATATCCAAAGTCCAACCCCATGTCAAGAGGATAATTTAGAGCATGAAGAAATGAGTCCTAAAGAAAATCAAGATCAAGATCCTGAAACCTTATCATCCCATCCAATTGTTGACCAAGACCCCATGTTCCCAGACACTAACGATGATTCCCCTATTCTTGTCCATCCTATCCAAAGTCCTATTGACACTCCATTCCCCGAGCAAGGTCAAGATATCTCAGTCCATCCAATCCCAAATGATCCCCTTCCATTTCATGAGCAAAATGTCCTCTCAAATCCCATTGACATTCCACATCTTAAGAAAGATCAAGATATCCCTTCCATCCTTTCCAATGATCCCATTAAAAGTCCAGAGCAAAGCAACTTTAAATAGGAATCCAATGATCTTCCTCCTTATCAAGATCAAAGTATCCTTCCAAATTATTTTCCAACACAAGACCCTATCATTCCTTTAGATCCTCCATAAGATCCACTTGTTCCTCCATCTCCACGTCTTAATGCTCCATATACACTCCAAGATCCCATTTCTTTTGATGATCCCATTATTTCTCCCATTCCATCTCTTGAAGAGCCTGTCATTGAACCATGTCCACTACACGATCCTAGTCCCCCTCATGATCCTAATCCCCCTCATGATTCTAACGTGTCAATGCAAGATGTTCATGAACCCTCGACATGCATAATGGGTTCTTCCACTTTGGTCCAATCTGATCCACTTCAAGATCTCATTATTTCTCTCATATCATATCCACCTCATAATGGACTCGCATCTTCTTCCCAAAGAAAAGAGTATCCTACAAGTCAAGATATTCATAAAGGCAAAGGAGTAGACCTTCATGAGAAATAATCCCTTCATGTTAAAGAAAATATTAAGGGTCATGGCCTCAGTGAAATTCCTCAAGACGTTTGTATCCCTCCATCAAAATCCAAACATATCCCTTCCCCATCATCCCTTCCATCCATCTTAGGTCCTTATATCCCTTCATCCTCTATGCAAGGTCAGCAAAGGCACACATCCTTGAGTAAATTTCATCAATCCAAAAGAACTCCACTTCATTCATATCCATCCATGCATTCCTTTCCCCCTCCAAGCAATTTGGATGCCAAGTATAAAAGTCATAAGTCTAGCAATCCACATGTATTCAAGGATCAACATGTCCAATATAATCGACATGTCAAAACAAAGAACAATATGATCTATAAAGAAAAAGAAATATCCAAAAGGTCACAAAGGCCCACTGAGAAAAATAAAGCAAATTCAAAATATATATGGGTTCCTAAATCCCTTGTGCAAGTAATGCACTCCAAGGAACCACAAAAGCATGAAAAATCAAAAACCATGTGGATCCCTAAGCGGCTCCTTGAAGCGCAAAAGCCTAAAGAAACATCCAACTTGGCATCCAAAGTTGCTATTCCTCCATCCAAACCTCTCAAATCTGTTCCTCCATCACCTTCTTTATCCATTTTGGGCCCTTATGTCCCAAAATCCATAGCCTTTCCTTCGTCCAAATCTCAATATCCAAAACACGTCTTTCCTCCATCAGTCCATCACCCCTCAAGGTGTGTGCCAATGTCAATCTTGCCAACATTTCCATCCACTGAAGCATAGTTCTTCCGATACCCTATCCATTATCCAATGCATATTTTCCATCCTTCGATCCCTTTGATCCAATCTTTTGCATAAATCCTTGCCTTAGTTTCATATTATTTTCCATGTCCTTATCCTACCAACGTCTTTGAGCATACTTTTAAAGGTCATGGTCCATTTTTTTTCAAGGCTACTATCCAAACAACAATCTGCTTGAGTCCTTCTTCCATCCCCTATCATGTGTCCATCTTCTATTGAAAAAGTCAAAAAAAAAAAAAAAGAAAAAAAAAAGTAGAGCAAAAATAATTCATCCACAACAAGCGCTTTGGGCAAGTACCATGATGAAAACCTGGCAAACAGGTGTCATGCATAATTTATGAACTTCTTGCACACCACACTTGGGGGCAGGTTTCCTTCATATCCTATTGCCCTTCATTATCCTATCGAACCCCTGTCATTACCCTTCATATCCTATTGTCCCTCATGTCCAGTTTCCCTTTCCACCTTTTGATCTTGACAATGTTGAAGATCGTCATGAGCATCATGCATCTTGTTTGTATCTTTCAGTCTATCATAGCTTTTGGTCTTTATCCATTTGCTTATTATAACCTTTCATCCATATTCCCTATCTTATTGCAACTTTCTGTCACTATCCCGTATCCTACCCCGACCCTCAGTCCATGTCCCTTATCCATTCTTGGTCTTACTTATCCTATCCATATCTTATCACTATCCATACACTCTGTTTCATTCCTTGATCTTGATCTGACATAAGGATGCAAAATTTAAACATGGTTTCAAAAACCTCTTGACATGTCCCTCATGCCATGTCATTGCTTTACATTGTCATATCCAGTCTCTTGTCCCATCACGCAATAGCCCTTGAAAATTGCATCTGTATTGTCTCCATAATAAAAGGCCTTTGTCTTCCCTCTATCCACCAACATTTCAGAAAGCCTATTTATTCACCTGTCATATTCCTTTCCTTGCTAGACATTGGGGACAAAAATCATAAAAAATCAAATAATGTCCTAAAAAAATCTCTTAAAAAATTGAAAAATGTCCTAAAATAATTCAAAAAAAAAATTGAAAAATATCTTGAAAAAAAATCTCTAAAAATCAAATAATGTCCTGAAAAAATCATAAAAATTGAAAAATGTCCTGAAATAATCCCAAAAAATCAAATAATGTCCTGAAAAAAATCCCTAAAAATTAAAAAATGTCCTGAAAAAATTCCTAAAAATCAAATAAAGTCCTGAAAAAAAATGAACACAAAAAAAATTGTAAAACAACAGATCGCTGAGCATACATCCAATGACACACAATCAAACATTGTGGTTTAATGAAATCATGCGTTAACAGATGACTTTTCACTCAAACCAAACATTCAAACTGATCAAAATTGTCATATCAATCAACCTCAAAATCATTTGTCCTTGTCTCTACTATCATGAGTCCTATACAGGGTGTGGTATACTCGAAACCAAACTGTGTCCTATCTTAGACGGGGTACCACATTCCCTGAAACCAGACAGCATGATCGTCCTATCAGCACTTTCAACTTTTGACAATGAAGATCAAGATGTTTGTTTGATTTGTTGGAATTTGTGCATCTTATCTTTTTACTGATTTATCTTTGGCTTCAGTCATGTTCCTATGTTGCTCGATGATGTCACTGAGTGATTTAGAGTGACCGGGATGGTTCATGGTCCTTTTCTTTTTTGTTGTGATTACTGTTTGTCTGTGATGTGTCTGTCTTTTGCAAAAAGGGTTGCGTTTCAGCTCTAGCCTTCAATGCCATGATGCTCTACATCCGCTTTGCTACATTAAATAAAGGTTCTCACCTACTTATGTGCATTTGTGAAAGCAAGTTTTTCTTCATCTCTAACTGTCCTCTATCTAATTTCTTCTTACTAACATTTCTTCCGTCAATCTTGGCAGTCCGTTTGATTCGTTCGAACCTATCATCTTCTGTCATTCTTATCGATCAATTGGCCTCTTTTCTGGATGTTTCCGGCCAATTCCTTGAGGGGGCATGCATATGTCATTGTTATTGTCTGGGGCATTTTCATTATTGTTCTTTGAAACAACGCTTAAAATCGCATTATCTCAAAGAGGGGAAAAATGTAGACACCTAAAAATGGTCAACGCTTGCGGGATCATACTTTAACATTTGTGCATTGCCTCATTTTAGGTTTTTGCGTCGCATTAACATTTCTCCTATGTCACGCACTTGGTTTTTATCATTTGCGAGCATCGAGTCTTTCTTTTGCATTCTTCATTCATCTCGCTTTTGAATTAGGTCTTGTCGATAGCAATCTTCAGTCATGATTTTGGTCAATCTTGTCAATCTCTTATCAACTTGTCAATCTCGTCATTTTGCGATCGATTTGTCATCGATCCTTGTCCTCTTCAATCATGTCAATTGGCACATATCAATTTGGTCTCTTTATCAATATTGGTCAATTTGTCAATCAATCTCAATTGTTTATCAATCAAATCAATTCAAAATCATGGTCGAATCGACATCAAATCAATTTTATATCAAGACCTAATTGTCGTCCTTGCATTTCTAATTTAAACTTGTTTGTCATTTTCTCTCCATTCTCCCTCTAGGTTAAATAATTTATTTATTTATCCTAGGTCTTCTTGTCGCAATTAAATGTTTATTTAATTGGCTAATTAATTCCCTATTTATGAATTAATTAATAAATGAAAAATTATTAATTAATTCACTAAATTTCCTCTTTTTCTAATTTTCTATTTTCTAAATTCTTAATTTCGATTTCCTCCTATTTCTCTCCTAAATTCATGGAAATGACATGTCAATTTGTCATAATTTGTCATAATTGACAATCAATCAATTTTTACATAGATTTGTCATAATTTGTCATAAATCATCAATCAACAAATTTTGCATAGAAAGTGCATAATTTGTCATAATTTGTCATAATTGACATAATTGATTTGCAATTTCCATTTGAATTGAATCATGCTAATTTGATCCATCTCTCCAATTTGTCTATAAATTGGATGAATTTCTTCAATTAAATCCCTTGATTCTTGACCCCCTAATCAGATTATCGAATTTCTAATCACTTTGTCAAATCACATTTCGAGTACTCGTGTGCCAATGTCAATCTTGCTTTCACATTAGGTTTATGCACTTGAAGGTGAGATCCACAAACAAAGGCTATTTGGAGAGGAAAGAAGAACAATGGAGCCGCATGAAGGAAGCATTCATAACTACGTTTTGTTTGCATAGTATTTAGTTTTGAATGTTTCAATTTTCATGTCTCTATTGAATGTGTTTAGGATAGATCATTGCAATTGTGCTTTCGTGATTGAGCTAATGATTAGTATTTTGATTTGTTTGTGATGATTTCCAGATTCCTATCTATAGATAGGTTTGTAGTCACAGCTGACAGTGACACAGACATAGCTTGCAGAGCGAGACTGACAAATTGCAGAGGTTAGAGCAAAATGTGATTCTCTTAAGCGAGAGGTTTTGCATCAAACGAGTCGTGTAGCCTATTATGTCACAACTTATAGTGTAGCGGTCCTAGTAGTGCAACAGGTTGTTCTATATTCTTAGTATATGGCTCGATCTGAGGGAGCTAGGGCACCTAGATAGGATGTCGATCAGCAGGCACCACCTCCTCCACCCGGCAATGAGGGAGAGGCAGAGAGATAGATTTATTATATCTCCTAGATTTTGTTATATACCCCATTTTTTGTAGCCTATATGATTCATGCTCTGATGAGACATTGTATTTGATAGTTGATATCATTTGTACTCTGAGACACTGAGATTATGATGATATATACGAGCTCTTGACTTGATTTCATCGTACTTGTGTTGATTGATTATGAGATGTCGTTCTATATTTTTTATTCTATATGTATGCATATCTTTTCAGTATGGATGTATGTAATGGAGATGAATACGAATGTTTTTATTTATTTATTTATTTAGCATATGCAAATAAATGATGAAAATGAGTAACTAGTAATGCAAATGTTTAGTTTGTTTTTTTTGTTTCCTTTTCATATGCAAATAGATGATGAAAATGAGTAACTTGTAATGCAAATATTTATTTTTCATTCAATAATATGAATGCAAATAAATATATAATGAAATGTACGGATATATATAAGATTCTCATGTATGCAGCTAACATCTCAATACACAAGTACTCGATCAAAGAAATGATGATGAAAAAGAGACCACTTAGCTGAGAAATGATGATGAAAAAGAGACCCTCATTCAAAAGATAAAGAGATCATTGTTATCATGCTGAAATCACTTTAAAATGAATAAAATTTAGAATGAATGCAACCTATAAGTAGTCATTGGATCTGGTATGCTTAATCTTCATCACTGAGCATTATACAAACACAACAAGCAAAATAGAGTTCCTTTCTTTTCATATGCAATATTAATTATCTTGTCCGCAATGACCCTTTTTTCGTTCATATCCTTGGATAGATTACGCATGCATCTAGATTTCACATTAAAGAAATTCCCTTAAACAGACAAATAAATAAATCCAACCTCCCTCTAGTATACAAATAAGTGGAGTCGAGGTATGTGTGGCGATTTCACCTTGATGTGAAGGCACTTATCACAGACCTAGCGTAATAGATGTTTCTAGATCATCGGAATCATTCCTACAAGCAGAAAACAAAGAAAAGTATTATGCCCCCAATCCTTGCTCCTCTTAGTCAAGATAGACTTCCTCGAGCTACTTAGAGGGAATAATAATCGAAAACCAATTTAAAAGACAACCCACAAAGAAAAATTTCAATCATATCTCAAACAGTTTAGTGATTGTTTTCAATAGTCTTGATTAGCTTGTTTACTCGGTGATAAAACTCTTCAGTAGTTTGGAGATAGGTAACTAACTCAAAGTGGATGACCTGGTACTACCGATAGAAAGATGACTTAGTTGATACTACTTAGGACATGTGAATTGATTAGTCAATTTCCCTAACATTGATCGGTTTCAAGCCATGAGGGTTCCAAAAGAACCAGATGTCACAAAAGCGACTAAAAGATATGTACATGCAAGAGAAAAGATGTAGGAAAGTGGGAATGAAAAATGGGAAGTGCCAAATTTGTATTGATAGATGGAGCACTTGAGTACAAGAAGCGCCCGTTTACCAGGTTTTCACCAAGGCATTTTTTTTTTTTTTTTTAAATTTTATATTTAGGATTTTTAGGATTTTTTTTTCAGGACATTTTATGTTATACAGTTTGTTGGAGCAGACAATACTAACAGAGGAATTTATTCAAGTGGATGGTGTTGATCGGTTCATGGAGTTGTTCTCCTTCCAATGTTGAGAGTTGATAGGCACCAAAAATGTGTGTGTGAAAAGTGGACAAGTATATGCAAGCTGTAAGACACAACACTTCAAATAAGTCATTGCATGCATGGTTAGACAGATATAATTATGAATATAAAAAACCATACAAATTGACCTATTGCCTTCTAAAAGATGCGAGTATAGACTTCTCTCAGATTTGTATAAGCAATACCAATGACTAGACTACACCAAAACGAAGGATTTAATCTATATGAGCACAAGAATTAAGTGTTGGCAAATGCACACTCCAATGAGAAATTGTAGGTGATTGAAGGTATTGTCATTGATGGAAACCTTGCAATCCTATGGCAATGACACCGACAAACTCTTCACCGACAAGTTATATTGTTCACCGACACTTGTAATGACTTGGAGACTACTTGGTTATGTCGAAGACATTATTTGATCACTTGGTTTTGGCGATTAGGTTATTGGTCTATTCGGGTTTGCATATTTGTTGTTACTGGCAAATAGGTCTAGGTTATGCACCGACAAGCATATCTATTCTAGATTAGCATGACACGTTATAGAGATGATTTTATTATTATTGTAAATGCATTGAGCCAACATGATGCATTGCTTATTGATTTATTTGTAATTAATTTTATTATAATATTCTTAGTGAGCTGACCTATTCAATTGATCTTAGGTTATGGTATAAATGTAAGATCTCATTTGTGAGATTGATATGCGATAAGGAAAAGGATTGTAATAAGGTATATGCGAAAATAAGCAGAGCTATACACATAGACATCATTTGAAGGTTGAAGGAAGGTTTTTGTGAAGGCAATCAGAACTAAACCGGTACTAAATCCAACTGAGAAATACACTCAGTTGACATTTTTTGACAACCTTTGTCATTGATGTCAAAGGGGGAGTAGTAGGAATGAGAAAAGTAATGGACATAAGAGATCATCTATTTAGGGGGAGTACACAATTTTTGGTACAATTTTTGGACAACATATTTTGGATACATTTTTTACTTTTTCTCATGAGTGTTGCCATCAATGCCAAAGGGGGAGATTGTTGGAAAATGCACACTCCAATGAGAAATTGTAGGTGATTGAAGGTATTTTCATTGATGGAAACCTTGCAATCCTATGGCACCAGCACCGACAGACTCTACACTGGCAGATAGTTTATCGGCAGTGGCAAAGATGATTACCGGCACCCCAGCATACAGGATTTTGTTTATTGCATATTATATTTAATTGTAATATCTTTTTGTAAGCCAACAAGGAGAATTGTAATAGGACTCATATATAAGAATGAGATCTTATAGATTATTTATGTAAGAGGTAGATGCAAACATGCGAATATTAAGGCAGATTTTGGAGTAAGGTTTATGGTTATTGTATGAGCTTAAACCGGTACTGAACCTAGCATAGCAGATGCTGAACTGAAGCAGTACATTACATTGGATCTGCATAATCCATTTTGTAAGTCAATGAGAATTCCCTTTTTTATTTAAGCAGTGAGCTTTAGGTAGTTGGCCTTCCTGCATGTGCAGGCCCCTATTGTAAGTAATATTCATTTATTGGCCAGTAAGTGAATATTGTGGGTCACAAATCCCACCGAGTTTTTTCCCACACCGGGTTTCCTATTTAAAAATCTTGTGTTATGGTGTGCTTTCTATGTTGTGCTTATTATTCTTATTTACAACATTAATTCTTGTTTACTGGCACACTGTTTTGGAATGCAATTTATTTAATAAGATCAGAAAATCTGTAAACCGGTTAGATGCTGATTCACCCCCCCCTCTCAGAATCTTTGGGAATCCTAACATTAAGCTAAATGGATGCAAGGTAAGCTAGATATGCAAGATTAAGCTAGATGAATGAAATTTAAGCTAGATAGATGCACAATAAGCTATATGAATTCAAGAAATCATGATTAAACTAAGTATGCAAAAAGCTAAACTAAGATGCATTAATCTCAAAGCACAATATCTTCAATGACTCCAGAGAAAAAATCGCATAATAACAATAAATCTCCAGGTTGTTTTGAATGAGAGATGAAGGTTGAATTTATAGAGACTCAAAAGAGAGACCAATGGTCAAGATCAATTAACAATGAGCGGTTGAGATTACTCAATAAAAGAACAATCCTGGTTAATTGAAATAATTGAGAGATCAGATTCAGTTAATCTTGAGATGGATTCCAATTATAGTTTGATTGAATGCATTCAGATTGTAAGTCTGAGTTTGCATTGGAGATTAAATTTAGTTGATTCCATGCACTTGAGATAAAAATAGGTGATTCCATGCACTTTCCTTTCAATTTGCTCAAGATTTTTATTTAGAAAAAGGCTTTTGAATGCAACTGAACTTATTTTCTCAAAAGCCGAGTCTTAATTTTAGAGAAAATGATTAATTCAATTTAATTGATTTTCTTATTTTCCAAGTTATCTTAATTTTAGATAAAGAAATATCTTAAGTTTGATTTCTTTTCTCAATTTAACTCTTTTGTTTTGTTTTCAATTTAACTCTTTCTTTTGGAGATTAATTCCTCTTTTGTGATAAATCTCCTTTTGTAAATTAATTCCTTTTTTTGTAATTAATTCCTTTTTCTTTATGATTAAATGGAAAATTTATTTATTAATTAAATATGCTAGGATATTTAATTAAACAAATAGGATAATTGATCAAAATGATTTAATTAACTAAATAAATATTTAATTAATATTGAGTGATTTATTTGTCATGTAACATTAATGATTGAGAATTAATTAATTAGGTGCTCAGGGTTGATTTAATTGCCTTTGGTTAGGACCTTGGTGATGTTGTCGAGATTAGGGGCCCATGGTTTAGGTGACCATTTTTAGGGTATTACAGACTCCACATCCACCATAAGAAAATCTCCCAAAGCCTCACCCACTTCCTCTAGGAGCTGGTCCACCCAAAAATGAAGTGGGAGGTTGGGGAGTCTAACCCAAATCGACATTTTATAGAAGGTTTCAGATGAGGGGGTGAAATCCTCATGCCAGGGTTTAATCATCAATGGGAAGCGATTCTCCCAAGTAAAAAAATGTTCACATAGACTAATCTTTCTATCCACCATTTTTCAAACTTAGCAATAAAAAATCCTTTGGCCAAAGGGAAAATCTTAACCGAATCCAAAATGGGGGGTTCCCAATGCTTAGAGACCCAGTCATGGAGTCCTGGAAGACTTGGCCAAATACCCCTAAGCAGGCATATAACTCCAAGAGAAGAAATATCAGAGGCAATCTAATCAATCACAATAACCGTCTCATCTTCCAAATTAATAGAAATAGAATGACAAACACTAAAAGGCTTAGAGTCAACATAAGAAGATCCCTTACCCCCTCCAGGAGCCAGACAATCCGCATAAGAACTCCTAGAAGCCCCGAAAGAGGAGCAAGCCACTCCTGAGACCCCCAAAGCAAAACCACCATCCACAACAGAGGCGTCCAACCGCATCGCATCAAGAGCCCATTCATGATCCATGGGCGCATAAGCCGCAAGAGGACCATCACCATTAGAGAGGGTGGAGGCATCCAGATGACCAGGGGAGCAACGACCAGAGCCAATTGGGCGGGAGTTCTGAGCGACAGACATTTCAACTTTTTTCGTTTCTTATTGAAGTGTCTCTATTTATTTATTTATCTATTGTTGATTTATTGTTGTTTTAATATTTATTTATTTAATTTATTATTTATTAGCTTTTAGATATTTTATTTAATTGGCTTCAATAATTTCTTAGCTTTATTTAATAGCCTTTGGTTATTTTATATTTATTTATTTGGATTTTATTTTATTAGTCTTGGCTATTTGTATTTAATTGTTCAATTGTTTTATTTGGCTTTATTTTAATTACTAGCCCATAATATTTAATAGGGTATGGATATTATTATTTGTGCATTGGTAAATAATACTTTGTGTTATTTTGTTATATTCCTCTTGTTACTTGGTCAGTAATATTTTATATTATTTTAGCTATTTCTCTCGTTCCAAGGGTAAATAAGTTTATTATTATTTCCTACCCATCGATAAATGTTATTGGTTGTATGTGATTGTTCACGGGTTGCTCTCTTTGGCTTTCACTACAAAAAAATGGTTTTGGCATTTTGGATTTGGGGATTTTGTTGTTGGAGCTTGTTGGAGCTTGTTGGAGTGTGTGGGCTCTTCTTCAACTTCCTTCCATCACACAGGGTGCAGGTTGGAGATTCTTTTCCCTTGTTTATTTTGGTTTTCTCATTTTCATGGTTGTATGTATTGTGTCTACAATTATTTTGGGAAGCTTGGGAATGCAATCTTTTTCCATTTCATATAGTTTTGATATAGTTTATGGCAGAAAATTTATGGGTGTATAGTTTTATTATAATGTTTTAATTTTGGAATATGGGTGATGTAATGGAGGGAATTTTCCACCTCAAGGATGATGGATCATTGAGGAAATCTTATCCTTATAATTACCTCTACGAACTAGCGCTAAGATGAGTCAGGGGATAACAGATTTATGCAAGAAGTGTCTCCGGATGACTCTGTAGAGCCTCTATCCTTGGGACAAGTTCGTGGATCTAGGATACCAGCATGATGTGCTATCGTCCTCTACGGACAAGGTATAAAGTTCGTATAGGAAGCTCCAAGTGTGATTACAATGCAATAAAGTACAGAAAATAATGAAACTAAACTAGTAAATGCTATATATGAAATAACCAAAATAGAATGGAAGGAGAAAAGGGAAAGAAATAGAAAAACAAAAGTTCCACACTGTGAAGCCTCCTGCAAGTCAATCTCCTCTTCATGGAAGTGTACCTACACACATGCAAGAAAGGAAAATGTTGGGGGTTGTGTTTTGGAGCCTGCCTAAGTCAAACCCTGGTTTTGGTGTTTCCACCTCCACGGACAACCCAATAAAGCCTCGGGAAAGATAATTGATAAAGATAATAACAATGTACCATGAAATTGGAAATAAAGTTGATAAATATGCAAGTGAAAGGATTAAGATAACTCCCCTATCATGAATTAAGATTAGAATTCTTGGAAGTACTTAGAATGGTGTTCTTAGAGTTCTTGGTAATGTTGCAATAATGGTGGTGTTGATATTGTGTTATCCAAAATGGTCTCCAAGATCTCAACTTGCAAGAAGATTGCCAAACTTGCCAAAGAATCCCTTTCAAATGCCTCCAAAGTGAAAGATAAAGGCCCAGGAAGAAATGTTAGGCACAATGCACCACTGAGAGGGGGGTGAATAAGTGGTTCTCAATATTTTCCCTTAAACTATTCTATGTGTGTATACCAGTTATCAAATCTAACTTAATGAAGACTCAACAGTTAGTGGGTAAACTAACACAAATGCAATCACACACAAATGGACATCACATAACACTAGCATATATGAGGAAAACTCAAGATGGGAAAAACCTTGGTGATAAATGTTGCTGGAGACTACTACTCCAATCCAACCTCACAATCAATCTATGATTACAATGTTTAGGGCACTAACCCAAGGAACACCAACCCCTGATTCTAGGGCATTAACCCAAGGAGCACCAACCCCTGATTTTAGGACACCAACCCAAGGAGCACCAACTGTTGACTTAGGGCACCAACCAAAGCATCTACAACCCCTGCACTGAGCTCCAACTCAGTGAATACAAAACATATTCATTTGCAAGTTAATAAACTTGTTACAAATGGATTTTGTCACACTTCTTCCAATCTCTCTGCTGCATCTCTTTTCTAGTTCACTATCAGTTCTCTCTCTGTCGGTTCTCTCTTCTGGTTGCCTCTTCTCTTTGTTGATCTTCTTCTCTCTACTGGTACTACACTCTGTCAATTTTATGCCTACCTTCTCTACAGTTTCCTTCACTCTTTCTCTACTGGTATGGTCACTATTGATTCTACACCTATGTTGTCAGTTGAACACTTCAACCCTATTCTTCCTCACACTCAGTCTCTTCTTCTTCTTCTTCTTGATGAGCACTTAACTGATTTCTCCTTACTTGCAGCAACACTCCCTCATCCAATGGAAATACTATCTTTTAGCGGCACCCTTCAAATGATTTTGGCTTACATATTTATAACCTGGTTTTCTCGCCAAAAGCCAATTCAAATTTTAGGCAGTTAGGGTTTTCTCATTAACCTCAAGACAAACCAAATCCAATCAAATCTTATCTAATCTGATCGCTTAGACAACTATCTGCACATCACCACCATTAACGTGTCTTCCAATACAAGTTTTCTAAACTTAGCTAATATGGATAGCCAGTCAGCGAGACATAAGATCAATCACCATTAATGGATATGTAGGTTTCATCACCAACCTTATTCTACACCTGGACACCCTGCACTGATCGATGCATCTCATCAATTTCTTTTGTTTGACCTTTCTTGAGTCACACACCTCTGTAACTCCTCTGCAACACTTCCCATGAATTATGAGGTCTAAAATTAATGTCAACCAACTTAGTAACAACTTCGTCGATGCACACTCAATCTACCACTGCATGCATTTCACTTCACATCCACGTGGCAACTGTGTCGACATCCACCTTTGTTTGGTCATTTGTGTAGGTATGAATGGGATCATTGACCAAATCCATTACCAAGTTCATCTATTGACTTACTAACCCTTCCGATTAAACCCTCAAACTGGTTTGTCATCAACATTGCACTTTGCTTCTCTTTCAATGGAACACTCAATCGGTCAGCACTCTTGCTAACCTACCTTGTGCTCATCTTCATTAGATGGGAAGTATTATGCATATGCACCTTGTCCATATTACCAATGGACGTACATATCAGTAAACCCTCTTGATGACACCATGTCATCAACCTTCAATTGTTTCCATCTGAGGCATATGCATGTCAGTTGCACTCTCTTAACTGCAGTTGTTCAGCCTTGCCTTCTTCAACACCAGACTAGACATCATCTCAACTGGTTTGTCAAATTTATAAACCCATCACCCTTCATCTATCCAAGCAATTCATCATACCTTGTCTGTCGATCCGGTGCATATCCCTGATTTCATGCACTTGAGGCATTCATTTGATTCACCGGTAGATCCGGTGTGATCCTTCAAACACCTGCCTTTAGCTCTTCTTCCTTATCTCACACAACTATAATGCACACTATGCATAATGGGAGATAAGTTCCACTTACCAGTAGTAGTGATTCCTTATCATCTACATCCTGCAATGCACTCATGTGGCCTCCTTATTTGTGCAACATATCTTCAAACGGGCACATGTGATTTGGTGTGGGCACATTCACTATCACTCATCTCTTCACATGGAGAGTGCATCTCTATTTGGTGGGAGTCCTATTGTTATTCATCCACATAGCATATCGGTGACCTGTACATCCTTTTTTTCCTGTGTTGATGTGATTTTGCTAACTTTCCACCTCTTCATCACAATCAACATCCAAGCATCATGCTCATTGTCAACACATTATTTACTAGTTGACATCCTTTTCTTACTGGTAATACACTGTACCGGTAACATGTCCATTTCATCCACACAAGTCAAACACTAACTTGTGTACCGGTGACTCTAGTGGTCATTCATCTGGATGGTAATACACTGTACTGGCAACTTGTCCATTTCATCCACACAAGTCAAACACTAACTTGTGTACTGGTGACTCAAGTGGTCATTCATCTTAATGGCATTCTCTCTCCTACCTTACCGGTGTTCTGCAACACAAGGTGATATCAAAGATATCTCATCCTATACTCCACATGACAATGTTGCACAAACATCTCTTATACCGGTAGTCATCCTATACCGGTTGACATCAATGACAACACAATGCCAACAATTTGCCCCTTTGGCACTGATGTCAACTCATGTAGTATCTGGCATATTGCATAACCTTTCTCCTCCTTTGTGTGATCCAAATATTCCCCTTTATATAATTAATGGATTTTCACACATGTAGTATATGATATACTACAAAATATTTCTCCCCCTTTGACAACAATGGCAAAGGGCACTGTTAAGATATTATTCCTCCTAGTATTTACCGGTCACTGACAGAAATCTTTCTCCTCCTTTTTCATTACCAAATGTATCTCCTCCTTTGATACCATTTGTTACATATTCTCAAGGAGCAACACTTGAGATGGAGGACTCAACCATCAACTGACACCATTTGAGCTCTGCTACCAATTATTAAAGCACTCAATTTGCAGAAGGGTGTGTCAGTGAATACAACTTACCTGTTTGTTAGACTGCATCATCTCCCTTTGACATGCAATAGCATTCTGACCCCATAATGCTTGATATCAAGTATTAAAGCTGACACTGATACCAATTGTATCTTCTTTGATACAAATTGTATGTTCTCATGTGCAGGTAACTCTCCCTTTTTGCAGACAACTCTTCCGGTGATCCAGTTGTGATTTCAATTTGATAGACATTGAAATATTTCACAACTCTGGATACTTTCAAAGACACCATCACACCGGTACAACCATAGACACTTCCACACCCTATGTGTTCAGCAAGTCTGATAAACATTAGAAAACATGGTTGTCAACTCCCCCTGAGTCATGCATCTCAGGTCCATATTGTTGGTCAGGTCCAAAGTTGGGGCTCTAATCAACTCCATATACTAGTTGAGCTGTGCAACTATGATCATCTGATGATCTTTCAGATTCATCATATCCACCACAACCTATCACATGATCCTGGATATACACAATGTCATCATCATGCCATGAATCAAAACGGTTAGCCCAAAATCATGCATGCCTGCATGATCAACAACCGGGCCACCATATGTCTTTCAAGACTTCATCAACACCACCTGAGACATAAACTCCACAATCAATGCTACCAAGGCTAATGCAATGATCTCCAACCTCATTTTCTTACATAACTTGCAAGTACCTATTAGCATTCATATCGTTAACATCCTACACATATCAACTTCCTGTACTGATCCATCATCACTATCGGAATACCTTCCTATAACTCCTGACATTTTGCATCACCTTGTATCTGATTCCAATTGTTATGTTTTCATACATTGACACAACAATAGTGATTCAACACTGATCTGTAGGTGTGTAGCCTAGGAAGCCACTACACACACTTATCTTCTCATTTCCATCCTTCATATCGGAAGCGTCTTGTTCTTCCAAGTGTCCTTCTTCACTGAGGGGGTGAATGATAAGTTTAATGTATTACTCCCCCTAAGATCCTGCATCTCCTCTAGGCCTTAGAAGATATCACCTATGCATTGAATTCACATTGGTGGTCCATGGTCTTCTTCCTCCACATCTGCTTGGTCACATTCATCTTCCCATTTTTCAGTCTTGTGAGCAGGTCTTTCTTTCTTGTGCTGATGGTTCCTTTCATCTCCAGACTCTACATCACAACTAGAAGTAGTTCTATAGTAGAATATGACATTCATCCCTACTTCATGATAGGGAAATCTCTTAACATGCTGGTTTGACCATCTTCTTCTTTTGTTCATGTTGTTGTGACTAGAAACCGGAACCAGTGGACCTCTTTCTCTTGCAGGGACATTTCTCCTTTGGTTCCATGCATGTCTCTTACTTCCATATGCTCTGTATCCATCTCTGTAGAGAATAGTTGTTATAACAACTTCTATGTGACTTCGAGTTCCTCTTCCTACATTCAAGCTCTCTATGGCCAATTCCATTGCAGTTATAACAAACAATATTTGCATAACCAGGAGAGGGGACATGCATGTATCTACTCCTAGATACAATTTGATCATATGCATGATGTCTATGAGATCTTAGAATATTACTTCTAGATCTCTTTCTATATTCTTCTACCCTATGGCCATGACCATTACATGCAAAGCAATAACCGGAGAAGGATGGTATATGACACAAATTTATTTTGCCATGCATTGGGGATCTTACCAGTTTAGCATCTCCATTTCTGCATCTCTGAGGGTGGATCCTTGGTTGTCCATTATGTGCAACCCTTCCTTCTAGTCTCTTCTTCTCCCACACTTTCTTTGTCTTATAGGTGGTAGCATTCCTTTGTCCTTTGCCGATAGGAGGTCTTCTTTGATGTCTTCTCATGTTCTTGCTTCTGGTAAAGTTGGCTTCTCCTATCTTCCCTTTTCCTTTGGGATATGTAGTGTTCCTTCTTCTTGTAGCACCAACCTTCATTCTTGTCTGCAATTCTTCACCGGTTGTGGCTAGGTCAACCTTCTTCCGGGGAGAATTTCTAAATGTGAAGGTTTGACCCTTGTTTTCTCCATTTGAGGAGACAAATAGAATGTCATTGTGAGGGACATTCTTGCTGGTGCAACATACACCTGTACCACTTCCTAATCCTCTAGTATCCTTGGAGTGCTTTTGCTTCTTCAACATCTTGTCCAAGGCATCACTACTGCTATCAAACCGGATTCTCACCTTGAGCCCATCCTAACACTTTTGAAGGTTATTTCAGAGAACCTCCATTTGTACATGCAACTATTGATATTCTTTATCTTTTACCTCTAGCTCAGATGCTAGATCTTTACACCAACACTCCTTAGTGTCTTCCTCTTGAATCTTCAACTTTGAGATGCATTTCTCAGACTTTTCAAGGCATCTTATCAATTGGTTGTGCTCCACTAAAGAAACATTCTTGAATAGCTTGTATTCATTTCTTACTCTTCTAAGTTCTTCAAGTGCATTTGCAAGCTCTCCTTCAAGGTCAACTTTTGCTTCCTCTTCTTCTTCACCTTTACTATCACTACCAAACACATCTTGTTGATAGGAGTGATCTACATTATCATTCTTAGATGTGTGCCTCTCATCATCTGATTCTTGATCCATAAAGATGTGGGCTCCATCTTCATCATTGTAGCATCTTCTAGTAGATTTGCCTTCATTGTCTGTAGATACATGAGATGCATTTCTCATTCTATCATCACAAATCGGTTCTGCCGTAGTAGGCTCATTTCCATAGAGCTTCTTCAATCTCTCCCATAAGATTTTTGCTGATCTGCATATGTCCACCTATGAGGAGACATCATATGTTAACCCACAAAGAATAGCCTTCATAGCTGCTTCATTGAACTAGTTTCTTCATTTTGCATCTGAATCAATGGGAGGACAGACTTTACTAGGGCAGGCATTTACAACAAACATCCACACATCAAACCCTAGAGAGGATAGGTATACTTCCATTCTACAAATCTAAATGGAATAGTTTGAACCATCAAAAACTAGAGTAGGGATTGACACTAAACAAACCATTGTGTCCTTAATTCAGAATCTACCCAAGCTAGAGAAAGCTCGTATGACTAGGAACCTATACTCTGATACCAATTGCTAGACACAATGCACCACTACGAGGGGGGTGAATCAGTGGTTCTCAATCTTTTCCCTTAAACTATTATGTGTGTATATTGGTTATCATATCTAACTTAAAGTAGACTCACCAGTTAGTGGGGAGACCAACACAAATACAATCACACATAAAGGGACATCACATAACACTAGCAAATACAAGGAAAACCCAAGATGGGAAAAACCTGTTGGAGACTACTCCTCCAATCCAGCCTTGTACTCAATATCTGATTACAGTGTTTAGGGCACCAACCCAAGGAGTACCAGCCCAAGGAGCTACAACCCCTGCACTGAGCTCCAACTTAGTGAATACAAAACATATTCATTTGAAAGTTAATAGCCTTGTTACAAATGGATTTTGTAACACTTCTTCAAATCTCTCTACTAGATATCTTGTACAGTTCACTATCGGTTCTCTCTTCTGGTTGCCTCTTCTCTTCGCTGCTCTACTGCTCTCCACCAATATTACACTATGTTGGTTCTATATCTGCCTTCTCTATAGTTTCCTTCACTCCTCCTCTGTCGGTATGGTCACTACCAGTTCTACACCTTTTTTGTTGGTTGAACACTTCAACCATGTTCTTCGTCACACTCTTCTTCTTCTTCTTCTTCCTCTTCTTCTTCTTCTTGATGAGAACTTGATTGATTTCTCCTTGCTTACAGCAACACTCCCTCATCCAACGACAATACTTTATCTTTCAGCAACACCCTTCAAATGATTTTGTCTTGCATATTTATAACCTGGTTTTCCTGCCAAAAGATAATTCAAATTTCAAGTGGTTAGGGTTTTCTCATCAACCTCAAGAAAAACCAAATCCAATTAGACCTTATCCAATTTGATCACCTAGACAGCTATCTACACATCACCACCATTAACGTGTCTTCCAATACACATTTTCTAAACTTAGCAAACATGGACAACCAGTTGTGAGACACAAGATCAATCACCATTAATGGATTTGTAGATTTCATCACCAACCTTATTCTGCACCTAGACACCCTGCACTGATTGATGCATCTCATCGATTACTTATATTCGACCTTCCTCAAGCCGCACACCTCTGTAACTCCTTTGCAACACTTCCCATGATTTACAGGGTCTACAATTAATGTCGACCAATTCAGTAACAACCTCATCAGTGCACACTCAATCTACCGCTACATGCATGTCACTTCTCATCTACGTGGCAACTATGTCAGTATCCACCTCTGTTAGGTCATCCGTGTAGGTATGAATGGGATCACTAACCAACTCCATTACCAGGTTCATCTACCGGCTTACTAACCCTATCGGTTACACCCTCAAACCGGTTCGTCATCAACCTTGCACTCTACTTCTCTTCCAGTGAAACAATCAACCAGTCAACACTCTTGCTAACCTACTTTGTGCACATCTTCATCAGATGGAAGTCTTTTGCATCTGCACCTTGTCCATATTACTGGTGGACACACATACCGATAAACCCTCTTGATGACACCATGTCATCAACCTTCAATTGTTCCCATCTGAGGAATCTGCATGTCGATTGTACTCTCTTATCTACAGTTGTTCAACCTTGCCTTCTTCATCATCAGACCAGATATCATCTCAACCGGTTTGTCA
Source organism: Cryptomeria japonica (assembly GCF_030272615.1). NCBI lineage: Eukaryota > Viridiplantae > Streptophyta > Pinopsida > Cupressales > Cupressaceae > Cryptomeria > Cryptomeria japonica. The sequence continues at coordinate 331,220,716 of NC_081412.1, forward strand.
AAGTGAAAAAACCATCACCTTCTTCTGTCCAAGCAAGTCATCATACCTTCTCTATTGGTCTGGTGCATATCCCTAATTTCATGCACTTGAGGCATTCATTTGATTCATCGGTAGATCCGATGTGAGCCTTCAAACACCCACCTTTAGCTCTTCTTCCTTATCTCACATAAATATAGGTTCCACTTACCAGTGGTAGTGATTCCTTGTCATCTACATCTTGCAATGCACTCATGTGGCTTCCCTATTTGTGCAAAATATCTTCAAATAGGCACATGTGATCCGGTGTGGACACATTCACTATCACTCATCTCTTCACATGGTGACTGCATCTCTATCCGATGGGAGTCCTGTTGTTCTGCATCCACACAGCATACCGATGACCTCTACATCCTTCTTCTCCTATGTTGATGTGATTCGGGTAACATTCTATCTCTTCATCACAATCAACATCCAAGCATCCTGCTCATTGTCAGCACATCATTTACTAGTTGACATCCTTTCTTACCGGTAATACACTGTACTGGTAACCTATCCATTTCATCCACACAAGTCAAACACTAACTTGTGTACCGGTGACTCCAGTAGTCATTCATTTGAATGGTAATATACTGTACCGATAACCTATCCATTTCGTCCACACAAGTCAAAAACTAACTTGTGTACCGGTGACTCTAGTGGTCATTCATCTGAATGGCATTCTCTCTCTTACCTTATTAGTGTTCTACAACACAAGGTGATATCAAAGATATCTCAGCTTGTACTCCACATGATAGTGTTGCACAAACATCTATTATACTGGTATTCATCCTATACCAGTTGACATCAATGACAACACAATGCCAACAAGGAATTCATACGTTGATGGGTGCAAGCGTAACATTTAAATGGCCACTTGCAAACTATTAGATTCTTGGGATGCTAGTGCACCATGTGGATGTCTTCATTTTGCGCCTGTGTCCCAGAAGGTGACAGGTCGACAGAGTTGACAATGCTTCGACCAGAGCTGACATGGATGGTCTAGGTGGACAAAAGGACATGATGGCGGATCCTAACCTGTGATGACATGGAGGAAAAGCACCATTTGTCTCATTAATTACAAGGGATGATATTTTTGATATTAAATTTGGCCACTTTAGTGAGCATGCCTTTGCCAAGGTATGTGAAGCTAAAGTACAGGAAGATACAGAGAAAGAACAGTCACAATAGGGAAGCTGATTTTCATTGATCAGATGAGGTTTTCCCAGCGATATGATGTTGATATTTGGTATAGATGTTTCTATTTGGTACATCTCAAACACACTAGCTGCAGACTAGCATGGTGGATGATAAGATAAATAAATGGATAAGATAGAGTAACAAAAACAAACCTCATACTGGAGGCAAGCCCCTATCTATGGAAAGATACGAGATAAGTTTCCACCATTGGTATAAGATATGCTAGTATGGGTAGAAAGATGTGTTATGCTAGATGGCCATACGATAGGGCATGATATGTCGATATGGATAACCATACGATAGGGAAATGAGATAGATAGATTTTTTCAGCATGGGTAGCGACACGCTAAATAGCCATGTGATTGGGCAGATAAAGATAAATTTACCAACATGGGTAGCGACTCGCTAGATAGCCATGCGATAGGGAAAATAAAGATAGATTTGCCAACATGGGTAGCGACGCGCTAGATAGCCATGCGATAGGGAGAATAAATTTGGTAAGTAGTAAATTGGCCCCTACCAAGGCAAACAAGAGAGATATGAGTTGAGAATGGTTTGGTCCCCATGTAGGAAATCTTTGGAAAAGATCAAGTGGTTTTTGCCCCCACCTAGGCGGTCTTGGCAAAAAAAAAGATCAAGTGGTTTGGCCCCCACTTAGGCAAACATGAAAAAAAGAAACTTGGCATAGGAAACTGATACAAGAGCTAAAAGATAAAATGAAGATATGATGGCCCCCCCTTATAATGATAGGTGTTGAAGGAATGTCATTCTAAGGAGAAGGGGAGTTGATGCACATCAACATAACAAGATGTTTTCATGGAATTCCACCAATAGATAGTCACACCTAAATGTCCACAACATCAAAAGATGCAATGCAAGAGGATAGGGGGATCTAATAGTTTAGCATTAGAACCCATAGCAGTGTCAAAAAGATATATAGGATCACCGCGAGATGGGTATATCGTCATAGTGCCAAATTTCTTGGATCTGAAGAAGAGCACAAAAAGACAGAGAAAAATAAAAAAATTTGGTCAACATGGAAGAAAGGCAAAGAATTCCCCAAACGCTTTGCATCACCCCCGAATGTCAAAAACAACATATGACAAATAGAAGAAAGAGGTAAACAAATAGAGGAATGTGTATGATAGAAAATCTCTTATATCTGAGCACCTACAGAGTAACTCAGGTCCTTTAGGAGAGTGCAATGGATAAAAACAATCAACCTCCCATATCCAAGTACCTATGGAGTGACTTGGGTCCTTTGAGAGGGAACAATTAGATAAAGAAAGCATGGGGGAAACCAAACACACACACATGCAAGCAGATGTAGATGGAAGATAAAATTCCTAAAGATCAACCCTGAGGATGGGATCATATTGCAGGAGATCATCATCCTCAAGAAGAGCCTCATCCTCCCAATCTAGGTCATAGGGAGAAGGGGGGAGAGCTCAGAGAGGGACTATTGCAAGGGTTGCATCAGGTGCCTCACCAACAGTGAGAGAAAGAGATGAAGTGGAAGAAACATCTTCATCTATAGGCTCAAAGGAGGAAAAGGTCAACGATCGTGTGAAGATCATAGACAAGGTCAGAATATCCTCCAAATGTTCAACCTTCGTGGAAGAAGCAGGTGACTCACTTGGAGAAGATGGAACGAGAAAAAGAGTGTCAGCCTCTGGAAGAGGGGCAGTGACAAACTCAATAGAAGGTGGGGCCTTCTCAATCATGCAAACAAAAACAGGCAAACCAGAAGGCACTGAGACATGCAAGGGAAGGGATGAAGAACATACCTACAAAGACTTGCAGTGTTGGAACTTCAAAACAGGGCCCTGCTCAAACTTGTGTTTACACTAGACAGGAGTGTCAGGCCTCCTATCAATCATAGCAGGCTAAAGGACCCCCAAAAAACTCAGACATTGGAGTGGTGGTGAAGCAGGCGGGGTAGACAAAGCCACACTAGGCACCATCTACGTATGTGCCATGTTAAAGGGTTGGGACAAGGGAGGTATGTCCGAAAAAGAAGTGATAACAGGCAGCTCCAAAGAAGGAACAATGAAAACCTACACTCGTTTGGAGGGAGGTTGATTGAAATCCCTTGAAGCAGCAGGGAGCGAGACTGAAATAGGTGCAAAGATGGGAGAAATTCAGGGAATAGGCTCTGAAACAGCAGCACTAGGTGTCAGATTGACACTAGTGAATTATAAGGTAGTGTCGCACTCTCGAGCTCAGGCCTATCAAAAGCATTTACACTTGTATGCACATTGATTCTGATGGAGGTGAGGAGCACCAACCAGAGCTGGAGAAGATTTAGGAGCATCATACTCCATAGGAGAGGTATACGGAATTGTTTGAAGGATAGTAGAAGGCCTAACCAAGGAGAGAGGAGGTGCATCCTAGAGAGGCACCACATCCATAGTAATAGGTGCCCAACCTTATTTTGCTCGAGGAGTGGCAGGAGGAACAGAGGGTGTCAACATAGGTTGTCATGAAGGGATACAAAAAGAGCGTTCCCTTTCTTCATTACGAGAGAGCTGAGGAATATCAGCCATGATCAGGGGCTCGAAGGGAGGGTGGGCCATGGACTTTGACATCATGGGTGACTTTCCCTTGGCTGCGATGGGCATAGTCGCAAGAACAACAGACACTATTAGAGTTTTTACAATCCTAGGTGGATGCAGAGGTCTATTTGAGGGAGAAAGCTTAGCCTCAATCCCTGATGATGAGGATACATGAGGCATTGCCCACTCCAAGACCGAAATCAATGGAGGAGAAGTCGATGCAGAAGGTGGTAATGAAACACTAGGCTGCACAAATGCAGGGGCCAACTCCCCCATTTTATACTGATAATAAGTGCAATACATTAAATCACCACAAGGAAGCATGGGTGCCATCAGAGAAGGCCAAAAGTGGTCCAACAAAAAATCCCCACAAGAAATCAGGGGTCGATATCCAATGTCTTGGATGACATGCACTATGCCCTCATGAGGAAACTTGAGACATTTGTGCACAACCGAGGGGATTGGTTCCATAGAAATCAGCCAAGGAATGAAAATCTTAACTCATAAGAGGTCCAATTTTGGAATGATGATGAACATAGATGGCACTGCCTTAGGTCCTATGAGGACTGTCAAGGTGATACTTCCCAAGGAGCGGATAGAGAACCCATCAAGCATCCTCAAATTTGTGCAACATTCATCATACGTTGGTCTATGTCATCCATTCACAAAGATAGTCTCCTCTATAATAACATTGACTCTGCTAGATGGGTCAACCATCACACCTATGATACTTTGACCATTCAACTTGGCAGGGACGTAAAGAGGAGCAGGCTCTCTGCAATATGAGGTATCCAGAGGGGTAAATGACATGGACAAGTCAGATACTTTCCCCTTTTGGGCTGGAGGTGAGCTAATGGGGGTGATGGTGACCATGTTTACATATGGACCACCATCCAAAGAAGGATCCAATGCAGAAATAAAATTTACAGAATGCGGAGGGAAAGGATTGGTATAAATCTGCAAGTCGTTATTGGTTTTATCAATAGACTTGTTTGATTTGTGCTTCCATGCATCCACCTTGATTGCACAACTGTCGATGTGGTCTTGGACATCATGTCAAAGATGATAACATCACTCACTATCGTTACCAGGCATATGATGATAATGACAAAAATTCAAACCATCATACCAACGCAGATAAGGCCAACTATCAGATAATGGTTTGATTTCTGGAAGGGTTGTCTTTTAGCAACCGCTGCATTATGCTCATCTAGGAGTCATTCAACTTAGTGAAGACTCTATTATGTTGCGGGGCTGGCATAGTAGCCATCAGAGGAATAGTTGCAACATTAGTGACAACCTTATTCTTTTGGGACCCATCTGTGGTTGTGCCTACAAAGAACCCACTGCAAGGGTTTGAAGAAGTATCTCCGAATTGTGACACAACATGCTAGTAATTAGTGAGAGTAGAGCACATGTTAGCAAAGTTATGATATCAGTTAAGAGATAGTTTCTCCCTCAATGTTGGTTGCAGATTGCTAATAAACATCCTCTACAGATCACTATATGGCAAGGCAAAGGGGATCTTGGTCGAGATAGCTTGATATCTCATATTAAATTAGTGATATTTTCATTAGGCTTTTGTTTAAAATGAACAAGGTCAGTGATAGTAACCCTACTATCAATGTTCTCCCAAAACCATTTAAGGAAAAGATCCATAAGATGATCAAAGGTACAAATAGAGTGGCTAGGTAGGTAGCTATACTATTCTAACAATGTCCCCTTGAGGGAGTGTGAGAACAGTTTCAGCAACACAAAATCTAGACTATGGTAGTTTCTACACATAGTCATGAAGGAATCTATATACATGTTCGGGTCCCCATCACCATTGAACCTATCAAACTTCAAGGACTCAGCAGTAGTTGGAAGGATAGTATTCAGGATGGTAATGTCAAGGGGACTTTTCCTGTAATATACAAACACAGATGATTGACCAAAGGTAGAGGCTAAGTTCATCAGCTACAACTACAACTACAACTGCCCCATGTTTTGTAAGATTGTATTCAGGACAAGATTAGAAGGCAGAGGAGGTGGAGGTGGGCCAGATCTACCTCCATCGGAACCTCCAAAAGGACCAGTTCCACTGAAAGATGCAGTACTAGTGCTGATTACTAAAACCTGAGCATCGGTGGAGGTTGAACTACAAGCCATGCATGTGTAGCCCATGGGAATGAGTGAAGCGCTAACATTAGGTATGGTGGAGTCCACCATGTGTGTGCCTAGGCCCAGAATGCTAACGCTAACCTAGGAAATAAAAATATCATATTGGTTGTCCATAGGGGGTGCATCCGCTAGGGGCACATGGCTTTTAACAATCATGGACAAAGCCCTCAACATCTCTAGGCCTCTCTTTTCAAAGATTAACATGTCTCTCAAGGTACCTATGACATTCTCAGTCTGGGGGAGGACATTCTCTTTGTTCAAGAAACCCTCAAAGTCTCTTTGATTTTTCTCCAACATATTGATCTTTTCAAAGTCTACCTGACTACAGAATCGTGATCGATCACAGGAGAGGAAGACGGGGTAGAACTCCTAGGAGAGTTTGGTTGTGATATTAGAAGGAGAAAGCCCCCCAGTCTTAATAGATTTTAGACTATGAGAGGTCCAAAACTCATTAGGATCGGATGACTTCCCACCCTACATGGTGTCGAGTAGAGGAGGGCTGTAATGATCAGGGGGAAAAATTCACCTGGATAACCTCCTAACTATAGCTCCTATTGAAGTTTGAGTTGTAAAGCTTATAAACAAGCCACGCGACGTTCAGGACCACACTACAAGGACATCGAAAGGTAGAGTTGGTTTTAAATGATAAACAAAAAAGTATAGAAATTTAAACTAAATGCAAATGAAAAATTTGTTGTTTTTTATTTTCCTCTTTTTTTTAAGATAATTTTCAAATTTTTAAACCTTTGAAAATTTAAAAGAATAGATGCATTTAGATGAAGCAGAAAGCAAGTAATTCCAAGATAATTATGTTTCACGCGAGGTTCACCAAAATGTAATGGAGGGAATTTTCCACCTCAAGGATGATTGATCCTTGAGGATAAATTATCCTTCCTATTAGCTATGTGAACTAGCACTAAGATGAGCCAAGGGATAACAGTTTTATGTAAGAAGTGTCAGACACCCTACAAGCATTTTTGGAAGACTCTACAAAGCCTCTATTCTTGAGACAAGTGCACCGATCTGGGACACCAGTGCAACATGTTTTCGTCCTCTATGGATGAGGTATAGAGTTCATACAAGAAGTTCTAAGCGTGATTATGATGCAATAAAGTACAAAAAATAATGAAACTAAACTAGTAAACATGATATGCAAAATAACCAAAATAGAATGGAAGGAGAAAAGGGAAAGAAATAGACAAACAAAATGTCCACACTACAGGGATAACTTTAAGAAACCACCCCTCGGGAAAAAAGAGTAAAATCCTGGCGAATAAGACATTATTTCTGGGGGCAAAATTTCATATTGATGGCAAAATTTTTTTTCAAAATAGGAAAAAAAATTATTTTGTATTGCCGATTTTTTCCTAGGGTATGAAAATTCCATAAAATTCTAGCGAATAATACCTTGTTTTGTGGGGAAAATATATACTGTAGGAGGTGAATATTTTTTTCTTAAAAGAACAAATATATAATTGTAACGGCAAAAAATTTTACTCTGGAGGAAAAATTATTTAAGTGTATTGGCGATTTTTATCCACCGCTTGAAAATTATTTAATTTGTTTGACTAATATTTTGTTATTTATGAAAAAATATATATTTTATTGGCGATTTCATGAATTCATTGTCATTAATAGACAGGGCACATCACATCACATCAGTACATCACATTGAGTTTGGACTTTGCATGATGTATCAATAAGTGCGACCTCTTTCATATGTGAAGGGTGACACGTACCTAAAATCCATCAGTGCTTTTAAACCGTTCGATGCTCATAGATCAGTGGCTAAATTTTATTTCAGCCCAAATTTTTAAAGAGAACATAGTTCACCAAAAAAAGCCCGGAATGGAATTGGATTCAATAGACATGTATCAAATGTCATGGTTGATAATGTTGGTCATTTAATATATGTCTAGTCACTAACTGCAATCCATTCTGTCCCCACGATTTCCAATGTGGTACTTGGTACTGGTTTATAGCTGTTTCCAATTTCGCACACTAGTGCATTTATGGGAAAGATTTGCAGAGATATACAAAAGATTTAAAAAAATTTAAAGAAATTATTATAATCAAGAGCTTCAGATATTTATAGATGATCTTTGCTTCTTTCATCTTCAATTAGCCTTTGGTAGATAAATCGTTGGAGCTCATAGTATTTAAATTATGCCTCTGGATTAGGTCTATAGGCTCAGGTTGTATAATTTGGTATTCTGATCTCTCAATATGGACACTCCTATCCGCGTAAGAAGCATTTCTACGGAGGACCAGAGGGCCTTTTTGGTCTCCGTTAGAGACCCAACCCTCCAATCAGTCTGTAAGGAGGTTGGGATGTTCACTAATGAAGCTATGAGGATGGTGTTGGGCAGAAAGTTTCCGCATAATGAAAATAGATACCGTGTTAATACGAACGTTACGTCTCGATTCTTTGCATCTCTTCTAGACCTTGGAGGAGACAAGGTGGATATGTTGATGTTGTTAAGGAAGGTATTTAAAGAAGACTTCCTTGGAGATGACGTTATTGTTGTCGTCTTTACAGAAGTAGGGGTGGGGATCCCTTGGGTGAATGAATTAACCAAGCTTCTCCTCCCTGACCAAACAGTGCCAGTGTCTAGGAAACCATTTCTTTTGAACCTGAATGTAGAGAAGTTGACACCTCATAGGAAATGGGCGTGGATTGGTAGGGATCTCCAGAAATGGTTCCTCCTCGACGACATTCCAAACTACAGTTGGTTTGAAGTATTATCACAACTTATAATGTCTGAATAATTCTACATGGAGGGAGGGCGAGATTCTTAGGGATGGTTATGAATGTGTCCACTGCCTATGCCCTAGCCCCAACCCCCTAGTAGTTTTTTTTTTTGGCTATTTCCTCGTAACTTCACAGGCTCACTCATTTTGGCTTTAAATTTTTGAGGGACTCCGACATGTAAAAATTGTAAATTTGCAAAACATATATATTAATGATAATTTTGCAAATTCCAGTTCGTTTCAATTTGCCTCTTATGGATATAAAATGCTTTCTATTTCATTTTATTATTTTTTGCTGCCATCATGCCATGGCAGGATACTTAGCATAATCATTATGTTTTGAAATAGCTTAAATATTTATTAATTTGTGTGGATATAAGATTTAATTTTCACCATAAAAAAATAGAATGTCTATTCTAATTTCTTCTCTAAAGTTAAAGATCAAACTCAATGTCACTTCTAAGATGACCTTTTCTAAAAGATATTTGAAGTGCTTGACAAAGAAGTATTTGAAAAAACATAATGTTAGGGATTGGTTACAAGTGATAGTATCCAATAAGGATCACAATGTCTATGAGCTACATTTTTTTGTCTATGAGCTACGTTATTTTAATATTTTGTTAAAAAATGGAAATAAATTTAATACTGTGATCTTTTTATGTAATGTTTCTTCCTCTATATTTAATATATTAAAAAAAATCCAATTCTTTCCATTAATTATTTGTACATTGATTATCATTGATTATAATTTTATAAATATATAAAAAAAGATGTCTATCTCGCAAAAAACAAGTGAATTAAAAGTCCAACTTACTTCTTGTAATTTTTTCTCCATGATTTTAATATAAAAAAAAAGTCCAACTAACTAGATACATGTACATTGAACACCGACACGAAATAAAGTCTATAGTCAATGGGATGATGAAGCGTCAGGTGATGTGGTGTTTGGGTGGAAGAAATCCTATGTATAATGGGACCCACGAGAATTGACAATGGATATGCAGTGATATTGCCTTATGGACCTATGGTACACACATCACTATCATGAAAGTGAATGGTTAACATTTAACCTTTATGTGGATTTGATGTCATCTTGTGCGTATGAATTATGAAGTTGAATTGTTGAACTAGTGCATGCAGAGGAATGATGGCAGAGTTTGTGATTAATGTCGACAGCTGCCGCCGTTGGATGTCAGAAATTAGAATTGAGTGAGAGGTGTTTAAATATTGAGTGGATTGGAAGTCTTAGTATCATACTGTCTGCACTTGTAGCATTTGCCATTGTCTTGGGTTTCTTAAGTAGCATGGAAGCCAATTTCTCCTTCCATACTGATAAGAAATTAGTCCCATTTCTCGGATGATTTATGGATAGGAGGCTGAAAGGTTTGTTCTTGTTTAAGGATGAGTGGTTGTACGAGAGTGTGAAAATGTTGTTAGGAGAGGAAATTTTCCATGTAGGTCATTGCTACAGGACATACATGGAGGCATATTCATTGATTGTCACTTGGGGTTTCCAATTTGAGGATGAGGTGGACAAGGTAAAAAATACCCTAAGATATGTAATTGATGGGAACTACCTATTAAATCTGGATAGTGTGTGTGCTCATGTAGTCCTGAAGGTAGGCATTGTTCCTAAGGCAGGGGTGGTTGGTTCGGTGGCACTGCTACCACTCATTTGATGGGGTGCTGATGATGTGAAGGCAAGATGCAGAGCTCTTTCTTGGCATGGGTGGAAGGCCTTCAAAATGTTTGCAAGGTTGATGTAGTGTGATGAGGTTTTAATGGTCCTTCATGAAGTGGCACATGCAGAGGTGGGTCGAGAGTTGCGGTCGAGACCCGAGACTGCCCAAGCAATGAAGCGACTCTCGAAATTATATGATGACTCAGAGTACATGCCATTTCTGAGTTAATCTATTTATATCTTTTTGTTTCATTTTTGTTTTCTCCCTAGGCCCAGCTTTGTATGTATGGGGGATGTCTGCTACAAATTTTGGTATGCCGAAATAGAATTCTGGGGTTTTTGCATGTAGTAGGGTTTTATTTTTTGTTGGGAATGGTGGTTTTGGCCCTTGGGAGTGTTTTTTGCAGTGGCAGAACTCTGGTGGTTTTACTATACCACCTATACTTGCATATTTGTAATATTTTATTTCCAAGTAATACAATACAAAAATTATTGATTAAAAAAAATTGAAATATCGTGCAAGTTTTGAAATTACATATTTAAATTGTATATTTAATTCATTATAAAGTTATATATTGTCATTCATTGGATGAGCACAGATCAACGATGTGAGGTGTATTTCAAGCCGAATGTGGGAATGATAAACATTTTTTGCAAACTTCTAACAGAAGACTTCCATAAACGATAAACATTTAATTAAGTATAGTTAAATTCTAAATTTGGAATTGTATACTTAATTTAATTTTATAAGCTCTATTTCGGCAGAAGTTGAAAAGGATTAAAAGGTCTTCAAAACCATTCTCAAAAAGTGACTCTTGTCTATTGATGTGGCCAAAAAATAGCAAAAGTCCTGGGACCCACGATAACTGATAATAGATACCATCGTCTGTTGGATGAGCACAGATGAATGACTTGGGGTGGATTTCGGCCTGAATGTGGGAAGTAAACACATTTGTGAGAACTTCGCCCGGAATTGAGCATTTTACATTTAATTAACTATAATTAAGTCTGTAAAGATCTATTTCGGGTGAAAGTTGGAAAGAATTAAAAAGACTTCAAAAATAGTCCAGAAAAGTGACTCGAGTCTGGTGACATGCCCGAAAAATGGCAAAAGTCATGGGACCCATGACAACTAACAACAGATACCATCGTTCGTTGGATGAGCACAAATCAACAAGTTAGGGTGGATTTCGGCTCGAATGTGGGAAGTAAACACATTTTTGACAACTTGACCTAGAATTGAACGTTTTACATTTAATTATCTAAAATTAAGCTCTATTTCGGGCGGAAGTTGAAAAGGATTAAAAAGACTTTAAAAATAGTCCGAAAAAGTGACTCGTCACTCAAGTCTAGTGACGTGTCCACTATCCTCAGAATTTAGACTGAAGCAATGAATTTTTTGTCCTTCGATGATGAATAGATATTAATAATAATTTATAAAATTACAACAGGATTATGGAAATTTTGCCCTTTAGGTATCTCTTTTGTACTTTTCAATGTTTTCAAAATAAGTGACTCATAATCGTATTTCATTTCATGACAAACCAGTAAATCGAGGGAGATTTGGAAATTGTGAGAGTTGAGAAACACAACACCATATGAGCCCAAATGATCTCTGCAAGTTGAATAGCCTGTTACAAGGAGAAGCAAGGAAGCAAATAATAGATAAAACAAATACACATAAAATATGCTAAAAAAGATGAGAGCTCAATATTCACAAAATGTGTAATGTGATAATCCTTACAATACAATGAAAAGAATAAAACCTCTAATAGGTCATGAAACCCTAATAAGGAAAACCTAGGCTTGCACATAATAATTAATAAAAGAATTAATTATTATGCACCTAAAGTTAGCTTAAGTGTAATAGAGATAAAGGGAACTTAAATAATTAAACAAATATTGTTTAATTAATCAAGTAAAGACTCGAATACTCTAACACCCCCCCTTAAGCTAGACTTAGGGAGAAGCTAAAACCTAGAACAACTACTGAAAGAAGGAAAGATGGGTCCTGGTAACAAGGCCTGATCAGGTAGCCAAATACAACCAAATCTCTATGAACCGGAGAAATAGAGAAAACCACGTGGGAAAAAAACTCTACTCCAAACAAAGATTGAAAAGTCAAGAAGAAGGACTGAAAAAGCCTCCAAACAAGAATGTTCCAAAAAGATAGGAACAAGAGAAGATCAAAAGAATCATGAACCATAAAGAACCTGCAAACACTGTCAAAGAATAACTTCTGATTTGAAGAACCTCCACTGAAATAGAACATGACCAAGTAGAGAAGACTGTAATCTGTATGAGTGCCCTCAAATGACACTACTCGAATCAGAAGGCAAACAAAAGCAAACAACTGAACTCAAAGATACAGATGGCATGAGAAACCAAAGCCTAAAGAGATGATCAATCAAACCATGGAAGCATTAGAACCAATAGAACAAACCTCCCCATAATGCTGAAAAAAGGCAGAGGGACAGGTACACTGAAAAGAATGGCCAACAAGAACTGCATGACGAAGAATCAGGAACAACGAAGGCACAGAGAAAGTACATAGTGTCATGAAAGGAACACTCACTTGACACACAACATGATGCAAATATCATGGAAGGAACACTCACTAGACAAAGGTAGATGGCAAACAAAAGACAAACATCAACCCCCTCATGGTACTTTAAAAGTAGTGCATGTACAGTAAGGCACAAGATCTGCAAGATGCCAAGTAAACAATGCATGATGGCACTTTATCTCAGTGTGTTTGCATAAAAGAAGCTACAATGAGAAGAAGACTAGAAATAGAAAGGAGAACCAAAAATAGAGACATCCTACTCAAAGAAGAGATCCCGAGACCTAAAACAACCAAGATATACACAAAGTGATGAAAAAGAAAACAACTAAAAAAAACATTACTGGAGCATAATCTGGAAAGAAAACTCATATGGTTGGAAAGTACACAGGACAATCTTTCCAATGATATAAAGTTTTTGAAAAATGGAGTTCGGATGCTCATTCTATGGCTCCTAGAGTGCAAAAATGAGACCCCACTTTGACTGGAAAAAAAACATAGTCAAACAACAAAATTGGAAATAAATTCCAAGATCATGAGGTCCGGCTTGGAACTAGCTTTTCGATGCCTATTCATTTTCAAAAAAATGACTTTGTATGCCCAAGATATGGCCAAAAAATGAACCCCCCCTTACAATGACAAGAGGAAGGAGGTCCAGTGACAGGAGCCTGGCGGAGGTGGCCAGTGGGCGGTGCTCCAGCGGCTGGCATAGCGGGGGCCAAAGGGTGTTGTGGTGGCGCAAAGAGGTGGTGGCTGGCAAACAGGCCGGCGGTGGCCAATCGGCAGGGTGCTGCAGCGACCGGGATTGCTATGGCGGTGGGGGCCAGGAAGGCGCTGCGGCGGTGGGGTCGGGAAGGCGCTGTAGCGACCAGGGTAGCTGCAGTGGCGAGGGTCGGGAAGGCACTACAGCGGCACAGAGAGGTGGTGGTGGAAGGGACCATAGGCAAGGGCCAGAAGCAGGGCCGCCAAGAAGGCGGGGGCCGGAGGACGCCGACGAGGCACGTTCTGTCAGCGGTGGCGAGGGTCTGCAGGTTGGCAGGGGGCCCCACGGTACCCTGCGTACCATGGGGAACCCCCCAAAACAAATTTTATTTTATTTTTTTCCAAAAAGATTTTTTTGCCCTTTTAAATAACTTTTTTGATTTTTGATTTTTTTTTTTTTCAAAAAATCGACTTGCATGCCGTAAAAAGGCAAAAAATATTTTGTCAATTTTTTTCTCGAACTATGTGCTAGAGTCGTATGACTGGTACTAGAGAAAAAATACTCCTAGAAGCTCAAGTGCCAAAAATGGTCAAGTTTTATATGACTATAGGGGTTTTGGGCCTTCCGAGCACAATGGTGAGGCCCGTTTAGGCCCAAAGTGCTCAGAAAAAAGACCTATCCCTAAGTACAAAAGAAAAAATTCCTGAAACCCCAGATCTGCTTCCAATGCAAAAATTCTCAAAACAAGAATAGATAGCTATAGATCTGAAGCTCTGATACCATGTGAGAGTTGAGAAACACAACACCACAGGAGCCCAAATGATCTTTGCAAGTTGAATAACCTATTACAAGGATAAGCAAGGAAGAAAATAACAGATAAAACAAATACAAAGAAAATATGCTAAAAAAGATGAGAGCTCAATATTCACAAAATGTGTAATGTGATAATCCTTACAATACAATGAAAAGAATAAACCTCTAATAGGTCATGAAACCCTAACAAGGAAAACCTAGGCTTGCACATAATAATTAATAAAAGAATTAATTATTATTTACCTAAAGTTAGCTTAAGTGTAAAAGAGATAAAGGGAACTTAAATAATTAAACAAATATTGTTTAATTAATCAAGTAAAGACCCGAATACTCTAACATAAATGGCTACTAGATTGAGGAATGCAAGTTGCAACAGAGTCTATCTACGGCAATCTAGTGAAATAAAAATTTCAGGTAAAATCTAGAACACCTACATCCCACGTTTTTTACTTTTTTTAATCTCATGGTTCAATTTGAGGGTCGGTATTTTCAGGCTTGTATCTAGCATTATTTTGAATTATTAACAATAATAGCGATGCGGAAACCAAGAAGCAATAGTTCAACAAGAAGCCAAGTGAAAAAAAAAATAGACCTAACCAAATTGGTTAAAACACCAGGTTTCACTAATGAATACCATGATATTTATGACCCTGTTATCCATACTAAAAAGTGTATCATAGATATTAGATATGCATTGTCTAATAAGGCAACAGATGCAAGCAGGGCAAAATTTACTATTTTCAACACAATGTTAAAACAAAGAACAAATAAAATTGCATCGTGGGATGTTGGATTGGGAAGCATGGTGTTACCTGAAGTATTCTATTGCCCTTAATTTGTCATGGTCTGCGCCAAAAATTATGATGAAGAAAAAAGCAATTTTTAATAAAAATACAAAAGAGGAAATTCTATCCATAAATGTGGGAGAATTTGCTCGTTTGTTGAACCTAGGGTTTGAAGCACAAAACTCAATTGTCCACATTGACCTAGGAAAGTTGGCAGAGAAATATGAGAGTCTCGATCCAAGTCATAGAGATTCATTTATCAGAGCTCTAATAATGGGTGATACTCCATTGGATCAGAATCATAAGCCTCCTTATGATTATAACATTTTTGTTCTATGGGTTTGGGATACTATTTCCTTGCTGACATTTTGCATGGGATTGGAAAATAATAGGGAAGTGGGTGCTATCCTTCTTGAAATGATTTTTAATATCCATTGTGTAAGTCAACCAGTAAGATATAATTTTTTTGAGCATGTTGTTCAATCCATGCAAAAACAATTACTAATGGTAAAAAATGGCTCCTATAAGACATTTAGGTTCTCATCCTACTTGTGCTATCTTCTTCTATCCAAGTATCATGCAATATTCGAGAACAACAATCTTCACATTGTGAACTATAAGATGATGAGAAGACTCAAAATGGAATAGAGTGTCCAATATATGAATGGACACCAAAGATAAGGATGCATGATAACAGAAAGAACTACAACCATTTTGTACAATTTTTTTTGGCATTAATGTATAATAAAATTACAAGCACTCCAATGCCTAGATTGCCTTTGTCTTGTAGAGATTGCATTCAACTCAGAAGTCAAATACAATTGGCTAACTGGTTCCTCATGGAAGAATACATCATGTTAAGGTTTTACGGATCAGCAGTAAAACCCTACAGACTTCTAATACATGTGACAGAGAGGGTATTTGCATTGGAATATGTATGGCAGTTGGAGAGCACAGATAGGAACTTTCATGATCAGCAAAAGAAGAGAATATTTCCTTCCTTTCCTTTCTCGTGTGGAGGGTTCACATTTGAGAGAAAATCATTCAATGTGGCACATGATTTTTTTACAGTTTTTAGCTTTGGTGATGAGGGTCTTTGGCAGTATGATCCAATCGGTGTAGTTCAAGCAAGGCTTAAGAAAAATGGGAACTCTTCAGCGTTATGTCAACATAAAAGTAAACCATTGCCATAAAAGATTAGAAACATGGACTCCTGGGATGAGGTAAAAAAGAGATGGAAAAAATTATCGTTGACAATAACATTTCAACAAAAGAATTGTCATCACAAATTATGGCATTGCACACACAGAGGACAACAGAGGAGGGCATTCAAAATAGAACGTCCTACAATTTCTACCAAAAATATGCTAATCCATCTAACAAATCTATTCCCAAAACAATTATGCAAGAATATAAAGACAGTTATTGGACTCAAACCAAAATAGATAATTTTTGGACTAAGAGGAAGAATATCGGTGAACCAAAGACCAGTGCAGAATTTGAGTCCATCAATGAGGATGTAGAGTTTAGCAAATTATAGAATATGGAGCAACCCACAACAACATATGTCAAGAGTGATGATCAAAATGAGTATGAGGTTGAGCCCACTCCAACAACTACTACAGTCCATAAAATATTAGGTGGAGTCAATGAGTCCATGAAAGAAAAATATAGCAAAGGGGCAAACATTGTGGAAAAAATGGGTTTTGAAGGTGGTGGTCTCCGTCCCAGAGGAGAAGGCATTTGGTATCCACTTGAGGTACAACTTCCATCAGATTCAAAATCAAAAGCTCCTATTAAACTAGTCATTGGACTTGATTCATCAAATTCATCACGAAAAGGTACTACTCATTACCTTCAAGGTCCACCTGCATTTGTTATAGGTTCAAATCCACAACCACCACCATATCATGGCATTCCCATTGGTGGTGAATCAAGTGCCACTGATACTAGTGGGGAATCTGGGGATAGTATTCCTATTAGTGTTCAGTCAAGTGCCACTACAATTGATGGGTTTGGCATGGGTACTACTACTGATACTAGTTATCTTGGTGTTGGACAAGTACAACAACAAAATATCTCTTGCAAGAGGCCACTAGTAGTAGATAAACATACTATTCATAATCCTATATCAAGTGCCACTGCTACTATAAATCTATCATGTGTAGCTTTAGAACAGACCCCTCAAAAGACTATAAAAACTACACATGCAAGTGACAATGGGATAGGATCAGGAATGGTTTTTGGTACTCCTCATAATGCATTAGTTAAAACCACATGCATAGGTGGAACTAGAACCTTTACTATTTCACCTTTCAAACATTCAATTTCTTCAGCAAGCCCAAATTTTTAATTTCGTGATTACTATAAAAAAATTGAACACACAACAAATGTAAATAAAGAAAAAAAGAGAGCATTGCATAGGGTTGCCTTGACTGAAGTTTTAGATGAACAACGTGCAAGGATTAAGGTATTTCCAACATATGACCCACACAAAGATATGATGGAGTTCATGGTTGTTATGCCCCCATATAAAGATAAAAATCCACCACATAGTCAGATAGATACCTCTGAATTTCAAGTTAGTACCCTCCAAATGGATTTTTCCAAACTACAAAATGTGGACAAAATTAGTGTTTCAAAAAGGACTAATGAAGTGTTCTACACTTCACTACTACAGGTGGAGAGAGAAAAAAACTAGAGAAAAAAATAGAAAAGTTACAGGTAGACCTGGCAAACGAAAATCAAAGAGGAAAGCAGCAGATAATAAGTGCAATGATTTATAGAAAAGGATAAAAAATTCGGGCTTTGCAGTAGAAATTGCAGAGCAGGAAAAGATGGATGCAAATTTGAAGAACCTGAGTGAAAAACTAGCTAAAAGCAGTAAAAAAAATTGATGATGAAAGAGCCAATTTTTAAAAATTATACAAAAGTTATGAGTCTATTGCTGCCAAAATAAGAAAAATACAAGACCTATTGGATCATGAGAAGGAAAAATAAAAACATTTGGAAGAGGAAGTAGAGGAAGAAAGAAAAAAATGTGCGCAAATAAAAGAAGACCTGCACAATGCAAATGATAAAATTAAAACTTTGAGGGATAGATTGAAAGATAATATGAAAAATACAACAAAGTATATACAAGAAAATATTTGGGGGCAAATAATGCAGAGGAGTGACTAGTTGTGTGAATGGTTTGAATTGATTGAAAGTATGAGATTAATTTATATGAAAATCAAAGGGCACATTGAGAAGAGCATACATGTTTATTCAAAAGAGGATATGGCAAAACAAATTTTGCAAGTAGTCTAGAGTACCAGTGACAGCTATTTAGCATTCAAGGGAATTAACAACCACATTGATGCCATAGTTGAGACATCATCTATCCTTAAAAAATACTAGAAACTAAGGGAAACGTCAGAAGTTATGGATAAATGTGGAAAAAAGATATTGAAGCTGCAAGAAAAGACAACTACTTTGATTAAACTTGGTTTGCCTAAGACCGTTGACCCATCAAATAAATTCATTGGAAAAGAAGCTTACAAAAAAAACATGGAGATAAAAATGAAGTCTGATTTAGACTTGCTTCCTAAGAACACAACTCCCCAAAGCTTTTTGGAATTCATCAAACCATTTACAACATTAAATGCGGTATTGGGTGAAACAGTGATATCAAGTCACTCTTCTAAATATAGATTGTTGATGAAGTTGCAGTTAACTTTCAATAGTTTAAAGAATATTGGCCTTCCATCAGACAAAGAGTGGAGAACCCTATAAAAACTGGCACAGAAATCTAAAGAATCACAGTATGTATTGCACAGTTTTCTGCTTTTACTCTTAATTTCAAGGTTTTATGTTTTTTCTGTTTGGAATTTGGCATCGCTTGAAATAACTTTGTTTTATGAATAGGAAAGAACCAACACTCACTATTGCTAATCCAGCCTATGAATCTATGATGCACAATGCAAACCTTCAGCCTATAAATTTGTATTCTCAAATTCTCCCAAGTTTTAACATTTTTGCATTTCTCTATTTCTGATTACTAGGTTTTGGGCACTGCTATTATCTATATTTAATTTTTCATGGCTTGAATTAATATTTAATTTTGAACTCTATTTTTTGAACAGGAGACATCAGACATGTAGCAGTTGCTAAATTGCTAATCCGGCCTATGATGGCCATGTAAATTTGTGCTGAGTTTCTGATACTGATGGCAGTCGAGATTATATATTCAATGTTCAGTGCCTTAGTAATTGATTTTGATGTTGAGTCTTCACATGTTGCAAATCAATCTGAATCTGTTGTTGCTCCCTTGTTTCTATAAAAGGGAATTTGGGGTAATTTGCAAAGGGTTCTAAAACTTTGTATTGACTTTTGCATGGAGAATCACACAAAGTGGTATATTGAATGAATTCTATCATATGGCTATATTTTGAATAAATTAATGAAAATCTAAGTTCTCAACATGTCTAAATAAACATCTTTGTATCAATAAACACATTATGGTCTTTTATTATGCTATTTTAAATCTGGAAATAGAAAGTTGAAAAATACAATTACAAATCAATATTAAATTATAATTGCAAAAAGTTGACAAACTCAAAATATCATCAATTTATCAACCATAATAATATTTTTTTGTAATATGAATGATGAGATACAATAATAAGATTAATAAATACCAATCTCTTATAGTTGCACTTCATCCTCATCAAATTCAGAGCTTTCTTGATTCTTGTCTGTGTTTTCTTCACTCTGAGTTTGCATACCTTCATTGAACTGCATCTCAATGCTAGCAGTAGGTCCAGTACATGAGTCAATAGTCCCACTGGCACTTTAGTTTGAAGTGTTTCCCAAACCTCTTCTTTCACATTTGGACCTCCAAATTTTCAGTGTCCTATGATAAGGAAAAGTGTGGACATCATACCTAGATGTATAGAGCCTTAAGCAATTTTCCAAATTTTTGTCCAGTTTGTTTCTTAGCTTTGATTTTAGGAACCCCAAAGCACTGAAAACTCTCTCATCTTCCACTGAACCCAATATCATGGTAAGACATAAATCAGCAAGTTTCAAATATTCTGGCATTGAATCATGCAACACTGCGTTCTCAGCTATATATTTCCAAAGCCTTGTTATTGATCGCTATTCATAGGGGTTCTCCATTCTGCCATATTGTTCCCTCATAGTGTATGCAAAACAAGATGATTTCTCTCTAAGATGAGTTTCCTCTAATATTCCATTTATAGTTACTCCATTCAATTTTTTAGATATGTAAAATTGTTTTATCAAAGTCGGTAGCTTACTTCAAAAATCAGTTGCACTGTTGAGGCTCCAATATTGAGGAAACAAAATAGACATGGCTATGAGTAGGTTGTCAGGAGGGAATCTATTTCTAATCTGTGAGAAAAGATCATAGGAAATTTTCTTCACAGAAGTAGTTACAGACTCAACAATCTTGTTGAAATCTTCCCTTGTAACTCTTGCTAGTTGCTTCCTGGCTCACTTTTATGGTTCCTCGGGGTCGATCGTAGCATAGAAGTGCATTAGTATCTCAACTCCCCATACATTGGCACATACCTCCCCATTTGCACCGATTTGTAAAAAGTTATCAAGATTATTCAAATTTGTGAGTATCTGCCACTTAACAAATTTTTCATCAGATAGTGGTTGTTGATTTTGATAGAGATTGTCAAGGGTCATGCATGTCATCTTACGTAGCATAGCATATTCTGTAATATACAGAGCTCTTTTTTGGGCAGCCTTCATAATATTCCTCATTTCCTCTAGCATGAGAAGAAGAGCTGCTAAAGTTAAGAGTGTCTCTAGATTACTTAACCTCTGAAGAAGGTCACAAAATTTTAGTAGCTCTAATTCGATTATATAATTCCAGATTATATAATTCCAGCTAACTTGGGCATCTACCAGATAATCTTCTTCAAGATCATCCTGATTTGAGATATCAGGTTCATCGTAATCTTCAACATGCGGTGTACGTTGTGAATTTTTTACTTGTACTTGTGATGATGTACCTTCCTAATTTTCACCACAATCTTTTCCAAAGCCAAAGTACAAAGATAATGTTCCGCGTTTTGTTGGCCTCTCATGGCCTTCCCCACATTCAGGTTTCCTACCCTTCTTCCTATTTGACATCTCCAATGAAATAAAGGCTGCAAAAAAAAATCAATTTGTTGAAGAAGAAATAATAGACTATAAGGTATAATATATGTTTCATTGGCCCTATGACCTACAATCTAGATGTCTGAGGCCTGAATCTCCTGGCTAACCACTTGGCACTGACTGGTCCCCACTGAATGAGAATGAAATCAATAGTGCAAACAGATATACATAAATTTAGAATAATATTATAACACTTCAAAAATATGATCGCTCACCTTTAGGTCACTAGCAGTCGCCAATGCAGTCAACAACAATGATTTTCCTTGGTCTGAAACTTCACTATTGATCCGAATTCAGATCCTAGAACCCACCAGATTGTGTAGAGATTGATCTGATCTTTGAATGTATTTATACCAATCCTTATATGGCAAATTCCATGGGAATTTTATATGGTATATAAATATTTGGTGAATCCTGCTTAACTATAACATGACATGCAATTTTTGAGGTGATTATGGGTCGTCCAAATAATTAGCAAATACAATATAGTTGGCAAAAATTAGGGTGAATAGAGACATGCATTGGCAAAATGTCGGGTGAATTGGGTCCTCCTGGCTAAAAAATATTCATATGCCTATAGGTGAATTATGGTCATCTATTAAGGCAACCTCGGAGAGTGTAGGCGAAAAAATTAAATTTACCGTGTGTCCGCCGTATATTGTATTGGCGAAATCCTCGCATAGAAACATTTAATTACATAAAACATATGGCGATCAGGCTGTGAATTTGATAGAAATTGATAATTTTCTGGCGATATGGCCACCCCCAGTTGGTACAAAATATTCGCCACTAAAGTAATCTCTGCCACACTATGAATCCTCCCACAAGTCAATCTCCTCTTCATGGTAGTGTACCTACACACATGCAAGAAAGGAAAATGTTAGGGGTTGTGTTTTAGAGCATTCCTAAGTCAGACCCTGTTTTGGTGTTTCCACCTTCACGGACAACCCAAGAAAGCCACAGAAAAGATAAATGATAGAGAATAACAATGTAACATGAAATTGGAAATAAAGTTGATAAATATGCAAGAGAAAGGATTAATATAACTCTCCTATCACAAACAAAGATGGGAATGATTGGAAGTGCTTGGAATTGTGTGCTTGGAATGCTTGGTAATGCTACAACAATGGTGGTGCTAATAATATGCTGTCCAAAATGGTCTCCAAGAGCTCAATCTGCAAGAAGATTGCCAAACTTGCCAAAGAATCCCTTTCAAATGCCTCCAAAGTGAAAGATAAAAGCCCGGGAAGGAATTCAGACATCAATGGGTTCATGTAGAGGCATTATGATTCATTTTGGGCATAGGCATAATGCTCAAACAACCACCTATGGACTATTAGATTCTCGGGACGCTATCGCACCGCACATAGGTATCTATGTCATGCCTGTGTCCTAGAAGGTGACAGGTCGGCAGAGTTGATAATGCTTTGGCCAGAGTTGACAATGATGGTCTAAGTGGACAAAAGGATATGATGGTGGATGATGACCTCCAATGACATGGAGTAAAAGTGCCATTTGTCTCATTAATTACAAGGGATGATATTTTTAATATTACAGGTGATATTTCTGGGCATTTTTCATGAATGCATTGCCTGTATATTCATTCCTTCTTTTGGGTTTGGTTGTTTTGCAAATGTTTATGGATTGTGTCTTATAGTTCTGGAGATTGAATCTCTTTGTTTGAGGTTTCATTGTGCATTTTAGGATCTGCGTGAGTTTGATCTTCCTGTGTGCATCCCGGTCTGGCATTGCCATAAGGTGTTGGGTCTCAAATCAATAGATTGGATAGGTTCTAAGGAAATGCCAACTCCTATGATCAAACCCTCCAATTGACTTGGCCAACTTATAGAGTGAACCTATTTGATTACTAACTCTCTCACTTTAGGCTCTGCAGGACCTAGGCGGGTATACCTACTTACTAGTTGTTCCTTCAACTAATGCTTTTTATAGCAGATTTAGTGTCTTGATCTAGCTTCCTCCTATCTCAGAATAACATAAGTTCCTAGGATGGAGATATAGCAGATGAGTTCAAGATTGTTATTGTAGAATTTATTTGATCTTTGTGCTTAAAATTTATATGTATACACTATTGCTAACTTGCCCTATATTTCCTACTCAACTACTCCTATTGTTGTTTATTCAGTTGTGAATTTTGTGAACTGTAATGAGGGTTGTACTTAACGATTAGTGTCTTTTATGTTTTGGGCTATAGATTCGATTACTTCTTTAGGGACTTAATATATGCTGCATGAGACAATGATTAAACCTATCCCTTATAGGTCTATCAATTGTTATTTCCTTATGAGTTCAGTTAATCACTTGTACTATTAAATTGCTTGTGTGTATTTAACCCAAACCTTATGAGACCACACAAGAAAGAATTATCAGGAACAATTACAATCCACAGATAAATCTTTTAATTCAATTTGAAATAACACAAAATGAGCACTTTACTGAAAGAATATAAACAATCTTATCTACTATGATAATATCACACACAAATGCCACAAAGAAGAATACTCTGCAAATTTGGAACAGGAACAAAGATCTGATCTCGTATTTTGCTTCTTCAATCTTCGATTACAATTGATTAGCCCCAAGCCGTATTTTTATCTGGCAGTCTCTCTCATTCCATTTTCATACAAAAATCCTTCGCTTTATATATGTAAATGAAGGGTCATGACAAGAGACGTGTCCTTTTGTTTATACATTAATTAGGAAGATGGTTTGTTAACTAATCTAAACACAAGAAGACTAAACATTCCCATGTGTTCGGTATATTTGTCATCTTTGTAAAGCTTGACAGTGTCAACCAATTTCTTCATTTCAAACTTTTGTATATTGTATCCCGACAGGATGTAATTCACCAATGTCGTCGAGTGTTCTTTCTTTTGCAGTTCCTGAAATGATTGCTCTTTGATATTTACCAATTCTATTTTCCACTGATCCAAGGTAATCAATATACCTTCGCTATAAAAAGAGGGCACCCTAGGGGTATTCCCTTCATCCAAAGTCCATATTTCCTTTTCCAGCATACTCCCGAATTCTTCATGGGGTCCTGCAAAAGTATCAATCTCTGCCTGCTCCTCTAGTGTGACATCAGTGATCCCTTTGACTCTGGATGCAAGCTGCTTATGCTGATCAAAAGCCTTTATAGTTCCAGTATATGTAAACCAATATTTTTCCGCAGCAGGCATCATTGATTTGAACCTATGATCAATTATGTCATTGACCACCTTATACATCTTTTGCTTCATATCTTCAACCTGCCTGGTAGCCTTTTCTACTTTGTACTTCCAGTACGAGGCATCTGAAATATCATCCAAGCTTCGACCTGTGGGATATGTAGCATATTCACTTATGGGAGTTCCTGTCTCATGCTGCAGTATCCTTGTTTGTAGCCTCTGGTTTTCATCTTTAGTCTTTTCATATAAACTCTTATAAGTAATATTTTCCCTGACCAAAAACTCTGTCTGATCCACATTTAGCCTGGCTACATCTAAATTCAATTTTGTTGTGACCCTAGGGTCAGTCTTCCCTACCTAATGGACTATAAGATGTCCAAAGGTTTCTTCTGTATCCATAATAATTGGCCTTTTCCCTTTCAGGTACAGTGCCCATTGCAAAAGAGCCTTTTGATCAGGATCATATCCTGAACTTGTAAACAACTTATCTACTTCTTGGGGTAATACCTGCTGGTTCGGGTCTTGCCTCTTCAGGAATCTGTCAAACATAAGTGCTGAATTCATGTCCCAACCTGAAAAGATGATGACACCAGCCTCTTTTAGCATCTTCCTCCCTTTTTCAGGGGTCATATCCTTCATGAGAGTATCAATCTCATCCTACAGCCTTTTCATCTACTCTTCTTCTAGTTTCCCAGCCATAATTCTTCTCACATGAGCCCCTTTGTACTGTTATAAGAATGAAAGGAATTCCTTTGAGGAAGTGAACCCTTCTTCCGCAACAAAATCTTCATGTTCTATCATTCTTATATCAACCACTTCCCTGATATTGAATTCACTAGTTTCCATATCCACTTCTACCTCAAAGCCAGGGGGATAGTCTTCTCTAGGGGAGTCAGTAGGGATGCTACTAGTAGTTGATTTTGGTGACATGTGAGCCAACGGCTCACTGTCTCTTCCAGTTTTGATAAAATGAAAAAACTGTGGGGGCACTCTATGCATAATTTCTGCCTCATGTTGAAGCAGTTTTTCAGCTACCTCCAAGGGATCTTGGAGATCTCCAAGTAAATTTCCATCCACTTTCCCCCTCACTCTCTTCCACTTGAAAGCCTCCCAAGTTATCTCAAATATTTCTCTCAAGGCCTTGGCCTCCTCCCTTTCAAGATTCCTGAATAAATCATCTGGCATTTGAGCCACATGTATTCCAGCCCTTAGTTTCTGAGATGTTTTTGTAGCTTTCACATATCCCTCAGGATCAAAGTTCTCTCTAGAACTACCCAGAGTCATGCCATAATAATCTAGCTTACTCTGGAGTAAATGATAACTTTTGGAACTTTTAACAATAAAATTAGAAAATACTAGTAACCCTGGCACAATAGATTGTTTACCAAAATCTGTGAGATGTTTGGCACTGACAACAAACAATTGTCTTACAATCTCCAGACTAGCCACCCTGTTTGGCACTATAATTGGGAGCATGTATGGCTTCCCTTCATACCCGAATACTCTGATTTCTATATCATTAGGGTGGTAGTACCAATCACCCCAGTTATGATCAATCTGAGACTCTAGAGAGAAATCTTTTGGTCTGAGGAATCTTTTGATCTCGGGGGACAAAGTATAGTCTCTATGTTGTCTGAGGGCTGCACTGAGTGGTTTTACAAAGTATTCCTGGAAGTGCCAGTATTGGTTGTTTGTAAATCTTTGGTCCCATGCAGAGACCCATAGTTGGACTAGTTTCTTCAAACCACTTTTATCATAAGCTCTGATGCTAAAATCATCTAACCAAAAATTGGACTCTTGTCCACAATAAAGAATAACATGCAACAACAAAGAATACAAGGAGAAATGAATATTTACAAGGTCTCCTTTTAACTTTTCCAACCCATGATTT
The DNA here is from genome assembly GCF_030272615.1 of Cryptomeria japonica. Classification (NCBI taxonomy): domain Eukaryota; kingdom Viridiplantae; phylum Streptophyta; class Pinopsida; order Cupressales; family Cupressaceae; genus Cryptomeria; species Cryptomeria japonica. Next base: position 331,247,195 of record NC_081412.1, read on the forward strand.
AAGGCTTCTACAATATAAGTGTCATAATCAAATGGCCTAGGGTCTTTTGACTGCAAGGTAGCACATGGAACCATAACCCCAATATCCATGAGAGGATGAGCCTCTAAGCCTAAGACATGGGCTGCAGCATAGTATGTATACTTGAAGTAAGGATGGAATTGGTTGACATCAAAGGGCACCTTGTCAGTTGTACTAAAAGGAACTATGGATCCTCCAACCTTTGGCCGGTGAATGGGTAATCTCCATTTCCTATAGATGTCCTCTAAATTGAAAAACTCTTATGACAATTTTTGCATGTCAATCTTCTCCTCTACATCCTAGTCTAAATCAAACACCATATCAATTGTCTGTTTGTTGATTGCCACCATAGGATTTCCTCGGTAATCATATATGGTCTTGGTTTCTGGATTATAGGAATCTGCTAGGGCTTTCATTAATTCAACATCTACAAATACATTCGGCACCACCAGTTTCCCTAAGTTCCTCTTCCACAGGTTACTTATGGGTTCAGGAGCTTCCCTTCTCTTGTAACCAAACAAAAACAACTCATCTCCTCTGATCTCAGTCCATATGTCTCCCAGATGTTCAAATCTATCTTCTAATCCTTCCTCTTCATTTTTTATTTTCTTGGATCTTACACTGGAAGTTGGACATTGGTCCAACAAATCCTGAACTAGAGTTCTACCCTCTTTCTTCTATCGTTTGGGTTTTTCCTCAAGGTTTAATTCTTTTCCTTTCCTACTCTTTTTAGAAGAAGATGAAGGTTCCATAACTTCAATCAATATAGGATATCACACTTACTTGGAGAATTGTTAAACTTCTTCTGTCAGCTTGGACTATTCCTTTCGAGCCTCAACTAGCTTCCTGCAACTTTCTGGATCTTGGCAATTATCTGGTTCTCATGAGAATTCGATCAATTTAGCTGTAATTTTGTGAGCAACTTGTATCAGACACAATAGTTAATGTCTCTGTGCTTGCAACGGTCACTCAAGTGTTTGAACTTAATTGCAGATGTGACACCTTCAATTTAAGCTTTTAATTCCTTCACGGGAACCAATGTTTAGCTGAAGTGACTGTGAATCAGCTTTTCGTCGAAACCTTTGTCTTCGATGGAGCTTTTTAATCTCTCATCGAAAGTTATTCTTCCTCGACACAACTTATTTTATGTTCTTTCAGGATCGATGAAAGCTTTGTATTAGGAAAACCGCTTTTCATCGATATACTATCTGCTTGTTAGGAAATCCTTCCTTTTGGTGAAAAATATATGTCGTTGAGTTATTCCAGGCCCTACTCGATATCAGATTTTCATCGATACGACCATAACTTCAGCTGATGACTTGAGTATGTATCATTTTCATCGACAAACACTATCGATGAGAATATATTTGGTTTCTTCGATATCATTTCATCGGTAAATGGCTCTTGTCGAAAATCATATTTTAGTTTCCTCGAAACCATCCTTTCTTCGATGAGATCTTTGTCGATGAGTTTGTCATGACTTTCATCGAAATTGTTTTTTGATGAGTCTTATGCTTCGATGAGACTTTATGCTGGCCCGCTGAAGTCCCTTTCTCATCGATATATTTTCCCTATCGATGAGACTTCTGTTTCGATAAAGTATCTGATAATCCTGCCGAAGTCCTCCTCTTCTTCAATGCCTTTCCTATATCGATGAAACCCTTCTGTTTTTTATCGACATATTGCTATCGATGGGGTTTGTCTTTTGATGGACATTTTTAGGTTTCACCGGTAGTTTAACTTCCTCGACATCACCTTTTGTTTATTTTCCGCTTTTCGATGAAACTAGAGCATCGATGAGCCATTTCTTTCATCTACCGAAAGAGATATTTCTCTGAAGTCATCTTAGTGCTTTACACTTTATATTTCATTTCGATGAAACTTTCTTTTCGGCGAGACTCTTGTTGAGGTGTTTGATGTAATATGTTGGCTGATGATCTTTTACTATTGATGAAACATTTTAAATTTCATAGATACTTTTCATATGACCCTCCTAAGGGGAAAAATATAAACAGTTTCCTAATTCTGCACCAACTTTTTACACCTTTAGGAAAATTTTAAAATTTTAAATCTATTGTTCAACATAAGGGAGACTCACAGAACCTCTCCTCCCCATGATTGTTTTATGTAATTCTTATTGAACAAAGGCTTGAGCTTGTATGGTAGTCTAGCAACTTATGTGACGGTTTTATGCAAACTATTTGAGTGGTATTGATCTTTTGAGAGTTCTGGGAGTAGTCTTGACTCCATGGCTTTCTAAAGTTTTTTGGTAAGATCTTTTTCCTTGATTTATACTGTTTCGAATCATTTTCTCCTCTTGAAAGGTATTTTTTGGGCGTCATTGCGTTGTTTGGTTTCAGAATTGAGTTATTTTTTTGTGATTTTTAATATAAAATCATAATTTTGGCTTTTCCATGTTTTTTTCTGAGTTTTTTGTATTTGTGATAGGAGCTTGGGAACTTGCTGTCACATATCTAGGTCTTTTGTATGTGCGATAGGAGCTTGGGAACTTCCTACCACTATTTTGTGTTTTTCTCAGTTCACTTGCTTGTGATGTACTTTCTGGATTGATCCTTGTACCAGAGGCATTTTTGAGGGCTTGTTGATGATTTCCAATGTTGGATGGATTGGTTTGATGTCCTCTTATGGTTTCCTTTATGTTTTGATATCATTTACGCTTGTTTTTATTGAATAAGCTCTGTTTCATGTTGATGCGCCATGCTAGAAAGGTGCTAGTATTATTGTTCTTGAACCAGAAAGTGGGAAGGCCTTATTGTGGTTTTATTTATTGTTTCATGATAGATTTGATGGCCTTATGGTGGCCCTTGATGTATTGTTATGCCAAGAGGCTCATTTTTCTTTAATTCTTGTTATGGCAATTTGTATGTTCTTGCACATGAGTAAAGGTTATTGGCGGCATGATGATTGATTATGATTTAATATTTTCATATGGATTTAGAGCCTCTTGTTTTTATTGGGTCCATGTTAGGGGGAGTGGGCTTTCATGTGATGAGCAGGGTTGTGAGAGATAGGTTGCTAGGAGGTTCCATGTAAGGATGCTTAGAGTCTAGAGCACAAGGGTACATTGAACATTTTCCTTATGGTAAACAAGTGATAACATTAATAATTAGTTAGATGGGTTGGGTAATTACGATTCACCTAATCAAGATAATTAATGGATGTGAGCCCCAATACTTAGTCCTAGAGAGGATGTTTTAGGATAAGCTTGGGAAGGCCATTGTGATGGCAAACCTAACTCCCTTGATCTCTCCTAGGTTGAGTTGGTTCTGCATGTGTGTCACTTACCAAGAGGTTACTTGAAAGGATGCTTGGAGGTCTAATCTAACAAGATGTTCCTTGAAAGGATGCTTGTAACATGCGATGACACTCCACACCTACATGTGTCCCCTTGTTGATTTGTAATTATGTCTTGTTTTTTTTATAAGCCTCTGGGAGTTTCTTATTATTATTTCTTAGGATTGGTTCATGCTTGAGAGTCCTTGTTATCTTTTGTCTCTTTGGTTGTTAAGTGCCAGCTTAGTCCTAGAGTGTGCATTGGGACCTTGTTTCATCTCCTAGCACAGGGGGTGGTTCCTTTGGTTCCACATGGTCGGGTGGTTTGTTTCGTTCTACCATTGGGATGTTCTCATTGGATTCATATGCGTGGATGTGGATTCTTCTTTATTAAAGCTTATGGTTGATTATTGTAGCAGATGAATGTAATTAATATCATGGGTTATGTAATGTAATCATAATGTAGAAGTTGTAGATGAGACTATGTAATTAGGAGAGCTATGCTCTTGTTGAAAGGTTTGTGTAATTATATAGTAGATGATGTTTAGGAAATGGGCCTAAATTTGTAAGATGGATATTGTGATGTATTGAAATGCAATTATCTTTGAAATGGAATGCAATTCATGTTAATAGATATCTTGTAGTTTATCTTGTAATGGTTCGTAAAAGGGATTCATGAGTTTTGATATCAAGATCATATAATAGGAATTTATGTTCTTGTTTAAAATAGAAAAGAATAGGAAATCTGATATGGTAGTTAAGATGATAAGGTAAATGTAGCTATGTTACTTGCATTTAGTGAAGATGAGTATTAGGACTCATATTATGATGAAATCTTTAAATTTTGGAATGGATTGTAATAATTACGTTGTAATAGGATGATCTTCGAGTATGGATGTAAATGCAAATATTGAATGAATGTTCTTATTGAAAGTTTTATGTTCTTGATAAATGGATACTTGTAGATTGTATTAATGAATGGGTAGTTGGTAAGATTAATAGTTAACCTTAAGGAAATTATTTAGATTATTTTAATAAATGTGGAATCTGGTTATGACTCTATTAGTAGAATAAGACAAGAGTGCATCCCAAAGTAATGAATATTGTTTATTTAATGGAAATAATGTAATTGTATCTATTGTATGCGTTTAAATCATTATGTGTATGGTATGATTGTTAGATGAGCTTAAAAGTGGAAAAGAACCCATGTAAGTAGGATTGTTGTAGTGTAGGACTTGTAGTTGATAAATGATATTCTGAATGTGATAATGGTGTTTATAAATATGGATGTGTTAGAAAGAAACAAGGAACCATGTATAGCATTTAAGATGTTTGGTAAAGGACTTATGATTATTACATTATGCACTTACGAATCATGTTAAGGAAAATGATCATGCTAGAGTTGTGAAATCATGAGTAGATATGAGAGTGTCGGATAAGAAAGGAAAATTGTATCTATGTGTTATCATTGTAGGAGACTAGAGATCATGTTAATAGAAAATGATTAAGGGTTTTAGGCACATTTGGATTTGGAGCATAAAATGAACATAAGGAAAAGGGATCGGTCTTGCATTGAAAAGAGTAGCATATCATATTAGATAAATGAGTAAGTAGGTTGCATACCATGAAGGATAGAAGTAATTGAATTGCATGTGCATAGTTAATGAATAAGAAATACTAAGTGTATTGCATATGTGCATGGATAATAATTAAGGATATTAAGAGGCGTAATGAAAATGGTTAGATTGTTATTGCTTATGATGGTAGTAAGTAGTGACTCTGAGATACCCTAGGGAGATGGTATTAATGATTTGTTATGTTTAATTCCACTTGCATAATTAGTTTAGGTGGCATGTTCAAGTTCATAATGATCATGAGTTAATTGATGTTAATTTATATTTCATAAATGATGTTATGTGTTGAATTAGATGCTACTTAAAAAAAAAATTATCTCCTTTAGTATGTTAGTTTTCTTAATTTTCTCTAGGGTATTTTGTCGGGCATTACATCAAGTGACAACCCGTGTGGCTATTTCCTTATAGCATTTTGAGGAAGTTACATGGGTGAATTATATTTGGTACACCCTAAATTTATGGTCATAGTTTGGTATTGACCCTATCTTGCATAATGTGCAAATTGAGCAAAAAGAGAATACTGCATCATATGTATCGTATAATCATGGTCGATGGTTTGTTGGCATTATAACAGACAAGGAGAGATTGTTGGCATTTCATTAAGGATATTGAGAAGGTTGTTGATGATTATGGATATAACTAATCAAGGATGTTTTACTGTCTTAATATTATTATTTTGTCATTGATGTCAAGAAATTAATTTTCTAATTCAGTATGATGTTGCCATATCTTCAGAAGTATGATTTGATGAATATAAAGATGTCGGTAAAAGACACAGAAAGAATATGATGAATAAGGGGAGAAATAAGTTATTCAATGGGAAACTATTACCGAGTTAGACAATGATGAGATCATGATGTTTAGATTGTTTTGATATCATACATATGTTATTGATTGTAAGGTTAATTCTACACTATGTTACTGAGCAAAGAACCTAGTCGGTAAACCCTAAGGTTATCGCTATAGGTTAATGAAGGCGGTATTTTAGTACTTACTGAGTTGCAACCGAGTAATAATAGAATGCATTAAATGATTACATACATTATTTAATGAAGGAAGCTGATGAGCTGGCTATGATTAAATGATTGGTATGCCATGAATGAAGTTTGTTAAAGAATCTATGGCAAAGGAAAATCGGTAGGAAGATCTACAGCTCAGATTGAACCGCAATACCCTAGCACAAGTTCCAAGAAATATATGCAAGTTCCAAGACAGGGTAAAACATTTTCAGATTGAATGATACATTGAACCTAGTCAAAGTTTGAAGATCAGATGGCTATGATTGATCATGGGAAATGTGATCAAGGAGATTAAGCGGTTAGCTATTGTTTATAAATAAGGAACTGTTGATAAACAATGTATGTGGGCAAGTGTATGCAGAGGGATGCTACATAGTGATTACCGAGCACTGAAGCTTGAAGACCTATTTTGAATAACAGAGTATAGAGCCCAGCAGATGGACAAGATTAGTTCTATGTCTATATTGTATTGAGCAAATAAGAATTTGCTTTAGCATTTCAGATGTGAAGTTGTAGATAGATTTTTATTACTGTTATTTTGTAAAGTGACAGAAATTATCTTAACCGAGTGGACTTAAGAGTCTTATTTGTAAAACCCTCTAGCAAGGTGACATTCTGATTGAGTGTTTGAAATCCTTTAACAAGGTCACTTCTAACAAGGTGAAGATCCTAACAAATTTGAGGGAAATCTCTTAACCGGGTCACATCTAGCAATGTGTTTGTAATCTTTAACAGGATTTGCTTTTAACCAAGCATACTCTAGAAGAGTATATTTCTTAGTGGGTCCAAAATCCCACAGTGGTTTTCCCCTATTTGGGTTTCCACATTAAATCTAGTGTTATGAGTGTTATGATGTTTATATGCTTTTGAGTTTGCTTGTTTAGCAGTTTTGGTTTTATTACTAAAGTATATGTTACCGAGGTTTTCCCCTCTCATCTTATTAGCTTGGCATCTATACTTAACATTAAGTATCAGAACTATCAATTGGTATCAGAGCTTTGGACTCTGAAAGAAAAGTTTAAAGGTACTTGAGGCAAAGATCCAAAGATGTATAAAAGGGATGAACTGAAGCTAAACAAGTCAAGTTTCTCTACATGGCAGAAAAGGATGAAGCTGGACCTATCAGGAGTTGGAGAATATGCTGTATATTATCTAGAGAATGATTTCATTACACCAAGCACCTATATATTGACAATGGAAGAGATTAAGGAAAAGCAAGAACATATTCAAGCAATGATTGAAATAACATCTACATTTACCAATTTAGAGTTAAATGATCTAGAAGGCTGCAATGATGCAAAGGCAATGTGGGACAAGCTCATATCTGTGTATGGTGGAGATGAACATGTTTAAAGAGAAAAAGTCGATAGTCTAAGAGGACAACTTGAATCTATGAGGATGAATGAAGGTGAGAACATAACCCAATACAGTACAAGACTAAAGGAGATTGTCAATCAAATCAAAGGAGCAGGTGGAACCATTGAAGAAAAGGATATAACAAGTAAGTTGTTAAGAACCCTTCTACCAGCTTATGCAATCTGAGTCTCTGCAATCATAGAATTGAGGTCTGTACCCAATATGCCAGTTTCTTTAGATGCTACTATTGGTAAGCTACATGCATTTGAGTTAAGTAACTTTGATAACAATGGGTCATCGGTAAATAAAGTTGAATCTGCATTTAGTTCTTTTCATATTGGTGAATTTGATGATTACAATGATAGAATGAATAAGTACACTAAAGGGAATCACAGTGGAGCAAGTGAAATATTTCATAAGAACATGGAGGAAGTACACAAACTGTATGAGGAAATCAAAAAGCAAGAAGAGTTTGAAGCACTATTAGCCAGAAGGTTACCGAGAGGCAAAGGTAAGTATAAAGGAAAACTACCTTTGAAATGTTTCAATTGTGTAAGATAGGACATATGGCTTCTAACTGTCCTGACAAAGAGTCTACTGAAAAGAGAGGTTACCGAGATGATGGAAAGAAAGATAATCATTACAGAGGACACCGAGACTTCAGAAGAAGAGATAGAAAGTCATGCTTAATAGTTGATGAGGAATCCAATGATGATAAATCAAATGAAACTAATACAGAGGAAGTAGTTTATGTGGCTATCAAAGATGGATCAGATGAAGAAAGGTATGAAGAAAAATCCCTAATATCTCACATAAATACTAATGATTCTTGGATCATAGATAGTGGATGCTCACATCACATGACAAGTGATAAACACAAGTTTGTTATGTTAGAAGACTATGATGGAGGCTATGTAAGATTTGGTAATGATGCACCATGTCCGGTAAAAGGTAAAGGATCCATAACACTTCTTGACAATGCAAGATGCAATGATGTTTATTGGGTTCAAGGTTTGAAATATAATTTGTTGAGTGTAGCATAGCTAAACAATACATGATACCGAATAGAATTTCAGAAAGGAATTGTCAAAGTTCATGACAAGCATGGAAAGTTAGCTGCTACCAGGACACAAAGAAAAGGTAACACATTTCACCTTGACTCAACTCAGAATAAATGTTTGTATGCAAAGATAGATGATACCTAGTTATGGCATAAAAGGTTTTGTCATGTAAATTTTGATAATCTGATCAAAATAAGCAAGAAGCATCGAGTAAGAGGTCTACTGAGTCTTGAAAAACCTGAGAATGCTATGTGTCGAGGATGCCAGATGGGTAAAATGACAAGATCAAGCTTTACAAGTAAGTCTTACACTTCTAAGGGAATTTTAGATCTTGTGCACACCAATCTTTGTGGTCCTATGAAAGTTCAAAGTTATTATGGTGATAAATATTTCATATTATTTGTGGATGATTACTCAAGGATGATGTCAGTAATGTTTTTAAAAGAAAAATTAGAAGCTTTTCAAATGTTTAAATGGTACAAGGCAAGAGTTGAAAATGAAACAAGAAGACAACTAAAATGTCTTAGATCAGATAGAGGAGGAGAGTTCACATCTGATGAGTTCAACTTATTCTGCAATGATCATGGTATAAAAAGACAAGTCTTTGCTCCAAGAACTCCACAACAAAATGGAATAGCTGAGAGAAGAAACAGATCTATTGTGGATTGTACCAGAACCCTGATGATTGAAAAGAAAGTACCACAAACATTTTGGAGAGAAGCAATAAGCACAACAGTTTACACCCTGAACCGAGTACAACTGAAGAAAGGAACTTTGAAGACACCATATGAAATTTGGTATGACAAGAAACCTAATATAACTTATTTCAAAATCTTTGGAAGTAGATGCTATGTACACAAAGATGATAGAAATGGCAAGTTTGATCAGAAAAGTGAAGAAGGAACATTTCTTGGTTATTCTTCTAGAAGTAAAGCATATAAATGTCTGATCAAATCATCTAACAAAATAGTAGAAAGTGCAAATGTGAAAATTGATGAATTTGCAGAAAGAAATGATGAAGGAAACTCCAAAGAACTAGAAGATTATGATGAATTTATCTATGTTCAACCGACAAGTCCTAGCGAGAGAGTTACTGGAGAAAATGAAGAGAATATCCAGTTACTGAGTGATGAAGAAGATCATACAAAGCCTACCGAGCCTATATTAGCCAAGTATGTCAGAAGACATCATGCATCAAGTTAGATTATAGGAGTAAAGATGATCCAGTGATGACAAGGAACAAACTGAGACAGAACACATGTCTGATATATGAATTTGAACCGAGAATAGTGAAAGAGGCATTCAACAGTGAAGATTGGATAAATGCGATGACAGAAGAGATTGATCAAATCAAGAAAAATGACACATGGACACTAGTCCCAAGACTGAAGGACAAAAATGTAATCGACACAAAGTGGATTTTCAGAAACAAGCTGAATGAAAAAGGTGAGGTCATTCGAAATAAAGCAAGACTAGTTTGCAAAGGTTACACTCAAGAAGAAGGAATATATTATGGTGAAACTTTTGCACCTGTGGCAAGACTAGAAGGAGTAAGAACATTGTTGGCATGTGTTGCTTTCAAAAATTTCAAGGTATATCAAATAGATGTCAAATCTGCATTTCTGAATGGTATATGAGAAGAAGAAGTTTTTATTGAACAACCTGAAGGATTTGCTGAAGATAAGAATAAAGATCAGGTATGTAAATTGAACAAAGCTTTATATGGTTTGAAACAAGCACCTAGAGCATGGTATGAGAGATTGCACTCTTATTTAATCAAGATTGGTTTTATAAGGACAAGTGAAAATAGTAACATGTACATGAAGAATGATGAAAATGGAATATTGATCTCAACCATATTTGTTGATGATATTATCTTTTGTGGAAATGACTCTCTATGTAAGAACTTTGGAAATGAAATGAGCAAAGAATTTGAGATGTCATTAATCGGTGAGATAAAGTATTTTATAGGTTTACAGATACTGCAAATGAAAAATGAGATTTTCATTACTCAATCCAAGTACATAAAGGAAATTTTGCAGAAATTTGGAATAGAGGATTCAAAACCAGTAAGTACTCCTATGACTACCAACTGTAAATTATCAAAGAATGATGAATCTGCATCTGTTGATGAGACACTTTACCGATCCATGATTGGAAAGCTACAATACGTTGTTCATAGCAGGCCAGGCATAGCACATGCAGTAGGTATAGTTTCAAGATTCTCTGTAGATCCTAAGGAAACACACATGACAACAATCAAGAGAATTTTCAAATACTTGAAAGGCACTGAGGATTATGGCATAGTATATCAGAAAGGAAATGACTTTGATTTAAAAGTTTATACTGATGCTGATTGGGTAGGCAACATTGATAACAGGAAAAGCACAAGTGGAGGAGCTTTCTTTTTAGGAGAAAGACTAGTGAGTTGGCTTAGCAAGAAACAAGGATGTGTTTCACAATCAACAATAGAAGCTGAATACGTTGCTACAACATTGAATTACACCAACATAGCATGGATCAAACAATTGTTGGAATGTATAAATGAGAAAGTTACGGAGCCAACAACTATATTCTATGACAATACTAGTGCCATTAACATTTCAAAGAATCCTGTTATGCACTCTAAGACAAAGCACATCTCTATCAAATATCATTATCTTAGAGAAGAAGCTCAAGAGAAGAAAGTGGTGTTGGAATATGTTTGCACAAAGGAACAAATAGCAGATATCTTCACCAAGCCACTACCAAGGGACACTTTTAAGTATCTCAGAAGTAAGTTAGGGGTCCTACCCCTATCTTCTATTCACTGATAGAGTTCGGTGAAAGCATCAATTCGATGACTCTACAGAATATCTTTTAAGGAGTTGATGCTGATTTACACACTTTAGGAGGTTTTCTAAAGGTGTGCAGGAAACAATACAGGGAACAAGAATTGAAGACAAAATGCTCTGACCGAGACTAAGTTGACACACAACAGCAGGAAATCACTTCATACAGGAAGAAATTATGTTTTAGTTCTTTACTTTTTGGCATTGTTATCAAAGGGGGAGAAGACTGAAGAAAAGCAAGACTGAAGAGAAAAGAGGAGAAGACTAATGTATGGGGGAGAATTCTGATGATAGGAGGAGAGCATTTCAGCATTTTAGAATCTCACAGTAATCCGAATCAATTAGGTCAAATCAATTGGTTTTTCCATCAATGCCAAAGGGGGAGATTGTTGGCATTATAACAGACAAGGAGAGATTTTGGCATTTCATTAAGGATATTGAGAAGGTTGTTGATGATTATGGATATAACTGATCAAGGATGTTTTACTATCTTAATATTATTATTTTGTCATTGATGTCAAGAAATTGATTTTCTAATTTAGTATGATGTTTCCATATCCTGAGAATTATGATTTGATGAATATAAAGATGTCAGTAAAAGACACAGAAAGAATATGATGAATAAGGGGAGAAATAAGTTATTCAATGGGCAACTATTACCGAGTTAGACAATGATGAGATCATGATGTTTAGATTGTTTTGATATCATACATATGTTATTGATTGTAAGGTTAATACTACACTATGTTATCGAGCAAAGAACCTAGTCGGTAAACCCTAAGGAACCTAGTCGGTAAACCCTAAGGTTATCGCTATCAGTTAATGAAGGCGGTATGTCTACTGAGTGAAGTTTAGTATTTAACGAGTTGCAACCGAGTAATAATAGAATGCATTAAATGATTACATGCATTATTTAATGAAGGAAGCTGATGAGTTGGCTATGATTAAATGATTGGTATGCCATGAATGAAGTTTGTTAAAGAATCTATGGCAAAGGAAAATTGGCAGGAAGATCTACAGCTCAGATTGAACTGCAATACCCTAGCACAAGTTCCAAGAAATATATGAAAGTTCCAAGATGAGGTAAAATGTTTTCAGATCGAAGGATACATTGAACCTAGTCAAAGTTTGAAGATCTGATGGCTATGATTGATCATGGGAAATGTGATCAAGGAGATTAAGCGGTTAGCTATTGTTTATAAATAAGGAACTGTTGATAAACAATGTATGTGGGAAAGTGTATGCAGAGGGATGCTACATAGTGATTACCGAGCACTGAAGCTTGAAGACCTGTTTTGAATAACAGAGTATAGAGCCCAGCAGATGGACAAGATTAGTTCTATGTCTATATTGTATTGAGCAAATAAGAATCTACTTTAGCATTTTAGATGTGAAGTTGCAGATAGATTTTTATTATTGTTATTTTGTAAAGTGACAAAAAATCTCTTAACCGAGTGGACTTAACAGTCTTATTTGTAAAACCCTCTAGCAAGGTGACATTTTGATTGAGTGTTTGAAATCCTTTAACAAGGTCACTTCTAACAAGGTGAAGATCCTAACAGATCTGAGGGAAATCCCATAATCGGGTCACATCTAGCAATGTGTTTGTAATTTTTAACAGGATTTGCTTTTAACTGAGCATACTCTAGAAGAGTATATTTCTTAGTGGGTCCGAAATCCCACAGTGGTTTTTCCCTATTTGGGTTTCCACATTAAATCTGGTGTTATGAGTGATGATGTTTATATGCTTTTGAGTTTGCATGTTTAGCAGTTTTGGTTTTATTACTAAAGTATATGTTACCGAGGTTGAATCTGATGTTTTTATGGAAGATTAATTTTGTATTATTCACCCCCCTCGCCCTCTCATCTTATTAGCTCAGCATCTGTACTTAACATTAAGTATCAGAACTATCATGGTTTTGTGTTGATCATACCTTGCATAGTGGGGGTAATTGAGTTCATAATGTAAATCCTAATATCATGAAGGAATTGTGTTGATGTGTTGTAGTGCCTCCATTGTGTTGTTTTTTGTTTAGAATGTGGATATCATTACAACATTGCTTGTGATAGTGAATCATGATGTAAGTTTATGTAAGTCCCTTGTGTGGGTAGTTGTTACATGGCTAAATGGATTAGTTATTCCCTGTACTATCCAATGAATAAGGTGGTCATGTATTTAGTATATGTAATAGAAGTGATTATATGTATTCCTAGGCCATCTAATACTCTAAGTGAATCCAACTCTTTCATTAAGTGTATGTCATGTGCATGTGGTAGAATTCCTCCTTTTATATGTCTTTATGAATAATGGATCAAATACATTTCATTGAAATGGTAAATGTTTACAAGATGAGTGAGTGCATAGTTTATGTATTGATACTTGAATGGTTTCATGGTTTTGAAGTTGTAGATGACTTGTTTGTGTGGTGTTTGGGTATGTTCTCTAATGCACCTAGGATGCTTGGGTGTCATGTAGTGGTTACTCCCTCAAACATGGTTGATATTAGTCACTCTATTATGTGAAAATGTTTCAAGTTTGATGATTTATTTTGATTATTGGTGAAAAATTCCTCTTTTAATAAGGACTAGCATTGTATATTTGAATTTATTATGATTGATTTAGTCACAAAAATCTTCCATTTGTCTATTTTGTGACCTTTTCACACTAGAGTTATTACTTAATTTGCACTAGAATTTTTATGTTTTGGTGGTGGAATTGTTAATTCTCCCTCTTGGGTTTTGTTTCCAAATCTCATCATGGCTATTCCAAATGTTTAACATAATTGGTCCTACTATGTGTTAAGTGTTTTTATCTATCATGCTCATTATGAACGCTTATGGAATGTTAAAGGGGGTATATTGTGAAGAACATACCAATACTTGAATTGATATTATGATTGAATTATTCCTTAAATCTTATGAAATGTTGGATGTATAATATCATGCATGTTGTTGTGAATGTTAATATTATGATATGAATTGTATAGATAATTATGAGGTGATGTAAATGTAATACATGAATGGTAATGAATAGAGTATGGCTACATTCTCACTCTATTATATTGGTGTTCCTATATCACATTTGATTCTCTATGATGTATGTAAAATATGAATTATATCATGAGATGTGCACGATGTCTAGGTTACATGAATAGTTAGGTGTATCCACTATATTTTTAAGTTATTTCAAGTAGGCATGTATTGATATAATTAGTAATCTTGTTTCATTCCTTGTTTTATCAACTTTTATATCTAGGTTGAGCATTGAGATTGATCTTATGCAAGTAGGCTATCATAGCTCTAAGTTTGTAAATTTGGGTTAATTTTGGTAGGAAGATGGTTTTTCTTATCAATTAATGTTCATTTTTGTATTCATTATGTATTTACTATCCTTCAAACTCCATCTAATAAGTGTTTGCATGAATTTAGATGAAATGCCCGTGTTCATAATTATTATATTATTTCATTCATAATTTTAATAAGATTTATAAATATTATGAATCACATACCTATAAGAAATGGTTTGAGCCAATAACATTGGAGATATGATTGTGCATGATGTATTAAGTGATTGCGATTGAACTCAATATTTTAAAAACTAATTTTTTTTTGCTTATGTTTACAGATGATTGCTTAGTGAATCTTGTGTATTCATTGGATGATTTATGTATTTATAGATGATGTCACATCCAAGATTTTTATTCATTGATACATATGTGTGTATGAATAATAATTAGAAGTGATTACTAATAATACATGAAATTGAGTTTAAAAATATGGAGAATTACATATTGCAAATGTTTCCAATTATGGTTATGGTTTAATAAAATAACCTAGATTGATGATAATTTGAGTGCGAATGAGTGTAGTAACATGTAATAGATGAGAACATGTTCAAGATAGAGATGACCTAGCCATGTGGCAATGGTTGGTATAATGGAAACCCAATACACACACTCACGTAGTTGCATTCATGCTAATTTTTGAATGATGACATTATGCATTATGTCTTATCTTTAATATGTTATGTGTATGTCATATGAATGGTTTAAATGATGATTATATTATCACACATCTAGTTTGCAAAAGTAATAACCCTGGCTAGTTTGAATCTAGGTGATCTTATTTTTTATATTATAATAAATATTGATTGGTGCATTTAGATGATGCATGCCTTTAGTGGGGAAATATGTCATAACCCAATTTTCTATTTTCCAATCTTAATTATAATTTGGACTACTATTTTATATATAAATTTGTTCACTTTTTAGATATTTTAAAAATAAATAGGGAAAGTTGATTGTTATAAATTAAAACTACTTTTTAACAAGGTTAGTAATACAATTAGTGGAGACTTTTTAAAAAACTATATTGTTGTTAAGAATTATTTGGGGCAATGTTAGTGGTAGTGAAGAAGATGTTGAATATCTAGGAAATTGAGAGAGGGGGGTGAATCAATTAATAACTTAAATCTATTTCTTTTATTATTTTCACATCTAGACCAACTAGGAGAATTAACTTAGACAAATATAGCATGAAAATATAAGCATACAATAGATCACACAAAGAACACCAGATATGACATGGAAAACCCAAGAAGGGAAAAACCATAGAGGATGTTAGTTCTCAATATAAAACACTAGTTAAGGTGATTTTTTACAAAAGGTGGCTCACTACAAAAATGGTTATTGCAGCAGGGCTCACTCCCTAAAAAAAGGCTCACTATTGAAGAAAGAGAGAAAGAAAGAAATAATCCACCACTAAAACAAAATCTAGAAAACTGGACTGCTTCTAGTGCCTCAACACCAACACTCTTACATGTCCCCAAAAGTCAGATATTTCCATTCCAATCTTGCATATTTTCAAAAAAATGCAACACTTTTTCTATAACTAACTTATCCAGAATAATTGCATATATGTTATCTTTTGGGAAGCATAATCTTCCAAGTCGGACAAGACAAAGATCTAAACTAGGTCAAAACTAAACATTTCGATGATAGGAAGGAATGAGAAGTAGATCATACCTCAACACACATCAACACGTTACAAATTCCAGACCCAGATCATGACTCACATGCTATATCATAGTAGCTACACATCCTCAAATTTTGGACTTAACACAGACCCAAAAACTCATTCCCAATACACCAAAAATAAGAATGGAACCAAGATACACATGAATACCATCGATCAACCCCATATCCAATAAACAAAAATATCTGGATCACCAACAACACATCTGATCTAGCAACACATCTTCCATGAGCACCAAGTATTCTAGGAACACATGTTCCGAATCACCAACACCAAGAACATCAATGACAACCACTAATAGCTCTCATAATCATCAACAACACATCTGCAACAATCTCCCCCTTTGTAATTGATAGAAACATCCATCAATAACAAATGCATGACACTCTCTGCACAACTCTGTAATAACTCAACAATCTAAAACAACAATCTGAATCTCTCATAAACTCTCAGGGTCTCTCTCCCTTTGACATCAAGGAAAAAGGTGAGAATAACTCCCCCTATGAGGAACCACCCAAGCATCAATCCAGATAAAAATATGCAATCTATTCACTAGACTAATGCACATCCAAATATACATCAGTTCACACTAGGAAGGGGTAAAACATCTAACCTCTATCGAACATAATCAAAAGTATCTTTACGCAATTCCTTCGTGAAGATATCTACAATCTTCTCTTTTGTAGGTACATACTAAATCTTTACTTCATTATCCAACACCTTTTCCCTCAATAAATGATATACAATGGATATTTATTTTGTTTTTGAATATTGTATCAAATTCTTAGAGATATGTATTGCACTAGTGTTATCACACATAATAGAGATAGGTTCATTGAATATTACACCAATATCCTTCAAATTCCACTTCATCCATAGAATCTATGTGTAACATGAAGATGATGCAATATATTCTGCTTCAGCTATAGATAAAGAGATATAATCTTTCTTCTTGACCAAGAAACTAACTGGGAGCTGAGAAATAATGCTCCACCACTTGTACTTTTCATGTCATCAACACTTTCAGCCTAATTTGCATCAATATAAGTTGTTAGAGTGAAATTTGAACTTCTAGGGTACCACAAACCAAATTCCTTTGTTCCTTTTAGATATTTGAAAATTCTTTTCAATTCCACAACATGTGATTCTTTCAGTTCCTTCTTAAATCTAGCTTCCAAATAAATCTTATACATTATATCTGATCTGGTAGAAATCAAATATAATAGTCCTGCAATCATTGATCTTTACTGACTTTCATCTGCCTTAGGGGACTCGTCATCTTTTGTCAATTTGCATCCAGTGGTCATAGGTGTACACACTAGTATAGAGTTCTCTAACCCAAACTTCTTCAACAATTCCTTAATGTATTTAGAATGAGAAATAAAAATTCCTTTATCATTTTGATTTACTTACAAACCAAGGAAGAAATTTAGCTTACCAATCATAGACATGTCAAATTCCTTTTGCATCTCATTAGCAAATTTTATAAACATACCTTTATTTCCTCCAAAAATTATGTCATAAACATATACTACAACAATTAATATTTTACCTAAATCAATTTTGAAATATAAATTGTTGTCAATCAAATCCTTTTGAAAACCTTGATCAATCAAGTACTTATCTAGCCTTCCATACCAAGATCTAGGGGCTTGTTTCAATCCATACAAGGCCTCCTTTAATCCACAGATAATGTTTGAATCATCTTTCAGCTTAAATCCTTCTAGTTGTTCAATGTAAACTTCTTCTTTCAATTCTCCATTCAAAAATGTTAATTTCACATCCATCTGATAAACTTTGAAATCCTTAAAATCTACAAAAGCCACAAACATCCTAATTGCCTTCATCCGAGAAATCAGGGCATATGTCTCCTCAAAATCAATGCCTTCAATCTGAGTATAACCTTTGCAAACAAACCTTGCTTTGTTTCTCACAACCTTTCCAACTTCATCCAACTTGTTTTGGAATACCCACTTTGTTCCAATCACATTCTTATCTACTAGTCTGTTAACTAATTCCCATGTTTGATTCTTTTGAATATGATCAAACTCTTCTTTCATTGCCTTCATCCAATTTTTATCATTTCAAGCTTCCTCCACTATTTTTGGTTTAGTCTCTGAAAGTAAACATAACAGAACTTGTTCTTAAGCTACTTTGCTTCTAGTGATGATACCTTTGTTCTTATCTTCGATAATGTAATCCACTGAATGATTCTTCTAAACATATCTTGGGGTCCTAGATGTAGATGTTAGAGTTTCCTAAGCTTCTTTTTCTTCTTTTCATTCTCTAAACTTCTCTTCCCTTTTTTTGTCATCTGGTTCATCAGACTCATATCTTTCTCATTTGTCAAATTCTTTAGAAATGTCCTCATCAAACTTCACATTTGCACTTTCAACAATCTTGTTTAGTCTTTAGTTGTAACACTGGTATGCCTTAATCCTTGTAGATTATCCTAGGAATATGCCTTCATCAACTCTATTGTCAAACTTTCCAAGACTAACCTCATCTCTTCGGATGTAGCACTTGCTTCCAAATACCTTGAAATATTTTACTGTCGAAGCTCTACTATGCCATAGCTCATAAGATGTCTTTCCATATCTTTTCTGGTATAGATTATTTTAAGTGTGTAGAATGTACTATGAATTCTTCTCTCCAATAGACTTCTGGGTGTTTTTCTCCTTTGATCATTGTTCTAGCTGCCTCTTGAATTGTTCGGTTCATTCTTTCAACTACACCATTTTGTTGAGGTGTTCTTAGGGCAGACAATTGTCTTCTAATACCATGTTTCTCACAAAAGTTGTTAAACTCATCATAAGTAAATTCTCCTTTTCAACTTCATTTTCAACTTTAGCCTTGAATATTTTGAATTTCTCTAATGCTTATGACCTCTCTCTCAAAAATTCAACCCATGACATTCTAGAATAATCATCAATCAACAACATGAAATGCTTCTCACCTTGTATACTCCTTGTTCTGGTCAGACTGCATAGGTCTGTATGCACTAAATCCAACAATCTGGTGGATGAATGCTTCTTTCCTCTATAAGTTCCTTTTGTCTTCTTTCCAACTTGACATTCTCTACAAATGGTGTTTGGTTTGGTCATCCTCGGTAAATCTCTCACTACACTTGATGAACTAATATTCACTAAGTTGTCAAAATTGATATGACACATCCTCCAGTGCCAGACCCAGCTATTATTTATCCAAGATAATAAACAATGTTGCGTAGCTCCTTCTAGCATATACATGTTTCCACCAGTCCTTTTCCTTGCTACAATAGCAATTATGGATCTCACAACCATCATCTTGAAAAACAACATTGTAACCATTTTCACACATTTGTCCAACACTCAAAATATTATGATCCAAACCCTTCACATAGTAAAAATTATCTGTATTATGCTTTCTATCAAAAGAATAGAAACCAATTCCCACAATTTGTGTTGTCTGATCATCTCCAAACCTAGTAGAACTACCAGCATACTTATCAAATTTTACAAACTTAATTTTATCACCGATCATATGATTTGAACATCCACTATCAATTAGCCATTCATTTTTATCTCTTCTAGAATGTAAAGTAGAAGCAGCAATATTAGGAATGTCAATCTTAGGTACATCTCTTTCTACCAAAAACAAGCAATTGCCATCTTCATAATTTGATTCATCATTTGAAATACCAACATCATCTTTGACATAATAGACTCTCTTATTAAATTTCCCTTTTCTTTCTCTATACTTTTGCCATGGACCTCTTTTCGGACACCTAGTAGCAATATGACCAATCTTTCCACATCTAAAGCATTTAAAGGGTAACATACCTTTGTATTTGCCAATGCCTTTCTTCAGTTTCCTTACAAAGTTTTCTTCCATCTAATCTGAAATTTCATCTTCCGGATATTCCTCAAAGGCTTTAAAGGTAGACTCAGTTTTAGCTTTATATTTTCCAAACTTCCTTATCTGAAATGTTGATAGAGTACCATAAAGTTTCTCTCTAGTGAACTTATTCGGATCATAGATTTCTTCAATAGCCGAGATCTTATCACTGTAGATTTGTGGTAGGAACATCAAGATCTTCTCAATTATGTCTTCATCTATCAAGGTATTGCCAAGTTCTCTAATTTCATTTACCGCACTATCAACCTTCTAAAAATAGCTAGTTATGTCCACTCCTTCCATTTTTCAAGTTCTCACGTATGCGCTTAGCTATTCGCTTCTTTGATAATTTGACTTTGTCATTTCCTTCATAGATATATCTCAACTTTTCCCAAACCTCATAAGTAGTATTCAATGAAATAACCTTTGTCAATTCAGTCTTTGATAAAGCACTAAAGATAGCATACCTTGCCTTTTCATTCTCTTCATAAGCTTGAATCTCATTAGGAGTGGTAAGACCATTTGTCGATTGAATATACTTAGTTTCCACTGCTTTCCAAGAGTTGTGTCCCAAAGAGATTAGGTATCCTCTCACCTCCATTTTCCAAAAACTATAATCGGATCCTTCAAAGATGGGAAGAGTCAATTTATGTGCCATTAAATCATTATGTACCCAAAGCGGTTAACCTCTTCTCCAAGGAACCAAGGCTTTGATACTAATTATTGAATATCCAGGGAACTGAGAGGTAGGGTGAATCATTGATAAATTAAATCTATTTATTTTATTCTTTTCACATCTGGACCGACTAATAGAATTAACTAGGACAAATTTAACACAGAAATATAAGCATAGAACATATAACACAATGAACATTAGATATAATGTGGAAAACCCAGGAAGGGAAAAATGACAGAGAATGTTAGTTCTCAATTATAAAAACTAGTTAAGGTGATTTTTAAAAAATATGGCTCACTACCAGAATGATCACTGCAGGAGGACTCACTACCTAGAAAAAGGTTCACTACCAAAGAAAGAAAGAAAGAATCCACCACTGAAACACAATCTGTGAAACCAGACTGCTTTCGATGCCTCAACACCAACACACTCTCACATATCACCAATAGTCAAATCTTTCTTTCCCAATCTCACATATATTCAAAACAATGCAACACTTTTTCTATATCTAACTCATCTAGATCATCCACATATATATACTATCTTCTGGGAAGCATAATCTTCCAAGTTGTCCAAGACAAAGATCTAAAATAGGTCAACACTAAACATTCTAGTGGTGGGAAGGAATGAGAAGTAGACCATATCACAACACACATCAACATGTTACAAATTCTGGACCTAGACTCACACACTACATCAAAGCTGCTACACATCGTCAAGTTCCAGACTTAATCCAAACCTAAAAACTCATTACCAATAAGCCAAAACTAAGAATGGAACCAAGATACACATAAATACCATCAATCGACACCATATTTGATAACCAAAAGTATCCGGATCACCAATAACACATCCAATCTACCAACACATCTTCTGGAGCACCAAATATTATGAGAACACCTATTCTAGATCACCAACCCCAAGAACATCAATGAAAACCATTATGTTGACATTAATGAAAACTACTCATAACTCTCATAGTCTTCAATAACTTGTCTGTAATAGAAGAGAAGAATATGCACTCATGCATGCATTCTAAACTAGTACTAGTGCTAAATAGGGGAGTGTATTTTGGTTTAATAGTTTTTGAGTTTGTCATCTCAGTCGAGTTAGGAAGGTAATGGTTTGTTGCATGATATTTTCTAAGACTTTTACCTTAGAATTATTTATAAATATCATACATTATGAAGTTTACAATACATGCATGCTGGTTGTGATACTACCAGACTAAAAAAAATCTTTGATATGCCAGTGCAATATCGTGTGTGTGTGTGTGTGTGTGTGTGTGTGTGTGTGTGTGTGTGTGTGTGTGTGTGTGTGTGTGTGTGTGTGTGTGTGTGTGTGTGTGTGTGTGTGTGTGTGTCTCTGTGTGTGTGTGTGTGTGTGTGTGTGTGTGTGTGTGTGTGTGTGTGTATACACACACATATATATATCTATGTGTATATGTATATACATACATATATGTGCGTATATATATATATATATATATATCCAAAATTGAATATAGGGATTTTTTTGGAAATTTGTGATTGGTATGCTTGCCACAATGTAAAAAAACCTACAAAGGGAAAAGTTAAATATATGGTGTGAAGGCAATAGCCATTTCAAGGGAAATGCATAAGGTAAAAGGAGAAGGAACCCATATTTGGAAGAGGAGCATATCCACAATTATTTGAGTAGAGGTAGGGAGAGAAAATACCAAATAGAGTATACAGTAAAATCTACACAAGCGGGAGATCAAGAAGCATTCTCACGAGTCCAAAAAATAGAAGAATCTACTTTATAATGAGATACAAAGAAAGGGGTATTAGAATGGTAAGTATGTTCTTCTTACCTTTTGTATTAAGGGTTTATGAAAATTAAAATAAGTTTTATGAAGAGATATGATAGTGATCTAAAGTCAACTCTTAGCATGCAATATAAATGTTAAATGTTGAAAGATAGTATGAGTAAACATGTTTATTATTTTCCTCTATTGTGTCAAGATGGGGATTTCAAATTTTTATGTCTCCTAACCACTCTCTAAGTTACCATCTACTCTTAATAAATACCTTGATTGTATTTCTTATTTTGAAATTGATTATCTTAACCCTTGAATGCATCTTTTTTTATCCTTGTCTCAAACAAGAGCCATTCGATTAGTCTACCTACTATGTTTTCTTTTAAACAAAGCTTCCAAAGTCTATTATAGTGATCATCTATTGTTAAAAAAAAATCCTTAGGTTAGAATATTTTCTCTTCAATATTAATCATGTATTTTTACCCTTGCTCACTAATAGAAAACCAATTCTTTGATTTCTTTAAAGATTAAATATCTTCTTATATGTGCTACCAGGCATAAGCAAGCTTTTATTGGTTTGGTTGAAGGTTAAGGCATGATTATATTTTGGATAGAAGAAGTTAAAATTTTCCTTGCTAGATCCATATTATGTACAATGAGCAATGCAAGCCCATTTCATTAAGCACTTTAGCTTCTTGTATGATTGCATGCAAAGTAAGAATTCATTATTGTTCTTTTTGTAAGAATTTTATTAATATTCAATCAATATATTTTCCTTTAATTAAAGTAATAACATATTTACATGTCAGTTGATCTCATTTTCAAAATATTGCCTAATATACCCTATGTTAATAATATCATTTTTCATGTATGTTGGTTGAACAGAAGCTAATGCAAATTTAATCCATTTGATACCCTCCGCTATATGTTCATTATTTTGAGTCGGCCTTTTTAAATCTATGAATCGACCTTTCTTATTTTTTTCTTTAAGAGAGCTAAAAAGATATTTATTTATTCAAATATTCAATATTATATATTTATATTAATTGTTTATGCTAAATTTCAACCTATTTGTAAAACCCTAACTAGGTCAACCACTAAACCCTAGATCTACAAATTAATTTAACAAAACTCAATAGAGATCTACAAATGCATGCAAATAACATAAAATAAGCAAATATATAACTTCACATGCAATATTGACTTGTCTCTATTGTTCTCCTATCCTCCATGATCATGTATTTTATGATGAGTACTCTAAGATTTGAATGCACTTGCACAAGTGCTCAAGGATGAATGGATGTGGTTGTGATGATGTATGGTTAAAAGTGTGTGGTGTATTGCTAGATTGATTTTGGTAGAGTGTAAGCATGCAAAGGACATGTTATATAATAGGTGAACTCACAATACTGGTTCCCACTTTTTGACCAACTTTGACACTTAGATGAACATTTTGAAAAAAAACCTTCACTTTCCGACACCTATAACTTTTAAACCGTTAAGAATTTGAAGATGATGTAAACTAGTGATTTGTAAAATATTGTTTGTAGATTCTAAATATATATTTTTAAAAAAAATTTGAATAAAGTTTTATTGATTTTTCCATCTCCCTCAAAAAGTAGTTTTTTACAGCAAACAACATTTTGTAAGAGTGATGTGTATCCCAAAATGCATAACTTTTTTTCTATAAATGATAAAAACTTATTTCTTTTGAATTTTGGTTTGTAACATCAATACCCAGGGCATGCAGTTGGTTTGATAGTGATATGTTCAATATTTTTTATTTTATTAAGTCTTGAAGTTCGACTAATATAATTTAGATATAGGTGTACGTTTGAACACATAGCTTGTTCTATATATATATATCAAAATTCAATTCTTCATTTTTGTTAGAAAGAAGACATCAATACCTAGTGCATAGATATTTTTCAGAATTTTTTTGAATTAGTTAACTATTTTTCCCAATGTATTGAACAAAGAAGTTCATGTTCGGTGAAAAACCGGCATTCATAAGAAATAAAATAAAAATAAATTAAGGAAATTAAATATATTAAAAATTATACTATTTGGAAAATTTATAATAAGGACTAAATACTTATTAAAAAAAAGTTTCTAAATAAATTCATTTGAACCCCCAAAAGATAATGTAAAATTGTTTTTTTATCAGTATTTGATAGATGCAAAGGAGACTCCATTGCAATGCAAGTATGAATTATAATTAGAGAGGTTATAACCAATAAATTTTGATCTAAGAGCCTTTGATCTAACTCTCTTCAATTAATTACTTCAAATGGGACCTTTTAAAGCTTAAATCATTCTATTTTCTCAAAAATGTATGATTTCAGCAAAAATCAAGATGCACCGGAAAGTGGGAACCAACATTGTGAGTTCACAAACCTCTTTTTATAGAGATCACCCTAAAAATGAAAGGTTTAAATTAAGAGGTGGGATTATGAATGGCTAGGATCACATAAATGAAAGAGAATCAATAGGATTGAAGGGTAGGTAAAGATGAAGGGAGGATATTAAGAGGTGGAAAGGTGAAGGATATGGGTGAATAGGATTAAGGGATTGATTCAAAATAGAGGGTTAAGATTGAGAAGTAGGTAATTTAAGGAGATGTGTTGTCATGTGGATAAGAATAAAAAGCTAAATAAATTAACTAAATAAATAAAAGTGTTTATTTAATTAATAGAAGAAAGGTCGCATAATTTAAATAAATAAAATATTTATTTAATTTGGGAAAGAGGGAAGGGATCAAATAAATAATAAATAACTATTTAAATTAGAAAGAAGGGGCTTAGGCCTATTAATGGGCTTTCTTGGGTTGATCCGAAAAAGGGAGACTGTTAGGGTTCCCACAGATACTGAGAGGGGGGGGGAGGTGAATCAGTATCTGACTGGTGAGTAGTATTTCTTAAATTAAAACATGCAAAACATAAAATAGTAGTATACCGGTATGCAAGAATTAATGTAATAAATATAATCAAAAACATCCACATGAAAAGAACACCATAACACAAGATGTTTAACGAGGAAACCCGGTGTGGGAAAAACCTTGGTGGGATTTGTGACCCACAATATTCACTTACTGGCCAATAAGAGAATACTACTTACAATAGGGGCCTGCACATGCAGGAAGGCCAACTGCCTAGAGCTCACTGCTCAATGAGGAGTCACACTGTCTTACAATGAGGATTATACTAATCCAAAGACTTGTACTGCTTTACAATAGCATCTCTAATGTCAGATTCAGTACCAATTCTAACTCTATTCTTTACATATACCCTTGACCTATAATTCGCATATTAGGTCTACCTAATAATTTTCTTTATGCTTGCTTCCTTACACTTACAAATGTCTACAATGATCTCTTTTATATACAAGAGTCATTTTACAATTTGCCAAGTCGGCTTACAATAATAATCAAAATATTACATATCAAAAATCCTATCGGCCTCTGTGTCGGTATATATCTTTTCTTCTGTGCCGGTGTCGGTGCCGGTGTAGAGTGATCTTGTTGATGCTAGTGCACTGTCTTGCTTGTGTAATGTTTTGCCGGTATGATGTCTTGCCGGTGCCATAGGATTGCAAGGTTGCCATCAATTAAAAAACCTTCAATCACACACAATGTCTCATTGGAGTGTCCATATGACAACAAAGACAAGTCTACTGTGGAGTGTAAAAAAATAGAACAAGAGTGGATTAAAACAAATTTTGATGGTGTATCAAAAGGCAACCTAAGTCACTCAAGAGTTAGATACATTATTTGTGACTAGAAGGAAGACACTCTAGCCCCTAGAGAAAGATGGCTTCTAGGGGGAACAAACAACAAAGCAGAGGATCAAGTGGCTCTTTTGGGGGTAAAAATGGAAAAGAGATCGAATGTATACAAATTGCATCTAGAAGGGGATTCGATGATCATTTAAAATGTGATCATAAAAGGAGAGGCACCCTCACAAAGGTTGGACAAAGTAATTAAATTAATTTTAAAATATTTAATTAAATTTGAAAATTACAAAATTTCCCACACCCTACATGAAGGAAATCATGAAGCAGACACTCTATCTAAAGTAGGGTCATCATTAAATAGGATCCATTGTAAAGAGATGGGAAAATTTTCATACGAATGAGATGGTGTATAAGCAGAAAGGTATGCCGACAAAGGAGGGAGGATGATGAATTTGAGTGGTCGAGGGTTGTAGTGAGATTTATAATGGGAGAAGGATATTTTTCCTCATATTTTTGCATTCTCCAAACAAGGTGGTAAGGGCGCTAGTGGACTATGAGGTGGTGGTGAACTGTTTGTAGGTACGAGAGAATGGAGGCAATTTTTTCTCTATTGTCGACAAAAAAATAGCTCACATTTTTGGGTAAGGTTTCAAAGAAGCACCTTTCTGATATTTTTAAGTTTGAAGAGCCAAATTTTATTCAGATTTTAGATTTCCTTCTTGGGGAGGAATATATGTGGTCAAAATTCAAATTTTGTACTAATGTAGATGTGGTATCCATAGTGGTTGCTTGGGGTTTAGAACTGGGATCTAAAGAAGAGACATAATGTGTACTTTGTGTGTGTCCTGAAGGGATACTTGTTCAACTTAAAATCCTTGTTGGAAAAGGTGGTCTCTTGGAAGGGGATACAAAGGTCTCTAAGTGAGGGTATTTGTATAGGAGAGGAGAATGAGGAATTTTGACCCTTTATCTTGTGGAAGGACATAATGGATAGAATGGAGAGTCACAAGGAAGCTCTAATTGGATAGCAAGAGCTCAAAGACTTTGTTCCACAAGAAGGAAATTGAAAGGCAGAGGATGCAGGAGGAGAAGAAAAAGCTGAAATGTCATGGGTCAAACTTATAACCTAAATAATTCTAGGTGAACAGCCCAAGGAAGCCATGATACCAAGGACCGAGTGACCAATGAAAGCATTGGAGGGGAAAAATCTTATGCCCTTTTTTTGTGTGTTTATAAATGTGCTAAACATATTGTAAGCATCTAAAAAATTGTCAATGCTTGTGATGTCATACTTTAACATGTCCACATTACCTTCTTTTAGGGTTTTTGCACTTACTAACACTTCCTCTATGTTACACATTTGATCTTTATAATCTATTAAAATTGTGACATTCTTCTACATTCTTTTCCTATTCGATTCTATTTTCTCAAATTTGATTTAGTTCATATTGAAGTCGATCCTAATTCTCAACCTATGATCATGATCAACCTTTTATATCAATTGGACATCATTTTAACCCTAATTAGTACAAGTTCGGGTTTTTCTTCAATCGTTACCATTTTTAATTTTGATCCTCTTTCAATCAGTTGTCAATCAATTTGAGTCAATTTGCATCATTTTCAATGCTCACCATCAATTCTTGTCAATATTGATCAATTTGGCATCGATCTTTATCGGTTATCAACCTTTATTTACCAAATCAATCTTTGTCAATCTTGATCGATTCATCATCGATCCTTTATTAATCATCATTTATCAAAAAAATATTTATCAATTTTGATTGATTTTTCATTGATCTCTATCCTTGTCAACTTAATCAATGTTTGGCCCTCGTCAATTATTTCATTGATCATGTTCATCATCGTTAATTACCTTAATCTTATCATGGGATCATTTTGACCTAATTCATCTCTCCTTTTTCTCTTAGGTTTTTGGTGACTATTTAATCATTAAATCCTTACTAACATCACTTTTTAGGTTAAATAAACTATTTCATTTATCCTATGCCCTATGTCACAATTAATTTTTCATTTAATTGGCTAATTCTCCTTTTTATGGGCTAATTGATATATCAATATTTATTAATTATTTTCCACCCCTTTTCTCCTAATTTCTTCCATTAATTTCTCCACTAATTTGTCTCCTCCATTTTCTCAATTCAATAAGTTATTTTTGCTCAAATTTGTCATAAATCAATGAGCTTTTATTGAGGTCATTTTGTCATAATTCAATAAGATACAATTGCTCAAATTTGTCATAAGTCACAAGGCATAAATCTCTCAAATTTGTCATGAATTTGTCATAATTTATCACTTAATTATGCCAATTTTGAATCAATTTTCCTCTTTTATTTGTCTTGATTTTCTCATGTCATTTTGGTGATCAATTTCTCTATAAATTGAGTCCATTTTTCAATGATTGTAACCATATATATTGAGTATCCTTATGTTGTCAAAATCACTTTGCTATCATTTCACCATCACCTTGCTTTCAATACACTTTTGTTTGTAGGTGAGAGCCACATACATTTGAAGGAGAAAAAAGAACAATGGAAGGGAATGGAAGGAATTCTTGCATTGGTTTGCATTTTCTTTAAGCATTTTGTTTCCATACTTCTATTGATTGTGATTAGGGTTACTTTTCATGATATTTTTCTTTTGTGATTAGCTTTATAATTTCATGATGTTTTTGCCTAATTCTCAATCCACATTTTTTGGTGAACCCGGTGTGACCATGCCTAATCTATGATTATTTGAGTGTTTTGAGTGATTGTAGGTCAAAATTTGCATCAAAGGAATCCTTTTTAAGCCTCTGCCAGAATTCCTATGCAGTTGTCCCCAGAAGTTACACATTTTCTTGAGTTTTCTAAGCACTTGCAACCCAGAATTACACAGTTTATTTAGTGTATTCCAATTGCAAAATTTTCAAATTTTTTTGTTTGTAGGGTTGGATTAGGACTTGGAGGTGTTAATTATGGCTTAAAATGAACTCATATATCTTTAGTTAGGCCTTGGATGAAATAACAACAAATCTCCACCTCTATTTTTATGCAAAGGGTTAAAATGAATAACTAATTTCACTAAAGGCTGGCTTAAAATAAATTTAATTCATGTAATCTTAATACAATTTGGTAAAATTTAGTGTGATTAGAGTTATAAGAGGCTAAATGAATGCACATAGCTTAATTAGGGATGAAAATGAACCATAAAGATACACAATATCTTAATTAGGGTTCTTGAAGGAAGGAACATCTAGATTTCATTCAAAGACACTCTAAAGTTTTCATTTTCTTAGTTTAAGGTTCAGGATCACATTGATAGGCCCACAATTTTACCTTGTAATATTTAGAAATTGAATCATGCATTGCAACAATATTGAACACTGAGGTCAATTAGTGTCATTTTGTATCAAAATTAGGGTTTAATGGTCAAATTGGGCTTTCATTTGACCAAATTTATCTTGTTGATGACCCTAACTGTTAGTTTTGTAGGAATTACACACTTACTCTTTGTTTTTGCACACTTGTGAGAAAAAATTGTGCAATTGAACCTTCTGCCCTGTGCAGTTGCACCTCCTATTTTGTGCAGTTGCAGTCAAATCCTACATAGTTGCATAGGCAGAGGGTCAGGTATAATGTATGATTTTAGTCTTGTATACATGCAGATTCACTTTATTTTCAAATTTTAGTTTCTGGGTTACTTATATTTTATGCAACAATTTGGCAATTATTGGGAGAAGACATTCATTAAAACTACTAATGATTTCATGCAGGACACTGTCAAAGATTAAACTTGAAATAAATTGTCTTCTTCTTCATTATATAGAAAACATTTGGATTTGGGATTTAAATGAACATATGTCTCATTTGT
This sequence comes from Cryptomeria japonica, assembly GCF_030272615.1. Classification (NCBI taxonomy): domain Eukaryota; kingdom Viridiplantae; phylum Streptophyta; class Pinopsida; order Cupressales; family Cupressaceae; genus Cryptomeria; species Cryptomeria japonica. Next base: position 331,277,376 of record NC_081412.1, read on the forward strand.
TTGGCACACTCTTCCATGTGAGTGGACCTACTACTAACACACACTATCCTCTCCCCTGGCTTTCATGGTCTTGGGTGCAAGAGAATTGTGTTAGTGACATTTTTTATTTTTATTAAAAGGCTTGTCTCCAGAGAAGCCACTAAGGTCGGGTGAGAGGGAATGAACCAAGTGGTAATAAGCTAATTCCAAGCTACTTTCAAGCCACTATAAAAAAATTTGTTTGTGACAAAATTCATAAACAATAGGTGTGGATTTGTCATACCAACATAATTATCCCTCAGTATTTGTGTGATGTTTAATCCACATAGTGACGCATAAAAACCCATAAGGGTTGGGAGACCTCTTAATTGAGAAAAACATTACACATATGGCCACCTGAATGAATTCTCTTACTATGAGCCAATTGTTGTAGAAACCAAAATCCTTCTATTTTCTGGCATAGGAGGTCGGACCTCTGAAGCTATCCCACACTCTCACAGTTAAAAGTTGAGATAGAAAATTCCCCTAGATCTTTGGGTCTTTGGAAAATTGAAGTTTGGTGTACCTATGAAGTGAGTGCCATGGAGGGGAAGCTAGTGTTACCAAACTTCTAGGCTATCCACTCTGAATAAGAGTGGATTGGATTTATTCACAGTGGGAACCCAACAAATATTGTCTTAGACAACCTAGGATTTGTACTTGAATTTTCTTTTATCTTATGCAAAAAGTCAAATAGTCATTCTATCTTCCATATTTGTTGACAAATCAGAAACATCATTTCAAAAGAAAAATCACATAAAAACAAATATTCATATCTAGACAAAGTCACAAACAACAACCTTGGTTACAAAATTCAAACAAAGATTTCAAAACCAAAACTTGTCTCAAAACATCAAAGTTATCATCCAAAGTTCAAAGGTTCTCAAATAACACGGCTTGTCAAACAATTGGACTCCTTGATTTCAAAATTCATGTCATTGTAGGCTAGGTCTTGTATTGTTGCAAACCTAGGTATTAGCTTGGTCCTTCATATTTCTTCCATTGCATAATCCTTGGTCCATGCCATTAGCTTGCATTTAGTCTCCCAAATCAGGTTTTGTTAAACCCCAAAAATTAAATCTTTAGATCATATCCAAAGTCATTATTAGGGATTCGTCAGCTTGATCAAACCTTCTCCTTTTATCAACAACATTATCTCATCGAATCTTAGCTTAGTATCCAAGAAATAGGTGAGACTTTGTCAATTTGCCCTTTTATCAATTTGTCATTTTTTTCCTTTAAAGGTCTTGATTCCACTTCAATTCACTGGGGTATCTCTTTAGACTTGTTTTCCCAAAGTTTTTCATAATATCCAAAAACATAGCTCGCATTATCATCCTCTAGGATTGCATCTCAAATTTTCAAAAATCCCAAAAATATAGATTGAATTCTTGTCCTAGATTACATTATCATTCCCTAGGATTACACTTAATTGCATCTCATTGTCATCCCAAAACCTTAAAAGTCCAAAAACATAAGTTGCATTTTTACTTTTAGGCTGCATTTTTCATTCCCTTAGTTGCTTTGCATCCTTAAAATTCAAAAATCCCAAAAACATAGCATAGTGACATGCATGTTGAAACAAGGTCCAAGTATAAGAAATTGCAAGAATCCACATATCAAGCCATGTCTTCTTCAATGAATGATATACCAAACACACAAATTCAACATTATCAAACCCAACCATTTGATTCTCATGTGGGTCCTCCAAGCTACACATTACAACAATATGGGATGGTACAATTAGGACCACCACCATATTATGAACCCATATTTGTGCTAATGAAACCAGGTTTTGGAAGTGTATTACCAACACCATCAGGGAGTGCACCATTTGGCATTAAATAATTGAATTAATAATATGTCCAACAACAATTAACATCATATGATGAATCAAATCCTTTACAAGGCTTTGGATCAACTACTAACCTACAACAAGAAATTGACCCAAATGAACAATCTGATTCATCGTCAAATTTAGACACCTCCAAATATTTTGATATGGTTGTCAATAATCCTAAAAAGAAACAAAAATATGGATAAGTTCATGAATAATATGTTCCAAAATTATCCCATGAAGCATTTGGGTATGATCCAAGAAAAAATTACCACAACATCAAAGACTCAAGGTAATGTCCAATTGCAACATGAGATAAACAATCTCCCAATTTTTGAACCTCCTCAAAATGAATTTAATATACAACAAGAGGCTCCAACTACATTACTTGAGAAACGTGCATCTAAGACCTTAAGTTTGGACATTCCTCCAAAGGCAACATTTGAAACTGTTAATAACCCATTGTTTAATACAATGCCATTTGCCCAAGATTAAATCGTAGTGACAAAAATATTGACAACTTCAACACAACAAAAGGCATCTCAAGTTCCTCAAGTTGGTTCACAATTAGAGGCACAACAATATTTTACTACAAGGATGCCACATATTCACAATATTTAGACCAATCTAATGTCACAACAAGATACTCATGTGTTATCAAGTTTAGCACATACAACAACTTATGCATAAGCGACTCAAAATTTGTCGATGGGACCTTCTATCATGACTACAGATCAAAAAAACAACAATGTACAATTGCAACATTAAGTAATACAATAGACACCTTCAAATGTGCAAATGAATCAAACATAACAAAGATATCATACTAAACAACATGCAACAATAACTTCTATGGTGCCACAAGTGAATGCGAGCTTGCAACAACTATCATTCAAACATTCTTTGCAACAAGTTAACACAGTTGCAATATTGCACATAAATTTAAACAACAGAAGGATCCCAAAGTGCAAACGCGTGATTTCTTCAAGATATTTGAGTATGTACTAGATCGGAAAAATCAGAAAATCTCAATTCAATGTCAACAACCTCAATATCAAAATCAACAATATTAGATACAATAACAAGCTAATAATTATGTGCCTCAACAACAACAACAAGTGAATGTCTATTACCAACCAAAGGCACAACCTCAACAACCAACTCAGCCTATAGGACAATATCAACCATATATGCATATGTCAATTCCATCATAATAAGTGCAATAAAATATATTAGAACCAAAACATGGTGATGCCACAACAACAAGAGTAGTATCAAAATACACATGTGTTAGACACTCCAAGGACAACAATTTTAGAGCATCAAAATCCATTTGGAGGCATTGTGTATCAATAAAGGGGAAACACAGGGATGAATGATGAACTTCCAAAACCCTTGCAATCAGATGCAATAGTGCAACAAATTGAGAAGTTGCAAAGACAAGTTGAGGCTATACAAACCAAAGAGATAAAGAAGTTATATACACAACAAGATTTGTGTCTCAATCCATTCGATAAGAGTTTGTACATGCCTCCCTTCCCTCAACATTTGAAAGCACCAAATTTTAAGAAATACACAAGAAGAGGAAATTGTAAAGATCATATATGCACCTTTTATGCAACAAGCACAAAAGTTAATTATGATGATACATATCTTATGCGCCTCTTTCCCTGAAGTCTCGCGGGGAAATCCATGGATTGTAATGCACATTTTCCTGGAAATATCAAATCATGGAATGAGTTGGCCAAAAAATTTATTTGTTAGTTCGCTTACAACATTGGTAACAATGTAACTATGTCAAACCTATGTGAAACAAAGCAAAAACCTAGAGAACATTTGGTCATTTTCTTACAAAGATGGCGGAGTCTGGTTAGCCAATCTCCTCTTGACTTTCTTGAGGAATAACAAGTTAATTTGTTTATTCAAAATCTAGTGCCCGAAATGATGTATGAGATAAAAATAAAAACTACTAGTACCATTGAAAAGCTTATTAAAAAGGGGATAAACATTGAGAATACTCTTGTATCAAAAGGGGTTATCAAGATTAATAAGGACAATAACAATTCAAACAACTCAAGTGACAAGAGCAAATTTTGGTCTAGAAATAAGAATGTCACTAATGACAAAGTTGTAGATGCAAGAACAATGAGTAGTAATCAAGCAAAGATCACCATCAAAGGACCAACTGATCAAAATATTCAGGGTTCTAACCAGACGCAACCACACAACCAATATGATTCAACAAGGAGGCCAACCACAAGGTCAACAACATAGGCCTTTTAGATCAAGAGACGCACTTCCTCAACAATTCACGCAATTGGGAGACCCTACTAAGTTGGTAATGAAACAATTAATCCAAGCCAATTTTATTAATTTCTAGAGATAAAAAAGGAACCACTAGTAAAACAATATTGATGGAATGACAATAGTTATTTCGAATACCATCATTCAAAAGGGCACAAAATTGCCTCATGTTTTTAGTTAAAGCACCTTATCCAATATTTGCTCGATCAGGGTGTAATTGAAGTTGATTCTCCCATTGGGACTTCTAATGTTGACCACACTATTTTCAAAACTCCTTTACTTGATCGTGACAAGGGAAAAGCCTCATGTTCAAACTCAAACCCAAAAGGCAACACTTATTATACCAACACATCCCATAATTACACTATCAACTATTTTTGTGCATCCAATAAGCATGTGTCAACCATAAGGATTAAAGAGAAAAACACCCCATATGCAGTGGCCACTCACAAATCCAAGTTGGTACTATAGGAGTTGAGAAAATACAACACCACAGGAGCCCAAATGATCTTTGTAAGTTGAAAAACTTGTTACAAGGAGAAGCAAAGAAGCAAATCACAAAAGGAACAAAAACATAGGAAAAATATGCTCTAAAAGAGAGAGCTCAATAATCTCCAAAATGTATTGTCAATAATAATCCTTCTTCATACAATGAAAAGAAAGAAATTAACCTTTAATAGGTCAATAAACCCTAAAAGGGAAAACCTAGGTTTGCACATAATAATTAATTAAAATAATTAATTATATGCACCTAAAGTTAGCTTAAGTGTAAAAGAGATAAAGGGAACTTAAATAATTAAACAAATATTGTTTAATTAATCAAGTAAATACCCAAATACTCTAACATCCCCCCTTAAGCTAGACTTAGGGAGAAGCTAAAACCTAGAACAGCTACTGAAAGCAAGAAAGATGGGTCCTGGCAACAAGGCCTGATTAGGTACCCAAATACAATGAAATCTCTATGAACTGGAGAAATAGAGAAAACCACGTGGGAACAAAACTCTACTCCAAAAAGAGGTGGAAAAGAACATCAATGAAGCATGAAGAACCTGCAAACTCTATCGAAGAATAAATGCTGATCTGAAGAACATCCACTGAAATAGAACATGACTAGGTAGAGAAGACTGTAATCTGCATGAGTGCCCTCAAATGACACTACTCGAATCAAATGGCAAACAAGGCAAACACTGAACTCGAAGATACAGATGGCATGAGAAACCAAAGCCTAAAGAGCTGATCAATCAAACCACGAAAGCATTAGAACCAACAGGATAAACCTCCCCATAATGCTGAAGAGGGAGAGGGACAGGTACACTGAAAAGAACAACCAACAAGAATTGCATGACGAAGAACCAGGAACATCAAAGGTGCTGAGAAAAGTAAATGGTGTCATGGAAGGAACACTCATGTGACACACACCATGAGGTGAATGTCATGGAAGGAACACTCACTGGACAATGAAAGATGGCAAACAACATGCAAACATCAACCCCCTCATGGCACTTTATAAGTAGTGCATGTACAACAATACACAAGATGTCCATGATCCCAAGTAAATAATGCATGATGGCACTTTATCTCAGTGTGTTTGCATAAATACAAGCTACAATGATAAGAAGACTAGAAATAGAAACAAGAACCAAAATAGAGACACCCTACTAAGAGAAGAGATCTTAGGACCTGAAACAACCACGCTAGCCACCAGAGTGCTGAAACACAAAAAACTGATTAAAATATGCATGGAGTAGAATCTAGAAATAAAACTTATATGGCTGGAAAGTACACAGCACACGCTTTCCAAAAATATAAACTTTTCAAAAAAAGGAGGTCAGATGCTCATTCTATGGCTCCCAAAGTGCAAAAACAAGACCTCACTTTGACTGGAAAAAAACACAGTCAAACAGAAAAATTGGAAAAAATTACCAACACCATGAGGTCAGGCTCGGAACCAGATTTCTGACGCCTATTCATTTTAGAAAAAATGACTTTGTATGCCCAAGATATGGCCAAAAAACCAAACCCCCCCTGAAAGAGGCAAAAAAGAGAGTTTGGTGGCTGGGCGGAGCTCTAGTGGCCAGTGGATGGCGCTCCGATGGCAGCCAGGTAGTTCTCCAGTGGCAGGCTATAGGCGGTAGTCGGGGAGCTGAGCGACGGCTGGGGAGTGGAGCACGGCGACGGGCGGCCGGGAAGCAGCGGCGGTGGCGGTGGCGGTGGCGCAGCTAGGCCAGAAGGAGGCCGGCAGCGGCAGCGAGCGGCCGGTGGGCGCAGGGAGGCTGGTAGGGGGCTAGGACGGTGGGAGCTATAAGTAGTGATTGGTGGGCACAAGGAGGCTGGCAAGCGGCCAGGTGGCGGGGGCCGCAGGCGGCAGCCGATGGGCGCAGGGAGGCCGGCAGGGGGCCGGGCCGGCGGGGGTTGGGAGACCGACAGGGGGCCGGAGACCGGAGGTGCATGGCCCAAGGCCTACAGGTTTGCAGCAGCGGTAGGGGCAGGGGCCCCATGGTACCCTGCGTACCATGGGGAACCCCCCCGAAAAACAATTGTCCAAATTTTTTTTTTTTGTTAAAACCCTTGCTTTTTTCCTTTTTTTTGATGTTTTTTTTTTTTTAAATAATCAAAATCCGGCGTGCATGCTGTAAAAAGGCAATATATATATATATATTGAAATTTTTTCTCGAACTGCGTGTTAGGGCCGTACGACTTGGATCTGAGAAAAAAATACTCCCAGAGGCTCAGGAACCAAAATAGGTCAAATTTTATATGACCATAAGGGTTTTCGGGCCTTCTGAGCATGAAGGTGAGGTTCATTTAGGTCCAAAGTGCTAAGAAAAAAGGGTCAAACCCTAGATACATAAAAAAAATTCTTGAAACCCTAGATCTGCTTCCAAAGCAAAAAATTCTCAAAACAAGAACAAGTAGTTGTAGATCTGAAGCTCTGATACCATATAGGAGCTGAGAAAATACAACACCACAGGATCCCAAATGATCTCTGCAAGCTAAAAAACCTGTTACAAGGAGAAGCAAGGAAGCAAATCATAGAAGGAACAAAAACTTAGGAAAAATATGCTCCAAAAGAGAGCTCAATAATCTCCAAAATGTATTGTCATTTATAATCCTTCTTCATACAATGAAAAGAAAGAACTTAACCTTTAATAGGTCAAGAAACCCTAAAAGGGAAAACCTAGGTTTGCACATAATAATTAATTAAAATAATTAATTATATGCACCTAAAGTTAGCTTAAGTGTAAAAGAGATAAAGGGAACTTAAATAATTAAACAAATATTGTTTAATTATTCAAGTAAATACCCAAATACTCTAACAGGTACTAAAAGGAGCTCCTCAAAATCATCCTAATCCAATGACCACAAGTCAGTATAATCTCCCTAACCATCTTGGAAAAACTCCCATGCAAATATCAATCCTTGAACTACTAAGAATGTCCCTCATGCATAGAGTTGTACTAGATAAAGCTCTACAAGAGTCTACTCTTCCCATTGATATCAATGTCCACCAATTTCAAGCAAGGATAGAGCATCTTTCTACCTCTCAGCATGTTTCTTTCATAGACAATGGCATCCATCGTCATAAATCCCATCATAATGATCCTTTTCACCTTGAAATATTTGTCCATGATTGCAAAATCAAATGAGTATTGATAGAAGGTGTAGTGCCCCTCCCTGATTCATCTTGATTGATACTTATGACTCTATTTATGTTTTGATGCTTATGGTGGATGTTTTGATGACTATATATGACTCTTCTGCTATCTTAGATGGTATCATTGATGTTAGGACTCTACGTGGCTTTATGATTACTTGATATGACTTATTATGTTTTGCAGCTTCATATGGTTGATGATGTTAGACATGCTTTATGACATATGATACTTGATGGTTTTAATGGATGTTAGTACATTGAATCACCTTGATGGATTGATTTATATGATTCATAGATATATATATATATGTGGTCATTTATCATATGAATTATTTGATTTATGATGACAATAACTCTATTTCATGATGATAATTCTATGTGATGTCTTGTTATACTATTGTGTGACTGTCTTTGTGAGTAGAGACGATGTCATATCACTCATTGCAAGTGGGATATGTCATCATGATTCTCTATCACTTGTTTTTTTATTGTGAGATATATGTATTGTATATGTCGTGTTGGCTTTTGATGCAGGTTTGCAGGTACCAGACATCGACTCCTCCTGGCTTCACAGGTCTGAGCATGTCCTATCCAAATGAGAATTTGTCGAAGATGACATAGTTTCCCTCACACACTCTAGGTATAAGATGTGTACCTTGTTAGTTTATCTTGATGTCTTTTGCTTGGTTGATTCCCCTTTAGGGTTAACTAAGAGATGTGGTGTATTGGTTGAGTCTCTTCCACCTTGTTTCGTAGGTCATGAGGTCAAATCTCTCTCGCTTCTTATTTTGATGTTGTGGCTTGATTATTGGCTTTATTGCATGATTGAATTATTTATTTTAATTAAGAATTAAATTAAGTAATTAATTTATTTTATTTTATTTATTAATATTTAATTGAGCTTTATTTATTGTTTAATTATTTAATTTGTTTTATTTATTGTCGAAGATGACTTTTATTTAGTTATTATTTTTAATTTAATTTTTTATTTGGGTTCTATTTATTTTATTTATTTATTAGTGTTGATTTAAAAAATGATAATTAATTATAAATCATTATGTGGGAATTATTTAATAAAGTATGGGTAAATAATATTATTTTTACCTACCGTTTAATTTTGAGGAAATATTTGTATTTCCCAATTAATTGTTATATCTATACTAAGTAATTGAATTTTATTTATTTCTACCTACCTTTATTTTTGATTGGTCGGCTTGATTGGGTAGGTAATAAATATATATTTATATTATGCCTTTTTCAAAATTTGCAAAGGTAAGTATGATATATGGTTTTTGGAATTTTTCTATTGGTCGAGAAACTAATAGTCTTAAATTTAATTTTCTATTTATTTCTGCTTGTTGGTCTGTGCACGGGTTAATCATCCAACAAATCTTTGCAAGAGGATTTTAGAATTTGGCTTTGGAATTTGAATTTGGAATTTGGATTGCGATTTGGATTTTGGAAGGCTTGGCATTTTCATATTTCTTCTTCAATTTTGGTTTTGTGAATTGCAGGTTGGTAGTTCTTACTTTTGCATTTTCTTTTTGGAAAAGATTGTCTTCTTCGTGTTTGCAATTTCTGAATTTGATTTGCTCTTGGAGATTGATTTGATGTGGAAATGATCTTCGTTAGTGGATTTCAATTTGTTGTGCAAGTTTGGAATGGGGGAAGTGCAGATTTCGCTTTCAGGGTTCCTTGTGAATTACTTTGTTTTCACTATGACTATTTTGTGGAAGTGTGGATCTTACATTTCACTTGTATTACATGTTTTTATACCTTTTCTATCTTGTTTTATCTCCTTCTTGTTTTTGGTTACCTTCCTCTCTCTCTCCTCTGTGGTTTTGGCTTCCATTTCTTAGTTTTCATCAGTGGGAGAGAAATTGTCTTCTGTATCTTTTGCTAGGAAGCATGAGATGAATATGTTAATGGTCTATGATGATATTTTGATGTTTTAGACCTCCTGTGTTTGGTATGAGGGTTGTTTTATACCCTTGAGTCTTCCTGAGACCCCTCCTAAGCCATATACCTTTGTAATGAACTAATCTTTGCACTTTTACTAGAAATGCCATGGAAACACCCAAAAATGCCATGAAAAATACCAGAAATGCCACTCTACATACCAGGAATGCCACCATACATGCTAGGAATGCCACTGTTTCTACCATATGCTCTATCAAACTGACTAGGAGAGTTGAGGTCCTGATTTGCAAATTCAACCATATTGACCAGAAATCCCACCCTAGAGACCAAAAAAGCCATCATACTAACCAAAAATGCTACTATAAATGCTAGAAACATTACCATACCTACCAGGAATGATAACCTAGGTTTCAGGAGCAATGAGTTGTCCCGAGGGTCTTCGAAAGTCAGTTTTTAGCTTGTTTGAGTGCATCTTTGGTGTGTGTGAGTACTGCAGAGGCTTGTGCAGTATGTATTGACTTTTTTAGAGTTGATTATGATGTTTTTTGATCCCTTATGTTGTTTCATGTTCTCCAGTAAGAAGTTTCATGCCTTACCGATGAGGTGATTCCTATGCGATTTGATGCTTCGGTGAGAGGGAAAATGCCTCACTATTGAGGGATTGATTTTATGACTCCAGTGGGATGTGCTATGCCTCAATATTGAGGATTTTATGTTATTTGTACCTCTTTTATGTTTTTCATCCATGATTGGCTTACGTTGATGTTGCATTTGTGAAGGTCTCCTTTCTTGAGTTGACCCTTGAGTCCTTGTTACTCAGTTTGTATTTAGTTGTTGTTGTGGCTATTGTACCTTCTTGAGATTTCATCATGGCATTATTTGTTCATTTGATTTGTATATTTACCCTATGGCCTTGGTTCATGTATGGGGGAGTGGGCTCTTACATGTGTTGGTTCTAGGTTGTGAGTACTAGACCTCTAGGAAGGGGGTCTAAACCTAGGATACCACATGAGAAGTTGATGGTATAATTGCAAGTGATAATATAATAATAATTGATTAGAGGGTTGGGTATTAGGAATACATCTAATCAAGATAAAGAATATGATATTGTATACCCCAATTGGATGGAGAGATGGAGATGGTTTTGGGATCCTAGATTGGGAAGACCGTTAAAGAGGTATACCCGATCTCCCTTGAGTTACTCCAAGGTGGAGACCGATGCCACGTGAGGTTAGAATGTGATGACTGTTAGACAGTTCAAATAACCAAAAGACAAATAAGAGGGGGGGGGTGAATTAATTGTCACAGATTACCAGAACCTTAAGCAATTAAAACTTTAATACCAAAACCTAAAATATTAATACCAGAATGCTTAAACCAAATACCGGAATAGCAGTTAAACCAATTAAGAATAAACAATAATCAAAGAATAAATACCATCCACATGACACCAAGATTTTGTTGGCATTATGGATAAACTGATTATGTATTGTATTGATGTTTTGTCATTGATGTCAACACTAGCTATTATGGTTGGTTACCAGCAAACAGGTTTTGGTTATCGGTAGAAGAACTAGTGTTACCGGTAGAAGAGACTATCTGTTGGACACTTCCGACATGTTTAGATCAGTGAAGTATGTTTGATTTTATGTGTTACATGTTCCTTGAGCATGTTTTGGTCACTTGGTATTGACTTGGTAATAAAATGCTATCATACACTCTTACCGGCATTAGTTTAAGGTTTAATCAATAGAGCTTTCACTAAGGAATCTTGACAGGATGCATAAGTGATGTTGGTGCGGCTTCTAGATGGATTTCAGGATGCTGAAGATGTTCTTTGATCATGCTTCAACTACTTGAAGACATTGCTTTGGCATGGTGGACCAGATTAGGTTCAGTACCTATCTAGGTTATGGACCGGTATCATGATAACATGTTCTCTACACATTATCGGGATGTTTTGGGATGTTCTATAGATTGGTTTTTGGTCTTAAGCTGACATGGCATATCATTGTAATATGGATTTATGTATTTATCTTTTTGTAATATCTTTTAGGTGGCCAACCTAATTGGTTTAGGCCTTAGGGTTGTATAAAATGATGTAAGATCTCATTGTAATAGGGTGTTGTGATCTTGGAATGCAATATCATATGCGAAGGAGATTTGGTCGATCATAGGTGATCGAATTGGGATTAAGGAAGAGGTCAAAGGCCTCTGGTACTGAGCTTAATCAGGACTATAATTAGGCATGGTAGATGCTATCTCTGGTAGTTCATTATTTTGTATTGTTGTCCATTTATCTTGAGGTGGTTAGAACCTCTCTGTAGTTAGTGAGACTCTTTTGCAATGAGCAATACTCTCTAGGCAGTGTGTCTTCCTGCATGTGCAGGCCCCTCATTATATTACATACTTTCTGCAGAAGTATCATCTAGCTATGGGTAGGCTTCCCACCGTAGTTTTTCCCTTTCTCATTTTTTCATGTACAAATCATGGTGTTATGTGGTATGGTTGTATTGTGTTGATTATATGTTTCATTGTCAAGTTTTATTGCTTACTGGTATCTATTTCTGCTTTACTTATACTTAATCTGTTTAAAGGTTATTAAGTGGATTTAATGATATAATCTGTCAACAACTGATTCACCCCCCCCCCCCCTCTTAGTTTTTTACCAGTTATCCTAACAATTGGTATCAGAGCTTTGGTCCTCTTTTGCAGAAGCTTAACTGCTTGAGGTAGATCCTATGGCAGCTAACACTTCAAATCCACCAGCAACTATTTTCAGAAGAGAAATACCTAAGCTTGATGGAACAAATTATGGGATATGGAAATTTAAAATGGAGCCTCATCTTAGATGTCTTGGCAAGGATATTTGGGAGATCATTGAAAAATGATACACACCTTATGATCTGGCATCTGGCAATCCTGCTCCCGTAGACTTGGATAAGAATATTGAAAATGATTGTAGAGCTAGAGAAGCCCTCTTGTGTGCACTTACTCAGCAGCAGATCATGGGATTGACTAATAAATAATTGGCAAAGGTTATAGGGATAAATTACAAACTCTGAATGAAGGTGATCCTACTGTCAAAATTGCTAAACTTGATGGTTACCAGATAAGATATAAAAACTTAAAGATGGAAGATAATGAAAGAATTGTTGTGTTAATGGAAAGAGTAAATGAGATTGTTATGGGAATTCAATATTGTGGAGGATTTCTGAGTGAAGATGAAATAGTTTCCAAATTCTTGAGATCCCTTCTAGTGGCTTACAAGATGAAGGCAATTGCAATTAATGAGTTGAGGACAATGGCTAAATCTTCAGTTAACAAAGACATTTTGATTAGGAAATTATCTGCTTTTGAGCTTGAAGAATTTGGATCTTCTGGAGCTGTAAAGTCTGAACCTTCTTTTCATGCATCATCATCATCATCATCCACAAGCAAAAGTGATTCGAAAGTCCTATATGCAAAAGAATTGGAAGACATGAGGAAAGAAGATGAATAATTTGAGCAACTTGAAGCCTTATTTTATAGAAGAGTACCTAAAGGTCTGACATGAAGTAAGTATGAAGGAAAAGCACCTTTTAAATGTTTTGCATGTAATAAGATTAGTCATTTTGCATCTAGATGTCCTTAAAGGAATGCAAGATTTGAGGAAAGAGTTAAGAAATCATTTAAGCCTAACCAAAACAGATATAGATTCAAGAAAAGAAAATAATGCTACATAGAGGATGAGGAAGGAGTAAGTGATGACTCTAGAGTTGAACCTGCAGAAGACTCTCCTAGTGGATCAAGCAATGGAAAGGAATGGGTGTTCTATGCTTGAAAGGAAGATGAACCAGAACCAGATATCATGAATGAAGAAAAGGCCCTGGCAGCAAAAGTTGAAGATAGGGATGAATGGGTAATTGATAGTGGATTCTCACATCATATGGCTGGTGATAAGAGAAATTTTTTATCCCTGCAAGAATACAATGGTGGTCAAGTTAGATTTGAAGATGACAAAGCATGTATGATCAAAGCTAGAGGTATTATTTCTCTGGATGGTAAGCATAATAATGATAATGTCTATTATGTAGAAAGTTTAAAGCATAATCTTTTTAGTGTTGGTCAATTGGTGGATAAGGGTTTCCAACTTCAGTTTAAAGATAGAAAATGCAAAATCATTGACAAGATTAGTTTGGAGATTGCAACCAGTACTCAGACTAGAGGTAATATCTTTCACTTGAACACTAGTAATAAGACATGTTTTATTGCTCATATTGATGAGAATTGGTTATGGCATAAGAGGTTGTTTCATGTTAATTTTAATTGTATTGTTAAGATTAGTTCAACTAAGGCAGTTAGAGATATACCTAAGATTATGAAGCCTCATAGTCCGGTATGTAAGGAATGTCAATTGGGAAAGTAAGTTAGAACTTCTTTTAAGAGCATACATGATAAATTTAATGATGTACTTGATTTGATTCACACTGACTTATGTGGTCCAGCAAGGACTAGAAGCTTTCAAGGTGATAGGTATTTCATGGTGATTATTGATGACTATTCTAGGATGATGTGGGTGACTTTTCTAAAGGAGAAGTCTGAAGCCTTTGAGAAATTCAAGATCTTTAAAGCAAAGGTTGAAACATAAACTGGATTGAAAATCAAATGTCTAAGATCAGATCAAGGTGGTGAGTTCACTTCTTATGAATTTAATAGTTATTGTGAGACAGAAGGTATTAGGAGACAGTTATCTACACCTCAGACTCCTTAGCAGAATGGAGTAATGGAAAGAAAGAACAAAACCATTTTGGATGCAGCAAGATCTATGATGATGGAAGCCAAATTTCCTCACATATATTGGAGAGAAGCAGTCAGTACAATAGACTACATATCAACAGAGTTCACATCAAAGGTGAAATTGGTAAGCCCTCTTATGAATTATGGTTTGGACATACACCTACTATTAAATATTTCATAATTTTTTGAAGTGGATAAAATTGTGGTGAGTGCTAATGTGAAAGTGGATGAGCAATACAAAAACCAATCTATATAATATGATAGGGAACCAGCAGTATAAATGATCATATCTGAACAGGCAATGCTTCAACCGGTACAGGAAATTGAGACAGTTGGAAAAATCAGAAAATTTAACTGTGATTGATGATTAGAGTAGTGAACCTGAAGTTCAGAAGAGACCAAGGTATGTAAGATTAAATCATTCTAAAGATAAAATTATTGGAGATAGAAACAAGGGAGTTATGACAAGAAGAAGATTGGCAAATGAAGAGGTATGTCTTATTTCTCAAATTGAACCGACATCTGTTATTGAATCTTGTAAAGATAAACATTGGTTTAAGTCTATGGAAGATGAATTACATTAGATAAAAAAAATGAAACTTGGACTTTAGTTCCCTGGCCTAAAAATAAGAATGTTATTGGAACTAAATGGGTTTTTAGGAATAAACTGAATGAGGATGGTCAAGTTGTAAGAAACAAGGCTAGATTGGTTTGTAAAGGATGTTCTCAAATGGAAGGAATTGATTATGGTGAGAAATTTGCACCTGTGGTAAGAATTGAAGTTGTTAGACTTGTTGGTGCCCAAAACCACATATTGGAAAACTTAAGGGTTTGCCAAATCCTCAAATAATCCAACTAGCCTTAGCCAATGAATAGGGATGGTTGAAGACAAAATCCCTCTGCACTTATGTCATGCCCAAACTTTTGGGCAAAACACAACCAACAATTTTTTTTTTATCCCACTAAATTAAATGTAACCATTGCTTAATTGAGATGATACATCTTAACAGGTTGTTACAAGCAAATTTTCTTAATTGATATTAAATACTAACATAACAATTATGATAATTTCCATTATCAACCGGAGCAAATAAACTTCATGAGGGTGTTATTAAATTCTCTCAATAGTCCCTTTCTTTCCAGTTGCGTTTAATTAATATTTAAATAGATCCATTTCTACTAAATAGTCTTTAATAAATTTACTTGGTTCGACATCAATTATTAAATAAATATCAAGCTCCCATCATCCTGTTAATACACCCTTTCTTAATAATTTAATTTAACTACGGGGTACTAAATGGGTTAATTTTATTATCTCATCAAATTGAGTCAAAAGATTGATTTAATTCAACATTCTCTAAATAATTGACGAAGATTTAATTAGTCTCCAACTGGAGCCCTTCGATTGATTTTAGGAACTAATTAAATTAGTCCAAGCACTTAGTTTTATAGATGTCTATATTTTACTTTACCTAATTAAAATGTAGTTTATACTAATTCGACTAAAAGGGTCAATTAAACCCATAATGAAAATCGTTCTATAAGGTTAAATCTCTAAAACTTATATTTAGTTGGTCTGAAAATATTTCCTCTCAACTATAACCAACTTACCAAATTTGACATAAAGCTCCTTAGAAGATTTAACTTCCTAAGTAATTCAAATTTTAAACATTCCCTTTTTTTTTATATATGCCCACCTAAATATTAAAGGCATATTTAGATTATTAAAATATTTAATCTACATTTTGCCCTTTTTCATTATATTTATCGGTTTATTTAACAATTTATAAAAGTATGAACGTTTTAAATAGACCGTCATATTATGGCCCATTTATACATTCATTTTAATAACCACATATTTTTTTAATTTCTTTTATCCATAACACATATATATTCACATATATGAAAAAAAACATATTTTTCTATATTAAACAATTCCATATAACTTCACCTGTATATTTAAAAAAAATAAAGAAACCCTAATCTTTTTTTTAAATCATTATAAATGCCCCTATTATTTATTTATTTCATTCTTTATTGTTATTATATCTTTTCGAATACCCTAACCCGAACTGGGTTAGGGTTTTGAAATCCCTCTTTGATGCAAGTCCGAACAACAGAAAATGGAGGCGGTTGAGCAAATGAGAGAGGTGGAAGAGGCCGAGGGTTTGACGGGCGGCGGCGGGCGGGCGCCACTATGTGTCCACACAGTGGTTGCCACGACACCACTGTGTGTCCACACAGTGGCGGCCGTGGGCACCACTGTGTGTCCACACAGTGGTCGCCGCGGCACCACTATCTGTCCACACAGTGGGCGTCGTGGCACCGCTGTGTGTCCACACAGTGGCAGCCGCAGGCACTGCTGTGTGTCCACACAGTGGTGGCGACGGGCCGACCACTGTCTGTCCACACAGTGGAGGCAGTGGGTCGTCCACTGTGTGTCCACACAGTGGTTCGGCCCTTCGGCCCCTTTTTTTTCCCATAGTCATTAAAAATTTTAACTAAAATTTGTTTATTTAATATATATATATATATATATATATATATATATATATATATATATATATATATATATATATATATATATATATATATATATATATATATATATATATATATATATATATATATATATATTAGATGCATAAGATAACTAGGGCTGTCTTTTTCTATGCTGATATATATAATATGTATATTTTTTTTTTGAAACTTTTAAAACAGATACTTAATATTTTCAAATTAAAAGAATGTATTAATCTTTTTTTTTTCCTTTGAACTTTTTAACAGATTGGTTTAAAATAGAGATAGACTATTTAACTGTAGGTTTAATTTTAGCAGATAGGTGATAACAGAGTTTAATAGATATGAACAGCAACTATATAAATGACTGATTAAAATAAAATTTCAACAACACTTTATTTACCTAGAATTCCTTAAATTTTAACCATGCAATTAGGATTTAAACTGAATCTTTTACTTTCAAGCAACATGCATGCAATCCTTACATCATTTCCTTATTTCCTTGATTTTTTTTTATTTTTATTTTTTACATGCATTAAGGAATAAAATAAATTTATTGCTTTTCCAAAATATTATCTATCCAACAAATATTAAAGTTCAGAAAAACTTTAGGAACTAAATCCAGATTTATTCATTTCTTTTCTGCAGTATAGCATAAAACAATATTTCATCTCTTTGAAGTACATTAAATTACGAAATAACCTTCAATACAAATGGATCTCTCATTTCTATTAAATGAGGATCTTAAAAACATTTGATACATTTCTTTTCGAAAAAATAGATACGACATAATTTCCTATTACATTGTTGCAACTTAAAAGCATAAATATTCCATTCCCAAATCTTTTCTGTAACAAATAAAACCAGCAACCTCTACTTGTCCTCTTTCCTTTCTTCCAACAACCTGCAAATAAAACATAGACTATGACCGTGGAGTGCTCACCTCCTAGCCTAGGCTAAATAGTAGCCACCCTTGAGCTTGGAGAACCAAGCCCTAGACAGGTAACAAACATGCAAACACAGAAGACAGAATACACACAAACTCAAAACACACTCCCAAACCTGGGCTACACTGCACCACACATTGGTGATGTCTTTTCAAGGGTGGTAGTGGACCCAGTACCCTAAGGAGACTGCAAGTATGGTAAAACAAATAGCCACCTCATGGCAAACCAAAACATATAGCTACCTCATGGAAAACCAAATACATCAAGTATAACATAATCAACCCCTTATTCCTTATGCCCCCCAAGGCATTCATGCCTTATTTCCCCCCTTATGACCCCCAATGCATAAACAAGCCATGCAGCAAGGGTCACATCAATTCCCTTGTGATCACTCTCATAACGAAAGTCTCTCACTTGAGGGCTGTCACTTCTACCACCCACAAGATCCTCCTCTCTCCCAAGAGTAGGAGGTCTTGATTTCTCCCAGAACACATACAATGTATAAACATAAAATACCAAATATTTTTCCAAGAGATCATGCACAGAAACTAGTCTTTTACACAAATATTACTTTCAAAACACATGCAGTAAGAAATCAATTTAAGAAAAATACAACCAACCTTAAACTGCCCAAAGGTATGCTAGTTTTGTTGAGGATGAGCAGCCCAATTCCACGGTTCTTCTCTTTCTACCCTTGGCCAAAAATTCTCAAACCAAATTCTATCTTTCCTTACAAAATTCTTTTATCTCCAAAAATGGAGAGTGAGTGATTACCCCCAAAATCTCTCTTTCTTGCTTAAGAAGACACCAGTGTGAGTTCTCTCAAGTTCTAAAACTGAAAAGGAAAGTAAAGTAAAATGGGAAAAGGGAACTTTCATTCAAAAAGGAAGGTTAACCACTTAGCTCAAGCCTTCTAATTTCAATTTTCGCACAACTTAGAAAACCTACTTTTTAGGGTGTCTAAAAGGTCACATGGGAGTAGAAACTTGCCTAAAATTACCCCTAACCCTTAGGTATACCTTATGGGCTTTAGGAAACCCTATTAAACTACCCCTAGGTGTCCATTTAACCCCTTTTAAACCCCTCTGAAGTTAATTTTTGGGTCAAACTTAAGTTGACCATCCCAAAGATTCTTTACCCAAGGCATTTATGGAAATCACATCACATTAATTGAAAAAGATATAGTTAAACAATTCCCACCAAGAGACAAATTTAAAAATTCAAACATAAATCCACACGTGTCAAGTGACACAGAAAATAATTTTACAAATTTATACATGAAATCGTCTCTTGTGGATTTTACATAAATCAATTAAATAACACTTAACAAACATGCATCATTTACTGTTACGATTAAAATACAACACAAATGGGGTGTTGTCTCTCCAAATAGACAAACCCTGGCTTTACGCACATACATAGGTCTAGGTTTGGTTCTCCATAATATTTCCATGGCCACATGAATATCTTTTCCTGTGCCACTCAAATACACATTAGTAATTTCCAATAACCTCATATAATATTAGACACATGAATTAGAATACACACCAAACACTTTGCATACAATTTACATTTGAGCAATCCAATATATCTCATATCCAATTAAATCCACATAAGCAATTATCATAATTCTCATAATTTTGGTCTACACATAAGACATACATCTTAACTCTATCATCATAATTAAAGTCCTACAAATCCAATACTAACATACCTCATCTCCAATTTATCCTATTCTAGAATCATATAGAGTTCTTTATCGTAAAGCATATAAATGAAGCATCAACATTCATCAATGTTATCCAATCACGAAATCATATAAGTTCTACATCCAGACATAGCTGACATACGTTAAATCAAGATTATCAAATCAACGGATCTTTTAGGATTTCAAATCCATAACACATCAAAATGTACACCACAAGGTGCGATAACTCTATAACTTGGTTCAATTATTTTTCTCACAAATCTATCTTCCTAACACAATCCATTTTATTGAATTATAAGGCATTTATTAATAGGGTCAAACATGGTCAACTAAGTTAATCAAAGCTTGGTTTGGGGAAGGCCTTACAACTTAAGGCTCCACTGAACCTAGGTGGGTATACCTCTTCCTCTCAAGCACAAAAGAGATTATTTAAAGTGGACTCAAGCCTTGCAAATTACAAAAACTGGCAAATTGTTGTTCTGCAATATTGCTTTATTATGTGCTTTAAGTGAATGCTTTTGAAAATAAATAAAATGATTATGATAGTATAATTAAAATAAGGATGCTTTCAGGACTTAAAAGAAATATGTAAAGATCAGTTCATATATAATTTAGGAAGAAAGTTTCTCTATCACGGACCTTGAATGCATGGCCAACCAGGACCTTAAAAGATAAATAACATACTAGTGCCTCTATCCAGGGTTACTTATGACACTTTGTGGATAGAAAATCTTATCAACTCATGAGACAATATTAATCATCAACTAAGAAGGTTTCAGTATGTGCTACACAATAATGAAAAACCCAATCTCACTTTTAATGTAACAACATGTGATGGCACATCATAGAAAATCATATAACAGATTTATCGAGAGGAAAAAAATAACTCATCAACACAGAAGTGTGCATAATACTTAGAAAAAGAAACAATGAACCTTTGTATATAATCCTTAGGAGATGATTGCATACATAAGCTACACTTGAAAATATTCCATTACAATCTGTTTGCACAAAAAAGATACTTCTTTATCCTATAGACTTCCCTATTACATATAACTTGCAGTCCTTCCAGGCAGTCTATTTTTTCTGAATCCCTCACTACCTTTACATACAAAATGACTCATTATAAATACACATGCTAAGAGATACAAATGGAAGGACACACCCTTTCATTATCCTAACAACTAACTGAACAACAACTAAACAGCCTAACTAAAACATCAATTACATTACAAAAAATAAACAATGAACTAAGACTTTCAATCCAACCACTGCCCACACTTCTGGACATGTCGCAAATAGCCCACACCTTTTTAGGTTGTAGCGTTGAATATCGCATCCTTGGCTGTGTTCTTGATCATGTAAAAGTTCTCGAACTGGTCGGCCATGTTGTTCATATCAAGAATATTTATTTTGGCAATCGCTTGGGCTGCACTAAGTAAAGACTTATACTCAGAAAGCCATATGGTCTTATCCTTAATTACACCTACATCATCTACCAAATGGGGAACCCCACACTAAACAATTTGCTGGCACTCATCAAATTCAGATTTCAGTTCCTTTATGAATTCATCATGTGTGACGAGAAAACCCTGAACCTTCTTCTTTACCTTTTCCCTAGTCGATGCATCTTGTAACAACAGGTTAAGTCTATCTCGAATTCTGGTGTTTGAAACCATATTGTCCATGTCCCTCTGATATACTTCCCAAAATTCATCCAATGCCTTCTCCATATTGTCATATCTTTTACTCATCAATACACAAGCAGTATCAACCTTGATTCTCTTCATCTCCCTCTTCAACTTAGTGTGCTCATAAGATAATTTTTCAAATTTCTTCTTCCATTGGCCTCCTGAATTAGTAATTTGAGGGATCAAATGCCCACTTCTCTTAAGAGTTTCTTCATATAGAGCCTTATATTTATTTTTCTTTGCTATCTCATGTTTCATCTAAGCCTTATTAAATTTTGAGATATTAATACCTATGTCAGCAGTGACCATAGGATCTACCTCTCCAACTTTCAAGGTCATCATGTGACCAAAGGCTTTATCCACATCTATGATTTTTGGCATTTTATTTGGGGGGTACAATGTCCATAACAACATTTCTTGTTCATCAGGATCATACCTTGATCCAATCAATATATCATTAACCCCTTGGACATTCAACTTGAAGTCCTTATTGTCTGCATGTAATAAGCTATCAAAAATGAATGATGCACTCAAATCCCATCCTGGGAAAAGAATAATACCCGCTTCCACTAGAAACTGCCTTCCTCTCTGAGGGGTCATTGTCTCTATTTCTGCATCAATATCAGCTTTAAGCTTCTGCAACATTTCCTTCTTTAAGGATTCATACTTTAAATGAAGCTCTCCTGTCCAAACAAATCTGGAGAATGTTTCATTCCGACTCTGAATAGTGCAAAATTTGGTGAAGTAAGTACTCTCTTTTGTCCTCCTCTCTCTCCTCTTTTATCAATTTGGATCTCAATATTAATGGATCCCACATTTGGAATCATGCCTCTAAATGTAAAGAAAGTATAGCTAAAGGAGTGATATGGAAACTTGGAAATGGTAGGAAAGTAAAATTCTAGGAGGATCCCTGGCTTTTTGATAAACCTTTAATGGAACTCAATGAATGGGCCCCCCATGCTCCCTCCTATATTATATCTTTTGGCTCCTTAGTTGCTAAGTACTGGGATGGTAATGAATGGAAGAACATTGAAAGTATCCACCCTAGCCTTTCTAAGCTCAAGATCCATCTGTCTGTGATATGGCTGAATAATGAAGAGGACTCCCTTGTTTGGAAACATGATCCCAAAGGAACTTTATCTGTGTCTTCTATGTATTGTGTCCTTCCCCCCCCCTCCTATTAACCCTTTTTGGTCTAAATCCTGGATGAAGGGTCTTACCCCCAAAATCAATTTTTTCTTCTGGACTATCCTCCAAAATAAGATCCTGACCCTTGAGAACCTCAAAGGTAGAGGTTTTGCCCTCCCTAATAGATGTGTGTTGTGCCTTCAAGAGGAAGAGTCTATGGACCACCTTGCTCTCCACTATTCCTTCTCAGCCTCTATTTGGGAAAGCTTCCTCAAGAGCTTTAGTATTGCTTGGGTGTTTCCTAATAACATCAGAGATATGTTCTCCTCCTAGAATATTCAATGGGCTAACCCTTTTTTGAGATGTTTGTGGTAGCTCTCTCTTCCTCACATCTTGTGGGGTCTATGGAAAGAAAGAAACAACCGAATCTTCAGGGATGTCTCCCTCAATCAAGATATTGTGTTCTAGAAAATTCAATGGTCTATTCAGGAAAATATAGGGATCATTGAGGGTCCTTGTTACTCGAACAACCCACTAGATTCAAATATCTTAAAGGTATGGAATATGAAGATCATGAATGGTCCTAATCTCAACCATGATAAAAGGCTTGAAGCTAAATGTCAAACCCCTCCTCAAGGTTGGCTCAAAGTTAATTTTGATGGTGCTGCCAAAGGTAACCCAGGTCCTTCAGGGTGTGGAGCTATTCTTAGAGATCATAGAGGAATTTGTAAGGAAATGATTGCTGTCCCAATTGGAACCCAAACCAACCATAAAGCTGAAGCAATGGCAGCTTTTCAAGGCATCATCCTAGCCAAAAAATGGAAATGCCCCTATCTATGGATAGAAGGGGATTCAAATAATATAATAAAGTGCCTTAATGGGACTTCAAAACCTTCTTGGTCGATTCACAACATAATCACCTCTGCTATTGACATTAATAGCACCTTTAAAAAATGCCATATCTCCCACATCTACCGGGAGGCCAACAGCTCTGCTGACTGGGTTGCTAATGTGGCGGTTAAAAGTGAGGCAATTACCATGTGGACGGGTGAATGCGGAATCCCTGAAGATATCAGACAAATCATTAGTAATGAGCGATATAGAAGTACTCCAAAGACTCTTGATGGATAGGATAATTATGAAAAGTAATGAAGTGAGTACTTTGAGCTATTTTAATAATGATAAAATCACTCATTACAACATCAATGCCACAAACTCTCACACTTTCTGGGTAATTGTTATAGCTCTGAAAAGCTCTTAGTTTAATCAGCTCTGTAAGTTTCAAAATTTGGTCATGAGTAGAGACAAAATGGGCGGAAATAGGAGGCGATATGAACCAAGTAGTTGTAAAGAATGGAAACAAAAGGAAGAGGTTTGGGGTATTCTATAGCAAGGTGGTCTATCGAACTTCATGGAGAGACTCCACGGCCAAGATGGTATGGTAACCAGTCTTTTCTGCAAGAATTGGAAGAAGGATATGCTAAAAATGGGCGATCAAATGGTTGAAGTCGACGAAGATTTAATCACTCAAGCCATGGGCCTTACCAGGGAATGGTGCAACTTCTATAGAGATAGGAAGGTTAGCAGGGAAGCTATTGAAAGGTACCCGGTAACTGAGAAAGAGAAAAAATGACTGGTAAAGTTGAGCAAAACCTACTACCCGCCTAAGGCTTTTGCCAAACCCTGGCAGGAGATTCTCTTTCTTTTAATGTGATATATCACTCTAGATGGTAGGTTTACAAAAGTTTATGGGTGTCACTTTGTTCTGTTAAATCACTTTAGGCACAATGATAAGGTTAATTTCCCTTATTTCCTGCTTTGTTCGATGAATGCATCCCTTAAGGCTTACAAAGAGAATCCCCTGGTTGATACTACTATGCACCAAGGCTTAATGGTCCTAATTTATGACCATTTAAAGGCCACTCAAATTGCTCAGATGCAGCCCTCTATAGATTCTGAGGAAGAGATGTCTGATTCTGCCTTTTCTAAGGAGGAGGAATCTGATAGTGACTCTTCATCTGACACAGAGGATAGTTTTGATGACTCGGAGTATGAAAGCGGGAAGAAGAGGAAATACAGAAAAACAAGACCCTCTTCATCCAAGGGAAAAAAGCCACACAGCGAACCCTTGATCAGCATCTCTTCAGAAGGGGAGGACTTGAATGATTCTGAGAAGGAGAACCCTAAAGGGCTACTGAAGAAGAAAACAAAAATCCACACCTAGAACTAGAAAAAGAACAAGAAAAAAGAGGAGACTGGTAAGGAACTGGAAGCCGACAAACAAGCAAAGACCCTGGAAGCTGAGCACAACCTAGAAAAGGAGACTATGGAAGAGACTCTCAGGGCTCTACACAATTTCCGCCCTCCACATCCCCAAAGATGAATAGGTTACCCCTGAAAAAGTTGCTCCCTCATCTGGCCCTCCTCCCGAGGGCTTGCATGGTTTCATGGAAACAATGGAGTGGCTCATTAATGGTTACAAGAAAGCTGTGGATGAATACAAGAAACTCTATAACAGAGTCTTGATTCTAGAAACCATTAATATAGGGGAGGGGAACACAATGATCGACTATATTGAGGACCTGAAAAACACCATTGCCAAAGCCGAAGACATCAGAGAAGCTTTCAACCCCAGGTTTGAGAAGATTGAAAAGGAGATGTTGGACAAAAAAAGCCTTGTGGACACTAGCAAAAACACCCTCTTGGACACTGTTACCAAAGTTGATAAAATTGAGGAGTGCCTGAAGAACATTGTTGAATAGAGCCTATGTATCTTGAAGATCTTGGCCAATAACACCCACACCCTCATCAGCAAGATGGATGACGAAAAGGAAATCCAGGACTTAGAACTGGAAGCTGAAGGAACAGGGGAAGCTCAAAGTCCCAGAACTTGCACTAGAGGCAAGAGGAAGGATAAGAAACTGAACAAGGATCTGGAAGACCTGAAAGCTATTGGGGCCACCTATGATGAGCTGGTGACAAAGGTGGAGGATCTGCTAAAGAAAATTGTTGTGTAGCACCTTCCCTGTTTCTTTGCTATTTTTTTGTTAAGCTGTTCTTTTTGTTCGCTGGACTTTTGGCCAGTCTTTATGTTTGCGGTCTCTTTTGTATTGTTCTTCTCGGTGCTTTTTCTCTAGCTATGTTGTAAAGGTTTCGGGTCTTGAAAACTTGTTTTTTAATTAATCAGAACATTTCCTCCTCATTCTCTGGTGTGATATTTGGCAATCCTTCCCTCAGCTTCTTCCCTTTGAAGTGGTATAAGAAGGATTTAAATTCTTTAGACTTGATGAATTGATCATCTGAAATAAATGAAGTATGCTCTATCATCCTCTCATCTATTTCTGAATTTAACATAATGAGGAGCTTATCTTGTGTTTCTGGTTCCTTCTCATTCTCAGGTGCATGGAGCTTGGAAACTACTTCGTTCTCCCCTGAATCACTTTGAGCTAGGTCTCCCTCCATGTTTTCCAGCCTCTTTCTCCTCTCCTCCAGTTTCTTCTCCAAGGTCTCCATAACCTCTACAAGGTCCTCCACTTCCTTATTTTTATAGATGTCTTCAAGCTCATCTTCTTGATGAAAGTAATCTCCTAACTCTTGTCTCTTCCTGCTTGTGTGGATGTAGCCTTCAAGATCATAATGTGTTCTAGATATGTGTTGGAACAGGTTGTACTCATCCACTAGCCTCCTGTCAATAACCTCATATGCTTTGGTAGAAACAATTTTAAAATTTTGGAAATTAAGTGTACCAAGGAGGAAGGCTTTCTTGTGTGCACCTCCAAAATGCTTGGCATTAGAGACAAGTGCCTTACAATTTCCAAAGCTGAAATCCTGTCTGGTGCACGTTTCGGCAGCACATAGGGATAACCTTCAAATCCATAGCACCGAACAAAAGTGAAGTTTTGGCATGAGTACCAATCACCCCAATTGTGATTAACCTTTAGATTTTTGAGCTCGTGAGGCCTAAGAAACTTCTTAACATCCTCATAAAATGATCCATGTAGAGGCTCACCAAAGAGAACGAAAATTGGCTTAACGAAGAATTCCTCAAATTTGAGGTAATGAGAATTTACATATCTATATTCCCAGAGGGAAACCCACAACTGCATTGGTTGATCCTGTCCATTCTTCCCTACTATATTTACACTCAAATCTTCTAACCATAATCCCCTAATTCTCCCCTAAAATAAAATAATATGCATTAATAGCGAATAGTGCTTGAAATGCTTGTCTGGATTATCTTTCAAGTTCATGAAGCCTTCATGAAGTCTCTCCACCAGGTACGAAGCAAAATCAAAAGCTCTAGGCTCATGTCTCTGGATATCTGCTGCTAAAACCAATGGTCCTATGTTTTCCACATCAGTAGCTTCAACTCCTCCAACCTGGCCACAAGCCATATATATACTATAGATACTTCTTAAAAATAGTTATATCATAAGGTAGACCATCTTCCTTTATTAGCCTCCCCTTCTCTACTTTGTGGATAGCAAGATTCCAACCCTGGTATGTAGTGTCCATTTTTCTGTATTCCTCTTCCAAATCCACAAATGATAAGGGCAAAGTGAAATAAAGTAGTCCCGTCGGGCAACAAAATGCATCATTTTTTTGCATCATAATTTCTTACCAGGAGCTTCAATAAATCAATATTTACAAAGATATTAGGTACCATAGGCTCATCCCTGTGGAGGTAATGAAAAAGAAACAGCTTATGCCCACGCACTGTTGTGAGTACATCTCCAATTTCTTTCTATCAATCCTCCAACTGGTCACAAATAGGCAAATTTACCTTAGCTCTGCGTGACCTAGCTCCTGGAGAGCCCATCTAATCTATCATATCTTAATTTAATTTTCTTCGGGCCCCACTGACTTCACATTTCTATTTTTTTGTCATGGTACTGGATACTTCAACAACCTTTCACTTTCCTTCTGAGCTTGACCCTTCCATCTCTACAAATTCCTTTACTCTATGCTTGGCAGCTCAAAATATTTCTCAATAAACACCTGATATCTTTCTACAATAACTTTGTACGAAATGTTGTTATGCTACACTGGCTATATATCCCAAGGAATCCAATCTTATACTTAATTAGTACAATCTTGATGGATCTGCTTCATGTGGCAATGGACCTACTCAATGGGTGCATTTAATGGAAGCCATTATGTCATTTTTTCACATCAGGACCTCCAATGGCTAATCGGCAAGACTTTTCCCAATGATTCAATTGTTTGGCGCCATTTGTTATGACTTTACTGCTTTTCACCTTTTGATCGACACAAGCTATCTCGACCGACTTATCGGGTCTCGGGATAGCATTTTTTCTCCTATCCCAATGGTTCACTTTATCCTGATGGGCATTCCTTCAGTCTCGACTTTGTTTTTTGTTTTAATGCTCCATCAACATAACTCTCCCCGATTCCTTCGCCTTCGGTTTTCTTTTACTTAACCCATCGGGTATCGGCATATTTCATTTTATGTCCCTTCGATGCCTCGATGATCTCAATATACCAATCCAAATTTTGACTAAGCCCACCGCATTATCGACATAACTCACCCTGAAGAATTCCTTGCAACTCACCATTCGCCTTAATGGTCCTATCAGGTTTCGGCATAGCATAAAAGTTCTTCTTTCTATGTCCCAATGAGTCCTCATTACATGCTTACTTCATCGGTATAATTTACACTGATATCCCCGTAGGTGCTTCTATCTTCATTGGGGGTCGGAATAGCCTTTTTCTATTCCTCCCGAAGTCCTGATGAGTCTCCAATGCACCCTTATGCTTTATACCTCCGAGTCTATTTTATCGGTATAGGTAATACCAATAGTTCCGCCCTCCGATTCTCCAATTCATCAAGGATCGACCTAAATATTTTTGCACTACTCCGATATGGTCTTTTTCTCTAATGGGCCCGCCTTCGGTTCCCTTCAGTCATCCGGTATTGGGATAGAGTTTTATTTCTATTTCCGATCTCCCAATGCTATAAGTCCATGATCTGCATTGCCTTATCATTACAAGTTACACTGATAGCCTCATAGGTTATCGGTATAGCAATTTTTACACTTTTCTTATAAGTCGATACATGTCGATAACAAACACCCTCCTTCTGCCTTGTCGGAACAAGCTATCCCGATAGTGTGACCTTTCCAAGAGCCCGCACTATGCTGAAAGTTACCTAAGTGCCTCCATGAATCTGCCCTTTGAATTATTGGTATATGTTATGCCGATAATCCTTCTTTTGCTTGCCAGTGTTGTTTCATTGGAACTACTTATGCCGATAATTGAAATTTTATAATTTTGAACAAATGAGCCATCCACCTTGAAGATTAGTGATCCCAATTATCCCACAGGGTCTGATAAATAATAGAAAACAATCTTATGTTATACCATAATGACTTCCTTGCTGATTAAATGCTTCCATATTGGGTTACTTGTGCAGTCTATACTTAGTGCATGCCCTTAGTGTGCCCAAGTGATACCTTGACATTCCTGACATAGTTGATCCTTAGAGAACTTTACTCGTGCTAATAAGATTCCTGCACATGCAAACCAATAGTAAATGCTCATATGCTAAGAAAAAAAGCCTCCATATAGCACAAAATATCTTGTTAAAAATGTGTGCTAACAAGACTATTTCTTGCCTATGCAACTTATAAGAACTATAAGGTTTATCAAATGGATGTTAAATGTGCATTTTTGAATGGTAAACTTTAGGATGAAGTATACATTGAGTAACCTGGTGGATTTTCACTGACAGATGATAAAGATATGGTTTTCAAATTGAGGAAAGCTTTATATGGATGGAAACAAGCTCCTAGAGCTGGGTATGCAAGGTTGGATAAATATCTTTTGAAGCTTGGTTTTACTAAAGGCAGTGTTGATAGTAATTTATATTATAAGATCACTAATGATGATATTCTGATTACTGAAGTATTTGTTGATGATATCATTTTTGGAGGAGAAGATAAATTGTGCATGGAATTTTCTAACAATATGAAGAATGAATTTGAAATGTCCATGATTGGTGAGACAAGTTTTTTCTTAGGTTTGCAGATTACTCAAAGTGACAAAGGCATTTTTATCTATCAAACTAAGTATCTGAGGGAATTGTTGAAGAAGTTTGGTATGGATAATTCCAAACCGGTAAGTACTCCTATGGTGACAAGTGAGAAATTATCTATCAAGGATACTTCTACACGGGTAAATGTGACAAGGTATAAGTCTATGATTGGTGGTTTGTTATATTTAACTCAGACTAGACCAGATATTATGAATGTAGTATGTATTGTTTCAAGATATCAAAGTAATCCTAAAGAAAATCATGAATGTGCAGTAAAGAGGATATTTTGGTATTTGCAAGGAACAACAAAATATGGTTTATGGTATTTTAAAAAAAAAATTATTTCACTTTATGTGCATATATTGGCTCAGATTGGGTAGGAGATACTGATGACAGGAAGAGCACTTCTGGTGGAGCTTTCTTTCTTGGAAAGAAACTAGTTTCATGGATCAGCAAAAAATAGTCATGCATTTCTTTATCTACTGTAGAAGTTGAGTATGTTGCAGAAGCAACTAATTGCACTCAAGTCTTGTGGATGAAGCAAATGTCGAAGGATATCAGGGTAAACTGTAGTGAACCAGTAGTTATCTACTATGATAACTCTACAACTATTGACATGTCTAAAAATCCAGTATTTCACTCTAAGACTAAGCATATATCAATAAAGTATAACTTTCCGAAGGATAATGTAGAAGCAAAGGAAGTCAAATTGGTTTATGTGAACACTAAAGAACAAATTGAAGATATATTCACTAAACCACTGTCTAAGGAATCATTTGAGTATTTTCCCCTCTAGCAAAGACTTGATTGATGCAGTTTGTCATCAATCTGGCATGCATTATTAGAGATATTATTCATTCTGGCACTGATGAGTAGTGCTACTACTCAGGGGGAGTAGTCAGCCTTGAAGATTCAGAGGTTTATATTCTTTCTTTGATTTTTTGTTAGATTTTTGGCATTGATGTCAAAGGGGGAGAGATAGTGATGTGAAAAATAAATTCAAAACCTTATAGAGATATCATTCAAAGGGGAAGAATTATTGATATTTAGGAGATTGTTGGTTGCCTTCCATAGGGGGAGACTCATTTGGCATTTCTTGGTACTTAGATGTTTTTCACATCTAGTGTTGCCATCAATGCCAAAGGGGGAGATTGTTGGCATTATAGATGAATTGATTGTGTATTACATTAATGTTTTGTCATTGATGTCAACACTAGATATTATGGCCGGTTACTGACAAATAGGTTTTGGTTACCAGTAGAAGAACTAGTGTTACCGGTAGAAGAGACTATCTGTTGGACACTTCCAACATGTTTAGATCAGTGAAGTATGTTTGATTTTATGTGTTACATGTTCCTTGAGCATGTTTTGGTCAGTTGGTATTGACTTGGTAATCAGATGCTATCATACACTCTTACCGGCATTGGTTTAAGGTTTAACTAGAAAAGTTTTCACTGAGAAATCTTGATAGGATGCATAAGTGATGTTGGTGTGGGTTCTAGATGGATTTCAAGATGTTGAAGATGTTCTTTGATCATGCTTCAACTTCTTGAAGACATTGCTTTGGTATGGTGGACCTAGAATAGGTCTGGTACCTATCTATGTTATGGACCAGTATCATGATAACGTGTTCTCTACACGTTACCGGGATGTTTTGGGATGTTCTATGGATTGGTTATTGTTTTTTTCATCTTAAGCCGACATGGCATATCATTATAATATAGATTTATGTAATGATCTTATTGTAATATATTTTAGGTGGCTGACCTAATTGGTTTAGGCCTTAGGGTTGGTATAAAAGGATGTAAGATCTCATTGATATAACCTCTTTGTAGTCAATGAGACTCTTTTGTAATGAGCAGTACGCTCTAGGTAGTGTGCCTTCCTACATGTGTAGACCCCTCATTGTATCACATACTTTCTGCAGAAGTATCATCTGATTGTGGGTAGGCTTCCCACTGTGGTTTTTCCCTATCTAGATTTTCCACATACAAATCATGGTGTTATGTGGTATGGTTGTATTGTGTTGATTATTTTTTTCATTGTTGTTTTATTGCTTACCGGTGTTTGTTTCTGCTTTACTGGTACTTAATCTAGTTAAAGGTTATTAAGTGAATTTAATGATATAATCTGTCAATAGCTAATTCACCCCCCCTCTTAGTTTTTCACCAGTTATCCTAACAGATTTATAC
Organism: Cryptomeria japonica; assembly: GCF_030272615.1. Lineage (NCBI taxonomy): Eukaryota > Viridiplantae > Streptophyta > Pinopsida > Cupressales > Cupressaceae > Cryptomeria > Cryptomeria japonica. Next base: position 331,309,129 of record NC_081412.1, read on the forward strand.
ATCGAAAACCCGATAAAGGGAAAAACCACAGTGGGAAGCCTACCCACAATCAGATAATACTTTTGCAGTAAGTATGTGAATTACAATTAAGTGGCATGCACTTGCAGGAAGGCCAACAACCTAGAGTGCACTGCTCATCATAAAAGGAGTCTCACTAACTACATAGAAATCTAGACTACAATCCGGAAGAAGTGTTGAACTACAAATATAAAATCTCCTATGCCTGAGTATAGTTCCGGTTAAGCTCAATACCAAAGGACTAAATCTTCTTACATAAACCCAATTCGATCTCCAATGATCAACCAAAGCCTCTGCCTGAATGATATTACATTATTAGCACATTACATATCCATATCCCATTCCCATATATTATGATCTACAATAAGATCTTACATCTATATATACAAACCCTCAACCATGATAGGACCTAAAATTATGTCTTGCAAAATTTTGGTCGTTCTAGTGTTATTTTGCCCTCTATCAAGTTTTCAGGGTTTAGGGCTTTAGGGGTTGTGTCCTTTTTTTATTAGGTCTTGGTATAAAGAAAAATCTATGGTCTTTTTTATATTATGTCATTTCCTTTATTCTCACTTAAGGCCGAGGGTTCCACTTCGTTGGTGGGGCCATTTTGTTCCCAAAACATTAAGTCATGCTAGACCATTTTGTGAAACGATTTTTCCTATGTTGCAAAAATTTCCCTATGACCAGGATCCCTTTAAATATTTGTGCACATAATTTTCTTAGGTCAGAAAGTCCTAAGTATTTTAGTGGGTTGTTAAATACAGATTGAATCTGATGGTTTGCGCTTCCCCGTGAACAAAGATGCGAGGATTATAAAGACCGCGACATCACGAGATTGTGCCATGTGTTTTCAGCAGAAACTGACAAAGTTGGTAGTATAACCAGTTGAAGCATTATGTTATCAGTTTTCAGGTGGTAAAAGTTGGTTTACTAACATTCCTATCAATTTGCACATGTTCAAAATGAACGGAGATGTTTTGACTTCAGGTAAAAGGTGCTCAATTTTAAATTTTGGAGGAATTAATGGGCATTGTGCAAAGCAGTAAAGTTTGAATAGATCTGACAGCCCCCGTATCCCCACAATGGAAGTTGCTAGGATGATATGGACCACGACATTGTGAGATGATGTCACATGTCCCAGGTTGACCAGGAAGACCTACAGTGGGGCAGCTGACGGAATATGGTTGAAAGATGATGTGATGCTGATTATTCATGATTTTGTGGGTCGTTGATACAGATAGAAAGTCAATTGCTGAGTCAACAACAGATGATCATTGGATTTGCCAACCTGTAAGATGATCGACGGATAGGTTTAAAACTTTTTTAAATGCAAAGTTATGAGTCGTTGTTTCGCTCGCGCGAGTAGTAATGGTGGATGAGACATTTGTGTTCTTTTCCAGGCAATAATTAAAGACTCTTAAAAGGTTGTTCTTCATTCGCAAAAGATTTCATAGCAATCCAGAAGGTTTTCTTGCTGCTGAAGAAGGTTGAAATGACTCTCTGCAACACAGAATTGTCATCTCTAGTGAAAATCGAAGCAATAAGTTTATCTAAGCCCTTCATTTGTTCTTGAAACAAATTGATATTATAAATTGTGCGTAAAGTTGTAAGAATATATTTCAATTTGTTCTAGGGTTAGGTGCTAGACAGAGAGTAGTGAAATCTGTTTGAATTACTCCAGTAATTTAAAATCTCATACTAGTCCTAGTTTTTCCTTCCTAAGTTTGAAGTTATAGTATAAAGCCCTATTTGCAAAAGATGGCTCCCTCATGGAAACATTCAGAACAAATGGATTATATGAAAATAAATCTATATGATGATTTCTTGGACCAATTGAAGTCCTCTACAAATGATAAACAACAAGGGCAGAGATTTGTGAATGGAAAAACCCTAGGGGAAGGGTTAACTGATAAAGAATTCCTCTTGGTGGATGCTAATATACTGATGACTGGGTTAAAAATATTTAAATCATGATATGGACAAAGAAATTTGCAATCCCCATTATCCAGTGCTTGGCAGTATGATTTGGGTAAGTTGGTAGTACCGGGTGTTTTCATGGATGTCGACCTACTCAAAGTTGTTGCAAACAGATGTGACCCAGTTTCAAGGGATTTTAGGGGAAATGATGGAGAAATTCTATTAACCATTAGAAGGTAAGAGTTCCAATATATTTTTCACCTATATGAACCATCTCTGAGCCTGGTGCAGATAAATTTGAATGAGCAAAAGGCAGAGTATTACAAGATGAGGGAATTCATTAGAAAGAATTTCCTTCTAATGCATTTAGCCATAACAGGGAATACAACATACCATATCGGCCTTAGCTCAGAGGAGCCATTCCCAATCAGTGTTTTTTTTCCCTATTTTCAGGCTCATTTCTTCTCTTTGTGTCAAATATTGGGTTTTAATCCAATTATAGTGATGTCACCTGATTTTATGTACATGGATATGAAAATACAGAATCCAGACTATATATTAGTCTTTGACTTTGCCCCTTACCTTGAGGAAAATATTCATGAGGGGTTACTGGACATTAAGAATCAAGTAGTTGATGCTAAATTCTCCTGGTATTCTTTACTCATGAATATGTTCCTTTTTAGGAATGCAAATTATTTTGAGGGTACCATGAACCTCAAAAGGACAAATTGATAACAAGGAGATTCCAGTACATCTCTAGAGAACAGTATGTCTTGGGATAGACAAGAGGCTAGCTTTGTTAGGTTTGATAACAATTTTGCTTCTACATTGATGCAAATTTGATAGTAAATCTGCCAAGGATTCCTAAGGAATTGCATGATTTTGTGAGACCCAAGGAGAGATTACCTCTTGCCAAGATTGAACATAATTGGGGGGATTTTATCCCTTACTCTGTAAGTACTATTATCAGGATCTATGGTTTCTCCAGACTACCACATGTAGTGCCCTTCAACGTTCCTCTGAGAATAGGTTTTGTTGAGGTGAGGTGGCAAATAGGATACATTCAAGATAAGGATTTAAAAGGAAAGGGAAAAGGAACAATTTTCTTGGATTGCACTATTATCCCTTTGTAATTATAGAGGGAGGATATGAGCACTTTGACAAATTCTTTTATTCATATCATTTGGGGGTAAGTATATCTAGAAATAGTGATCCCGAGGGGTTTTACAAAACTTTTAGAACAAGAATAAAACTAACTTTGTTTCCCCATGTGCATAATTTTCCTAAGGACTTAATCAAGAATGAATTTGATTCCATGACTCAAGAATGGAGAAAAGAGAAGTGGATAATCTTTAAAAGATTATAGGTTGCTATCCAAAAGATGGATCCAAAATATGACCCATTATAGGATTTTTCCCCATTTTGTTCCAAGATTGATTTTGTTATGAAAAATTTTGATGAGTTGAAGAAGACTTTAAAGGAGAAGATAGCCAAACTTGAAGAAGTTCATGGCCAACAAAAATCAAGCTCACAACCTCCTTTATCTCAAAGAGCAGGTGGCATGGTAGCATGGAGGCCTATTCAGGAATCTTCTCACAAAAGAGCAAGAGAAGAAATAAGTGATAAGAAAGTTTGACAAGATTTTTAATGATTATAATGCATCTTAGAAAATGTGTGTGGAGTTGCAAACGAGAGTGAAACTCCTTGAGAAGGGACAAATAAAGGTTTCCTATCCCGCACTTACAGGGCCATCTAAGCCATCGACATCTAGGTCGCCACCTATGGTCCAGGGAGGAGAAGCAGTTCAACTAGATACAAGTGTTGATATCTCTCATATGGCATTAGTCCCCTATGATGATGATGATGATGATGATGATGATCCTAATGCTACAAGATCAAATGAACCAAATGAGTCTCGGCTTTTAGAAAAGATTGTTGAACTAGAAAATAAGTTGAAAGAATCAGAAAGTCAATCAGTTGGGCAACAAAAGGATATAGTTAGCTCAGTGCTAACTCATTTAAATAAAAAAGTTGATATCAGGTTAAATAGTGTCCATGCCTTATATTCTTTTGTTTTCAATGCTATTCAAAAATTTAATAATGATAAAGATGTAGCAATTCCCCTATTTACAAAATGGTTGCAAAGAAGAAATGAGCTCAGAATGATGTCCATGGCCTCTAAATTTCATGTCGAGAGACCACATGCACTCCAACCAACATATTTATTGGTAAAATCAATGCAGGAAGCCCAAATTTTGTCAGAGAATATAGAAAGAAAGGTAAGGGAATTGATGAAGAGTTTTAGTGAATTAGAACAAACTCTTTTTCTAGATATTGAAGATAGAGAATGGGCAATCAAGTATTTGCAATTTTGGAAGGAAGAGGCAGAGAGAGTCATCAATACCTAGGTAGAAATGATTTGTGAAGGGATAATTATGGATATGCTGGAGGATAGCATGGATAAATTAATTGCTACAAGATTTTTTTTGAAACCTTTGAAAGAGAGGCAAACCAAGTAGTCGTTAAGTATATTCCATACAGGGCAAAATCTGATGAAGTCATGAATTTCAATTGGCCATCCGATGAAGACTATAGTACGTGGAGTAGCATGTATCTAAATGATGAATAAAGGTTGTAAATAGCTTGCATAACTATTTTTGTCTTCTAGTGGCAGATATTTTTGAGCCTGTATAACAAAATGGTAATTTTCATCATGAATTTTAAAGAAAGCGGCTACATACTTTGATCCTTCATAAGTGAGTTCAAGGATGAATGTTGGTATAATAGAATATAGTTATGTGTAGTCATTCTGAGATGATAGGTGTCTCCTCTGGCTGAAGCTTGTTTGCTCCCTCATTTCTTATAAAAGGGAATTTAGGGCTATGAGACGGGGTTTGGATTTTTGGTCCCTTGGGTGTTCTGAATTTTTGTTTCCAAATAGCAAATTCTAGGTGAAACAAAAAAGTTGTAAGAGGTTATTTTACAGAGAAAAATAGAAAGAGTCTCGTGTCTGTAATTTTGTAGGTTCTTGAAGGAGTTATGTATGGATTGTATTCTTATAGAGATAGCCAAATTATTCAATAAATATATAATTCAAACCTACTTCTCTCTAGTCTATTGTTCTATCATCTTTTGAATGCATATTATCAAAGATTTAATCATTCGTTGCACTATTATGGTGTATGCATTTTTGTTCATTCTTTGGTCTAAGGGGATAATTAAATTCTTGAATAAAATTGCAGAGTGATAGGGATATTTGCAGGGATTTTGATGAGTAGTCATGGGTTGGGATTACAAATATGATGTTTAGGTTATATTTTGTTAGATAAATTTTGTCGAAAAAATAGTTTAATGCAGTATAAATTCATTTACCCAATGAAATAAGGCACTGATCATAGTTAAATGAATGCCTTAGTATTGATTTACTGTTCGGGATCACCACTAGTTTGTTATAACCTCTTGAATATCATAATATTTTCATTTACATAAATTTTGTCATGTGTATTAATCATCTCATGCTCCAAATTGGTTGAGGATCATTGAGGAATTTTCCATTCCTGATCATTCTCCCTTATTATTGAGTCTTTATATGAGATTATTTGCTTTAATTCATGCATAATTTGTGAGTATGGCATAAAATCACAAATTGGCATGGGGATCACCCTCCCTAGTTCTGTAGAGCCTAAAGTTCAGAAGGATCTTGCATCCTTGTTATTGTTGGTCCAAGTCTGAAGAATATTAAACAATCAGAAGTGGCTTTCCATAGATATTTTAGAAGAAAACAACTTGGTATTTGCCTTGAATCAGTGTAAACCCGTTTTTGGGCACCAACAGACCATAAACAATCAAGTCGGCTACCAAACAATAAACCAATTATATAATTACAAAATATGTTGTCCTTAGACCAAACAAACAATATTCAACATGTAAGACATCCCAAAAACACATCGAGAGGTCTAATCCACACGTTACATTAAGTCGGTCCATAACCTAGATCAATCGGGACCCAATATAGGTCCACACGCTAAAGAAATGATCTCCATCCGCCAAGTCTCAAACATGATCACCAACAACATCTTGAATCTTCACCAGAATCTACACCAACACCACTTATGTATATCATCAAAGATTTTCATCAAAATCTCTACTAGTGAAACCCTCCCCAAAACCGCAAGCCAAGCTTCCAAGCAAACATGATAGCATCCGATCACCAAACCAAAACCAACTGACTAAATATGAACATGAGTATCATGAATAAGCCAATTCCATAACCAAACCATACCAGAGCCTACCAGATCATGCCAGATCCAAATCAACCAGAAACTACTCAACCTATCGAGACCAAAAGGGTGCCAGTAAAGCATCCAAACAACTAGTGTTGACATCAATGACAAAACTTCAATGCAACACATAATAAATTCCTCCAAATGGCCAACAATCTCCCCCTTTGGCATTGATGGCAACACTAGATGTGAAAAACATCTAAGTACCAAAAAATGCCAAACAAGTCTCCCCCAATGGAAGATAGCCAACAATCTCCCACTCAAAGATATAGAAATGAAGTTCTGAAACAAAGACCAAACTCCCCCTATGAATGATATCTCTGTAAAGCTCTAAATTACACATATATATTTCCCTCTAATGTATACAACTCCTTAAGTTTTTCTTTTTCACATCACTATCTCTCCCCCTTTGACATCAATGCCAGAAATCTGAAAAAAATATCAAAGCAAAAACATAAACTACTGAAACACAAAGCTAACACTCCCCCTGAGCAGTAGCATCCCCACATCAGTGCCAGAATGAAATATATCTCTGATAATGCATATCGGACTGATGCCAAACCACATCAATCAAGTCTCTACTGGAGGGGCAGAAACTCCCAATCTGTCTTTGAATTATTCAAATAATTTTTTAGGCAAAGGTTTAGTGAAAATATCTGCAATGTGCTCTTTAGTGTTCACATAAACCAATCTGACTTCATTTTCTTTCACCTTCTCCTTCAAAAATTTATACTTGATAGATATGTGCTTTGTCTTAGAATGAAATACCAGATTCTTTGATATATCAATAGCAGTAGAGTTATCACAGTGAATAACTACCAGATCATTACAATCCACCTTTATATCCTTCAACATTTGCTTCACCCATAAAACCTGTGTACAGTTAGTAGCAGCAGCAACATACTTAGCTTCAATAGTAGATAAAGAAGTACATGATTGTTTCTTGCTAATCCATGAAACCAACTTGTTTTCAAGAAGGAAAGCTCCACCGGAAGTACTTTTTCTGGTCATCATCATCTCCAGCCCAATCAACATTTGTATATGCACATAAATTAAAGACATCATCCTTAGGGTACCACAAACCATATTTTGATGTACCTTGTAAGTATCCAAACATTCTTTTCATCGCACTCTCATGATTTTCTCTAGGATCACTCTGAAATCTTGATACAATACAAACAACATTCATTATGTCAGGCCTAGTCTGAGTCAAATAAAGAGGACCTCCAATCATAAATTTGTATCTTGTAGGATTGACCAATGCAAAAACATCTTTTCTTGTCAATTTCTCACTTGTAACCATAGGAGTACTTATCGGTTTAGAATATCCCATACCAAATTTCTTCAACAATTCCCTAGCATACTTAGTTTGACAAATGAAAATACCTTTGTTAGTCTGAGTAATCTACAAACCTAAGAAAAATTGCATTTCCCCAATCATAGACATTTCAAATTCATTTTCCAGATTGTTAGCAAATTCCTTACACAACTTATCTTCACCTCCAAAAATGATGTCATCAACAAATACTTCAATAATCAGTATATCATCATCAGTGACCTTATAATATAAATTATTGTCAGCATCACCCTTAGTAAAACCAAACTTCAAAAGATATTTATTCAACCTTGCATACCAAGCTCTTAGTGCTTGTTTCAATCCATATAAAGCTTTCCTTAACCTACAAACCATGTTTGTATCATCTGATAGTGAAAAACCATCAGGTTGCTCAATATAAACTTCCGCATCAAGATCCCTATTAAAAAATGTACACTTAAGATCCATCTGATAAACCTTGTAATTCTTATGGGCAACATAGGTAAGAAATAATCTCACAGCTTCAACCCTAGCTACAGGTGCAAAAGTCTCACCATAATCAATTCCTTCCTTCTAAGAATATCCTTTACAAACCAATCTAGCCTTATTCCTTACAACTTGACCATCCTCATTCAATTTATTCCTAAAAACCCATTTAGTTTCAATAACATTGTTATTTTTAAGTCGGGAAACCAAAGTCCATGTGTTAGTTTTCTCAATTTGATCTAATTCTTCTTCCATGGCTTTCAACCAATATTCATCTTTACATGCCTCAATTACTGATACCGGTTCAACTTGAGAAATTAAGCATACCTCATTAGTTTCCAGTCTTCTTCTTGTCATTACTCCATTGTTCTTATCCCCAATGATTTGATCTTCTGAATGATTCAATCTCACAACCTAGGAGTCTTCTGACTCTCTGTTCCTCTTCCCAGTTCTTCAGTTACTGTAAAATTTTCTAATACTATCAGGGTAACTGGTTCAAAACTCTATTCTGGTAAAGGTGCTATCGATTCATATATAATCATCTCCAACATTGATTCCTTCTCATAAACTCTGATTTGACCTCTATTCAGCTTATACACCTTGACATTAGCACTCTCCACAATTCTCTACAATCTCTTGATATAACATCTATATGCTTTCTTTCATTAGAATAACCAAGAAATATTCCTGATAGTTCTGATACTTAAACTAATAAGATGCCAAGATAATAAGGTGAGGGGGGGGGGGTGAATCATACAAACTTAATCTTTCATAAAAACAACAGATTCAACCTCGGTAACATATACTTCAGTAATATAACCAAAACTACTAAACATGAAAACTCAAAAGCATATAAACATCATAACACTCATAACACCAGATTTAACGTGGAAACCTAAATAGTGAAAAACCACTGTGGGATTTCAGACCCACTAAGAAATATACTCTTCTAGAGTATGCTCAGTTAAAAGCAAATCCTGTTAAAGATTACAAACACATTGCTAGATGTGACCCAGATAAGGGATTTCCCTCAGATCTGTTAGGATCTTTACCTTGTTAGAAGTGACCTTGTTAAAGGATTTCAAACACTCAATCATAATGTCACCTTGCTAGAGGGTTTTACAAATAAGACTGCTAAGTCCACTCGGTTAAGAGATTTTCTCTCACTTCACAAAATAACAGTAACAAAAATCTATCTGCAACTTCACATCCAAAATGCTAAAGCAGATTTTTATTTGCTCAATACAATAGGACTTATCTTGTCCATCTGCTGGGCTCTATACTCTATTATTCAAACCGGTCTTCAAGCTTCTATGCTTAGTAATCACTATGTACCATCCCTGTGCATACACTTGCCCGCATACATTGTTTATCAACAGTTCCTTATTTATAAACAATTTGCCAACCGCTTAATCTCCTTGATCACATTTCCTATGATCAATCATAGCCATTAGATCTTCAAACTTTGACCAGGTTCAATGTATCCGTCGATCTGAAAATGTTTTATCCCACCTTAGAACTTGCATACATTTCTTGGAACTTGTGCTAGGGTATTGCGGTTCAATCTAAGCTGTAGATCTTCCTGCCGATTTTCCTTTACCATAGATTCCTTAACAAACTTCATTCACGGCATACCAATCATTTAATCAATTCCAGCTCATCATCTTCCTTCATTAAATAATGCTTTTATTCATTCAATGCATTCTGTTATTACTCAGTTGCAACTCGGTAAATACTAAACTTCACTCGGTAGACATTTTGCTTTCATTAACTGATAGCGATAACCTTAGGGTTTACCGACTAGATTCTTTGCTCGGTAACATAGTATAGTATTAACCTTACAATCAACAACATATGTAGGATATCAAAACAATCTAAACATCATGGTCTCATCATTGTCTAACTCAGTAATAGTTGCCCATTGAATAACTTATGCCTCCCCTTATTCATCACATTCTTTCTGTGTCTTTTACTGACATCTTTATACTCATCAAATCATACTTCTTAAGATATGGCAAAATCATATTGAATTAGAGAATCAATTTCTTGACGTCAATGACAAAATAATAATATTAAGACAGTAAACATCCTTGATCAGTTATATCCATATTCATCAACAACCTTCTCAATATCCTTATTGAAATGTCAACAATCTCCCCTTGTCTATTATAATGCCAACAATCTCCCCCTTTGGTTGTTATAATGCCAACAATCTCCCCCTTTGGCATTGATGGCAAAGCCAATTGATTTGACCTAATTGATTTGGATTGTTGTGAGATTCTGAAATTCTCTCCCCCTGTCATCAGTCTTCTCCCCTTTTCTTCAATCTTCTCCCCCTTTGACAACAATGCCAAAAAGTAAAGAACTAAAACATAATTTCTTCCTGTATGAAGTGATTTCCTACTATTATGTGTCAACTTAGTCTCGGTCAGAGCATTTTGTCTTCAATTCCTGTTCCCTGTTATTGTTTCCTGCACACCTTTAGAAAACATCCTAAAGTTTGTAAATCAACATCAACTCCTAAAAGATATTCTGTAGAGTTATCGAATTGATGCTTTCACCGAACTCGGTCAGTGAATGGAAGATAGGGGTAGGACCCCTAACTTACTTCTGAGATACTCAAAAGTGTCCCTTGGTAGTGGTTTGGTAAAGATATCTACTATTCCTTTGTGCTAACATACTCCAACACCACTTTCTTCTCTTGCGCTTCTTCTCTAAGATAATGATATTTGATAGAGATTTGCTTTGTCTTAGAGTGCATAACAGGATTCTTTGAAATGTTAATGGCACTAGTATTGTCACAGAATATAGTTACTGGCTAGGTAACTTTCTTATTTATACCTTCCAACAATTGTTTGATCCATGCTATGTTGGTACAATTCAATGTTGCAGCAACATATTCAGCTTCTGCTGTTGACTGTGAAACACATCCTTGTTTCTTGCTAAGCCAACTCACTAGTCTTTCTCCTAAAAAGAAAGCTCTGCCACTTGTGCTTTTTTTGTCATCAATGTTGCCTGCCCAATCAACATCAGTATAAACTTTTAAATCAAAGTCATTTCCTTTCTGATATACTAAGCCATAATCTTCAGTGCCTTTCAAGTATCAGAAAATTCTCTTGATTGTTGTCATGTGTGTTTCCTTGGGATCTGCAGAGAATCTTGCAACTATACCTACTGCATGTACTATATCTGGCCTGCTGTGAACAACATATTGTAGCTTTCCAATCATGGATCGGTAAAGTGTCTCATCAATAGATGTAGATTCATCATTTTTTGATAGTTTACAGTTGGTAGTCATAGGAGTACTTACTGGTTTTGAATCCTCCATTCCAAATTTCTTCAAGATTTCCTTTATGTACTTGGATTGAGTAATGAAAATCTCATTTTTCATTTGTAGTATCTGTAAACCTATAAAATACTTTATCTCACCGATTAATGACATCTCAAATTCTTTTCTCATTTCATTTCCAAAGTTCTTGCATAGAGAGTCATTTCCATAAAAGATAATATCATCAACAAATATGGCTGAGATCAGTAGTCCATTTTCATCATTCTTCATGTACATGTTACTATTTTCACTTGTCCTTATAAAACCAATCTTGATTAAATAAGAGTGCAATCTTTCATACCATGCTCTAGGTGCTTGTTTCAAACCATATAAAGCTTTGTTCAATTTACATACCTGATCTTTATTCTTGTCTTCAACAAATCCTTCAGGTTGTTCAATAAAAACTTCTTCTTCTAATATACCATTCAGAAATGCAGATTTGAAAACCATTTGATATACCTTGAAATTCTTGTAAGCAACATATGCCAACAATGTTCTTACTCCTTAAAGTCTTGCCACAGGTGCAAAAGTCTCACCATAATCAATTCCTTCTTCTTGGGCATAACCTTTGCAAACTAGTCTTTCTTTATTTCTAATGACCTCACCTTTTTCATTCAGTTTGTTTTTGAAAATCCACTTTGTACTGATTACATTTTTGTCCTTCGGTCTTGGGACCAATGTCCATGTGTCATTCTTCTTGATTTGATCAATCTCTTCTGTCATAGCATTTATCCAATCTTCACTATTAAATGCCTCTTTCACTATTCTCGGTTCAAATTCAGATATCAGACATGTGTTCTGTCTTAGTTTGTTCCTTGTCATCACTGGATCATCCGTATCTCCTATAATCTGACTTGATGCATGATGTCTTCTGACATACTTGGCTAATACAGGTTTGGTAGGCTCTGTATGATCTTCTTCATCACTCGGTAATATATTCTCTTCATTTTCTTCTACAGTTTTCTTGGTAGGGCTTGTCGGTTGAACATAAATAAATTCATCATAATCTTCTAGTTCTTTGGAGTTTCCTTCATCATTTCTTTCTGCAAATTCATCAATTTTCACATTTGCACTTTCTACTATTTTGTTAGATGATTTGATCAAACATTTAAATGCTTTACTTCTAGAAGAATAACCAAGAAATGTTCATTCTTCACTTTTTTGATCAAACTTGCCATTTCTATCATCCTTGTGTACATAGCATCTACTTCCAAAGATTTTGAAATAACTTACATTAGGTTTCTTATCATACCAGATCCCATATGGTGTCTTCAAAGTTCCTTTCTTCAGTTGTACTCGGTTCAGGGTGTAAACTGCTGTGCTTATTGCTTCTCTCCAAAATGTTTGTGGCACTTTTTTTTCAATCATCAGGGTTCTGGCACAATCCACAATAGATCTCTTTCTTCTCTCAGCTATTCCATTTTGTTGTGGAGTTCTCGGTGCAAAGACTTGTCTTTTTATACCATGATCATTGCAAAATAAGTTGAACTCATCAGATGTGAACTCTCCTCCTCTATCTAATCTAAGACATTTCAGTTGTCGTCTTGTTTCATTTTCAACTCTTTCCTTGTACCATTTAAATTTTTTGAAAAGCTTCTGATTTTTCTTTTAAAAACATTACTGACATCATCCTTGAGTAATCATCCACAAATAATATGAAATATTTATCACCATAATAACTTTGAACTTTCATAGGACCACAAAGATCAGTGTGCACAAGATCTAAAATTCCCTTAGAAGTGTAGGACTTACTTGTAAAGCTTGATCTTGTCATCTTACCCATATGGCATCCTCGGTACATAGCATTCTCAAGTTTTTCCAAACTCGGTAGACCTCTTACTCAGTGCTTCTTGCTTATTTTGATCATATTATCAAAATTTACATGACAAAACCTTTTATGTCATAACCAGGTATCATCTATCTTTGCATACAGACACTTGTTCCGAGTTGAGTCAAGGTGAAATGTGTTACCTTTTGTTTGTGTCCCAGTAGCAGCTAACTTTCCATGCTTGTCATGAACTTTGACAATTCCTTTCTGAAATTCTATTCGGTATCCTGTATTGTTTTGTTGTGCTACACTCAACAAATTGTATTTCAAACCTTCAACCCAATAAACATCATTACATTTAGCATTGTCAAGAAGTTTTATGGATCCTTTACCTTTTACCGGACATGGTGCATCATTACCAAATCTTACATACCCTCCATCATAATCTTCTAACATAACAAACTTGTGTTTATCACCTGTCATGTGATGTGAGCATCCACTATCTATGATCCAAGAATCATTAGTATTTATGTGAGATATTAGGGATTTTTCTTCATAGCTTTCTTCATCTGATCCATCTTTGATAGCCATATAAACTACTTCCTCTGTATCAGTTTCATTTGATTTATCATCATTGGATTCCTCATCCGCTATTAAGCATGACTTTCTATCTCTTCTTCTGAAGTCTCGATGTCCTCTATAATGATTATCTTTCTCTCTTTTCAGTAGATTCTTTGTCAGGATAGTTAGAAGCCATATGTCCTATCTTATCACAATTAAAACATTTCAAAGGTAGTTTTCCTTTAAACCTACCTTTTCCTCTCGGTAACCTTCTGGCTAATAGTGCTTCAAACTCTTCTTGCTTTCTGATTTCCTCATACAGTTTGTGTACTTCCTCCATGTTATTACGAAATCTTTCACTTGCCCACTGTGATCCCCTTTAGTGTAGTTACTCATTCTATCATTGTAATCATCAGATTCACCAATATGAAAAGAACTGAATGCAGATTCAACTTTATTTACCAAAGACCCACTGTTATCAAAGTTACTTAACTCAAATGCATGTAGCTTACCAATAGTAGCATCTAAAGAAACTGGCATATTGGGTAAAGACCTCAATTAATTGATTACAGAGACTCGGATTACATAAGCTGGTAGAAGGGTTCTTAACAACTTACTTGTTATATCATTTTCTTCAATAGTTCCACCTGCTCCTTTGATTTGATTGACAATCTCCTTTAGTCTTGTACTATACTGGGTTATGTTCTCACCTTCATTCATCCTCATAGATTCAAGTTGTCCTCTCAGACTATCCACTTTTGCTCTTTGAACATGTTCATCACTACCATACACAGATATGAGCTTGTCCCACATTGCCTTTGCATCATTGCAGCCTTCTAGGTCATTAAACTCTGAGTCAGTCAATGCAGATGTTATTTCAATCATTGCTTGGATATGTTCCTTCTTTGCCTTTATCTCTTCCACTGTCAATGGATAGGTGCTCGGTGTAATGAAATCATTCTCCAAATAATATACAACATATTCTCCAACTCCTGATAGGTGCAACTTCATCCTTTTCTGCCATGTAGAGAAACTTGACTTGTTCAGCTTCGGTTCATCCCTCTTATACATCTTTGGATCTTTTCCTCAAGTACCTTTAAACTTTTTCTTCCGAAGTCCAAACCTCTAATACCAATTGATGGTTCTGATACTTAAAGTTAAGTACAGATGCCAAGCTAATAAGATGAGAGGGGGGGGGGTGAATCATACAAACTTAATCTTCCATAAAAACAACAGATTCAACCTCGGTAACATATACTTCAGTAATATAACCAAAACTACTAAACATGCAAACTCAAAAGCATATAAACATCATAACACTCATAACACTCATAACACCAGATTTAATGTGGAAACCTAAATAGGGAAAAACCACTGTGGGATTTCAAACCCACTAAGAAATACACTCTTCTAAAGTATGCTCGGTTAAAAGCAAATCTTGTTAAAGATTACAAACACATTGCTAGATGTGACCCAGTTAAGGGATTTCCCTCAGATCTGTTAGGATCTTCACCTTGTTAGAAGTGACCTTGTTAAAGGATTTCAAACACTCAATCAGAATGTCACCTTGCTAGAGGGTTTTACAAATAAGACTGTTAAGTCCACTCGGTTAAGAGATTTTCTGTCACTTCACAAAATAATAGTAATAAAAATCTATCTGCAACTTCACATCCAAAATGCTAAAGCAGATTCTTATTTGCTCAATACAATAGGACTTATCTTGTCTATCTGCTGGGCTCTATACTTTGTTATTCAAATAGGTCTTCAAGCTTCTGCGCTCGGTAATCACTATGTAGTATCCCTGTGCATACACTTGCCCGCATACATTGTTTATCAACAGTTCCTTATTTATAAACAATTCGCCAACCGCTTAATCTCCTTGATCACATTTCCCATGATCAATCATAGCCATTAGATCTTCAAACTTTGACCAAGTTCAATGTATCCTTCGATCTGAAAATGTTTTACCCCACCTTGGAACTTGCATACATTTCTTGGAACTTGTGCTAGGGTATTGTGGTTCAATCTGAGCTGTAGATCTTCTTGCCGATTTTCCTTTACCATAGATTCTTTAACAAACTTCATTCACGGCATACCAATCATTTAATCAATTCCATCTCATCAGCTTCCTTCATTAAATAATGCTTTTATTCATTCAATGCATTCTGTTATTACTCAGTTGCAACTCGGTAAATACTTGTATACACCTAAAAATGGTCTGAAGATAATTAATTAAATAAGCAATTATTTAATTAATCTCCCTTCCCAATTTAATTAAATTCACTAAGCAATTTGATTAAATTTCCCTTTTCATCTACTTATTAATAAATCTAAGGATTTATTAAATAGGTTCATTTCATTTCACCCCTTTAATTAATTAATTCCCCCCATGCAAATTCATTTCTTCTAAATTCCCTAATTAATTAAAACAAATCATTTATGAGTTGTTGAGATTAATTAGTCATTTTCCTAATATTTGAATTTCTAAATTCAAATTCTCCTAACTTCTACCACTCCTAAACCTAACCGCTCCTAAACCTAACCCATTCTACCTACCACCTTGTCCCCTTTCATCCAACATCTTCTAGAACCTTTGTGACACTTGTCACTAAGTGTTCCCTTTAATCCAACTCCCTTTGCCAACTTCCTCCAATTTAACCATTGATATCTTCAGATCAATCTCAACCATTGATTCATGCCAACTCACCCCTAGCCTTGGGAAATCCTATAAATATACCTCATTTTGGAGCAATAAGGGTCCCAATTTGATTTCATCATTTGCATTGTTATTATAGGCATCTAGCGTATAGTTTATCATTCTTAGCAATGTTATCATGCTCAATTTAGCTTAAATCTTAGCTTAATAATGCTAGGATAATCAATCATTCATATAGCTTAATCATGCTATTTTTGCTAGATCATGCATTTTCAACATTCAAATCCTCCATCTAAGTGTAGTCAAGTCACTGGAATTTGCATACTAAGATCTGAGAGCAAAATTCATACTCGCATTTACTAGGAGGCAATAAATCGCTTAGCTATGGTTTTGTCTTCCATTGTTTCAATTTTCTAACCATTGCTTGTAATGATTTATTGAGTGCATTGTGGTTGCAGGTACAAGTACACTTCATAGAGCACGACATTTTGGTGCCCACCGTGGGGCCGAAATCATCATTTTCAGCCTCCCAATCTTCCTCAAATTTCATCTCTGCCAGATCAGAATCAGATTGTCATACAAGTTGCCTTTCTGGCTCGTACGATCTTCCTTTTAGTCTCAGACTACACCTCATCCTGACTCGTAAGAGGTATAATCCTGACTCGTATGAGATTTTAGACTACAAATTCTTTACTCATACTAGGCTGATCCTGTGTCGTATGAGTTGATTTTCACACTCGTACTAGAGCTAATTTTGTGTCGTACGAATTTCTGGCTGTTAAATCTTATGTCGTACAAGTCAATTTTGGTCCATGTGCGAAATCTAATCATTTGTCATTCTGTCTGATAAATCATTTCGTACAAGTTTTTGCATCTGTGATTTTTTTTGAAAAAACTGCAAATTAGAAATTTCAAATTTGCCTATACGTCGGTAATTTGTGTTTTTGAAGGCTTTTTAGCCATGCCCTTTGAAAATTGCATCTAGAACTCTTGGAGACCTTTCCAATGAGGTAAATGACTTGTAATTTTGAGTCCCGAGCAGAAAGTTATGCCTATCTGAAGTTAGGATAAAATTTCATATAATTTTTCTAAAAATTTCATAGTTTGGATCACTAATGCTAATCTTGTTATGTCTATGAGATGTTTGCAGCCTAACTCTTTCTTGCAGATACGCTTGTCAAAGATACGCTTGTCAAAGACAAAATTCAAAACAATGACTACTAATGAGTTTTTGCAGGTTGCCTAAGGATTCAGCTAAAAAAAAAACTGTGTATTCTTTAAAGATTTTTAGGCACACTTCAATTTGGGCTTAAAGAAATGAACTATCATGTCTTATGTGCTTGTGATGATAGGTGAGTATGCTCTCACCTTTCTTAGGTGATCAGAAAGCTAGACTCATCTTTTTGCTTTCATTAGTGCATCTCTTTAGCAAGCCTGCCCTCCCGAGGAGTTATTAACTCTTAGCCATTAAGGTCGGTGAGAGGGGAACGACCTAAGTGGGAACAGCTAATGCCAAGCAATCCAACCCACTATAAAATAAATATGTTTTTGATGAAAATCAAAGCAACGGCAGTGCTCTGGAATAGCTCTCCTTTGTACCTTCAGGTATATCAAACGTTGGTTTTCAAGGCTGGGAGACCTCTTAATTGAGTTTATACCTCGACGCACTGAACAGATCCCTTACTAGTGTCGGTTAAAATAGAAGCTACCTGATTCACCTCCGAAAGGGTGATAATCTTTGTGCAAGAGAGATAGTAACTCTCCCAAGACACTTTCCATATCGTGCCCAAATTAGCATTTGGAGTCGGATAATATGGCATTGAGAATCCATTGCGTGAGACTCAATGGCCGTATTCTGATTAGCTATTAGGTGTGTACCTAAGTCAGCAAGCAAAGGTTTTCATTCTCAGCCAACTTCCTTAGGGTTTATCTTGATTGAGAGTCATGTATCACATTGTGTGTTTGCTATATATTCATCCCTAAATGAGAAAATCAGACACTTAAAACTGGAAAACCAAAGTAAAATATCAAAATTCAGTGATCAAAACTCAAACAAGCAAGCACTTTTTATAACTGCTCAAATACCTGTCGTACGAGTCAGGAGTCTCTGTCATATTGCTCGATCTTTTTTCGTACGAGTCAAGGTTCTATGTCATATGAAAAACTGTTGTTCACATGAAGTCACCAGTTTGTCGTTCTGTCTTGTATCTCTTGTCATTCTATGTTGCATAATCTGTCGTATGAAACTCTGCATTTGTTAGTCTAGAACTGAGTCGTACATACTTATTTTAGAGTTGTCATTTCTATCTGATCAATTTGCAGTAAGCATAAATACTTGTATCTGTCAATCTGTACTTAAATTATCTACTTAGTTTGCTTGGTCAAGTTATCATCTGTCAAAATCAGACTCTAGAACATAAACACCTCAAGATTTTCAAAGTGTTCACCCCTAACAAGTTCAAAATCAAAATCAAACTATGTTAAAAACTCACAAGGATTTAAATACATCTCAAAAGAAAGTTGGCTCTTTTATGCACCTCTTAAAGAGATCCCTAAAGGATTTGGCTAAAGAAGATCAAAATCGTGCACCTATATCTAACAATGATCCATCCATCCATAAGAAAATTGACTCTCTAGAGGCATCTATTCTGAAAGCTTGCAAGAACCTTCCATAGCATCCTTGTCAAACAATACATCCAAAGATGAAATTTCTCAAGTGATTGCCATCAAACCTATTTCAGAGGATCCTATTCAAAGCTCATCTCCCTCATATCCAAGCATTAATTCCTTGCAAAATCCTCATAGTGCTCCCTTGCAAATTGAAGTCCTCATTCATAGAACGCTTGTTAAATGTGTCCTAATAGATGGGGGAGCTAGCTTGAACATTTGCTCTATGAATCTTGTCTGTGCTCTACGCTATTCAGAAGATGCAGTTGATCCCCAGAAAAAGATAAAAATCAAAGCACATAATCAAGAAGAGCATTCATCTAAAGGAATGGTGATATTACCCATCACAGTGGGACCTTTGCAGAAGGACATACCATGCCAAGTTCTAGACGTGGACCTACCATACAATATACTCTTGGGGAGACCATGGATACAAGACATGCAGGCTATTACATCAACATATCATCAATGTGTAAAATTTCCATACAATGGACAGGAAATCACAATATCAGCAGAATCAAATCCAGTGCAGTGTTGTAATAATCAGAAATCAGTTTTACATAACAAAGAGGCAGCAACTTCAAGCACACAATCAAAGGAACAATCATTTGAATCAATTTTTTCAAACATAGAAGAACAAATGCAGCTGAAAGATCAAGGAAACGGAGAATATTTGCTTTCATGGAAAAACAAACAAGAGAAAATTCAAATTGAGAGGGATGAAGAAGAAGATATAGTAGTCGATGTAGTTCACATGTATGCAGAACAAATGTTAGGAACTAGCCTACTTGAATCAGAATCACATTCAACTACCATGGACTTAACCGAGGATGATCAGGATTTTCTTATGCGAGGTCATTCTGACGAGAGTACCATTCTAGACATCGACATGCATATTGAAAGCTCTGACATCTCTATCATGACCCCTAATATCTTTGAAGCTATTGAAACTGAAGATCCTTTATCCTTAAGCTATCCTGAACCTATGGATTGGGAAAATGAAGGACATACTGACATTGATACCTTACTTAATGACCATGCCATATCCTTATATCTTGATGAAATCAAACCTGCAACAACTTTTACTAGGGATTCCGCTAATGTATCTTTGAGTCAAATGGATGTCAAATCTCCTAGTCGCAAAAGTGAAAATCAAGAAAACAATATCAGGTCTAATGCTGAAAACCATTTCTTGGCAACATTAGACCAGGAAAAAGTAAAAACAAAGGATGCATCTAACGATGAAAACCTCCTTGAGGTGCCGGAAGATGGGAGATTTGACACCTTACCTGAATGTTATCAAGAGAAGTTATCTATCATAGTAGCACTAGCAAAGGCAACTATCATTGGCACAACTGATCTACATCCAACAACTTCTTTATCAAAACTAGCAAGGCATAAATACTTGAAACCATTCAAAAGCTGGCAAATCAATTTTACCTGGTCATATACAGACGTTCCAGGGTTCGATCCATATCTTACAATACGTCACCCGAATATCAGTCTAGAAGCAAGCATCAATAATGGAACACATCATGGATCAAGAGCAAGCATCAATAATGAAACACATCAGGGATCAAGAGCAATCATCACTAAAGGAACACAACATAAATTAGAAGCAGACATTCTATTCATCAAAATGGCTGTAGAATGGAATATAACACAACTTCAAGTCTTTGGAGACTCTCAGCTTGTCATTAATCAAATCAATGATGACTATCAAACCAAAGATGACAAACTCATGCCTTATAAAAAGATGGTGGATGATTTCAAGAAACACTTTATAGAAATAACTTTTGAACAGATCCCCAGAAATGACAACAAAGTAGCAGACGCCATGGCTACACTTGCTTCTCTATTGCAGACACAGGAAATCAAGAGCATTATGAATTCCTGGTTGAAGAGTTGTTTCATCCCACCTATAATTGTCCTGATTCCCAAACCATCTGTCAACTTATTGGACACAATTCCTCCCGCTATGGCCAAACTTATGAATACCTGAAAGATAACATCTTACCTCCTGACTTATCGAAAAATCAAAAGAGAAATTTTATTCGCCAATCCTCCCATTATACTCTCGTTGCAGATACCCTGTATAAACAAGGTCTAGACGGTACTCTCTTAAGATGTCTTGAACAAGAAGAATCTAAGAAGGCTTTACATGAAGTCCATAATGGCATTTGTGGCACTCATTCAAGTGGTCTTACCCTTTTGAAGAAACTCATATGCTTGGGCTACTATTGGCCGACTATGGAACGAGATTCTTTTAAGATAGCAAGAACATGCAAACAATGTCAAATCCATGGGAACTTGATCTGCGCACCAGCACAAGAACTACATGCTTTAGCAACATCTTGGCCTTTTTGTCAATGGGGACTTGATCTAGTAGGAAAGATAAATCCTTCCTCATCTAATGGACACAAATTCATCCTGGTAGCTACTGAATATTTCACAAAATGGATTGAAGCGGTGCCTCTCATCAATATCACAGGAAAACAAATAGTTGCATTTATCTTGAACTATATCATCTATCGCTATGGAATACCAATGACCATTATCACTGATAATGGGTGACCATTCAAGAATCAAGATTTACAAGAGCTATGTGAGAAGTTCAAAATCCAGCACAGATTCTCCACACCATATTATCCACAAGGAAATGGGCAGGCAGAAGCATCTAACAAAACTATCCTAAAAATTCTTAAAAAGACAGTGAATGATGCTGGGAAAGATTGGCATATCCAGCTAAATCCTACTCTATGGGCCTATCACACCAGTATCCACACACCGGCAGGTGCCACACCTTTCTCTCTTGTATATGGATCAGAAGCTATATTACCAATCGAAGTAGAGATACCTTCTCTACGTGTGTCTATAAAAGGTCTCATCCCAGATGAAGAACAAAGAATATCTAGACTGCAAGAGTTAGAACTAATCCATGAACGCAGACAAAATGCCTTTGATCATCTAAAGGTATATCAGCAAAGAATGTGTCGGAGCTATAATCATTAGGTTAAACCAAGAATCTTTCAAGTTGGAGAACTAGTGCTAAAAGAAAATCCGCGCAACCAGGCAGATTGAGAAAAGAAAGGCAAATTTGAACCAAACTGGTTAGGTCCATTTGTGGTCACAACAGTATTTGGATCAGGAGCATATCAGCTATCAACATAGGATGGAGATCAGCTCAAGGAACCTATCAATAGCATGCACCTGAAGAAGTTCTATGTTTGAAAAATCAAAAAAATCAAAAACAGGAAAAAAATAGAAAAAATCAAAAACAAGAAAAAAACAAAAAAATCAAAAATAGGGAAAAAACAGAAAAATCAAAAACAGTGAAAAATCAGAAAAATCCTAAAAAGTGAAAAAGCAGAAAATCCAAAAAAATCAAATATCAGAAAAAGTGCAATAAAAACAGATGGTGAAAACCTGGCAAACAGGCACTATCTGTCGGCTGGCTCTTCCATCTATTAGTTCATGCATTTTTCTGCTTGCATTCATTTTTCCATTAGCATTGATCATCATGAAGCCTTTATACATACGCAAGCATCCCAGGTGGCTTCTTACCATGGTTTGGATCATTGGATATATCATAACGACTTTTTTTCTAGGCTTGGGGCAAAATTCTACACCTAGCTAGGGGCAAACTTTTGATCAATTTTGAGCTTAATCAAACAAGTAGACCAAACAGTTAGACAACTCTTACCAAGCAAAAAAAAACAAAAAACTGAGACACATCCAACATTGAACACAAGATCAAACTATCAACTATCAAGCTATCACAAAATCAATCTAAGCACATCACACACTTTTTAGTGGCTAATATCCTTTTGAATGATTGATTGTAACATGATTGTTCAACTTTTCTATATTGCTTTTTGCTATCATGATTTTTGAGTGACTCCAGGATGTCATTGACTAGAGGAACAAGGAAGAAACATGATATTTTTCTTGTCTGTTGTTTGAAAATTAATCATTAATATGTGCAAATTTGTCTCAGGACATGATCATCTAAGTATCATTGAAGACATTTCCAATTTGCGTATTGAAATGATTAATACTGCCTATTTTACGCAAACAACACTTAGGTCATCTCGGTTCAATTATACCTCGATGCTTGTGTTAACTTACTATATAAAAATCTAGGAAAATAGTGCTCAGGTCATCATGGTTTAATTATACCATCGATGTTTGCACTCACTTCCCACATTTCAAAAGCTCAATGATGAAAAAAATGCAAAATAATCCAGTGACTGGCCCGGTCATAGCTTTGCATTTCATTTGCATTTTAGCTTGCATTTCATTCTTGCATGGATCCCAAAAGCTCCTTTTATCCAAGGTCAAATCTATCGCATGAATCATCAAAGTATCATCACAGGTGTATACATAATCAGAATGATAACTCATATCTCTCCAAATATTGTCAACTCAGCAAAAATCTTATGCTATCTCCCTCAAATGCATCAACATCAGCATATCCAAAAATTTCTGCAACTGATATCAACAAACTGTCAGTTCTTTACCTAATCAATCTTACCAAATGAAATCAATCAATCAAACCTAATCAACTCATGTCTTATATAGGATGTATCCTTCCTGAAACCAGATGTGATCATCAGTGTCTTACACAGGATGAATCCTTCCTAAAACTAGACGTTATGATCATCCATGTCTTATACAGGATGAATCCTTCTTGACACCAGACAAATTGATTCTGACTCATGTCTTATACAGGATGTATCCTTCCTGAAACCAGACGTGATCATCAATGTCTTATACAGGATGAATCCTTCCTAAAACCAGATGTTATGATCATCCATGTCTTATACAAGATGAATCCTTCCTGAAACTAGATTGAATCAAATCAATCAAGATTTTTCAATCTTACCGATCTAGGCAATCAAGCTAATCAAAGAACTCGCACTTTCATCAAACAACAATTGTAGAAATCAAATCAAATCTATCAGGATATCAATCTCACAAAAACTCCAAAGATCAATTATCTCAATTGATCTCCTGAGGGGGCATCATTATACCAGAATTTAGCAATCAAGAGCTGGGGCATCCTATCAAATCAATACCATCATGAAAATGAGATTATTCTTTGAATCAATGCGTCATCACACCTCGCTTCAAAGAGGGGCAAAATGTATACACCTAAAAATAGTTTGAAGATAATTAATTAAATAAGCAATTATTTAATTAATCTCCCTTCCCAATTTAATTAAATTCACTAAGCAATTTGATTAAATTTCCCTTTTCATCTACTTATTAATAAATCTAAGGATTTATTAAATAGGTTCATTTCATTTCACCCCTTTAATTAATTAATTCCCCCCATGCAAATTCATTTCTTCTAAATTCCCTAATTAATTAAAACAAATCATTTATGAGTTGTTGAGATTAATTAGTCATTTTCCTAATATTTGAATTTCTAAATTCAAATTCTCCTAACTTCTACCACTCCTAAACCTAACCGCTCCTAAACCTAACCCATTCTACCTACCACCTTGTCCCCTTTCATCCAACATCTTCTAGAACCTTTGTGACACTTGTCACTAAGTGTTCCCTTTAATCCAACTCCCTTTGCCAACTTCCTCCAATTTAACCATTGATATCTTCAGATCAATCTCAACCGTTGATTCATGCCAACTCACCCCTAGCCTTGGGAAATCCTATAAATAGACCTCATTTTGGAGAAATAAGGGTCCCAATTTGATTTCATCATTTGCATTGTTATTATAGGCATCTAGCTTATAGTTTATCATTCTTAGCAATGTTATCATGCTCAATTTAGCTTAAATCTTAGCTTAATCATGCTAGGATAATCAATCATTCATATAGCTTAATCATGCTACTCTTGCTAGATCATGCATTTTCAGCATTCAAATCCTCCATCTAAGTGTAGTCAAGTCACTGGAATTTGCATACTAAGATCTGAGAGCAAAATTCATACTCGCATTTACTAGGAGGCAATAAATCAATTAGCTATGGTTTGTCTTCCATTGTTTCAATTTTCTAACCATTGCTTGTAATGATTTATTGAGTGCATTGTGGTTGCAGGTACAAGTACACTTCATAGAGCACAACAATACTAAACCTCACTCGATAGACATTCTACTTTCATTAACCGATAGCGATAACCTTAGGTTTTACCGACTAGGTTCCTTAGGGTTTACCGACTAGGTTCTTTGCTCGGTAACATAGTATAGTATTAACCTTACAATCAACAACATATGTAGGATATCAAAACAATCTAAACATCATGATCTCATCATTGTCTAACTCGGTAATAGTTGTCCATTGAATAACTTATTCCTCCCCTTATTCATCACATTCTTTCTTTGTCTTTTACTGACATCTTTATACTCATCAAATCATACTTCTTAAGATATGGCAACATCATACTGAATTAGAGAATCAATTTATTGACATCAATGACAAAATAATAATATTAAGACAGTAAACATCCTTGATCAGTTTTATCCATATTCATCAACAACCTTCTCAATATCCTTATTGAAATGCCAACAATCTCCCCTTATCTGTTATAATGCCAACAATCTCCCCCTTTGGCTATTATAATGCCAACAATGCCTTCATCACATCTAGGACCAAATTTTTCAATGATATTATCTCTCGTGATATAACATTTACTACCAAATATTCTGAAATACTTAACTGTAGGTGTATTGCTAAACCATAATTCATAAGGTGTCTTACCGGTTTCTCCTTTGATATGTACTATATTGAATATATAAATTGTTGTCCTCACTACTTCTCTCCAGTAGATATGAGGTAGACTAGCTTCCATCATCATTGTTCTAACAACATCCAAGATAGTTATGTTCTTCCTTTCCACAACTCCATTCTGCTGAGGTGTCTGGGGAGCAGAAAATTCTCTTCTTATACCATGCTTACCACAAAAGTTATAAAACTCACCGGATGTGAATTCGCCACCATGATCTAACCTCAAACATTAAATCTTCAATCTTGTCTCAGTTTCCACTTTAGCCTTAAATATTTTAAACTTTTCAAATGCTTCATATTTTTCCTTTATAAAAGTAACCCACATCATTCTAGAATAATCATCAATGATTAGCATGAATATCTATCACCTTGAAAACTTTTAACTGTAGCAGGGCCACACAAATCAGTATGAATAGGATCAAGAACATCATTAGATTTATCTTGTATACTTCTAAAAGAGGTTCTCACCTACTTACCCATTTGACATTCTTTACGTACTGGATTATAGGGCTTCACAATCTTAGGTATATCTCTAACTGCCTTAGTTGACCTGATCTTCACAATGCAATCAAAATTCACATGACAAATCCTTTTATGTCATAGCCAACTCTCATCAATTTTTGTAATCAAACATGTCTTCTCACTGAAATTCAAATGAAATATATTACCTTTTGTTTGTGTACCGGTTGCAATCTCCAAACTAGATCTATTAATGATTTTGCATTTTCCATCCTTGAACTGTAATTGAAATCTCTTATCCACCAATTGTCCTACACTCAAAATATTATGCCTTAAACCTTCAACATAATAAACATTATCAGTATTGTTCTTACCATCCAATGATATAGTTCATTTTCCTTTGATCATACATGCTTTGTCATCTCCAAATCTAACCAAACTGCCATCAAATTCTTGCAAAGATAGAAACTCCCCTTTATGTCCAGTTATATGATGTGAACAACCACTGTCAATTACCCATTCATCCTTGTCTTCAATTTTAGTAGCAAGTGCCTTCTCTTCAAGTACATTCTCTTCAGGTGCCAGAACATCTTCCTTGATATCCAAGAACACCCATTCCTTACCATTGTCGGAACCACTAGAAGAATGTTCTGTCGGTTCATCATTAGAATCAGTAATGCCTTCCTCATTCGCTATGTAGTATTATTTGTATCTATTTTTCTGGTACTTATACTTATCCTGATATCCAAGGTTAGGCTTAAAAGATCTTCTAACTCTTTCTTCAAATCTTGAATTCCTTTCTAGACATCTAGATGCAAAATGACCAATCTTATTACATGCAAAACATTTAAAAGGTGCTTTTCCTTCATACTTACTTCCTACCCGACCTTTAGGTACTCCTCTAGTACTTCAATTTTCTTAAACTCTTCATCTTCTCTCTTCATATCTTCCAATTCCTTTGCATATAAATATTTCCAATCTTGCTTACCGGTTGATGATGCAGATGCATGAAAAGAAGGTTCAGTCTTCATAGCTCCAGAAGGTCAAAATTCTTCAAGCTCAAAAGCAAATGATTTCCCAACCAAAGTATCTTTGTTGACATATGTATTAGCCATTGTTCTCAATTCATTAATAGCAGTACCCTTCATCTTGTAAGTCGGTGGTAGGTCTCTCAAAAATTTAGAAACAATTTCATCTTCGCTTAGAGTTCCACCATAACATTGAATTCCCATAACATTCTCATTTACCCTTTCTATGAATGCAGTAATCCTTTCATATTCTTCCATCTTCAAGTTTTCATATCTCGCTTGGTAACCATCAAGTTTGGCAACCTTCACTGTAGGGTCACCTTCACTAAGAGTCTCCAACTTATCCCATATAGCCTTTCCAGATGATTTGTCGGTTAATCCCATTATTTATTGATCAAAAAGTGCTCACAAGAGGGTTTCTCTTCCTCTACAATCATTCTCAAGTTCCTTATCCAAGTTTGTCAAAGGAGGATTTCCAAATGCCAGATTATGAGGTACGACACCATTTTGTGTGATCTCCCAAATCTCTTTGCCAAGACATCTGAGATGAATCTCCATCCAAATCTTCCATACTATGTAATTTGTTCCATCAAGCCTAGGAATATCTCTTCGAAAGATAGCTCCAGATGAATAGGATGGACTTGAACTATTAGTCACCATAGGATCTTCCTCAAGTGGTTAATCTTTCTGCAGAGAGGACCAAAGCTCTGATACCAATTGTTAGATAGTTCTAATAACCAAAAGACAACTAAGAGGGGGGGTGAATCCAAAACATTAGTACCGAAATGCTTAAACCAAATACCGGAATAGTAGTTAAACCAATTAAGCATAAACAATAATTTGAGAATAAATACCATCCACATGACACCAAGATTTATACATGGAAAAACCACGGTGGGAAGCCTACCCATAGTTAGATAATACTTCTGCAATAAGTATGTGAATTACAATTGAGGGGCCTGCACTTACAGGAAGGCCAATATCCTAGAGCACACTGCTCATTACAAAAGGAGTCTCACTGACTACCTAGAAATCCAGACTAAAATCGAGAAGAAGTGTTGAACTGCAAAGATAACATCTCCTATGCCTGAGTATAGTTCTGGTTAAGCTCCAGAGGACTAAGTCCTCCTACATAAACCCAATTATATTTCCAATGATTGACCAAATCCTCTGCCTAAATAATATTACATTATTCATATATTACATAACCATATCCCATTCCCATACATTATGATCTACAATGAGATATTACATCTATATATATAAACCCTCAACCCTAAACAATCAGGTCAGCTACCAGACAATAAACCAATTACATAATTACAAAACAAGTCATCCTTAGACCAAACAAATAATATTCTACACATAAGACATCCCGAAAACACATCGAGAGGTCCAATCCACACATTACATTAAGTCGGTCCATAACCTAGATCAATCGAGACCCATATAGGTCTACACACTAAAGCAATGATCTCTATCCACCAAGTCTCAAAAATGATCACCAACAACATTCTGAATCTCCACCAGAAGCTGCACCAACACCACTTATGCATATCATCAAAGATCTTCATCAAAATCTATGTCGATGAAACCCTCGTCGAAACCGCAAGCCAAGCTTCAAAGCAAATAGGATAGCATCCGAACACCAAACCAAAACCAATTGACTAAATATGAACATAAGTATCATGATTAAGCCAATTTCATAACCAAACCATACCAGAACCTACTAGATCATGCCGGATCCAAACCAACCAGAAACTACTCAACCTACAGGGACCAAAAGGGTGTCGGTAAAGCATCCAAACCGCTACTATTGACATTAATGACAAAACATCAATGCAACACATAATCAATTCCTCCAAATGGCCAATAATGACACTCTACCCCACATGTATCCATTGTCCATATGCCTTGTTTTATTGATTTTCCTTTGGAGGATGATTGCATTAATCTAGCACTTGTTGTACTTTGGTATTGTATCCTTATGTTTGGGTTTCATGGAGTCGTGTTGTATCCTTTGGTTGATAGGTGTTAGCGTAGGTCTCGAGTGTGAGTTGTAACCTTTGTCATCTCCTAGCACAGGGGGTGGTTCCTTCATTGGTTCCACATCATTGGGTGGTTGATTTCCTTCTTCCATTGGGATACTATCCTTGGTGATGCGTGTGTGGATTGGATTCTATATGAGATTACACTATTAAATTCCTATGTTCATGAAAAAAAGACATTGTACCCTAATGCAATATTGAAGTAAAAGAAATGATGTATTCTTGTATTGTACTATCATGTATTTGAGAAGGACATTGTATTAGAACTTGATGTTAGAGTTAGGTATAGACCTATGGTTAGTTCATGATGTAAAAAGGTTCTTGTTATGAGTTTAAAATAATTATGAGAATGGTTTGGTTTATTTATACTTGAGATGTATTACATTCATGAGATGGATAATATTATGTTATTAAAATAATGATAGATAGATGAAATGGATAGCATTGAACTATACTCGAGTAACTAGGTGATCATGGATACTAAAGGTTAAATGATTTGTGTAATATTATGTGTTTGGCACTTTGTATAAGATAATAATTATTATTTGATTATGCAAGAGATTATGCATTCTTGGTGCTAGGTTTCTATATATAAATGTTGTAGGATATCTTGTAGAGGTTAGGAAGAATGATTTGATGTCTTTTTAATACATATAAAATGATTAATATGTAATAAGTGCTTATGGAATCTATGTCATTTTGAAATGGAGTAAACATGTGATTTTGTGTTATATCTATATACTCGTGCTTTGAAAATTGAGTTATGTCATGCCTTAGAATGATCGATGGAAAGAATAGAATAGTTGCATTGAAGCTTCACTTGAGTAATTAGGAATTTGATCTTCTTGATAAATGGATGTTATGATAGAATGTTGCTAGGTAGTGGCGTTAAGATACCCTAGGGAATGATTGTGTTGCAAGAGTATATTTGAAATATGATAATGTTAGAAGGTTTATTCCGCTTGCGTAGAATGGGTTTACAATATTTCTATTTGATGTTACATGTGTTCTTGCAATTGAATAATGTTGTATCGATGTAAGTTAATGTTGGAATAATGTAATGGATGTTTTTAAAAAAATTTGTTAGTAATTTTTAGTTTATTTCTCTAGGGTATTTTGGCGGGCATTACAAAAGGTGGAGTGGGCTTAAATATTTGTACTTTGAGAGTCCTAATTTCTCTTAGATTTATAGAAAGTGACATAGATCCTTGTAGGAAGATAAAAATAAAATTTTATGATGATGCTGAGTGATTGTCCAAAGGAGTAATCATTTCACCTATCAGAGTGGGTTTGGTTACAGAAAATACCTTGCTACAAGTTATAGCCCCAAAACTTCCTTATAATATGATTATTTATCACCTTTGGATCCATGAGATGAAAGCGGTCCCTTCTACCTACCATTAATATCTAAATTTCTCATACAATGGGACCGAGATAACAATACTGGGAGACCCTAATCCTTTCCAGTTTTATGCTAACCTAAAGAGTAATCTTGAGCAACAAGTTCCAATAAACATAGAAGAACCTTCCTCTGGTTCCTCTAAATATGTGGATCCATAAGAATTATTAGAATCAATCAAGGGAAAAATGAAGATCCAAGATCAAGGATGTGGAGAGTATTCCATGGCCAAACATTTTTCATTGGTAAACTACCTATCTCACCAAAATCATATGGGGAACCACATATTTTGCATAAAGAACCTAAGACTATCATCCAATATCAACTCCCCACCAAATTTGCAAAATGGGGAGAATTAAACAAAGAAACTCTTGATTCAAATGTGTCAAATTGGCTCTACAAAGATGAATCAGACATACCACTTGCCAAGTTCCTAGTGGAACAATATGGAAAAGGTTTCACTATAATGTAGAAAAAAGGATATGATGGAGATAGTGGTTTGGGTCCAAACAAACAAGGAATAATTGAGCCAATCATACCTAAAATGAGACATAAAAATTTGGGGTTAGGTTTTGTACCATTACAAATTGGAACCTCATCTACCAAAGTGACTATGTGTGTAAAAGGGCATGATTCTAATGATGAACTTACACCTAAGGATTCCCATCCTGAAATTGATTCCAATGAATGAGAATGGGACTCTTATTAATCTATCTCATATGCCTTAGACAACGTCTTCATTGATCCTAATGAATTAACCATGAAAGACAAATATAAAAAACATTCCTCTACCCGTAAAAACTTGTACCAAAGGATGGATAGAAACATTTTAAAATCTTAGCATAGAATCTGAAGCAAGCAATTCGGATAGTGATTCCACATATATCTATGTTTTTACCATCTACAACCAAGATTTTTATAATACTGATTATGACAAGCCCCTTGTATACCCTAACCTTATCCAATGAGACCAACAAGGGCCACCAAGTTTAGACTACTTTGAAAATGATTAAGTTATAACAAACAAAATTGAGCTTGGAAAGGGCATACCATGATGTGATCACAAGGCCAAATTTTTTATTGATTTAGACTCCACAACATACTTTGGGGAGTCAACTCCATCTTCCAATCACAAAAATAAAAGTGAACAAAAAAAATAAAAAGACTAGGTCTCTTGTTGAAAACCATGAGGCACCTTTATACCATTAAAAAGTAAAAACAATGGATGTATTCAAGGGTGAAAACCTCTTTGAGGCACCCAAGGATGGAAGAGTCGACATACCCTCGTCAAGTCAAAAAAAAACATCATTGCTTGTGGAGATGACTGAGGAAATCAACTTGGGTACACCTAACAACCCTAAAAGTCATCAATTTCGCTGCTTCATTATCAGAACAGGAAAGGGAAGAATTTGTCAAGTTAGTCACTGTAAAGTAGATCAACTTTGCATGGTCCAATATATATGCCAAGCCTAAATCCTAAACTTATCCTCTGTCACTTCCCATTAAAGCTAGGCTCAAAACTAGTGAAGAAAAAATTGAGAAAGATGCACCCACAAGTTACCTTGTTAGTCAAAGAAGATCTCAAAAATTTATTGAATGTGAGTTTTATAAGGCCAATTGACTATGTAGAATGGATTTCCAACCTATCACTAGTCAAGAAATATACTAATGGTATAAGAATATGCATTGATTTAGGGACCTAAATAAAGCATGCCATAAAGACGATTTTCTTCTAACAAATATTGATATAATAGTAGACATGATAATTGGCTATGAGATGTTGTCACTGATGGATGGCTTCTATGGATATAATGAGATAGAAATAGATCTTGAGGACTAGCACAAGACTACCTTCACATGTCCATGGGTAACTTACTACTAGAATGTGATGCCATTTGGTCTCAAAATTGTAGGAGCAACTTATCAACGAGCCTTGAAAATAATATTTCATGACTTTATGCAGATATTGATGGAGACCTATATCGATGACTTATTATGTAAATCACTTACTAGAGACAATAATATTGGCATCTTGGCCCTGATATTTGATAGAATGGAAGGATACAAGCTTAGGTTGAATCCAAAGAAATATGTTGGGGTAACAGCTGGAAAATTATTAGGCTACATCATCTCTCATAGAGGCATCAAAGTGAACCCTGTAAAGGTGAAAGAAATTTTTGATATGTCCCCTCCCACAAATCTTCATAAGGTGAGAAGCCTTAAAGGAAAATTGTAATCAATTCAAATATTTATAGCATAATTAGCTGACAAGTGTCACCATTTTCAACATCTTCTTCACCAAGGGGTACCTTTCAAATGGACAAAGCAGTTCCAATAGGTTTTTCAAACACTCAAAGATTATCTCTTGTCACCACCAATTTTAATGTCACCTATTGAAGGAAAGCCTTTCATCTTGTATGTCTCAACAATTACTATAGCATTGGGATCTCTTTTAGCACAACATGATGAAGAAGAAAAGGAGAGAGAAATCTACTAAATCAGTTGAACATTAGTTGGCTATGAACTGAATTATTCTACCATTGAGTGAGCATGCCTAGCAATAGTCTTTGCAATACAAAATCTCTGACACTACATGTTGAATCACAAGATACTATTGGTAGCTAATATTGATTCACTTAAGTACTCACTCCATAGAGTGGCTCTTATTGTCTAGTTAGAAAAATGGGTAATGATCTTGACCAAGTTTGATATTGAGTATGATGATAGAAAGGCAATTAAAGGGAAAGTTACAACTAATCAACTCACAAATGCACCTGTTCAAGATGATCATCCCTTGTTGACTATTTTTCTGATAAGTCAATATTCACAACAACAACTATTGATCAATGGCAATTGTATTTTGATGGATCACACATGATATTTGGTTTTGGAGTAGGAATATTATTTGTGACTCCTCAGGGAGATGCTATTCTAAAGTCACACAAAATCACTTTTGACTATACAAATAACATTCTAGAGTATGAGGATTTGGCCACAAGACTTGAAATAGTAGTTCAATGGCATATTAAACATATTTAGGTTGATGAGGACTCTCAACTTGTCATTCGACAAGTGAATGATGATTATGATACAAAAGATGAAAAGCTCATCCCTTAGAAGAAATTGTTTGAATTCTTCAAAACAAAGTTCATTTTCATTCAATTCAATTGAGTCCCAAGGCTTTAGAAAAAATCAACAGATGCTATGGCAATAATTGCTTCCATGTTGGATATGCCTCAAAATATTGAAAAGTGTGAGTTCTTGGTAGAGCAATTATTGATCCCATCTTTTGAGATTCTTCAATCAGATTTGGTGTGCATTCTTGTTGGTCTTAATTCCATATGATATAAAGTCATCTATGATTATTTGAAAGCCTAAGTTATACCTTCAAACCTTTCCCATAACCAATACAAATCCTTTATTCACCAATCAACTAAATATGTCATCATCGGTAATACCCTTTACCACTGCTCCTTTGACCAAACCCTTCTTAGGTGTCTAGATACTAATGAAGCACAAATGACTTTACATGATGTTTATGATGGTATATGTGGGGGCCATTTCAATGGTTTGAGTCTATCCAAAAATTTGGTACGAGATGCATACTATTGGCCAATAATGGAATAAGAGGCCCATGATTTTGTAAAGAAATGTTATAAATATCAGTTGCATGTATTTTTTATTCATGCGGGCCAACATAAAGAGCTTCGACCTCTCCATGGCCATTTTCTCAGTGGAGACTTGACCTCATAGGAAATATTCACCTAACATCTACAAATGGACACAAATTTATCATAAATGCAACAAAATACTTCACTAAATGGATTGAGGCTATACCTATGACCTATATCACTGGCACATAGATTTCTAAGTTCATTTTGAATTATACCATATGTCGATATGGAGTCCTACTTACCATAGTCACTGATGATGACTATCTATTTAAGAATCAAGATGTTAGAGAACTCTGTGAGAAGTTCCACATTCAGCATCGCTTCTCTACTCCTTATTATGCATAGAGTAATGGTCAAGCTAATTCATGCAATAAAACCATAATCAAGATACTCAAAAATGTTGTCAATGACATTGGTCGGGATTGGCATGTGCGGTTGAATCCTTTCTTGTTGGCCTATTGCACATCTATCCGCACACCTACTAGAGAAATACCTTATTCCTTGGTGTATGGTGTGGAAGTTATCCTACCTTTGAGTTCAAGATCCTATCATTAAGGGTTTCTTTGTAACACCTAATTGATGATGAAGCATATAGAGTATCTAGGCTACATCAGTTGGAAATGTTGGATGAAAGGCGTCAGATGACATTCACACATCTACAGGCCTATCAAAATGATCTCCACCATGGCTATATCAAGAAGGTCAAAGAGTGACATTTTGAAGTAGGAGACCCAATTTTAAAATAAAATCCTAAAAATTCTCAATGTGTAGAGATTAAGGGAAAATTGAGCCTAATTGGCTATGACCTTTCATCATCATGGTATTATATGTCTCTGCAACATATCAATTGGTAACACTAGATGGAACACCACTATCGGGTCTTATCAACAACATGCACCTCCAAAAATATTATACATGACTCTTTCAGTGGGTCCTAATATGATCTTGAAAAAATACAAAAAAAATTCAAAAATACAAAAAAAAATCATCAAACCTAGCAAATAGGTGCCTTGTATGAAATCAAAAAGGCAAAAAGATGTGAAAAATGACAAAAAGAATAAAGAAAAATCATTCAACCTCTAGTGAAAACTTGGTAAATAGTCGCTTTGGGCAAGTACTGTGGTGAAAACTTGGAAAAAAGGCACCACATGTAAGAAGTTTGTTTCTCTGTCATCTATCTTTATTCTATTTGTAGCATGTCCTACATGACAAAAGCCTTATCATGCCCATTTTTTCTAATTCGACCCTTTTCCATTTGTCTAGGCCTTTGATTGGTAAACATTGAATGTTATTTTTCCTTCAGTTGCCAATCTGTACATATGTTGGTCCTAGTCATTGTACATAAATCAGACCTTAATTGGGGGCAAATCCCTTGCCATGATCATTTGACAGAGTTCTCATTATGCACAGCTCAGAAGCCACGACATTTACATAGTCTTAATGTCGTGAAAAAATCAATAAAAATCAAATAACATCTTGAAAAATCAATAAAAATCAAATATATCTACAAAATCGTTAAAATTTGAAAACAATCAAAAAATAAAAAAACAATTGCTTTTCATTTCATAAATAAATTGTCCCTTTTGTACATAGACATTTTAGCAAACATCAGACAGAAACCACAACAAACAATTGCGCTTAACAAACAACACATAAATAGATTAACTATTCAATCAACCAAGCATTCAAATTTGATCAAAATTATCATATCAAATAAACAACATTAACATTATCAATCCTTTGTCAATTCATATATGCTTCTGGATTCAGCTGTGTAGAAGGCTTTCCATCAACATTTTGAATCACACTCCATGATTCATCATCAGGATGAGAGAGTTGTAGGAGAAAAATCATTTTTCTCCTACAGCTCTCTCATCATGATGATGAATCACAGAGTGTGATTCGAAATGTTGATTTTTCTCCTACAACTCTCTCATCTTGATGATGAATCGTAGAATGTGATTCAAAACATTGATACAAAAACTTTTACACGGCTGAATCCAGAAGCATATATGAATTTAGCATGGACTATGGAAATCTTATCTCCCTTTGTCAATTTTAATGCATCTTATATAGGATGTGGTATACTCAAAACCAAACTGTATCTTGTCTTAGATGAGGTATTGCATTCCCCGAAACTAGGCAGCATGATCATCCTATCATCCAAAAAAACATTATCAATCTTTTGATAACGAATATTATAATAAGTGTTTGACTTGTTCGGATTTGTGCATCTTATCTTTTTATTTATTTATCCTTGATTATGTTCCTATGTTACTCAATGATGTCATATAGTGATTTAGAGTGGTTGATGGCTCGTGGTCTTTTGGTTTTATTTTTTGTTTGTGGTATGGTTCATAATATTCTAGGTCAAGTATGTCTTGGGTTTCTGTGTTGGCACATTCACGTTGTGGTTATCACACATGCCTTGACCTTTGACACACACAATTTCTTAGGATTCATGAACCATTCCTTGTTTGCAATGTGTTTGTTTTATGCAAAAGGGACTGCATTATTGTCATGGCTTTCATTGTCATTATGTGACGCATCCATTTTACCATATTAAATAAAGTCTCTCACCTATATTTTCTGCATTTGTGAAAGCAAGGTTTCTTCATCACTAATTTTCCTTCATCTAATTTTCACTTACTAACATTTCTTCTGTCAGTCCTTATAGTCAATTTGGTCTAGTACTCTGGTACACAAAACAATTGTATCCTACATATATTAGTTAGCACATTTGCATATCATAATTACTCATTTCATCACATAAAAATAAAACAACAGATTTGATCATCATTCCTTACATTACATACATATATACCATTAATGCACAACATCATATGGAAAATAAACAACATGCATATCATAATTACAACTACATATCATATATATTAAATGCCTAGAAAATTGAGAGGGGGGGTGAATTAGTTGTCAACTAAGATTTTTAAATATTTCATAGATTCAAGAAAAACCAACATATGATTATTTACCATGAGTAGATGTAAACATGAAAGCACACACATACAAAAAGAAATCATACACAATGAACACCAGATATGATGTGGAAAACCCTAGAAGGGAAAAACCACAGAGAATGTTAGTTCTCAATATATAACACTTGTTAGGGTGACACCAGTTAAGGTAGTTTTTACAAAGGTGGCTCACTGCCAAAATGCTCACTGTGGGAGAGCTCACTACCCTGATAGAATCACTTCCAGAAGAGAAAGAAAGAAAAGAAAAACCACCACTATGATACAACTGCCATGCAATAGAAATGTTGGAACAACTTCTGGACCCCAACAACACACTACACAACTTCACACAGGTTCTCACATCAATCATCAGTCAGATTTAGCTTTTCAATCTTACATATCTTCCATTGCATTATTCATTATGATCATCCTTTACTTATACTGCTGCCTTGAATACATAACCTTCCAAGTCAACCAAACATAATTTGAAATTGGACTGCACTAAGAATTCTCATGGTGGGAAGGAATGAGAAGTGAACCACACCACATGTTTCATCAGTCAGATCAACAAGTTACACATCCACCACAAAAACTCATACGCTACACAAATGCAGTTACATGGTCTCCAATTCAGAATCAGCACTAAACATCATCCCGACCTCAACTTTTGGAGCACCAAACAGATCAAAAAATATATGCTGGATCACCAACTCAGAAAATCTCACAAAAACCCATATGTTGACATCAATGACAACCATATCAAAACCATTAATCATCACATTTGCAACAATCTCCCCTTTTGTCATTGATGACAACATCCATCAACAACAAACATGCTTATTATATCGCTGCAGCTCTGCTAATCTCTCTGCATCTTCATCATCAACCATCAACTCTGCATCACTCCCCCTTTGACATCAAGGACAAAGGCGGACACAACTCCCCTTATGAAACTTATTTTTCTCCCCCTAAGAGGAAGCCCTCAAGCATTAGTCTAGAAAAGAATAATCATGCAAGTCACTGGACCAATGCACATCAATTCAAACTAGGAGGGGGTAATGCCCCTAACTTCTTCCAAAGATACTCAAAAAGTATCTTTACACAACACCTTGGTGTAAATGTCTACAATCTTCTCTTTCTAGGTACATATTCAAGCCTTACTTCATTATCCAACATCTTTTCCCTCAAGAAGTGATACCGAATAGATATATGCTTTGTTCTAGGATGTTATACCAGATTCTTAGAAATGTTTATTTCATTGGTGTTATCACACATAATTGAGATAGGTTTATCAAACAACACGCCAATATTCTTCAAAGTCTATTTCATCCAAAGCACCTATGTGCAACACAAAGATGTTGCAATATATTCAGCTTCGAAAGTGGACAATGACACAAAATCTTGCTTCTTACATGACCAACCAACTAACCAGGAGCCAAGGAGAAATGCTCCACCATTTTTAATGTTTCTATCAACAACACTTCCTATGCAATTTACATTTGTATAAGCTATCAAAGTGAATTCTGAATCTGTAGGATACCATAATTTGAACTCTTTTATTCCCTTCAAATATCTAAATATCATTTTCACTGCAACAACATGTGATTCTTTTGGTTCTTGCTGAAATCTAGCTGCTAAACAAACAACATACATGATATCTGGCCTGGTTGTAGTCAGATATAATAGTCCTTCAATCATTGATCTATATTTACTTACATCTCCCTTAGGATATTTATCATCTTTTGTTAACTTGCATCCAGTGGTCATAGGTGTACACACCAGTTTGGAATTCTCTGACCTAAACTTCTTTAGCAATTCTTTAACATATTTACACTGAGAAATAAAAATTCATTTGCTTTTTTGATTCACTTACAATCCAAGAAAAAAATTCAACTCACCGATCATGGACATCTCAAATTCCTTCTGTATTTCACTAGAAAACCTTCTACACATACCATCATTTCCTCCAAAAATTATCCCATCAACATATACCACAACAATTAAGACTTTATTTGAAACAACTTTGAAATAAAGATTGCTATCAATAGATCCCTTTTGAAAACCTTGACCAATCAAATATTTGTCTAGCCTTCCATACCAAGTTCTAGGAGCTTCCTTTAATCCATATAGAGCCTTCTTCAAATTGAAAATAATATTTGGATCATCTCTCAACTTAAATCCTTCCAGTTGTTCAATATAAAATTCTTTCAGTGCACTGTTCAAAAATATTGATTTTACATGCATCTAAAAAACTTTGAAATCCTTGAAAGCTGCAAAAGCTAAGAACATCCTAATAGCTTCCATTTGAGAAACTAGAGAAAATGTTTCCTCAAATTCAATGCCTTCAACCTGAGTATAACCCTTGCAAACCAACCTTTCTTTGTTTCTTACAACCTTTCCATATTCATCCAGCTTGTTCCGAAATACTCACTTTGTTCCAATTACATTTTTATCTGCCAAACTATGTACAAGTTCCCATGTCTGATTTTTCTCAATCTGGTCTACTTCTTTTGTAATTTCTTTCATCCAAATTTGATCACTACAAGCTTCTTCTACTAATTTTGGTTCAGTCTCTAAAAGTAAACATAACAAAACTTGTTCTTGAGTCACCTTACTTCTTGTAACAACTCCTTTGTTCTAGCTTCCAATTATCTGATCCTCGAAGTGAGTCATTTTTCTTCTCTTCTTCTTTATTTTCTTCTTCCCTTGTTTTTTCAAAGGACTCATCTAATTCATATCCTACTAATTTATCAAAGTCTTTAGAAATATCTTCATCAAACTTTACATTTGCACTTTCAACAATTTTGTTTAGCCTTTTGTTGTAACATTGGTAATCCTTGCTCCTTGTAGAGTATCCTAAGAATATGCCTCTTCTGTACTGTAAAATTTTCCAAGATTATATTCATCTCTTTGGATATAACATCTACTTCCAAATACCTTGAAATACTTCACTGTCAGAATCCTTCCATGCCATTGTTCATATTATGTCTTCCCATATATATTTCAAAATAAAATTCTATTAAAGGTGTATATTGTTGTGTTTATAGATTCTCCCCAATAAACCTCTGGTGGTCCTTCTACTTTGATCATCATTCTAAATGCCTCTTGTATAGTCCTATTCATTCTTTCCACTACACCATTTTGTTGTGGTGTCCTGAAGGAAAATAACTATATTCTAATTCCATGTTTCTCACAGAAATTGTTAAACTCATCTGAAGAAAATTCTCCTCCTCTCTTAGATCTCAAACACTTAATTCTTCTATCAACTTTATTCTCAACTCTTGCCTTGAATATATTAAATTTTTCTAATTCTTTTGATTTCTCTCTTTAAGAAAGCAACCCATGTCATTCTAGAGAAATCATCAATTAAGAGCATGAAATATTTCTCACCTTGCATACTCCTTGTTTTGGTAGGACCACATAAGTTTGTGTGTACCAAGTCTAGCAATCTGGTAGAAGATTGTTCATTTCCTTTAAATTTTTCTTTTCTCTACATTTTCTCTTGACGTTCCTTGCAAATATTATTATCTTATTTAGTCAACCTCAATAAATCTCTTACTGCACTTGTTGAAATAATCTTCACCAAATTGTCAAAGTTCATGTGACACATACTTCTATGCCAAAGCCAGCTATCATTGAATTGAGATAACAAACAGTGTCTTGCAGCTCCTTCTTGCAGATACATATTTCCACTAGTTATTTTCCCTGTTACAATAATAGTCTCAGCTCTCTTTCGGATCTCACAACCACTATCCTAAAATACAACATTATAGAAAAACTTTCACATAGTAAACATTATCAATATTATACTTGCCATCAAAGGTAATAGAACCAATTCCTACAATTTGTGTTGTCTGATCATCTTTGAACCTAACAGAACCTCCATCATATGTTTCAAGTTTTACAAACTTACTTTTATCACCAATCATATAATTTGAACATCCACTATCAATCAACCATTCATTTCTATCTATCTAGCATGTAAAGCAGTGGCAATAGTTTTAACAGTCTCAAAGGATAG
This sequence comes from Cryptomeria japonica, assembly GCF_030272615.1. NCBI lineage: Eukaryota > Viridiplantae > Streptophyta > Pinopsida > Cupressales > Cupressaceae > Cryptomeria > Cryptomeria japonica. The sequence goes on from NC_081412.1 coordinate 331,350,482, forward strand.
TATATTAGAAACATCAGTCTTAGGTACATCCCTTTCTACCAAAAACAAACAATCACCTTCTTCATAGTCTGATTCATCATCTGAAATGCCAACATCATCTTAACATAATAGGCTTTCTTATTAAAATTTTATTTACCTTCTCTAAAATTTTGTCTTGATCATTTTTTCAGACATCTAGTAGCTATGTGACCAATATTTCCACATCTAAAACATTTAAGAGGTAACATACCTTCATATTTGTCGGTGCCTTTCTTCAGCTTCCACACAAAATTTGCTTCCATCTCATCAGAACTTTCATCATCCGGATCTTCCTCGGCAATTTTAAAGGCTATCTGATATTTATCTTTGTCTTTTCCAAACTTCCTCATCTCAAACATGGTCAAAGTGCCATATAATTGTTCCCCAGTGAACTTCTTTGGATCAAAAAATTCTTCAATAGCAGATATCTTATCACTGTAGCTTTCTTGTAGAGTCATCAAGATCTTCTCCATTATGTCTTCATCATTTAAGGTTTCACCAAGTTCTTTGATTTCATTTACTATATTTTCAACCCTCTGAAAATAACTTGTTATATCCTCTCCTTCCATTCTCAAGTTCTCATATCTACGCTTAGCTATCGGCTTCTTCGATCTATTAACTTTTTCATTTCCTTCATAAATTTCCCTTAACTTTTTCTAAACTTCATAAGTAGTATTCAATGAAATAACCTTTGTAAATTCAGTTTTTGATAAAGCACTAAAGATTCCATACCTTTCCTTTTCATTCTCTTCAAAAGCTTGAATCACATCATGAGTACTAAGACCATTTTTCAGCAACATGTACTTAGTCTCTACTTCTTTCCAAGTGTTGTAACCCAAGGAGATCAGGTAACCTCTCATCTTCACTTTCTAGAAGACATAGTCGGATACCTAAAAGATAGGAATAGTTAGTTTATGTGCCATCAGATCTACCTCAAGCGGTTAAGCTCTTTTCCAAGGAACCAAAGCTTTGATTAAAATTATTTAATTCCCAAACAATTGGGAGGTGGGGTGAATTAGTTCTCAATTAATATTTTTAATTATTTCACAGATCTGGAATAACCACCATATGAATTATTTACCATGAGTAGATGTAAACATGAAAGCACACACATACAAATAGAAAACATACACAATGAACACCAAATATGACATGGAAAACCCTATAAGGGAAAAAACAAGGAGAATGTTAGTTCTTGAGCAATATATAACTTCTGTTAGGGTGACACTATTTAAGGTGATTTTTACAAAGGTGGCTCACTGCCAAAATGCTCATTGTGGGAGGGCTCAATGCTGGAAGAGAAAGAAAGAAAAGAAAAACCACCATTGTGATACAACTACCACACGTCAACAATGTTGGAACAAATTTTGCACCCCAACAACACACTACACAACTTCACACAAGTTCTCACATCAATCATCAATCAGATTTAGCTTTTCAATCTCACATATATTCTATTGCATTATTCATTATAATCATCCTTTACTTACTATCCTCCTGACTACATAACCTTCCAAGTCGGCCAAATATAATTTTAAATAGGTTTCCACTAAGAATTCTTGTGGTAGGAAGGAATGAGAAGTGAACCACACCACAAAATGCTTCATCGGTCAAATCAACATGTTACACATCCATCACAAAAACTCATACACTACATGAATGTCATTACATAGTCTCCAATTGAATTGGACCAAACCCAAAATAACACTTTTCAACTAAGCAAAGTAAGAATGAAACTAAGATAACCATGAATCCAAACAATCAACATCATATCTAGCGAATGGAGAAATTTAGACCATAAATAACACTATCAATTACCAATCAACACTGAACATCATCCGGAACACAACTTCTAGAGCACCAAATAGATCAGAAAACATATGTTGGATCACCAACTCAGACAACCTCACAGAAACCCATATGTTTATATCAATGACAAAAATATTAACACCATCAATCATCACATTTAAAATAATATATATATATATATATATATATATATATATATCAAAAGGTATTAGAGTACAAAAATTAGGTTGCTTATATCAATTATGGCCCGTAGGCTCAATACAACATAGCAAAAATAAATGCCTACAACAAGTAGGCAAATATGTCTCTATCATTGGGTGCTCCCTCTATCCTCCTAGCCTCTATCCTATCATAAGGATGAATCTCCTCCTATCCTTGGTCCTATCTATGGTGGTCTTTCTAGCACAATCACTCCCATACTACTATATCTCCTCCTGGAGTGTGACCTACTTTGTGTCCTAGTTTGTGACTGATAAGATGGTTCTCTTTTCTTTGGTGGCACTACGCTCTCATAAATCATCTTCTAGTATTGCACATTTTCTCCTAATTCCAATAGCATGCAACCTAATTCTTGTACACTAACATCTTTGATTGAACTCATGAACTCTCACATGGCCTCCTTTGTCCTTTGAGCCTGAGATATTGTTGTGTCCCAACAAGCTATTATACTAGCTATCTCTATTTTATATATATCCCACTCAATTTTATATATGTACATGTTAGCTAGCAACTGATCTCGGTTAGTCCTCATCTGATCTCTCTCTATCTAAAGGTCAAATATTTTTCTTTGCAACTCTATGATGCAATCTCTTTGGGTCCTCACTGTGGCCCTATATGTCCCAAGATTTATAATTTGGTCTATATCATCCCCAATAGGTACATCCTTTAGTTTCTCATCCTCTAGCTGGTCAATCTACATATGCATCGAAATAGTAACCTCCTCATCCTCCTCATCTACATCATCCTCATACTCATCCTTATTATCCTCCCCATCCTCATCATCATCCTGAGTTGTCCCCTCACCTCTTAGAAACTACTCTTGTAACCTAGGAACCAAAACCTCTCAATCTGTTAGTGGTATTGGACAATACTCTGCAAACCATCTATCATACTCTACTATAGTACTTATATCTCTAAAATCTAAATCCCATCCCCACTACTTGGGTTGTAACTAAGAAAACTCTAAATAGGCCACATGTGGTTTAATCTGTGGATCCCACTATTTGACCTCTCTACTCAACTGAGTGAATTATGTTGTACCCATGGGTACATCCTGTTGATCACTAAACTGTCATCTCACCCTATCTGGTAGCTATATCTCTATCACTCTTTGTCAAGTGATAATTAGGCCTATCAAGAACCTCTCTTGTTGACAAAATGGTAGATACTCTACATCATCTGGTCATCTGAGGAAATATTTCTATGATCTCCAAGTGAAATCCCTAAGTCTATCTAACTTGTGATGCTAATACAATATGTACCCATATGGCCCCATGACAATGATCCTCCGTAGGTGTAAACATATTGCATATCTGGAAGGACCTATCTATCTAGAATGGGTCTAAAAATGGTAATGTGCTCAAAAGTCCATATTGTTGGCCATTTGGTGGAATTGATTATGTGTTGCATTGATGTTTGTCATTGATGCCAACACTAGCTGTTTGAATGCTTTACCGACACCCTTCTAATCTCAGGAGATTGAGTGGTTTCTGGTTGATTTGGATCCAACATGATCTAGTATGCTCTGGTATGATTTGGTTATAGAATTGTCTTGTTCATGATACTTATGCTCATATTGAGTAATTTTGTTTTGGTCAATTGATTGGATGCTATCTTGTTTGTTTAGAAGCTTGGCTTCTCATTCCGGCGAAGGTTTCACCGGTAGAGCTTTTGATGAAGATCTTTGATGAAATGCATAAGTTGTGTTGGTGCAGCTCCTAGTGGAGTTTCAAGATTTTGTGGGTGATCATATTTGAGACATGGCAGATGGATATCATTGTTGTAGCGTGTGGACCTATATTGGGTCCTGGTTGGTCTAGGTTATGGACTAGTTTAATGAAGCATGTGGATTGGACCTCTTGATATGTTTTCGAGATGTCTCATGTGTTAAATATTATTTGTTTGGTCTAAGGTCGACATGTTTTGTAATTATGTAATTGGTTTATTGTCTGGTGGCCGACCTAATTATTTATGGTCGAGGGTTTGTATATATAGATGTAAGATCTCATTGTAGATCATCATATGGTAATGGGAAATGGATATGTAATGTGTGAATAATGTAATATCATTTAGGCAGAGGATTTGGTTGATCATCGGAAATTGAATTGGGTTTATGTAAGAGGATTTAGTTTTCCAGTATTGATCTTAATTGGAACTATACTCAAGCATAGGAGATGCTATCTTTTGCAGTTCACCACTTCTCAGGATTGCAGTCTGGATTTCTATGTAGTCAGTGAGACTTCTTTTGTCATGAGCAGTGTGCTCTAGATTGTTGGCCTTCCTGCAAGTGGAGGCCCCTCAATTGTAATTCACATACTTATTACAAAATTATTATTTGACTATGGGTAGGCTTCCCATCGTGGGTTTTCCCTTTACCGAGTTTTCCACGTACAAATCTTGGTGTCATGTGGATAGTATTTATTATGTGATTATTGTTTATGCTTAATTGGTTTAACTGCTATTCTAATATTAAAGTTTTGGGTTTCGGTATTAAATTTTTAATTGCTAATGGTTCTGGTAATCTTTGACAATTGATTCACCCCCCCTCTTAGTTGTCTTCTGGTTATTTGAAGTGTCTAACAATTCGTATCAGAGCTTTGGTCCTCTCTGTAGAAAGCTTAACCTCTTGAGGAAGATCCTATGGCAACTAACAGTTCAAGTTTATCCAATTCATCTCGAGCTATCTTTTGGAGATATATTCCTAGACATGATGGAATAAATTAGATAGTATGGAAGATTCAGATGGAGACTCATATGAGATGTCTTGGTAAGGAGATTTCAGAGATCACACATAATGGTGTCACACCTCATAATCTGGCATCTGGCAATCCTCCTCCGAAAAACCTGGATAAGGATCTTGAGAATGATTGTAGAGAAAGAGAAGCCCTCTTGTGTACACTTTCTAATCAGCAAATAATGGGATTAACCGACAAATCATCTGGAAAGTCTATATGGGACTTGGATACTCTTAATGAAGGTGACCCTATAATGAAGATTGCTAAACTTGATGGTTACCAGGTGAGATATGAAAATCTGAAGCTGGAAGAAGATGAAAGGATTACTGCATTCATGGAAAGGGTAAATGAGATTATTATGGGAATTCAATGTTGTGGTGGAACTCTGAGCGAACATGAAATTGTTTCTAAAGTTCTGAGAGCCCTACCACCAGCTTAAAAAATGAAGGCTACTGCTATTAATGAGTTGAGAACAGTGGCTAATACATCTGTGAACATAGATGCTTTAATTGGAAAACTATTTTCTTTTGAGCTTGAAGAATTTGGACCTTCTAGAGCTATGAAGACTGAACCTTCTTTTCATGCATCTACATCCTCAACTAGTAAGCAAGATTGGAAAGCTTTATATGCAAAGGAATTGGAAGATATGAAGAGAGAAGATGATGAGTTTGAGAAACTTGAAGCACTATTTGCTAGAGGAGTACCTAAAGGACTGGTAGGAAGTAAGTATGAAGGAAAAGCTCCTTTTAAATGTTTTGCATGTAATAAGATTGGTCATTTTGCATCTAGATGTCTTGAAAGGAATTCAAGATTTGAAGATAGAGTTAAAAGATCTTTTAAGCCTAACCCTAGATATCAAAACAAGTACAAGTATAGGAAAAACAAAGACAAATAATGCTACATAGTGGATGAGGAAGGCATTACTGATTCTGACGATGAACCCACAGAAGACTCTGCTAGTGATTCCAGCAATAGGAAGGAATGGGTGTTCTTGGCTATCAAGGAAGATGATCCAGCATTGGAAGTGAATGTACCTAAAGAGAAGACACTTGCTGCTAAAATTGAAGACAAGGATGAATCGGTAATAGACAGTGGTTGTTCACATCATATGACTGGAGATAAAGGGAAGTTTATATCTTTGCAAGAATTTCATGGAGGTCTAGTTAGATTTGGAGATGAAAAAGCATGTATGATCAAAGGAAAAGGAACTATATCATTGGATGGTAAGAACAATACTGACAATGTTTATTATGTTGAAGGTTTAAGGTATAATCTTTTGAGTGTAGGACAATTGGTGTATAAAGGATTTCAATTATAGTTCAAGGACAGAAAATGCAAAATCATTACCAGATCTTCTTTGGAAATTGTAACCGATACACAGACAAAAGGTAATATAATTCATTTGAACTCCGATAAGAAGACATATTTGATTAAACAGATTAATGAGAGTTGGCTATGGCACAAAAGGCTGTGTCATGTGAATTTTGATTGCATTGTGAAGATCAGTTCAACTAAGGCCGTTAGAGATATACCTAAGATTATGAAGCCCTATAATCTGGTATGTAAATAATGTCAAATGGGTAAATAGGTCAGAACCTCTTTTAGGAGTATACAAGATAAATCTAATGATGTTCTTGATCTTATTCATACTGATTTATGTGGCCCTGCTATAGTTAAAAGTTTTCAAGGTGATATATATTTCATGCTAATCATTGATGATTATTATAGAATAATGTGGGTTACTTTTCTAAAAGATTTATCTGAGGCATTTGAAAATTTTAATATCTTTAAGGCTAAATTGGAAACTGAGATGAGATTGAAGATTAAATGTTTGAGGTTAGATCATGGTGGAGAATTCACATCTGATGAGTTTAATAATTTTTGTGAGAAGCATGGTATAAGAGGACAATTTTCTGCCCCCCGAACACCTTAGCAGAATGGAGTTATGGAAAGGAAGAACAAAACTATCATGGATGCTGCTAGAACAATGGTGATGGAAGCTAGTCTACCTCATATCTACTAAAGAGAAGGAGTGAGCACGATGGTTTATACATTCAATAGAATACATATCAAAGGAGAAACCGGTAAGACACATTATGAATTGTGGTTTGGCAATACACCTACAGTTAAGTATTTCAGAATCTTTGATAGTAAATGTTTAATAGGAGAGATGATATAATTGGCAAATTTGATCCTAGATGTGATGAAGGCATATTTCTTGGTTGTTCTAATGAAAGCAAGGCATATAGATGCTATAACAAGAGATTAAAGAGAATTGTGGAGAGTGCTAATGTCAAAGTAGATGAGCTGAACAGAAGTCAAATCAGAGTTTATGAGAAGGAACCGGTAGTGGAAATGATGACATCTGAACTGGTAGCACCTTTACCAGAATAGAGTGTTGAAGCAGTTACTCCGGTAGTATCAGAGAATTCTATAGTACTTGAAGATCAGGGAAGAGGAACAGAGAGTCAGAGGACTCCTAGGTATGTGAGATTGAATCATTCAGAAGATCAGATCATTGGGGATAAGAACAACGGAGTACCAACAAGAAGAAGATTGCTAACTAATGTGGTATGCTTAATTTCACAAGTTGAACTAGTATCAATAATTGAGACATGCAAAGATGAATATTGGTTGAAATCTATGGAAGACGAATTAGATCAGATTGAGAAAAATAACACATGGACTTTGGTTCCAAGCCTAAAAATAAGAATGTTATTGGAACTAAATGTGTTTTTAGGAATAAATTGAATGAGGATGGTCAATTTATAAGGAATAAGGCTAGATTGGTTTGTAAAGGATATTCTCTAAAGTAAGGAAGTGATTATGGAGATACTTTTGCACCTGTAGCTAGGATTGAATTTGTAAGATTATTTCTTGCCTATGCTACTTATAAAAACTACAAGGTTTATCAGATGGATGTTAAATGTGTATTTTTGAATGGGGATCTTGATGAGGAAGTTTATATTGAGCAACCTGATGGTTTTTCACTATCAGATGATACAAACATGTTTTGCAAGTTAAGGAAAGCTTTATATGGATTGAAACAAGCACCTAGAGCTTGGTATGCAAGGTTGGATAAATATATTTTGAAGCTTGGTTTTACTATGGGTAATGTTGATAGTAATTTATATTATAAATCATTGATGATGATATACTGATTATTGGAGTATTTTTTGATGACATTATTTTTGGAGGTGAAGATAAGTGGTGCATATAATTTTCTAAAAATATGGAGAAAGAATTTGAGATGTCTATGATTGGGGAACTGAAATTTTTCTTAGGTTTGCAGATTACTCAAACTGATAAAGGTATTTTCATCTATCAAACTAAATATTCTAAGGAATTGTTGAAGAAATTTGGTATGGGAGATTCTAAACCGGTAAGTACTCCTATGGTTACAAGTGAAAAATTGACAAGAAAAGATGTTTCTGCACCGGTAAATCCTACAAGATACAAATCTATGATTGGAGGTCTGGATTATTTGACTCAGAATAGGCCTGACATAATGAATGTTGTTTGTATTGTTTCAAGATTTTAGAGTGATCCTAGAGAGAATCATGAGAGTGTGGTGAAAAGGATTTTTAGATACTTGCAAGGCACATCAGAATATGGTTTGTGGTACCCTAAGGATGATAACTTTACTTTATGTGCATATACAAATGTTGATTGGGCTAGAGATGTTGATGAATAGAAAAGTACTTCCAGTGGAGATTTCTTTCTTGGAAAGAAGTTGGTTTCATGGATCAACAAGAAATAGTCATGTACTTCTTTATCTACTGCTGAAGCTGAGTATGTTGCTGCTGCTACTAACTATACACAAGTTTTATGGATGAAGCAAATGTTGAAGGATATAAAGTTGGATTGTGATGCATCGGTATTTATTCACTGTGATAACTCTCCTGCTATTGATATATCAAAGAATCTGGTATTTCATTCTAAGACAAAGCACCTATATATTAGATACAACTTTTTAAAAGAAAAGGTGGAAGCAAATGAAGTTAGACTAGTTTATGTGAACACTAAAGAGCAGATTGTAGATATTTTCACTAAACCTTTTCCCAAGGAATCATTTGAGTACCCGAGAGACAGACTGGGGGTTTCTGCCCCTCCAACAAAGAACTGATTGATGCAGTTTGGCATCATTCCGGTATGCATTATCAGAGATACTATTCATTTTGGCACGGATGTGGGATGCTACTACTCAGGGGGAGTAGTCAGCTTTGTTATTTAGTGGTTTATGTTTTTGCTTTGATATTTTTGTCAGATTTCTGGCATTGATGTCAAAGGGGGAGAGATATTGATGTGAAAAAGAAAAAGAAAGGGGGGGAGATATTAGTGAGAAAAATTAAAGGGGAGAGATATTGATAGAGGGAGAGATATATGTATAATTCAAAGCTTTATAGAGATATTATTCACAGGAGGAGTTTGGTCTTTGTTTCAGAATTTCATTGTTATATATTTGAGTAGGAGATTATTGGTTGTCTTCCATTGGGGGAGACTTGTTTGGCATTTCTTGGTACTTAGATGTTTTTCACATCTAGTGTTGCCATCAATGCCAAAGGGGGATATTATTGGCCATTTGGTGGAGATGATTATGTGTTGCATTGATGTTTTGTTATGGATGCCAACACTGGCTATTTGGATGCTTTACCGACACCCTTCTGGTCCCGGTAGGCTAAGTGGTTTCTGGTTGATTTGGATCCGGTATGCTCTGATATGATTTGGTTATGGAATTATCTTTTTCATGATACTCATGCTCATATTCAGTAAGTTGGTTTTGGTCTAATGATTGGATGCTATCCTATTTTTTTAGAAGCTTGGCTTTTGGTTTGGGCGAGGGTTTCACCGGTAGAGCTTTTGATGAAGATCTTTGATGAAATGTATAAGTGGTGTTGGTGTAGCTTCTGGTGGAGTTTCATGATGCTATTGGTGATCATGTTCAAGACTTGGTGGATCAAGATCATTTTTGTAGTGTGTGGACCTATACTGAGTCCCGGTTGGTCTAGGTTATGGACCAGTTTAATGAAGCGTGTGAATTGGACCTCTCGATACATTTCTAAGATGTCTTATGTGGTGAATATTATTTGTTTGGTCTAAGGCTGACATGTTTTGTAATTATGTAATTGGTTTATTGTCTGGTGGCCAACCTAATTGTTTATGGTCGAGGCTTTGTATATATAAATGTAATATCTCATTGTAGATCATCATATGGGATTGGGAAATGGATATGTAATGTGTGAATAATGTAATATCATTCAAGAAGAGGATTTGGTCGATCATTGGAGATAAAATTGGGTTTATGTAAGAGGATTTAGTCCTCTGGTATTGAGATTAATCATAACTATACTCAATCATAGGAGATTCTATCTTTTGCAGTTCACCACTTCTCCGGATTGTAGTCTCAATTTCTATGTAGTTAGTGAGACTCCTTTTGCGATGAGCAGTGTGCTCTAGGTTGTTGGACTTCCTGCAAGTGCAGGCCCCTCAATTGTAATTCACATACTTAATGCAAAATTATTATCTGACTGTGGGTAGGCTTCCCACTGTGTTTTTTTCCTTTTATTGGGTTTTCCACATACAAATCTTGGTGTCATGTGGATGGTATTTATTCTGTGATTATTGTTTATGCTTAATTGGTTTAATCTATATTCTAGTATTAAAGTTTTGGGTTCCAGTATTAAAGTTTTAATTGCTAATGGTTCCAGTAATCTGTGACAACTGATTCACCCCTCTCTTAGTTTTCTTCTGGTTATTTGAATTGTCTAACACATACCTAGAGTAGTGTGAGTCCATGACTGAGTGTTTGTGCACCCTTGTACACAATCTGATGCAACTTAAAGTATACCATCCCTCGCATGCATGGTCCCCATTCAAACACTATACTCTCTATGACCATTTAATTGAGGACTCGACCCCATCCAATTAGAAATCCATTTCCTCATTTGTCTAGTGCAACTAATCTTGCTATGACAACTTCTATAACCACATATAATCTCTCATAGTCCTCTACCATAATCTCCCACTCGATATCATAATCTAAAATCTCCAAGGAATCAATGCCACACTCAAATAGTCTGCATAGAGAATCTCTCCTTGTTCTAGGATAATAAATGGCTCTTTCTCCATGTATTAAAATCCAGAGGATGTGCCATACATCCTCTATTGTCAGTATCACCTCATCGGTCAGGAGATGGAATGATGACATCTTTCAATGCCACTACTCTGCTAATGTGATGATTAGTCTTGTTTTTTTCATAATCTCAGGAATATAAGTGATGTAGTATAGTCCTAAAGCCTATAAAGTATCTCTCATGATTCCTCAATTGATGTCACATGTCTAAGCAATTTGATCTACTCTTGCATGTCATCAATGGATGTTGGTGAACCTACATCCAAATGGGGCATATTTGTGTTAGTTTTAGGGTTTGCTTCTTCTACATTTAACTTATTTAGTCGCAAATAAGGTGCATTTCTACCCTAACCTATCTTATTCAGTCCCCCTATGCCCTAGGACCTTTCTAGTCCCCATTAGTTAGCAAACTGCCTAACCAACTTGCCAATTAGCCCACCATGAGAAACTGTGCAATTTACTTGATTCAACTATATAAGATACCTTAGAAAGTGTGCAATTTTTGCATGAAATTGTGCAATTATACCTTACCCACCCCCGAACAGGTCCCCCAATGTCCTAGAACTGTGTGCAATCATCTGAAATTGAAACATGGGTATTTTAGCTACTCATCAGTTCTCATGTACCCTCTAGTTGTATGAAACTGCATACATGTTTCCTAAGGTGTTTCTCCACTAGAATTGTCACCATCTTGAATCTACCTCCTTAGCTCCAAAGCTCCTAATTCCAAAAACTAGAGAGTACAAATGTGCCATTTTCACCCCTCCCACCTCCTTTTATAGCCTTTTGGGGTACCTAGATGGATGTGAACCCTCTCCTTGTTGTGTTGATTGTGGTCTTTTACACCTTTTCATGCTTGTGTCTTTTGCATTTGGTCTTTGATTTTCATTATGTCTGAACCATTGGATTCCTCTCATCATTATTGATCAATTGGCCTCTTTTCTAGAATTTTCTAGCCAATTCTTGAAGGGGGCATCCTTATACCTTGTTGTTGTTTGGCTTATTATTCTTGATTGTTCTTTCAAACAACACTCAGAATCAAATTGTCTCAAAGAGGGGCAAAATGTGGGCATCTAAAAATGGTGAACGCTTGCGGTGTCAGACTTTAACATGTCTGTGTTACCTTATTTTATGGTTTTTGTACTTACTAACACTTCCTCTATGTTGCATATTTGATCTTTATCATCTATTAACATTTTGTTAATCTTCTACATTCTTTTCATATTTGATTTTATTTTCTCAAATATGATTTAGGTCTTATCAATGTCAATCCTAATTCTCAATCTATGATTGTGATCAACCTTTTATATCGATTGGACATCAATTTAAACCTAATTAGTGCCAATTAGGATTTGTCTTCAATCATTATCATTTCTAATTTCAATCAGTTGCCAATCAATTTGAGTCAATTTGTATCATTTTCAATGGTCATCATCAATTCTTATCAATCTTGATCAATTTCTCATCGATCTTTATTAGTTATCAACCTGTATTTACCAAATATATCTTTGTCGATCTTTATCATCAATCTTTGTTAGTCTTGATCGATTTTTCATCAATCCATTATCAATCATCATTTATCAAACAAATCTTTGTCAATTTCAATCAATTTGCCATTGGTCTCTATCCTTGTCAACTTAATCAATGTTTGGCCCTCATCAATTATTTCATTGATCGTGTTCATCATCATTCATTCCCTTAATCTTATCATGGCATCATTTTGACCTAATTCATCTCTCCTTTTTCTCTTAGGTTTTTGTGATTTTTTAAGCATTAAATCCTTACTAACATCACTCTTTAGGTTAAATAAATTGTTTTATTTATCCTATGTCCTATGTCACAATTAATTTTTTATTTAATTGGCTAATTCTCCTTTTTATGGGATAATTAATGAATGAATATTTATTAATTATTTTCCACCCCTTTTCTCCTAAGTTCATCCATTAATTTCTCCACTAATTTGTCTACTCCATTTTCTCAATTCAATAAGCTATTTTTTCTCAAATTTGTCATAAACCAATGAGCTTTTATTGAGGCCATTTTATCATAATTCAATAAGCTACAATTGCTCAAATTTTCCATAAGTCACGAGGCATAAATCTCTCAAATTTGCCATGAAATTGTCATAATGTGTCATTCAATTATGTCAATTTTGAATCAATTTGCCTCTTTTATTTTCCTTGATTTTCTCGTGTCATTTTGGTGATCAATTTCTCTATAAACTGAGTCCATTTTTCAATGATTGTAACCACATTTTTTTTAGTATCCTTATGTTGTCAAAATCACTTTGTTATCATTTTCACATCACCTTGCATTCATTACACTTCTGTTTGTAGGTTAGATCCATATATATTTGAAGGAGAAAGAAGAAAAATGGAAGGGAATGGAAGGAATGCTTGTGTTTCTTTGCATTTTCCTTAAGCATTTCATTTTCATACTTCTATTGATTATGAATAGGGTTACTTTTCATGATGTTTTTGCCTAATTCTCAATCTGTACATATATATGGCATAAATAGTTAGCATTTTGTAATTATTATAAACAGTTAGAATTTTGAATATTACAGTACTGTAGAAGGCCTTTTTGTCTCACCATCTCAACCACGAGGGAGGGTAGATTATAGTCTTTTTTTACTACTTTGTTGGTGTATACACCTAAAAACGGTCCAAAGATAATTAATTAAATACGCAGCTATTTAATTAATCCCCCTTTCTAATTAATTAAATTCACAAGTAATTTGATAAATTTTCGTATTCATCTACTTAAAAATAAATCTAAATGATTTATTTATATTGTTCATTTCGATACTCTCCTTTGATTAATTAATCCGACCCCCATTTAAATCAATTCTTCTAATCCCATAATTAAGATTAACAAATCATGATTTGTTGAAATTAATTATCTTTTCCTAATATTTGAATTTCTAAATTCAAATGAGCACATGGCTCCTAACTTCTAACCACCTAGCCTAACCACCTCCTAACGTAACCCATTCTATCTAATATTGGGTTTAACTAACCCTATCCTATCTTACACATCCTAACCTCTTTTATTCTAACCTCATTTGGGGTGGATATCCCCTCCTTGAGACACATGGCACTTTTACCACATGTCTTCTCCCTTGGACACTTGCCCTCTTATAAGCAAGGTTCCTTGACACTTGTCACCACAGAGATGACATGTTTGCCTTCCTCCAACCTCTTCTCCAACTTCCTCAATCTTACCCCTTGATATCTTCATATCAAATCTGAACAGTCGATTCCTGCCACCTCAACTTTGGCCTTGGAATTCCTATAAATACCCCTCATTTTGGAGGAAAAAAGATCCCTTGCATTCATAGTTTTTTGCATTGTTATTATAGGCATTTGAATTCATGTCATCTAGAATAATTGTTAATTTGGATTAATCATAGCATCTTAATCTAGTTTCTTTTTTATCAAATCATGTAGCTTGAATAGATCATTTTAGCTAGATCATGCATTTCATATCATTTACACAATCAATCATGATCAAGTAGCTACTCAAATTTTGAGTTGTCACTTTGGAGGTCATTGCTCCGCTAAGAGCCAACAATCCAATGCCTTCAAGGCCCTCAAAAATAGAGGAAGATGAGATATCTTAAAGGAGGCCTTTGGTTTGCATATTCTATTTAGTTTTCAAATTGTGCTTCCTAGTTCTTATTATTGTAATAACCTAAAATTGGTCACCTAAACCATGGGCCCCTAATTTTGACAACATCACCAATGTCCTAACCAAAGGCAATTAAATCAACTTTGAGCACACATTTAATTAATTCTTCAATCATTAAATGTCACATGGCAAGTGAATTATTCTATATTAATTAAATATTTATTTAATTAATTAAATCATTCCAAGTAAATCATTTTGATCAATTATCCTATATAATTTATTAAATATCCTAGCATATTTAATTAATTAATAAATTTACCATTTAATCATAAAAAAGGAATTAATTTATCACAAAAGAGGAATCAATATGCAAAGCAAGAGTTAAATTGAAAATAAAATAAAAGAATTGAATTGAGAGAGAAATCAAACTTGAGATATTATTTCTTCTTCTAAATTGAGAACTTGAAATCAGAAAAGCAATTAAATAAATTTAATCATTCTCTAAAATTGGAACTCAAAGCTTCTGAGAAAAGAAGTTCAGTTGCATTGAAAAGACTTTTTTCTTGAATAAATCAAAGAAATATGCATGGAATTACTTATTTTCATCTCAAGTGCATGGAATTAATTGAATTATATCTCTAATGTAAACTCAAACTTTTAATTTGAATGCATTTCAATTAATCTATAATTGGAATCTATCTCAAGGTTAACTAAATCTGATTTCTCAATTATTTCAATTATCCTAAATTGCGCTTTTTCTTGATCTCTCTTGTGATTCTCTATAAATTCAGCCTCCATCTCTCATTCAAAACACCTTGTAGATTTATTGTTATGTAATTTTTGCTCTGGAGTCATTGAAGATATTGTGCTTGTTTTTTTATTATTGTATCTTAGTTTAACTTTTTGCATATTTAGTTCAATTATGATTGCTTGAATTCATATAGCTTACTATTCATCCATCTAGCATAATCTTGCATCCATTTAGCTTAATATCATGCTCATATAGATTAAATCCTTCATCTTGGTGTAGTCTAGTCACTGGTATTGCTTATAAAAATCTGAGAGCAAGTCTATACTCGCATCTTTTAGAAGGCAGTTGGTCAATTTGTGATGGTTTTATTATTCATGCTTAATCTATCTAACCATACATGTAATGACTTAATTGAAGTATTATGTCTTACAACTTACAGATACTTATTCCACTTTTTCACACATGCATTTCTGGTGCCCACCATGGGGCAGAAGACTACATCTTTCGGCCTCAAAGACTAACTTCTTCTTATTTTTCATATTTTTATTTTTTTTAATTTTCGTCTGTATAGTTACTGCAAAATATCGTACGAGTTTTCCCTCTCTACCAAACGACAAACTACAGATATCGTGTGATCTCGTACAAATTATCATACGACTCAGTGAGAATCGTCATACAGTATTCGGTGTTTCTGGGTTAAAAGAAAATTTTCATTCTTCAGGTTTTCTCATTCAATTTTTATCATACTAATGCTAACCCTGGCTTGTTCTTTGTCTGTCTGAGGAATTTTCATAGCCTAATTAGTTTTTGCAGAATGCTTTTCAAAGAATATGCTTGTCAAACAAACACAATATGACTATCGATTCGTTATCTTTATAGGTTGCCCGAGGAGATTCAAGCAAACATTGTGTATTCATTAAATTCATTTTTTAGGCACCTAACTTGCTATCTGGTTAATGAACAAATCTTTCATGTTTTAAGAAAATTCTGAGAGGTAAGAGAGTATGCTCTTGTCTGCATAGACAATCAGAAATCCAGACCCTTGAGGCTTTTTCTAGGTTTGAGATTTGTATAACTTTAGCAGGGCTACCCTCTTGAGGAGCCTATAAGGCCAAAGCCATTAGGGGCGGTGAGAGGAGAATGACCCAAGTGGGAACGGCTAAACGCCGAGTACTCCAACCCACTATAAGATAAACATGATTAGATGAAAATCAAGTCAACGACAGTGCTCAGGAATAGCTCTCATTTATACCTTCAGGTATATCAAACCTTGGTTTTCAAGGCTGGGAGACCTCTTAATTGATTTAATACCCCGACGCATCGAACGGATCCCTTACTAGTCCCAGATAAGATTAGAAGCTACCTGGTTCATCTTTGAAAGGGGGGATAATCTTTGTGCAAGAGAGATAGTAACTCTCCCAAGATACTTGCCATATCGTGCCCCCATTAGCATTTGGAGTCAGCTAATACAGCGTTGAGAATCCATTACATGAGACTCAGTGGCAGTATTCTGATTAGCTATTGGGTGTGTACATAAGTTAGCAAGCAAAGGTTTTCTTCTCTTACCAATTTCCGTAGGGTTAGCATGTTGTGATTGGAATCATTATACATATTGCATGTTTCCTATGTTTTCATCCCTGAAACTGAAACTAAAATACCAAAATTGGAGAAAACAATAAACAACTATCCTAGTCAAAACTTTGTCCGTGTCAAAAACTAGTCAATCTTAGTCGAAACTCTAGTCTATCTCAGCTGTCCAAAAACTCAGTCCATCTCAAAATTGGTCGTCATCAGTCATTAAAAACTCGGTCTGTCAGAAATTTTGTCTCTGTCCAGTAGACTGTCGTATGAGTCTTCTGATTTATTGTCTCGATCCTTATTCTGTGGCGTATGAAATCTCATTAGGTCTAACAATTTGTCGTCTGGGTCCTTATTTTGTGTCGTATGAAATCTGATAAACTGTCATCCTACTTAGGGAATTATCATCTAGTCTCTGATTCTATGTCGTACAAAAAACCATTACATCCATCAGTTTTTCGTCTAACGTATACCCATCTGTTGTGCGAACATAGGCATCAACTGGTATGAAAATCTGTTTCTGTCATCCTGAAGCTATTAAACTGTCATCTAGTCCTATAAAACCTGTCGTACGAATCTCTGATTATTTTAGTCCAGAATAGTCAAACTTGCCTAAAATATTCCACAGTGACCATAAAACTGGTTATCATTTTTGAGCATAAACAAATCTAAACAGTGCACTTCTGTCGTGGTGTTGCACAATTTTGTCGATCATCTTTCAACTAGTTCAATCAACCATTTATCAAACTTAAGTCACCTAGATAACATCTTACATAGGATAGATCATTCCTGAAACCAGACTAAGTCTTAGTCACTTCTCTTAAATCAAACTAGGTAACTTAGATAAACATCTTACGGATAGATCATTCCTGAAACCAGACTAAATCTTAGTTGCTTCTCTCAATCGATATGTTAAACGAACAACTAGCTCCAAATTTAATCTTGACTTATGCATCACAAACAGCTTTAGGTCACATCAGTCAATAAAAATGCCTATTCAAACCAAAAGTTCTCATAAGAAAGCTTCTAAGGGAAAAGGACAATCCTTTTCATATCAAGATAATCCATTTTACGTAAAGGATCTTCTCACTGATAAACCTTCATCATCAGATATTTCAATTTATGATCAATCCTTGTCTCCCACCATATCTGGAACAAAACAAGAAAGACAAGTTGCTGAACACAAAACTTATGACGATCTCAGTATCCATGATATCAACAATGATTCCTCATCAAGTGAATTTGAAGCCTCTGAACCTCCAGAAATTGATATATAGAAATGTCAAAAAGATAAAGATTTCCAAAAAATGATGAAGGTTATCATGGCTAGAGAAAAAGAAGACTTTTTTCTAGAACTAGCAAAGCAAGGAGCTAAACTTCCTACTGGTTATAACATTGAGGTCCTCATCACTAAAGAGGAAGAGACACCATTAGCAATGGTAAACAAACAATTACAAGCATTATGAACTGAGATCACAGGACTGAAAAACAAGGATAAATCATCAAAACAATATTTCTGGACATAATATGCCCATTTCCATTTGACAAAAACATTTACATGCCTCCATTTCCTTCATGAGTGGAGATCCCTAAATTTGACAAATATGATGGTAACTCAGATCCCCAAGACCACATCAGAGAATTTTGTTCTTTATGTATGGAGTTCATGCATGACCAAACGTATCTCATGTGCCTTTCCTGAGAAGTTTAGGGGGGAAAGCCATGGAATGGTTCTCAAGCCTACCTACGGGAATAAAAACTTTTGAAGAATTAATCCAACTATTTCTACAACAATACTCCTATAACATTCATTACCCAGTCACTATGATAGAGCTTTGCAATACCAAACAGAAAACAAGAGAACCCTTTCTCACTTTTCTCCAATGATGGAGAAAGATGTTCTCTAGATATTCACGGCCTATTCCAGATTCTGAGAAGATGGATATTTTTGTCAACAACTTAATCCCTGAATTGAAATACAGTATCCAAATGCAAGTATATCCCTCATTCAACAATATGGTAGATAATGCCCTCAGAATGGAAGATGTTCTTATAAAGAAAGGAGACATCTCACTTTGGAAAGAAACACAACAAGCTTCTAGCTCCAAAGTAAAGAATAAATATTGGAAATATGGGAAAGACAACAACAAAAACATTGTTAATGATGGAGTGGTAGACACTGTTAAAGAAAAATCAAAATCCACAATATTTAACTTGGCTAGTGGCACGCAAGAACTCAAAGCAGTTGAAACCGTAGTAGAAAATCTTGCAAAGAAAGTAAAAGAGTGGTTTAAAGGGAAACCTTGGCTTTTGAAACCTAAACATGAATTCACTCCTCTGGAAGAATCATATGAATCTGCTTTCAAAAATTTATTGGCAAACGATCTGATAACCTTACCAGACAATTCTAGGCCATATGATCCGGAAGTTAAACCAAAATGGTGGAGGGAGAATGAATAATGTGACTACCATCAAAACAAAGGTCGCAACACAAACAACTGCATGAAGCTCAAGCATGAGATTCAAGATCTCATTAACGCTAGCAAAATTGTTGTTGGAAATCACACAACTAATGCTGATCACAAAGCTTTCAAAGATCCCTTACCTATTTATGAACAAGGTAATTCCTCAAAGACAAAAGGAGGTGCCAAAGTTAATTACACCTATACCAGCAATGACAATGTGTTTAACATGATTGATTCTTCTCAACCTGAATATTGCAATGTGATTATAATCAAAGACAAACAACATGAATCACAAAATACAAATGATGTGACCCGCGCTCAAAAGAAAGTCACTCTACAAGGAGCTAGTTCTTCAACTCCTACTCAAACGACGTCAAACCTACCAACCTCATCAAACAAATAAATAGATACAACATTTGCTAAATTTAAACAGCTAACTTCATCATCATCCCTTGGATATAGCATTGTCGAACAACTGAAAAGAATGAATTCTCAAATCTCCATATTTGAATTGTTCAAAATCTTTTCTGCTCATAAAGAGATCCTAGACAAATCATTACTCACAACTAATATCCCAAAAGATTTAGATATGGATCAGTTTCAATCTATGGTGGGTCACCTAACTTAGCCTCATTATCTTACTTTCTCTAAAAAAGATGACAACTCACTGAATCACCCACATAACCAGCCATTGCACATTGAAGCTATGATCCATAAACACCGAGTTAAATGTGTTTTGATAGATGGAGGCACTAGGTTGAATATTTGTACCTATAATCTTCTTACACAGCTAGGCTTCTCTAAAAATGTCATTGATCCGGCCAAGAAAATAACAATAAAAGCTTATGATGAAGAAGAAAGAACCTCTAAAGGTTTGGTACTATTACCAATCAGAGTAGGACTGATGCAGAGCCCTCCTTGTATCCTGCCAAACACTCCAAGGTGTATGAAACTGACCCCTCAAAGTAACAATAGGATCCTATCAAGGCAAGGCTCTACAACCTTAGTTCAACATCTCACAATCTCCAAGACTCATACTTACTCAACTTGGATAATTTACTCCAACATACACTTTGAAACCTCCAAGGGTTACTGACCATTAGCACACTTGTTTTGGGTCAAACATGACTCACATGGACCAGATCAAGTATTGGTTGTAAGGATTCAACCCCATTCCCTATAGCCCCTTCACAATTAGGCCTATTTGCTAGTAGCCCTTTGAAACAGGTAAAGGGACCTTAATTCCAGACTTTTCCAAACACCCTAGCAAATACATCATAGATTCAAATACCCTTTAGGGCCTTATCTAATTCCCCAAAAGGAAGGGCCAAGGACTGACAAACAAAGGTCTGAACCGATAGAAGGTTAATTGTCCTAAAGGGCTAATTAGGTCTCCCTTTGTGAAGCATCTATGTCCAACATACAATCATAACCCCATGAGCATGTGGGAACCATAAAATATCATGGATTCTAGGGTTACATGCCTAGAATCATCACCATTTCCATTCAAGAGTAACTTTGTTGTTTAAGGACTAGGTAGCCACATAGAGATATCTACCTAGGGTTGGTTCAAACACACACCTCCCTTGCTCCTCCTGCAAATTTTTTTTGGAATCTTAGAGTACACTAGCCATACTTTCATTTCACCTAATCCCATGAATCTCATATTGATAAATTGCAAGTTATGGCCATGGAAGAGTAAAACCCTAGGTAAACCCTGGTTTTCCGGGAACCTATAGTAAGATTGGAATAACAGGAGCAAAACAAACGATCTGAACCTCAATCCAAAACTAAAACAAATGTAACTCTCTACTTTAACCAACTTACATCATTGGGAATTGATCCCAATCCGTACAATGCCATACTCTATACCAAAACTCCAGAATTTCATTAGTTTGTAGTCATCAAATCTTTCCTCTGTATAGTCTAACCTTGGGAATTAGATCCATAAGGTGTATATACCACTCCATAACTACTCTCAATGGAAAAAAAGAGGTTAGAGCCATTGGAGGAGTTCAATCAAAAAAAAAATGCAAAATGTGCATAAAAGTTGCTTATGACAACTTTTGACAGCTTTTGCCAAAGTTGTCAAAATGCCATCTCTCGCCTCCTAATGCCTTGGGTCAAGACTAACCCCTCCTAAAACACCCTAGAATCGCTAAAACTACTAGGATAACTATTTCCTACACACTCTTGATCCCCTTTTATCCAAAATTCCTAATTGGCTTATTAAGATGCCAAAATAGGAGTTTGGCTCACAAGATGGGGTCTTTTATTACAAACACACAATGCATGATTGAAACACATGTAAAAAATCCTAAAAACATGTTTGATGCCTTATCCTTCCTCCTCTGAGCCTGATTTATCATCTTGAAGGGGTGCTCCTACACCAAGGACCTGTAGAAAGAGATTTTATTTTCTAGGTGCTTGATCTTCCTTTGTCATACAACATCTTACAAGGCAGGCCATGGCTTCATGAAATGAAGGCAGATCCATCTACATATCATCAGTGCTTAAAATTTCCTTATAATAGGGTTGAATTCAATATTCTTGCTGATACAAACTCCCTCTGTAATGCATTGACAAAGAGTGTTGATACCTTTGTGCCTCATAATAGAGCAGACTCTATAGCTAAAAGTTCAGAAACCTTGATGAAGGACTTAGAAAAGAAATTAAAAATCATAGATAATGGCATGGATGGATACAAGATAGAACTGGTACTTTCACTCATTTCTCTTCCTCCATCACCTAGACAATTAGGAAAACCATCAGAGGTTATGAAGCCATAGACTTCCACTCCAAATGTCATATATGACGGTCTCTTTGTACACTCCTCTACTTCCCTTGCAGATGAAATAGAAGAGGATGTTGTTCTCAAATGGATTTTCAAAGAAGATAGTGAAAACAAAGAAGTAAGACATTATGAGATTTCCCCAACACAATATGGTCCAGGATATAAAATGATTCAATGCATGGGATATTCAAGTATTGGTCCTCTAGGAAAAAATCAAGATGGTATTATTCAACCCATTCATCTACAAACAAAGTCTATAAATGACAAAGCTGGACTGGGATACAATCCAAGAAAGACATCAGACCAAACACATGCTTCTAAGTCTAAGTGTAAGAAAAAGACACTGTCTTCACTATCATAGGAAGTAAACACTCAACAGACCCAAGAAGAGTATGAAAAAGAACAAAAAGAACTATCAATCAAGAGAGAGGAAATAGTCGGTAATCAAGTCCCAATGATATCAGCTACAACATTACAAGGAGTAGAAATTCCAAAGGATATGAGAGAAGAGGTAGAAAGAATCAGAAAATTGTTTGCACCACTGAAAATTCCAGTCACATATACTGGTAGACAACAAGTAGACTAACTCAAATGAGTATGAATGGGGTCCAGATCATCTATCAAATACATCTAGTACATAAACTCCATAAGAGTCCAATGATATCACGGATGACACACAAGAGTTGATACGCTTAAAACTACAAACAGAGATAGAAGAAATCAGACTAAAAAGACAGGCAAACTATGAACAAAATGCTAAAAAGAGGAAGGACACAAGAAAATTCTTCACCTACTATGTCTCCTTCTAATAGGACAAAACAAATCAGGTATGGAACTACACAAGAAGAATTGGAAGCTACAGAAACAGAACCAGTCATTAGTCCCGAGGAAGATGAATGGAGTAGAAGACAGAAATTCACAGAACCATCAAGGTTATGTCAACAGGTATGCTAGATACAAGTGATAAATGAACCAAATCACGAAGGAACTTGTAGCATCAAAGATGTAGGTGTTGACACTATACATACATTCACTCAATCACTTGAAGCAGAGTCAGAAACTTCCTCTTATGACTCTGATGACTTTGACAATAGTCCTATTGATGACAATACCTATTCAGCATCAAACTCTGACTCCTCTGTCATGGATGTCAAGAATCTGTCTACTAATCTTGTTACTATCAAACCACGATATGTAGTCCAGTCTAGTGTAGAAAATGGTTCTACGAGTAGGTCTATTGGATTTGATCAACTAAATATTAACATGCACATCAATGATTATGTTGTAACTATTCCTGGTCTTGAGACATTTACGCAAGGTAGTCTTCTAGAACTTGACTTGTTGGTTCGAAGTTATGATGACAATATCGTGAACTCCCTAGAGTCTGTCCAAACTTTATCCTTGGTACATCTTGAACTAATTGACTGTAGTCTCCAAAACCAATCTATGAATGTACCTATCTTTGCCAATGACTATAGCTAGCCTACTACCTTAATGCAGTTGAACCAATGGACTCTTCAACTAGTGAACAAAGTGAGAATATGACTAAAACAAATATCAAGTATCTTAGTTGCAAAAATCAAAAAAAGAAAAATAAAAGATCTAATGGCAAAAACCACATCGTGGCAGTGTCAGAATCAAAAATAGAAAAAATAAAGGACATACCTAAGGGTGAAAACCTCTCTGAGGCACTTGAAGGTGAGATACTTGATATACTGCCAAGTCACTTCCATGAAAGGTCTTCTATATTGATTGAACCAACTCAGCCAGTAAATATTGGGAGTCAAGAGACACGACATATCATTCACTTAGCTCAATCATTATCAGCAGAAGAGTTAAAATATTTCAGCAATCTCTTCCTAGAAAAGAAGATCAACTTTGCATGGACATACTCTGATATTCTGAGCCTAGATCTCGATCTCATCATGCACCATCTTTCTATTACACCAGGAGTTAAACCACTCAAGCAAAAACTCTGCAAGATGCACCCTCATGTGGCACTGTTAGTCAAAGTTGAGCTAGAAAAATTGCTAAAAGTTGGATTTATCAGAGCTATAGACTATGCAGAATGGATTTCAAACATAGTACCTATATCAAAGGCAAACAAATCCATTAGGGTTTGCACAGACTTCAGGGATCTCAACAAAGCATGTCTGAAAGACGATTTTCCATTGCCCAACATTGATATGATAGTGGATATGACTATTGGATATGAGTTGTACTCACTAATGGATGGATTCTCCAGTTATAATCAGATCAAAATAGCTCCTAGAGATCAAGAAAAGACAACTTTCACCTATGCATGGGGAACCTTCTGTTGGAACGTCATGCCATTTGGGCTAAAGAACGCAGGAGAAACTTACCAAAGAGTAGTAACTACTATCTTTTATGATATGATGCATAAGAATATGGAAGATTATGTTGATGACACTTTAGTGAAGACTATGAATAGATCCACACATTCAAGAGCTAGGCCTCATACTAGATAGAATGGAAAAATTTAAGCTCCAGCTAAATCCTAAAAAGTGTGCATTTAGAGTGACATCAGGGAAATTACTTGGTTATATCATTTCAAAGAAAGGAATTGAGGTTGATCCTAAGAAGGTCCAATCTATAATGGAAATTCCACCTCCAAAGAATATTAGCAAATGAGAAGTTTACAAGGACGTCTCCAGTCAATCGGACACTTTATTTCTCAGCTAGCAGATAAGGCTCAACCCTTCACAAAAGTATTAAGGAAAGGAGTAACATACAATTGGGATCAAGAATGTGAACAACACCTTCAGCAAATCAAAGAATACCTGTCTAATCCACCAATATTGGTGCCACCAATTCAATGTAAACCATTGATTTTATACATATTAACTACTGATTCATCATTGGGGGCACTTCTGGCACAACAGGATGAAAATAAAAAAGAGAGAGCTCTCTATTATATCAGCAGAACATTGGTGTCTTATGAAATGAACTATACTATAAGAGAAAAATAATGCTTGGCATTAGTCTTTGCATCACAAAAATTGAGACACTACATGTTAGCACATTCCATCAAGCTAGTAGCTAAGATTGATTCGCTCAAATATCTTCTCAACAAAGCAACACTTACAGGAAGATTGGCTAAATGGGTCATGCTTCTTACAGAGTTTGATATTGAATATGTAGAATGCAAAGCCATCAAAGGAAAATTAATTGCAGATCAACTTGTTGATTCTCCACTTGAAGACATTCATCCTCTGCATATAGAATTTCCAAATGAATCAATCATGAACCTTAATCAACAATCATAGAAGATATTCTTTGATGGATCTTTCACTCAACATGGGTTTGGTGTTGGAATACTTTTTATTACTCCTCAAAGGTATTCAATCTTGAATACTTACAAGAATCTTTTCCCTTGCACAAACAACATTGTAGAGTATGAAGCTTTGGTAAACGGGATCAAGCTGGCTATCAAATAGAAGGTTCTGGAACTACACATCTATGGATATTCTTAGCTAATCAACAATCAAATCAATGATACATATCAGACTCGAGTGAGAAACTAATGCCTCATAAGAGAATGGTGGATGATCTCAAGAAATATTTTACTTTTGTATCATTTCAGCAGATCCCCAGATCAGCAAACATAGCAGCAGATGCTATGGCCACCTTGGCATCCATACCAAAGTTACAAGAATCTAATTTTTGCTTTGAATTCTTGGTGGAAGAGTTACATTACCCTGCCTATGATTCTCCTGAGTCCCAGATGGTCTATTCTATTATTGGACATGACTTATCTCGCTACAACCATATTCATTCTTATCTACGAGACCAAATCATCCCAGAAAATATTACCCGTAATGAGAAAACAAACCTAATCAGAAATGCTTCATGGTACATCATCATCGCTAATGACCTATTTAGGCAAGGTTTGGATAGTAATTTTCTTAGGTGTCTAGAAAATGAAGAGTCCCAACATGAATTATTGGAATTCCATGAAGGTATTTGTGGATCTCATTCGAATGGTCTTACTTTAGCTCGGAAACTACTAAGGGCTGGCTACTACTGGTTAGACATGGAGAAAGATGCTATAAATTTTTCTAAAACTTGTGAGAAGTGTCAGCTACATGGGAATCTCATACCCTTCAATACACATTAACCTTTTCAGCAATGGGCCTTTAATCTCATTGGTCAAATATATCTTGCATCATCCAATGGATACAAATTTATCATAACTTCCACTGAGTACTTCACTAAGTGGGTAGAAGCAGTTCCACTCATCAAAGCAACTAGTAAACAAGTAGCTTTGTGCATCCTTAACTATATCATATGCAGGTATGGGATACCTTCATCCATTGTGACTGACAATGCAGGACAATTCAATAATAAATATCTAGATGAGCTCTGTGAGAAATTCAAAATCAAACAACACTGGTCATGTATATATTACCCTCAAGGTAATGGACAAGCTGAAGCATCTAACAAAAACCTATTGACTATCTTACTCAGAACAGTAAACAAATCTGGGAGGGATTGGCATCTGTAGCTCAATCCTACACTATGGGCTTATAGACCGAGTATCAAAACACCTACTGGGGCTACACCTTTTTCTTTGGTGTATGGATCCAAAGTAGTATTACCTATTGAAGTGGAAATACCATATTTGAGAGTTTCTTTACAAGGTCTTGTTACTGATGAAGACTACAAAATATCTAGATTGCAAGAACTCATGTTGCTGGATGAACGTTGGCAAGTGATGTTTGATCATCTGAGAGTCTATCAAAAGAGAGTGTCTAAAGGATATAACAAAAAGTTTCGACAGTGATAATTTCAGGTTGGTGACCTTGTTCTGAGAGAAAATCCTAAAAGTCAATAGTTTCGAGACAACAAAGGGAAGTTTGAACCCAACTGGCTAGGTCCCTACATCGTTACTGCAGTCTTTGGCTCTGGTGCCTATCAGCTCTCAACATCGGAAGGAGAAAAACTCTATGAACTGATCAACACCATCCACTTGAAAAAAAATCACTTAGTATTCTTTGTTCCAACAACCTGTACAGCTAAAAATGTCCTGAAAAAATCATAAAAATCATATAAATAGTCCTTAAAAAAAAAATCTTTGCCAAGCAGGCAAAAACCTGGCAAATAGGCACCTCTTGTACTCAAGTGCTTCATCTATCAACCCAACATTGGCATTTCCCACTTTCCCACATCTTTGATTTCACTTGTACATGTCTTTTAGTTGCTTTTGTGACATCCTGGTTCTTTTAGAACCCTTACGGCTTGAAACTGATCAATGTCCTAGTCTTAGGGTAATCGACTGAGCAATTTATGTGTCCTAAGTAGTATCAACCAATTCATCATTCTGCTAGTGATACCCAGTCATCCAATCTGAATTATTCACCTATCTCCTAACTACTGAAGAGTTTTATCACTGAGTACACAATCAAAACAACATTACTGAAAACTATCACTAAATAGTTTGAGATATGCATGAAAAATTTTCTTAATGTGTTGTCTTTAATATTGGTTTTCGATCATTGTTCCCTCAGAGTAACTCGAGGAATTCTATCTTGACTAAGAGGAGCAAGGATTGGGGGCATAATATTTTCTTTATTTTCTCCTTGTAGGAATGATTCTGTTGATCTAGAAACATCTAATCCAATGGGTGTCTATGATAAGAGCCTTCACATCAAGCTAAAATCGCCACACATACCTCGACTCCGCTTATTTGTATGCTACAGGAAGGTTGGCATCATTTCTTTGTCTGTTTTGAGGGAATTTTCTTAAATGTGCAATCTGGATGCATGTGTAATCTATCCAAGGATATGAACAAAAAAAGGGCTATTGCAGACAAGATAATTAATATTGCACCTAAAAAGGAAGGAACTCTATTCTGCCTGCTATGTTTGTAAATGCTCAGTGATGAAAATTAAGCATTCCAAATCCAGTGACTAGTTTAGTTTGCATTCATTTTTCATTTTCTGCATTTTGAGTGATTTATGCATGATAATAATGATCTCTTTATCTTTTGAATGAGAGTTTGAAGTATCATCATTTCTCAGCTAAGTGGTCTCTATTTCATCATTTCTCCAATCGAGTACTTGTGTATTGAGATGTTAGCTGCATACATACGCATCTTATATAGATTCATACATTCATTTGCATTCATCTTATTGCATAGAATAAATAAATAAACAATTTGCATTACTAATTACTCATTTTCATCATTTATTTGCATATGAAAAGAAACAAAAACAAACATTCATATTCATTTGCATTACATACATCCATACTAAATAGATATGTATACATATAAAAGAAAGCATATAGAAAAATATCTCATAAATCAATTGACACAAGTACAATA
Source organism: Cryptomeria japonica (assembly GCF_030272615.1). Classification (NCBI taxonomy): domain Eukaryota; kingdom Viridiplantae; phylum Streptophyta; class Pinopsida; order Cupressales; family Cupressaceae; genus Cryptomeria; species Cryptomeria japonica. Next base: position 331,378,960 of record NC_081412.1, read on the forward strand.
AAATCAAATCAAGATCTTGTATATATAATCATTAATATCTTAGAGTATAAGTGATATAATTGTCATATACAATCTCCCATCAGAGCAAGAATCATATGGGCTACAAAAAAAATGGGGTATCTAACAAAATCTAAGAGCTATAAAAAAATCTAGCTCTATGCCTCTCCCTCATCGCCAAGTGGTGGAGGAGGTGGAGCTTGCTAACCGGCATCCTGCCTTGGTGCCCGAGCTCGCTCAGATCACGCCATGTACTAAGAGTAGGAGACAACCTATTGTGCTACAAGAACTGCTACTCTATATGCTGCCACATAATATGTTGTCCGGCTGGACTGGTGTAAAACCTCCCACTGAAGAGCATCTCGCTTTGCCGTAACCTCAGCCAACTATCAGTCTCGCTCTTCTCTGAGCTCCACCAACTATCGGTCTCGCTCTGCTCTAAGCTCCACCAACTATCGGTCCTTCTCTGCAAGTTGTGTCTGAGCCATTGTCAACTGTGACTGCAGACCTGCTAATTTCATTCTCATCAATCATGTTGCATCAACTACCCCTGCTCCCTCATAGGAGCTCCACCTCCATATCTACCCCCATCAACACCCTGCTCATCCCTCCTCTGTCATACTTATCTAGGAGCTACTCTCTCCTCCTCTCCTCCACCCTCCGATGTCCTGGCACCACTCATCCTCACACCAACAACTCCTAGGGATCCACCCTCTCCTCTTTGTTGCTCACACTAGGATCACCACCGACCCACGTAGGAGCCTCTTCTCTCTGTCCCTATCCCTGTCTCTCTCCCTGTGCCTATCCCTATGCCTGTGCAGGGGCATCATCCTCAATCTCCTCTATGGGAGGCACCTGCTCAGTTGGATCTATAAACCTAGGGAATGGATGCTGCTGAAACCAATCCCTATACTGGGGTAGTACCCCCACATCTACGATGTCATCCAAATAATCCTACCGAAATCGATATAACCCTATCAACGCCTACATACTCAATGTGTATGACAACCTAGGGTTCCATCCTCATCTCTCCTTGTCTGCATAATGAGCGTAGGCGGTAAACTCTTGTGAAATCCTCTAAGGCCTACCATACTGCCTCATGACCTCAGATACAAAAAATCACTCAATAACCGTCACAGATCTACCAATCAGAGGATGAGTCATGAACATCTCTCTGCACAACTCTCCAGTCATCCCAAAGCTCAAGTCCCCTATACGGTCTCCATACAACAACTATTAGATCATCTAGTTGTCATCTCCAGTACTCTATCTTTCCTAGATGGGGTAGAGTAACATATCCAGAATATCTATAAACTATCGACTGTTGTGGATCTCTGGCATCATCCATAATAGGTCTGCAAATTGGGAGATGCTCCCAGGCCCATATCTGTAAAACCAAGACCCCTGCTGCCATGCTCTTCCCCTCTTTATATACAACCTCATGCATCTCACGATACATGTGAGCTAATAGACAAGAACCCCACCCTAATCTCTCAGGATGATCCACCAGTCTCTCCAGCATCCTGGCCTAGCCACATAAGAAACCTTGTTGTCCCCTGTCTGGCATAACGAAGCAACCAATGAATCCTGCCAAGACACATGCCAAGGGAAACTCCTCACTATACCTGGCCATCATATCATCCCAACTGATAGCCCACAAAAGGATGTCCTCATCATGAAATATGTGTCTCAAGGCTAATAAACCAGGACGCTGAGTTGAATCATATTCAACCTTATCCCCAGTAAATCAAATCCTGAGAATCCTGTAAACATTCTCTGGAGTGATCGTCGTCTCCCCAACTGGTAAATGGAACATGTTATCCTCATAATGAAATCTCTTGACCAGTTTAGTGAGCATCTCGTGATTCACATGGATATCAGGCATCTATAGAAGGTGGGTAAACCCGCACAAGTCAATATGTTCTCTATCTATATCGGATAACTCACGAAGTAGCCTCACAGTAGGAGGATAGACGCATCAGAACAAAACATGTGGAAATCAAACCTGCAAGAATCAAACAATAGAGCATCAGAAAGTCATTCAAATTTGCTATAAGACAACTTAAACATCACGCAAATCAAAATACATCAATTGCCAAATCAAATTTTCATGTTTTCACCCTTAAAAAAGCTTATTGTTTTTCATACGACAAAAGACTCCTATACGACGAAATACATATACACGCATGATAAAATGATCTTCTATGAAAAAATTCGTACGATACATGGGTAGGTCTCGCATGAAAAAAAATAATGGCCTCGAATGATAAAATACTCAAAGACAGTTTGTCGTACGAGACACATTATCATCTCGCATGACAAAATGACACAGACCAAATTTTAAATGACTAAAAAGCAAAAAAAATCAACAAAAAATTCAAAATTGATGACATAAACAGGCATAAGATTAGTCACTCGCCACTAGCTCATAATTCTATAGCCGATTATGACATCTTTGGTGCTTGAATCAGTGCTCCTGGATCAGAATGACCATTTTTCTTCATAGAAGACTTTTCAAATTTCAAACTTGGAGAGGTTAAAATGAATTGAAAATAACACTTTGACCGCTTATATAGCCCAGAACCCTAATTTTTCAACTTGCTCCGATGGACATGAAAATTGTACCCTTAGCTAATTTTCCCGTCCTGATTCCATTTTTAGGATCGAAATCAAAATACAAGATCATTCTTCTAGTCAATTTCATACAACTGCGACCACTTAGCACTTTCCTCAAATTCTCATTCTTTTCTTCAATTTGCGCTCAATTTCTCATCAATCATTGCTAAATCTTCAAATATTCCTCTAACAAAATCTTTATGCTCAAATAATTATAATCGCCACCAATTGCCTAAATTCATGTACCCTCACTCTCTTTCGATTTCACTACCGAGGGGGCATATTCATGACCTCATGACCTTACATCTTCAAAGTCGAGAATTTTTTCGAATTTTCATCAAAAGTTGAGCAAAAATCTTTTCAACTAAAAAAATCAAACAAATTATTATTGCTAAGGGGCATCTCAGCTTCATCGCTTCATATCAAGTTGAGATTTCTTGTTCATCTGAATCAAATCAATCGCTAGGGGCATATCAGTTTCATTATTTCAATTCAAGTTGATTATTTGCTTTCATCTGAATCAGTCTCTTAATGTTAATTAGTTTCATCACTTTTCATCAAGTTGATTATTCATTTAAACTTAATCAAAAGTTTAAAGAGTATCTTTGATTATACGCTCAATCTAAGAAGGTGTTCGGTTTCATCGCATCAAATCAAGCTAGACAGTTTATCTTCACTCATCGTGTCTTGATCCATCAAGTTCAAGAATGATTTTATCTTTGCTCACTATGTCTAGTTCAATCATGTTCTAGATCAGTAAGATCTGCTTCTTAATCAATCAAGTTCAAGTTCGGTATCTTTACTCTCTGTCAATCCTAGTTCAATCAAGTTCAGGATCAGTGTCGCTTTAATCAACTATGTTCAACTTCATCGCTTCAAATAAAGCTAAACATCTCTCTCTTCATCTGGTTCATGATCAATCAAGTTCAAAACTAGTATCTCCTAGACATCAACTATTCTTTGAACCAACGCACTACTCACACATTAATTCAAAGTGGCAAATGTAATACCCTAAAATTGGTCACCTAAACCATGGAACCCTAATTTCGACAACATCACCAAGGTCCTAGCCAAAGGTAATTAAATCAACTTTGAGCACACAATTAATTAATTCTTCAATCATTAAATGTCACATGGCAAGTGAATTATTCTATATTAATTAAATATTTAATTCATTCACTCATTCATTCCAAATAAATCATTTTGATTAATTATCCTATATAATTTATTAAATATCCTAGCATATTTAATTAATTAATAATTTATCCATTTAATCATAAAAAAAAGAATTAATTTATCACAAAAGAGGAATCAATATGCAAAGTAAGAGTTAAATTGAAATTAAAATAAAAGAATTGAATGGAGAGAAATCAAACTTGAGATATTATTTCTTCTTCTAAATTGAGAACTTGAAATCAGAGAAGCAATTAAATGAATTTAATCGTTCTCTAAAATTGGAACTCGAAGCTTTTGAGATAAGAAGTTCAGTTGCATTGAAAAGACTCTTTTCTTGAATAAATCAAAGAAATATGTATGGAATTACTTATTTTCATCTCAAGTGCATGGAATTAATTGAATTATATCTCTAATGAAAACTCAAACTTATAATCTGAATGCATTTCAATTAAACTATAATTGGAATCTATCTCAAGGTTAATCGAATCTGATTTCTCAATTATTTCAATTATCCTAAATTGAGCTTTTTCTTGATCTCTCTTGTGATTCTCTATAAATTCAGCCTTCATCTCTCATTCAAAACACCCTAGAGATTTATTGTTATGATGCAGTTTTTGCTCTGGAGTCATTGAAGATATTGTGCTTGCTTTTTTAATATTGTATCTTAGTTTAGCTTTTTGCATATTTAGTTCAATTATGATTGCTTGAATTCATATAGCTTACTATTCATCCATCTAGCATAATCTTGCATCCATTTAGCTTAATATCATTCTCATATAGATTAAATCCTTCATCTTGGTGTAGTCTAGTCACTAGTATTGTTTATAAAAATCTGAGAGCAAGTCTATACTAGCATCTTTTAGAAGGCAATTGGTCTATTTGTGATGGTTTTATTATTCATGCTTATATCTATCTAACCATACATGTAATGACTTAATTGAAGTGTTGTGTCTTACAGCTTATAGATACTTATTCCACTTTTTCACACACACAATTATTATCTCATCTATGTGCATGTTTAATACAATTGGCCCCATTTTTAGCATCACATTAATTGGTACCCACTGTGGGGCCTAGCCCCTTTGATCTTTAACAAGTTTGCTTACAGGAAATATCTTGACAATTTGATTAGCTCTTTCAACGCACAGATTAGCTCTTTCAGGTTCCAAATTCACATTCTTGGTCTCTGTTTTAGCATTCCGGCACCTCAAATGGTGTTTATGGGAGATTTTTCAACTCTGATTTTGTGTTTTTCTGTACTTTAGCATTTTCAATCTATGTCTTAGCATTTTTGGTCTGTTTTGTAGTGTTCCTGTCAGTCTTGCAACATTTTTGGGAAGTTTGGCAGCGTTCATGGTAATTTTGGCAGTGTTCCTATTAATTTTGGCAGCATTCTCAGTCAATTTGGTAGCGTTCTTGGTCATCATAGCAATTTTTTTGGTTTATTTGATAGCATTTTTGGTTAATTTGATAGCGCTCTCAGTTTTTCAGTGATACTTTCAATGTTGTCTTCTGCATTTCTTATTTTTGCATCTGGACTGTCATTTTTCTAAAACTAATTTCCAGTTTGTTTATTTTGCAAGTACCTATTTCATTGTAAAAGACTGGAGTTATAAACCATTTCACCACTAAAGAATGCAAAATACATTACTAATTTTATTTGCAGTCGTAGGATTTTGCACTTGTTTTTGATAAATTAGGCACATAGACTAATTACAATGGAAATGAACAAACATATCTTATGTGTTTTCATGATAGGTGAGTATGCTCTCACCTTTCTTAGGTGATCAGAAATCTAGACTCATCTTTTCTTTTCAATAGTGCATATCTTTAGTCGGCCTTCCCTCCCAAGAATCCCATAAGGCTGGTGAGAGGGGAACGACCCAAGTGGGAATAGCTAACACCAAATACTCCAACCCACTTTAAAATAAACGTGATTTGATGAAAATCAACTCAACCACAGTGCTCGAGAATAGCTCTCCTCCATACCTTCGGGTATATTAAACCTTGGTTTTAAAATCTAGGAGACCTCTTAATTGAGTTTATACTTTGATGTGCCAAATGGATCCCTTACTAGTTCCAATTAAATTAGAAGCTACTTGGTTTACCTCCGAACATTCTTTAATTCTTAGTGCAGGGAGAGGGAAGAATCTCTCCCAAAGACACTCACCATATGTCCCTCTTGAGCATATGTGTGAACTCCCCTTTTGAGACCTTATTTCTAGGTTCATAATGGTACTCCACTAGCTCTCACAAAGGTAAAAACAAGGGCACCCTTTAGGGGGTGACAAGAATGTGTGAGCTGACAGGGTACCAAGTGTGGGCTAAGAACTAATAATGAAGCCAATCTCCTTAGGATAGACTGAATGGTGTGTTTTTAATTATTCAAAACCTGTGAAAACTTGGGCTTTCTTTAAGTCTTCTTGAACATACACTTTATGTGTTCTTTGGGACAAAATACAATCTGGATTATGTGTTTGTAAATCATGTCCAAATATCATCCATTGAAACTCAACAAAAATTACAAACTCAAACTTCAAACTATCAATTTTACAAGTTTCACAACAGGTTAGCTCTTTTAGTCCAAACAATAGCTATTTCCATCCAAACAATAGCTCTCTTGGTCCAAACAATAGCTCTTTCAGTCTAAACAGTAGCTCTTTTCATCCAAACAGTATCTCTTTTGGTCCAAACAGTAGCTCTTTCAGTCCAAATAGTGGCTCTTTTAGTCCAAACAATAGCTCTCTTGATCCAAACAATAGCTCTTTCGGTCTAAATAGTACCTCTCTTGGTCCAAAAATTAGCTCTCTCGGTCCAAACGTTAGCTCTTTTGGTTCAAACATCATCTCTTTTGGTCTAAACCCTAGCTCTCTTTGTATGAATGTTAGCTTTCTCATATTTCAACATTAATTCTCCAAGATTCAGCTTTCTAGGTATAAACATCAGTTATCTAAGTCAACAAATCAACTCTTGGAGTCAAAACAACCAATGTCTGAGTTTCAACATTAGTATCTTAAACTTCAAAGTTCTTGGTTCAAATAGCAGCTCTCTTGGTCTAAACGTTAGCTCTTTTGGTCCAAATGTCATCTCTTTTGGCTTTAATGTCAACTTGTTCATGTTTCAACACTAGATCTCCCAGTTTGCACTTGCTAGGTCTAAACATTAGTTGTCTGAGTCTGGAAATCAAATAGTTGGGTCAAAGCAACACTTTTCTAAGTTCAAACAACCAATTTTATGAGTCTAAACATCACTGATTTAAACTTTTGAGTCACTGATTTGTAGTATAGCATTTTTGGTCTCTGTCTCAGAGTTCTTGGTCTATCTGATAGAGTTTTTGGTCTCTGTCTCAGAGTTCTTGGTCTTTCGGATAGCGTTTTTGGTCTCTATCTCAGAGTTCCTAGTCTATCTGATAGAATTTTTGGTCTTTGTCTCATTGTTCACAGTTTGTTTCTCGGCGTTTTTGGTCAGTATAGCAGTGTTTCTAGTCAATATAGCAGCGTTTCTAGTCATTTTGTCAGCATTTCTAGTAAACTGCACCAAAATCAGAAAATAAAAGCAACCCATTTCTCAGATAGTCAAAACATAGTGATTAGTTCATCTTCTCAGAGCACTTAGTCAGGTTATCTTCTATCAAATCACATTCAAGGTTAGACACACTAAGGTTTTCAAGTATTCATCTCCAACAAGTTCAAGATCTAACATCTCAAAGTGCATCATCACATTTTCTAAGATAAATTGATCATTCAAACATAGTTTCTCATCAGGATCTATCATCCTTTATCATGAAACTACAATTCTTGATCAGACTAACCTCATTCTCTATCATAGGATATGTCATTCCTATTGAACTTGGTCATATCAAAATCACAGAAATTTCACTCCAAACTAGGATCGAAAAACTTGCAAACTCGCAAATACTTGAATGATCATTTTGTGTCATGTCAATCTATAATATTTACCTCAACAATTGATCACTTATTGAGGCACATTATAGAAAATTGAAACCACAAAAAATATTCAGAACAATTGTATGCTCGTGTTAACTAGGGCTCAGAAACAAAGACTTAAAGGAAAAGAAAGAGAAATGTTTACAATGAAAGAAGAGAATCCTTTCTTACAACAATTTGCATCCACTACTCAAAATAATGAGCCTGATGAATATGGAATAATGGCAGAACAAATCATAGAAGCTCAACAAGACCCAAAGTTCACTAGATTCTTAGAAAGGGTCCTTGAAACGGACAAGGAAAGATATTTTCTCATGTTGGCATGTCAAGGTGTCAAGTTACCAAGTAATTTTAACATTACTGCCTTGAAACGAGGTGGAAAGAAAATTGATACTCAAAATGATTCCAACCATACTTGAAATGAACAAATTCTGAATGAGGTCCAAAATAAAGAAACTCGAAATGATATCCACAATGAACAAGTTTTAAACAATCGAAATAGGGAAGCAAGAACTAATGTAGATAATCCCCTTTTGGCTCTCACGCAACAGATACAAACTCTTCAAATGCAAATTCAAGATATACAAAGTGGAACTACTAAGAGGTATTTGCTTCAAGAAATTTGTCCTTATTCATTTGACAGAAGTCTCAACATGATACCTTTTCCTCCAAATTGTGAAACTCCTAGATATGACAAATATAATAGAAGACTTGATCCCCAAGATCATGTAAGAGAATTTTGCATGATGAGCATGGAGTTCACACATGAGGAAATGTACTTAATGAGGTTATTTTGAAAGAGCTTAAGTGGACAAGCTATGGAATGGTTCTCAAAACTTCCACCCAGAATTAGAACATTTGCAGAATTGGTGGACAAGTTTGTTTCACAACTCTTATAACATACAACATGAGATCACAATGCTAGACTTGTGTAACACCAAGAAAAAGAGTGGAGAACCTTTCATGACATTTCTACAAAGGTGGAGATGATTAGTTGCATGATATCTTCCTAGGTTGCCAGATAATGCAAAGATGGACATATTCATTGAAAATCCAAATGAAGAAATGATTTATACACTAAAAATGCAACGTCCTCCAAGTTTCAAAACGATGATTGATAATGGAATCAAGGTTGAGGAAACTATAGTAAAGAAAGGAGAGTTGAAGATATACAAAGAAGGAGTTAATTCTCCTCTCAACAACCATACTAATAATAACAACAATGATAAACCCAAGTTCTAGAATAGAAATTGAAACATCATCAATGATGGGATAATGGATAATAACAATTTGAAACCAAAGCAACTGGTTTTCAATTTATCAAATCACACAGTAGTGATTCAACAAGACAACAATAAACCCAAACCACCTTTTAATAATTTTCGCAGGAAATATACTTACATTGGTGAGCCACTTGGGTCAGCATTAAAGACACTTCTTGCAAACAAGTTGATTACCTCGCCAGAGGCAAGAGACTTTGAACCCAAGGTTAAACCTACTTGGTGGAACGACAATCATTGTTGTGATTTTCAATGGTTAAAACACATCATCCAAGATTTGATTGACAATGGCATCATAACTATGGATGGGCATAAGACAAATGAGTCACACATAGCTTTCAAAATTCCACTTCCTAATTATGAGAAGGGTGAAACATCAACAGCACAAAATGGCATAGGTAAAGAAAAAGTGAACTATGTTCATACCTATGATAACGTGGTCAACGTGATTGTGGTCAAACAGAAACAACAAGAACCCGCTTATTTTATCACAAGAAGTAAAGCTAAGGTTACTTTGTCAAGTCCTACAACTAACACATCATCCACTTCAAAACAATATAGTCTAGTGGATCAACTACAGAAAACTCCCACACAAATATTAATTTCAGAACTTTTAAAACTTTCACCCACACATAAAGAAATTTTAGAAAGACCTCTAGTATATACGACGGTATCCAAATATCTTGGAATAGATAAGTTCCAAAGTATGGTGGGACACCTCACAACACCTCATTGCTTATCATTCATAGAAGAAGATGACATGTCTTTGCAACATCCCCATAACACTCCCTTGCATATTGAAGTCCTTATTCATAAAACATGTGTTAAACATGTCCTAATAGATGGAGGAGTTGGCTTGAATATTTTCTCATTAAGTCTTGTTCGCACCTTAGGTTATTCTAAAGATGCAGTTGATCACCATAAAAAGATCACAATCAAAGTATATGATGAAGAAGAATGTTCCTCCAAAGGAATTGTGTTATTACCAATCAGAGTAGGACCCTTGCACAAAGCTACAAGATGCCAAGTTATAGACCTTAATTTATCATACAAAATACTTTTTGAAAGACCATGGATTCATGACATACAAGATATTTCCTCAACTTATCACCAGTGCCTGAAGTTTCCGTACAATGGGCAGGAAATCACAATTTTAGAAGACTCAAATCCATTCCAATATTGTAGTAATTTGAAACCAACATAAGAGGTCAGTGTTCCACATAATAGAGAGGCATCCCCTTCAAGCACACAATCCATGGAAAAATCATTTTCCTCAATCTTGTCAAGTTTTGAAAAGTAGATATAGTTGGAGGATCAAGGGAATGGAGAATATTCACTGGCACAGTTATCCCTTTCTCCTAGGTTTTATGGTAAACAATCAAGATCAAAACAACAACCAGTTATAAACCTCTTTAAATAGTTGATGGAGAATTTGTTAGCATTCGGACATTATTCGAAGAAACAAAGGACAAACATGTACTACAATGGCTCTTGTTGGAATATGTGCCTCTAATTCACTTGACAATAGTCCATACTAATCAGGTTAAGTCTTGCCGATGAAACAGTATGAAGGTTTTTGTGAGCTCTATCGGCATGACTCTTGCCGATGTATTCTTCTCTGTTGGCTATCGAAATAGCAGGTTTGAAGTCATCCCGATGACCCGACGAAGTTGACTTCGGTCATCAAAGTAACTTTGGCTATTGGAATAACTTGTGGAGTGATATGCCGATGGTCCAATGGGTCTCTGTGGTATTATCAGGAGATTGGAATAACTTCGGGTTTTCAGGAAGACTGCAGCAGGAGTGTGTCGATGCCCGATGGAGTCACCTTTTGGTGTTCGGGTCACATATCGGCTATCGGGTTGACATTCTGAATGTCATGCCGATGTCCCGATGAGTCTGCTCTACCTGGTCTTGGAGTGTTTCACTTATCAGCATAGTATTTTTCTTTGTGTTCTGATGACCCGATGAAACCATCTTATCAGGCTGACAATGCAGATCGGGATAGCAGTTTTGGATTTGGTCTGATGAGCCGATGAGTTCGTGCTCTTCATATTGGCGGTTAGGATAGTAGTTATGCTCCTATTTCGATGTCCTGATGAAGACCACTCCTTGTCATCAGAGATCGGAGTATCTTTTGGAAAGATATATCGGTGACCCGATGGAGTCACCTTAGGCGATCGGGTATCATCAGGCCATCGGCTTTACCTTTTGAATGTTGTGCTGATAGCGATGGGGTGGAGACCGACTACGGGAGTGAGGTCGAACCGAGATCCAAAAGATCGATTCTCGGATACTATGTATGAGACTATTGGTGTAAATGAATACGAACTGACCCGGTTCTCTACTGCATGTGGGATAAAAAAATTTCATGAATGTAGACCGACGTAGGCAGATGGTTAGACTTTGATGCAGGTAGACAGTTAGACTTCGAGCTGTTGGGGTAGTTGCTCTAATGAACCATCGATTAGTTTGGCATTTTAAGTCGACTGTAATCTATAGCGGTGTGATGAAAACTTGAGAGCTGCTAAGTGTGTTCTATGAAGAGCTTGAGCCAAATGTTTGTATGTCAACCTTGAATGACTGTATAACAGAGTGCAGGAAATCTACAGATGAGACTCTATTGTATTGTTTAACATACTAATAATAAAGTCAATCATTTGCTGATGGTGGGTTTTTCTTCCGAAAGGGTTTTCCCACGTTAACTTTGTGTGTTATCTCTCTGTGTTGTTGTTGTGTATGTTTTTTTTATGTGTGCCATATTCAGCAAATGTTGCAAATTTTGTCTACACTAGTCTATTTCTCCTCTTCAAACTGACATTAGGGAAGCAAATTCTGCACTTGCTTTCCTTACAAGTGGTATCAGAGCCTGTCCCGTTTTGTTATCCTTGTTGGGTTGGGTTGGTTTTTTGTGTCAGTTTTGTCTCAGTGGGAGTCCTGCAGAATGTCTACTTGTTTTACAGATTGAAATGGTGAGTACTTTAGGACGCATAGACATGGAGAAGTTTAATGGTTCTAGTTTTGAACTTTGGAAACTCAAGGTGGAAGATTTGCTGGTTGACAGAGATCTCTGGGGTGTTGTAACTGCAGCTTCTAAGCCTTCAGGCATGAAGCAAAAAGATTGGGATTTAGCCGACTGAAAGGCAAGATATCTAATCAGGCTATGTCTAGCTGATTCTGTTTTGTTAAACATCCATGAGGAGAAGACTTCACATCTTCTTTGGGAGAAGTTGGGTGACATTTATCAGGGCAAATCCTTGGTGAATAAACTTTTCTTGAGGAATAAATTGTACTCTCTGAAGATGGACACAGGGACACCATTGGCAAACCATTTGAATGCATTCAACATGGTTCTTGCACAGTTAAATTATGTTGGTGTGTCCATTCAGGAAGAAGAATGTTGCATGTTGTTGTTGTGTTCATTGCCTGACTCTTGGGAACACTTAGTGATGGCTATTGGTAGTACCATGACCCAGTTCAAGTTGGATACTGTGGTTAATACTCTTTTGTCAGAAGAAATGAGAAAGAAGTCTTCTGAGATGATAAAGGATGCACTCTTTGTTCGAGGCAGATCGAAGGACAAAGACAAGAAGAAAGGAAAGAAGTCCAAGTCTCGAGAGAGTTTTAAATCTCCAGGCAAGAAGTCAAAGGTGAAGTGCTGGAACTATGGGGAGAAAGGGCATATCCGAAAGGATTGCAAGAAGGAGAAGAAGAAGAAGAAATATTCTGACACTGAGTCTTCTCAGAGTGATGCTGATGCTTTTGTAGCAGCCCTGGTAGTGCCTACCTCAGATGACACCTGGTTAGTAGATTCCGGTGCATCTTTCCATATTACATCCCACAAGGAATGGTTCTTGAAGTATGAACCATATGCTGGTGGAAAGGTATATCTGGCTAGTGATTCTACATTGAAGATTGTAGGGAGAGGCAGAATCAAAATTCAGTTTCCAAACGGTAGAGTGAAGGGGATCAATGGAGTTCTTCATATACCAGGTCTGGAAAGAAACCTCCTCTCTGTAAGTAAACTTAATGATGCTGGAGTTCAAGTTACTTTTGTGTCTGATGGTTGCAAGATGACTAGGGGTTCCTTTGTTTTGGCAAAGGGTGATCGCATTGGTACACTGTCTAAGTTAAATGCTGAACCTATATGTTGTAATGTAACTTCTGAAAAGTCTGATAAGACAACTGTAAGGATGCATAATGCAAACTCATTGGAAGCTAAACTTCCTGCTGAGAAAACAATGCTCTGGTATAACAAGTTAGGCCACATAGGTGAAAAAGATCTAAAAGTCTTGAAGAATAAGAATCTGGTTGAAGGTCTAGATGATTGTAGTTTTGAGTTCGATTTCTGCGAACACTACATTTATGGAAAACATAACCGAGTTCAGTTTTATTCTTGTTCTCATAAATCTTCTACTATTCTAGATTATGTTCACTCTGATGTGTTTGGTCTAGTGGATATACCTTCTTTGTCTAAGTCTAAATACTATGTATCCTTTGTAGATGATTATTCAAGAAGGGCATTTGTATACTTTCTTAAAAGTAAAATAGAAGTGTTTAGTCGGTTTAAGGATTTTAAGAACCTTGTTGAAAATCAAACTGGGAGAAGGATTAAATGTTTAAGAACAGACAATGGTGGTGAATTTTGTAGTGCAAATTTTGACAAGTACTGTGTTGATCATGGAATTAAAAGACATAAGACTGTACCTTACACTCCACAACAAAATGGAGTCACTGAAAGGTTGAATATGTCTCTAATGGAGAAAGCAAGGAGAATGTTGAGTGGAGCTGGAGTGGAACAAATATTCTGGGCTGAAGCAGTTGCTACAGCGTGTTACCTACTGAATCATTCTCCTACTTCAGCATTGGTTGACAAAACACCTATGGAAGCATGGTCTGGTAAGAAACCTTCTTTAAGGCACCTACGTGTTTTTGGTATAGAGGCATATGCTCATGTGCCTGATGTGAATAGATCTAAGTTGGATAACAATGTGATAAAATGTATCTTCATTGGCTATGGAGTTGGTGTGAAAGGATACAAACTTTGGAATCCAATGGTTGGTAAGGTTTTATTCAGCAGAAGTGTGAATTTTCATGAGATGAAGCCTATGTCATTAGATCATAAAATAGAAAAGAAAGGAGAAGTTGAGGTTGAAGTACCTCCAGTCAAAGAAGAATCTCTAGAGATACCTAAAGATGAGGAGAGTTCAAGTAGTTCAAGTAGTTCTAAAGAAGAACATGATAATGAGCCTCCTGGTGAACCTCAAGAAGCCTCAACACAAGAGTTGAGAAGATCTACTCGAGAGAAGCGGCAGCCTGAAAGGTATACACCTAATAAGTATAGTCACTCTATGTTGAATGTTAATTGTGCTTATGCATTACTTGCAGATACTGATGAGCCTAGGACTATAAAAGAAGCAATTGAAATGCCTGATTCACATTCCTAGTTGGAAGCCATGAATGATGAAATGTCATCATTGGATAAAAATGGAACTTGGGATTTGGTGCCACTACCTAAAGACAGAAAGCCTATAGGCTATAAGTGGGTATTCAAAAAGAAGTATGGTCCAGATGGCAACATTGACAAGTATAAGGCAAGACTGGTTGCAAAGGAGTATTTGCAAAAGGAAGGTGTTGACTATGGGGAAATATTTTCTCCTGTAGCTAAGCTGACATCTATTAGATTTCTCTTGTCACTTGCAGCAGCATATGATTGGGAGATTGAGCAGATGGATGTGAAGATAGCATTTCTTCATGGTGATCTTGCAGAAGAAATTTATATGTCTCAGCCTGAGCACTTTGTGGAAAACGGTAAAGAACATCTGGTGTGCAAACTCAAGAAGTCTCTGTATGGTTTGAAACAATCTCCCAGAATGTGGTATCAGAAGTATGATACATTTGTTTTGTCCTTGGGATTTGTGAGATCCAAAGCTAATCATTGTGTTTACTACAAAACTGATGGTGATAGGATTCTTATCATAGCTCTGTATGTAGATGACATGTTATTCATAGGAAACACAAAAAGTATGATCTTAGATTTAAAATCTTAGCTTTGTATAAAATTTGAGATGAAGGATTTAGGACCAGCAAATTACATTTTGGGAATGGAGATCAAAAGAGATAGGTCTAAGAGGAAACTTTGGCTTAGACAGATAAAATACATAACCAATGTTCTTAACAGGTTTCATATGTCTGACTATAAACCACAAGTTGTTCCCATCTTGCAGGGAACTAAGTTATCTGTGCTAGACAGTCTGAAATCTCCAAAAGAGATTGAAGACATGAAAAAGATACCTTATGCAAGTGCTATAGGCAGTCTGATGTATGCTATGGTCTGTACAAGACCAGACATTGCCCAACCAGTGGGAGTACTTAGCAAGTTTATGTCGAATCCAGGGAGATCACACTAGGATGTTGTAAAGAGAGTGTTTAGATACCTGAAGGGTACTTTAGATTTTACATTATGTTATCATGGTAATTTAAGGGATTCAAAAAGAACTCTTAGCATTTGTGGTTACATGGATTCTGATTGGGCGGGGGATATTGATAGCAGGAGATCTACCAGTGGGTATGTTTTTGTCCTGAATGATGGAGCAGTTAGTTGGATGAGCAAGCAGTAAGTTGTACTCGCTTTGTCCACTACAGAGGCTGAATACATGGCAGCCACACATGCTTGCAAAGAAGCAGTCTAGCTTAGACATTTGAGTTCTGACATTGGTTTTAATGCAGGGCAGATTGAAGTCTGGAGTGACAGTCAGAGTGCCATATGTTTGGCAAAGAATCCTACTTTCCATGCCAGGTCGAAGCATGTTGATGTTCAGTATCATTTTGTACGTGACATGGTGGAAGATGGAAAAGTTTGTCTTAACAAGGTAGACACTCTGGAAAATGTTGCAGATGCCTTGACGAAACCAGTGAGCACACACAAGTTCAAGTGGTGTTCAAATTCTATGGGTCTTCATACCCATGCCTGTAAATAACGTCTGGAATGGTATCTCAGTCCAGTGAATTCCTTGTCAAGTGGGAGTTTGTTGGAATATGTGCCTCTAATTCACTTGACAATAGTCCATACTAATTGGGTTAAGTCTTGTCGATGAAATAGTATGAAGGTTTTTGTGAGCTCTATCAGCATGACTCTTGCCGATGTATTCTTCTCTATTGGCTATTGGAATAGCAGGTTTGAAGTCATCCTGATGACCTGACAAAGTCAACTTTGGTCATCAGAGTAACTTCGGCTATCGGAATAACTTGTGGAGCGATATGCCGATGGTCCAATGGGTCTCTGTGGTATTATCGGGAGATCGGAATAACTTTGTGTTTTCAGGAAGACTGCAGCAGCAGTGTGTCAATGTTCGATGGAGTCACCTTTTGGCGTTTGGGTCGCATATCAGCTATCGAGTTGACATTTTGAATGTCATGTTGATGTCCTGATGAGTTTTCTCTACCTGGTCTCATAATGTTTCACTTATCGGCATAGTATTTTTCTTTGTGTTCCGATGAACCGATGAAACCATCTTATCAGGCTGGCAATGCAGATCGGGATAGCAGTTTTGGATTTAGTCCGATGAGCTGATGAGTTCGTGCTCTTCGTATCGGTGGTTGAGATAGTAGTTATGCTCCTATTCTGATGTCCCGATGAAGACCACTCCTTGTCATTGGAGATCAAAGTATCTTTTGGAAAGATATACTGGTGACCCAATGGAGTCGCCTTAGGCGATTGAGTATCATCGGGCCATCGGCTTTACCTTTTGAATGTTGTGTTGATAGCGATGGAGTGGAGACCGACTGCGGGAGCGAGGTCAAACCAAGATCCAAAAGATCGATTCTCGAATACTATGTATGAGACTGTCGGTGTAAATGAATACGAACCGACCCGGTTCTCTACTGCATGTGGGATAATTGTTTTTCATGAATGCAGACCGACGCAGGCAGATGGTTAGACTTTGAGCCGTTGGGGCAATTGCTTTGATGAACCGTCGATTAGTTTGGTATTTGAAGTCGACCGTAATCCATAGCGCTGTGATGAAAACTTGAGAGCTGCTGAGTGTGTTTTGTGAAGAGCTTGAGCCAAATGTTTGTATGTCAACTTGGAACGACTGTATAACAGAGTGCAAGAAATCTGCAGATGAGACTCTATTGTATTGTTTAACATACTGATAATAAAGTTGATCATTTTCTGGTGGTGGGTTTTTCTCTCGAAAGGGTTTTCCCACGTTAACTCTGTGTGTTATCTCTCTGTGTTGTTGTTGTGTATGTTTTTTTACACGTGCCATATTCAACAAATGTTGCAAATTTTGTCTACACTAGTCTATTTCTCCTCTTCAAACTAACATTAGGGAAGTGAATTTCGCACTTGCTTTCCTTACAGCTCTATAAGGATGAAGAGGTTCAACAAAAAATCAATAATGTCATAATACCCATAGAAAAATATGGAAAAGGATTTAGCATCCTTCAGAAAATGGCATACACTGGAATGGGTCCTATAGGAAAAAGAAAAGATGGTATCTTTGAACCCATACAACCTCATACTCAGCAAGCTAAAGACAAATCAGGCTTAGGTTATGGAAAAGTTACTCCACAATAACATGAACATGATAGAAGACAACAGAAACTTGCAATCAAATGAGAGGAAATATCAACCAAACAACAAGAACAAGAAAACATAAGATCACAAGAAGAGAGAACTTCTAATCGGCAAGAAAGACAAAATAATAGCACTTCCTAAGCAGAGTCAACTTCTAATCGAAATAGACAAGAAGTTGGTATAAGGAAAGAAGAACTAATAGCAAGACTAGCAAAACTAAATATCAGCCTAGAGAAAGACGAAGCCTAGAGAAAGACGAATATGAGAGAAGAAAAGAGAGTGAGAAAAATAGAAGAAACAAACCAAAACCTATATGAAAAAATCTGTAGATTGCAAGCTGCCAGTGAGACAGATTCGAATGAATGGGAATGGGACTCCTATCATTCTGAACAATCAGCTGAAGAAACCCGCTATGAAAAATATGTGTGTCGATATAGTTCATGCATATGTAGAACAAGTGTCAGGAACTAGATCACTTGAATTAGAATCACACTCGGTCGACTTGGATTCTATCAAGGATGATCAAGAATTACTTGTGACAGGTCATTTTGATGAGAGTATTGTCCTAGACATTGAAATGTGTATTCAAGACTTTGAAGTTTCTATCATGACCCTTAATGCCTTTGAAACATCTCAACCTGATGATCCCTTACCTTTAATACATCCTGAACTTATTGATTGGGATAATGAAGGACATACTAAAATTGATACCTTTTCTAATGACCACGCTATTGCCTTATACCTCAATGCAATTAAGCCCACAACAACTTCCACCAGGGATTTCACTAACGCATCTTCCAGTCAAGTGGGTGCCAAATCTCCTAGTCGCAAATGTAAAAATAAAGAAAAAATAATCAAGTCTAATGCTGAAAACCATTTATTGGCAACATTAGACCAAGGAAAAGTAAAAAGAAAGGACGCATCTAATAGTGAAAACCTCCTTGAGGCATTGGAGGATGGGAGATTTGACACCTTACCTGAATATTATCAGGAGAGGTCATCTATACTGATTGAACCAATGGAGGCAGTCAACATTGGAACAACAGATCAACCAAAGATTCTACATCCAGCAACCTCGCTATCAAAACAAGAACAACAAAAATATCTAGAATTTTTCAAAAGATGACAAATCAATTTCGCTTGGCAATATGCTGATACGCCAGGGTTGGATCTAGATCTTATAATGCATCACCTAAATGTTTCTCTAGGAGCCAAACCAGTAAAACAAAAATTGAGAAAGATGCATCCTCATATAGCTCTCCTTGTAAAAGCAGAACTTAAGAAATTACTCGACATGGGATTCATCAGACCTATGGCATATCCTCAATGGGTATCAAACATAGTTCATGTTTCTAAACTGGATAAAAGTATTAGAGTATGCACAAACTTCAGAGATCTCAATAATGCATGTCCAAAAGATGACTTTCCTTTGCCTAATATTGACATCATTGTAGATTTAATTGTTGGAAATTTCATGTTTTCTCTAATGGATGGCTTCTTGGGATATAATCAGATTAAAATAGCTCCAGAAGATCAAGAAAAGATAGATTTTATATGTGCATGGGGTACTTTTTGCTAGAACGTCATGCCATTTGGACTAAAGAATGTAGGTGCTACCTATCAGAGAGATATGACAATAATATTCCATGACATGATGCATACATTCATGGAAGACTATGTAGATGACATATTGACAAAATCATACAATAGAGATGAACATCTAGAAATACTAGAAAAGATCTTTGACCGATAAGAACAATACAAGATAAGGTTCAATCCCAAGAAATGTGCCTTTAGTGTCACTTCAGGTAAGCTATTGGGATACATTATTTCAGCTAGAGGTATAGAAGTAGATCGGGCTAAAGTTAAAGCAATCATGGAAATGGCATCTCCCAAAAATATAACAACTCAGATCACTTCAAGGAAGACTACAATCAATTAGAATATTTGTTCGTCAGTTGGCAGATAAGTGTCAACCATTTACTAATTTTTTGCACAAGAATGTTCATTTCAAATAGGACAATCAATGTGAAGAAGCATTCAAAGAAATCAAGGAATATCTTATGCAACCACCTGTCCTAATGTCACCAATTCAAGGTAAGTCGTTGTTACTATATATCAGCCATAGAAGTATCATTAGGAGTTCTACTCGCACAATGAGATAATGAAGGAAAAGAACGAGCTATCTACTACATTAGCAGAACATTAGTGGGATACGAGCTCAATTATTCATAAACAAAAAAAACATGCTTAGCAGTAGTGTTTGCTTCTTAAAAATTGTGACACTATCTACTCTCTCACTCAATCAAACTAATTTCTAAATAGATCCATTAAAGTATTTGCTCAGCAAGGCAACATGAACAGGAAGACTAGAAAAATGGGTCATAATCTTGAGCAAATTTGATATTGAATATATGGACAGAAAAGCTATCAAGGGAAAAGTCATTGCAAACTAGCTGACAGAAGCACCGCTTCAAGATGATCATCCCTTAAACAATGAATTTCCAGATGTTGATATCCTCACAGTCACTAAATAGACATGATAGTTGTACTTTGATGGTTCATATACCTAGCATGGATCAAAAGAAGGCATTTTATTCATCACACTGCAAGGTCACACAATTCCAAAGGCATATAAATTGAGTTTTCCATGCACCAACAATACAATAGAATATGAAGATTTGGTCACAAGAATCAAGATGGCCATAGAATAGAACATCACACAACTATAGGTTTTAGGAGACTCACAGCTCATCATCAATCAAATTAATGATGATTATCAAACAAAGGATGACAAACTAATGCCTTATAAAAAGATGGTAGATGATTTCAAGAAGTATTTTGTAGAAATCACTTTTGAGAGGATTCCAAGAAATGACAACAAAGCAATATATGCCATGGAAACAATTGCTTCTCTACTTCAAACACAAAAAAAAATCAAGAGCGTTACAAATTCCTAGTGGAAGAGTTGTTTTACCCTACCCATGACTGTCCTGATTCCCAAATTATTTGTCACCTTGTTGGGCATGATTCCTCCTGCTATGGCCAAATTTATACATACCTGAAAGATAACACCCTCCCTCCTGACTTGTCAAAAAACCAAAAGAAAATTTTGATCCACCAATCCTCTCATTATACTCTTGTCGCTAATACCCTTTTTAAATGAGGTCTGGATGGTACTCTCTTAAGATGACTCAAGAAAGAAGAATCTGAAAAGGCCACAAATCAAGTCCATAATGGCATTTGTGGCACTCATTCAAGTGGTCTTACCCTTTCAAAAAACCTCATACGCTTGGGCTATTATTGGCCAACTATGGAACGAGATTCTTTTTAGATAGCTAAAATGTGCAAACAATGTCAGATCCATGGCAATTTAATTCATGCACAAGCACAAGAGCTTCATGCTTTGGTAACATCTTGGCCTTTCTGACAATGGGGTCTTGATCTAGTAGAAAGGATAAATCCTCCTTCATCCAATGGTAACAAATTCATCCTCGTAGCTACAAAATATTTTACAAAATGGATTGAGGCAATACCTCTCATAGATATCACAAGAAAACAAATTGATTCATTTATCTTGAACTACATCATGTGTCGCTATGGCATACCCATAACCATTGTCATTGATAATGGGTGACTGCTCAAGAACCAAGACATGCAAGAGCTTTGTGATAAATTTCATATCCAACATAGATTCTCTACACCCTATTATCCACAAGGGAATGAACAAGCCGAAGCATCAAACAAAATAATTTTGAAGATCCTCAAAAAGATAGTGAATGATGCTGGCAGAGATTGGCATATTAAATTGAACCCTGCTCTATGGGCCTATCATACTAGTATTTGCACCCCTATAGGGCCCACACCTTTCTCTCTTCTCTATGGATTAGAAGAAATACTGGCGATAGAAGTAGAGATACCTTCTCTACAAGTATCATTAAAAATCCTTATCCCAGATGAAGAACAACAGGTATGTAGACTACAAGAGCTAGAATTGATCCATGAATGACGCCAAAAATCCTTTGATCATTTGAAGATGTATCACCAAAGAATGTGTTGAAGCTATAATCACAAGGTCAAACCAAGAGCCTTTCAAGTTGGAGAACTAGTGCTAAAGGAAAATCCACGCAACCATTCAGATGGAGAAAAGAAAGGGAATTTTGAACCAAACTCATTGGGTTTGTTTGTTGTCACAATAACATTTGGGTCAGGAGCCTGTCATGTATCAACGCCAGATGAGGATCAGCTCGAGGATCCCATTAATAGCATGCATTTGAAAAAGTTTTGTGTCTAAAAGCAGAAAATCCAAAAACAGTGGAAAATCCAAAAACAATGAAAAGGCATAAAATCCAGAAACAGTGCAAAAGCGGAAAATAAAAAAATAATGAAAAATAAAATATCAAATATGAGGGAAAATGCAATAAAAAACAGATGGTGAAAACCTGGCAACGGGTGCTATCTATCAACTAGCTCTTCTATCTATGAGTTCATGTTTTCTTTCTCCATCCATTTGTCGCATTTGTATATATCCATCATAAAGCCTTTTGTACATAATCAGGTAGCACCATCTCACCATGGTTTGGATCATCATTGTATATCCATAATGAATTTTGTTTCTAGACTGGGGGAAAAATCTTGAACCTAGCTAGGGGCAAAATTTTGTTGAGCTTAATCAAACAGGTAGAACAACAGTTAGGCAACACTTGTCAAGCAAAAACTGACACACATCCAACGTTGAACACAAGATCAATCATCAACTATCAACTATTAGTCTAAACATGGAAAACACATATCAATGGATGATATCTTTTAACTAAAGGTTTTAACACTTTATCAACAATGGTTCAACTTTAATATCTTAATTTTAGCTATCATAATTCCTAAGTGACTCAAGGATGTCTTTGACTAGAGGAACGAGGAAGGAACATGTATTTTGTAGTCTACTGTCTATAAATTAATCATCAATATGTGCAAGTTTGTCTCAGGACATGATCATCAAAGTATCATCGATGACATTTGGGATTTGCATATAGGAATAGTTAATACTACATGTTTTACGCAAGCAACACTCAAGTCATCTTGGTTAAATTTTACCTCAATGCTTGTGCTAACTTGCAATATCAAAACCTAGGAAAGTAGTCCTCAGGTCATCATGGTTCAATTATACCATCGATGTTTGCACTCACTTCCCACATTTTAAAGGCTCAATGATGACAAAAATCAATGACCAAATGATCAGTCCAATTGCAGCATTGCATTTCATTTGCATTTTCATATTTAAAGTAGATTGCATTTCATTTTGCAAAGGATCACAAGAGCTCATCTTTTCCAAGGCCAAAAACTTAAACATGGTGTTATCTTTCTTATTAAGTGATTAAGTACATTGGACATTAACAAAAATAACCAATTCATTCATCATGCATGATAAGTCAGTTCATTTAATCACATTTAAGCATTGCATAATAAGACATCATTCATAGGCAACATACAATCATTCATTCATTTAGTTAGATCATTGCATTGCATCCATCTCATATAGGCATGCATGCAAAAAATCATAAAAGCATCATAAAAATAAAAAACATTTCATTGTACGTGAATCACATAAGTACATATAAGCATCACCATACATATTCACATTTGCATACATCATGTAAATACTGCATCATCATGTAAGAAGCATACATCCATCATCTAGAATCCATAACCATATAGAAATTAAAGCATACATCATGAAAGTAGTTGCAAAACATAATCATATAGAAAATAGAATGCATCCATAATCTCATAGGTCATATAGAGCGAATAGAATCAACTGCATATCATATCTTCAAAAAGATCAATGTCCAAGTCACAATGATATAACAATAATATCTGAGATACATCACAAATATACATCATGGTAATCCTCGATATCTCATCACAAAAAGGTGTGTAAATCAATGGATCAATGTCCCATATCAGTGTGACCACTATGACGCATAGCATAAATTTGTCCTGATGCGGCAGGTTTGGTAACACTAACTGGTACCCCTGTAGCTGGGTCCCCACCTGGGGGATCTCTTTGAAGCGGCATTGTCACTCCTTGGCTCTTAGACTAACTCTATCTTGACCTCCTACTCTTTTTTGAGAATCCTGGAGCCCTCCAATCAGTAGGAACATCAGTGTAGTATAAGGTCTTATAATAATCAACCTCCCAGACTGCCTAGTGCATCATCTTCAGGGAAGCCTTCCCTGAACTAGACTCTCCTGACATCTATACCTGTGCCTTGGCTTGCTGGCACCTATCCCTAGCTACATCTCTCTCTACCATAAGAGAGGCCACCTAAGCCTCTGCCTGGAAAATTTGAGCCTGTGCCTATGTTTCTACCTAGGAAATATGTGCATATGCCTATACCTGTAACTGTGCCATCTAGACCTCTATCTGGGCTATCTGAGAGTCTCTCTACCAGCCGATCCTCTAGCTATTGAACGTGACCCTGCAGGTCAATAATCTTAGTCTGCTGCTAATGAGATTGCATCCTAATGAGTATCTGTCATGGTGCCTCTTCCTGTGGTTGCTCAACCTATGGCACTCTTGCCTATACCTGCTCAACTTGGGGAACCTCCTACTCTGGGACCTACTACCCCTAGTCCACTAGACCAAATCTCCTCTATCTGACCACCCAGTTCACCCAATCCATAGGTAACTCACTAATTAGATCTAGAACTATTGTCTCTTGGTTTTCTATTCAATACCACTGTCATCTCCCCCATCATCATCTCCTCCATCTCTATCTCCACCACCATAGTCTCTTGCATCTCCTCCATATTCATCTATGTCATCTCCCCCATCTTTTCCATCATCTCCACCCCAACCTCCTCTCCCCCTGCCATCCCTTAGTTGTCTAGGAGCTCTACATCATGGTCTCTCACCATCCTCATCTAAAACTAGCTCTGGCTCATCAGGACACATCAATCTAGAAAACCTGTGTGCAGTAACATATGCAACATACATGCCAGTCATCCCTCTATCTATGGTACCTGGTAAATAATCCCAATCCAGTGGCCCCAATGATAGGTACTCTGCGCACACCTTCTCATACGAAATACTGGGCCCCCGAGTAGCCACATCAAGTCTTTTGTGAGCATAGTGGGTTGCACCTTGTGGAATCACCTGTATCCTGCCATACTGTCTCAACACCCTCATGTAAAGGAATCGCTCGATAACATAGGCTTTAGATCCAATCAGGTACCAAGTCAAGAATACATAAGGCATCTCCACTAAATCCTTGGGCTAGATCTCGCATTCTCTGTAGGGTCTCCATATCACTATATCCAGGTCATCTAGTGCTCGTCGACAATACTCCAATTTTCCTAGCTTTCACTGGACAATATTACTTGGATATCCATGAGCATAAGGCCTACCTATAGGTCTCTCTCTATCTTCCAATGGTTGTGTGATGGGAAGATGCTCCTAGGCCCATATCTAGAGAACTGTAACCCATGTTGATAATCTGGTTGATCTCTGATACACTACTCGGTGCAAATCATAATATAGGTGGCCAGCATGCAAGATCCCCACGCAAATTGAGTCCCTCATGTCACTAACTGCTCAACAAGATGACCCCATCCAAAGGATAATCCATTTGACCTATGATCAGAACAAAGGAAACCCCCGACAAATCTAGCAAGCAAAGTAGGTAGTGTGGCATAACCTATATCTAACATCTTCTTCCATGCAATGTCCAAAGATTACTTTAGTGGCGAATATTCACCAATGGCGAATTTTTCACGTCGGCGACCTGGGAAATGGCAAATATTTTGTACTGACTGGGGGTGGCCATGTCACCAAAACATTATCAATTTCCATCAAATTCATGGCCCTATCACCATATGTTTTATGTAATTAAATGTTTCTATGCAAGGATTTCACCAATACAATATATGGTGGAAACACAATAAATTTAATTTTTTCGCCTACACTCTCCGAGGTTGCCTTAATAGACGACCATAATTCGCCTATAGGCATATGGATATTTGTTAGCCAGGAGGACCCAACTCTATGGTATTTTTCTGATGTGTGTCTCCATTCACCCCAATTTTTGCCAACTATATTGTATTTGCCAATTATTTGGACGACCCATAATCGCCTCGAAAATTACATAAGTCGTGTTATAGTTAAGCAGGATTCACCAAATTTTTGTATACCATATAAAATTCTTGTGGAATTCACCATATAAGGATTGGTATAAATATATTCAAAGATTAGATCTATCTCTACACAATCTGGTGGGTTCTAGGCTCTAAATTCAGATCAATAGCAAAGTTTCAGACCAAACAAAATCATTGTTGTTGACTGCATTGGCGACTGCTAGTGACCTAAAGGTGAGCGATCATATTTTTCAAGTGTTCTAATATTACTCTAAATTTATCTATATCTATTTTTATTGTTGAGTTCATTCTTATTCAGTGGGGACCCATCAGTGCCAAGTGGTCAGGCGGGAGATTCAGACCTCATACATCTAGATTGTAGGTCATAGGGCCAATGAAACATATATTATACTTTATAGTCTATTATTGCTTCTTCAGCAAATTGATTTTTTTTTTTGCAGCCTTTATTTTGTTGGAGATATCGAACAAGAAGAAGGGTAGGAAACTTGAATATGGGGAAGGCCATGAGAGACCAACAAAATGCAAAATGTTGTCTTCGTACTTTGGCTTTGGAAAGGCTTGTGGTGAAAATCAAGAAGGTACATCATCACAAGTACAAGTACAAAATTAACAACCTACACCACATGTTGAAGGCAACAACGAACCTGGTATCTCAAATCAGGATGATCTTGAAGAAGATTATCTAGTAGATGCCCAACTTAGCCGAAATGATATAATCGACTTGGGTGATAATGCCATTGATGATAATTCACAAAAGGGGAAAATAAAGCTAGATAAAAAAAGGACCAACCAAAATCAAAAAAGGATCGGGAGTGGGATATGTTAGTGAGGAATTTTCAAATTAATTGGGCATCAAAGTATCCACTCATTGAACCAGTGGAGAATCCAATTGAAGGTGAGCCTCTAATAAAATGCGGGTGTAGATTTTGCACTTGGAAACATAACAAGGAAATTAGGTTGCAGCTAAAATTTAACACCATAGAAAAGCATATGGGTAAAGTTTATGAAAAACAAATGATAGATGGAGTTGAAAAATCAATGATAAGATGGAAAACAAAGGAATGTAAGCATGTGAGGAATTTCGAAGAGTATTATTTTCATGAGAAAATATAGATGAAGTCTGTTGAAGTTAAAGGTTCTATTGAAGCTATTTTTGGGAAATAAATGCAAATAGAACAACTAGGAAAAGTTGTTCAGTTAAGTGTTGTTTTTTATATTTTGAGCAGAGGGCATGCTATGATAGATTTCCTATCAATTAGTGGTTTATTACACTTTTTGAAAGTTCTTAACTATCCTAATAGTCATTGGTTAGTAAATAGAGGATGGGAATGGGCAAGTTGTCTTGTTGAGGTTGAAAAAGAAGACGTAAAGGAAAAAATAAGAGAGTCAAACTTTATTACATTTTCTTTAGATGAAGTTACGGTAGTAGACAATACTTCATGGGTATGCATGAATGTTTATACTGTACAGAGTCATGCCCGCCAACCTCATCTACTATCTATTGCTAAAATGAAGGATAGTGCGACAGCGGAAAATTTATTTCAACTAGTAAAGAGATGTTTAATTGAATATGGAGGTATGGATGATATCACAATTGCCAAAAAATTGGTGTGTGTTGGAGCAGATGGAGCTTCAGTAATGCAACATCACAGGAATGGTCTTTGTAAAAATATTGAAACTTTAGTTGCACCTTACATTACTGCAATTCACTGCATGGCTCGCAAAATGAATCTAGCTTTTGGAATTGTGAGCAAGTATGCTTCAGTAAAAAAAAATGAAATTTTAATCAAAGAGCTCTACTCACACTTATGTCAAAGTCCCAAGAGATTTATGGAATTTCAACACTTTGTTGATGGAATAACCAATGGGAATGAGCTTCTCAAGGATAATGATACCAGATGGATCTCTTTGGATGGTCCAGCGCATTGGGTTTTTTCAGAATATCCATCCTTGATTGGACTACTTCACACAACTCACGACGAATTAGAGAAACTAAAATTTCCTGACCTTCTTCAGAGGTTAAGTAATCTAGAGACACTCTTAACTTTAGCAACTCTTCTCCCCATGCTAGAGGAAATGAGGAATATTATGGAGGCTACCCAAAAAAGATCTTTGTATATTGCAGAATATGCTATGCTGCATAAGATGACATGCATGACCCTCGACAATCTCTATCAAAATCAACCAACACTATCTGATGAAAAATTTGTTCAGTGGCAGACACTCATAGATTTGAACAATCCTGATAAATTTTTATAAATTGGTACAAACGGGGAGGTATGTGCCAATGTATGGGGAGTTGAGATACCAATGCACTTCTATGCCACGGTTGACCCCAAGGAACCAGGAAAGCACCCCAAGAAGTAACTAGCAAGAGTTACAAGGGAAGATTTTGACAAGATTGTTGAGTCTATAACTAGTTCTGTGAAGAAAATTACCTATGATCTTTCCTCACAGATTAGAAGTAGATACCCTCCTGACAACCTACTGGAAGCCATGTCTATTGTGTTTCCTCAATATTGGAGCCTCAACAGTGCAGCTGATTTTCAAAGTAAGCTACTGATTTTGATAAAACAATTTTGCATATCTAGATAATTGAATGGAGTATCTATAAATAAAATATTAAACAAAACTCATCTTAGAGAGCAATCATCTCTTTTTGCATACACTATGAGGGAAAAATACGGCAAAATGGAGAACCCCCATGAACAGGGATCAGTAACAAGGCTTTGGAAATATATAGTTGAGAACACAACATTACGTGATTCAATGCCAGAATATTTGAAGCTTGTTGATTTATGTCTTACCATGATATTGGGTTCGGTGGAAAATTAGAGAGTTTTCAGTGCTTTGGGGTTCCTAAAATCAAAGCTAAGAAACAAACTAGACAAAAATTTGGAAAATTGCTTGAGGCTCTATATATCTAGGTATGATGTCCACACTTTTCCTTACGATAGGGCACTGAAAATATGGAGTTCCAAATGTGAAAGAAGACGTTTGGGCAACAATTCAAACCAAAGTGCCAATGGGACTTTTGAATCATGTATTGGACCTACTAGTAGCATTGAGATGCAGTTCAATGAAGGAATGCAGACTGAGAGTGAAGAAAACACAGATAAGAATCAAGAAAGCTCTGAATTTCATGAGGCTGAATGACAATTGTAAGAGATTGGTATTTATTAATCTTATTATTGTATCTAATCATTCATATTGCAAAAGAATATTATTATGTTTGATAACTTTATGATATTTTATGAGTCTGTCAACTTTTTGCAATTAGAATTTAATATTGATTTGTAATTGTATTTTTCAACTTTCTATTTCCAAATTTAAAATAGCATAATAAAAGACCATAATGTGTTTATTGATACAAATATGTTTATTTAGACATGTTGAGAACTTAGATTTTCATTAATTATTTCAAAATATAGGCATATGATACAATTCATTCCATACACCACTCTATGTGATTCTCCATGCAAAAGTCAATACAAAGTTTCAGAACCCTTTGCAAATGACCCTGAATTCCCTTTTATAGAAACAAGGGAGCAAAAACAGCTTCAGGTCAATTTGCAACATGTGAAGACTCAACATCAAAATCAATTACTAAGGCACTGAACAATGAATATATCATCCTAACTACCATCAATATCACAAACTCAACACAAATTTACATGGCCATCACAAGCCGGATTAGCAATTTAGCAATTTACCAACTGCTACATGTTTGATGTCTCCTATTCAAAAAATAGAGTTCAAAATTAAATATTAATTCAAGTCATGACAAATTAAATATAGATAATAGCAGTGTCCAAAACCTAGTAATCAGAAATAGAGAAATGCAGAAATGTTAAAACTTGGGAGAATTTGAGAATACAAATTTACAGGCTGAAGGTTTGCACTATGCATCATAGATTCATAGGGTAGATTAGTAATAGCAAGTGTTGGTTTTTTCCTATTCATAAAATAGAGTAATTTCAAACGATGCCAAATTCCAAATAGAAAAAACATAAAACCTTGAAATTAAGAGTAAAAGCAAAAAACTGTGCAATACATACTATGATTCTTGAGATTTATGTGCCAGTTTTTGTAGGGTGCTCCACTCTTTGTCTGATGGAAGGTCAATATTCTTTAAACTATGGAAAGTCAATTGCAACTTCATCAATAATCCATATTAGAAGAGTGACTTGACATCACTGTTTCACCCAATACCGCATTCCGAGTTGTAAATGGTTTGATGAATTCCATAAAGCTTTGGGGATTTGTGTTCTTAGGAAGCAAGTCTAAATCAAACTTCATTTTTATATCCATGTTTTTTTTGTAGGCTTCTTTTCCAATGAATTTATTTGATGGGTCAACGGTCTTAGGAAACCAAGTTTAATCAAAGTAGTTGTCTTTTCTTGTAGCTTCAATATCTTTTTGCCACATTTATCCATAACTTCTGATGTTTTCCTTAGTTTCTGGCATTTTTGAAGGATAGATGATGTCTTACATGTGGCATCAATGTGGTTGTTAATTCCCTTGGATGCCAAATAGTTGTCACTGGTACTATAGACTACTTGCAAAATTTGTTTTTCCATATCCTCTTTTGAATAAACATGTATGCCCTTCTCAATGTGCCCTTTTATTTTCATATAAATTAATCTCAGACTTTCATTCAATTCAAACCATTCACACAACTTATCACTCCTCTGCATTATTTGCCCCCAAATTTTTTCTTGTATATACTTCGTTGTATTTTTCATATTATCTTTTAATCTATCCTCCAAAGTTTTAATTTTATCATTTGCATTGTGCAGGTCGTCTTTCATTTGTGCATATTTTTTTCTTTCTTCCTCTACTTCCTCTTCCAAATGTTTTGTTTTTTCCTTGTCATGATCTAATAGGTCCTACATTTTTCTTATTTTGGCAACAGCAGACTCATAACTTTTTTATAATTTTTGAAAACTAGCTCTTTCATCATCAATTTTTTTATTGCTTTTAGTCAGTTTTCACTCAGGTCCTTCAATTTTGCATCCATCTTTTCCTGCTCTGTGATTTCTACTGCAGAGCCTGAATTTTTATCCTTTTCTATAAATCATTGCACTTGTTATCTTCTGATTTCATTTTTGCTTCAATTATGCCTTCACACTCAAAATGGTTTTGCATGCCTTCTATCCATTCTAGAACCACTTTTGCTTCCATCTTACCAGTAAACAATGGCAATCCTTCTAGTGATTTACCACTTAAGGCTTTCAATGCCTTTAGGAAAGGTTCTTATTCTCATTTGTCAGGTATTCCTATAACTTTTCTATTTGTTTCTCTAGTTTTTTTTTCTCTCTCCACCTTTAGCAGTGAAGTGTAGACCACTTCGTTAGTCCTTTTTGACACACTAATTTTGTCCACATTTTGTAATTTGGAAAAATCCATTTGGAGGGTGCCAACTTGAAATTCAGAGGGATCTATCTGACTGTGTGGTGGATTTTTATCTTTATTTGGGGGCATAACAACCATGAAATCTATCATATCTTTGTGTGAGTCATATGTTGGAAATACCCTGTTCCTTGCAGGTTGTTTGTCTAAAACTTCAGTCAAGGCAACCCTATGCAATGCTCTCTCTTTTTCTTTATTTGCATTTGTTGTGTGTTAAAATTTTTCATAGTAATCATGAAATTAAAAATATGGGCTTGCTGAAGCAATTGAATATTTGAAAGGTGAAATAGCAGAGGCTCCAGTTCCACCTATGCCTATGGTTTTAACTAATGCATTACGAGGAGTACCAACAACCATTCTTGATCCTGTCCCACTATCACTTGCATGTGTAGTGTTTATAGTCTTTTGAGGGGTCTGTTCTAAAGCTGCAAATGATAGATTTGTAGTGGTAGTGGCTCTTGATATAGGATTTTGAATAGTATGAGTATCTACCACCAGTGGCCTCTTGCGAGAGATATTTTGTTGTTGCACTTGTCCAACACCAAGACAACTAGTATCAGTAGTAGTACTCATGCTAACCCCACCAATCACAGTGGCACTTGACTAAACAATAATAGGAATACTATCCCCAGATTCCCCACCAGTGGCAGTGGCACTTGATTCACCACCAATGGGAATACCATGATGTGGTGGTGGTTGTGGATTTGAACATGTAACAATGCAGGTGGACCCTGAGGGTAATGAGTAGTACCTTTCCGTGATGAATCTGATGAATCAAGTCCAATGACTAGTTTAATAGGAGATTTTAATTTTGAATCTGATGGAAGTTGTACTTCAAGTGGATACCAAATTCCATCTCCTCTGGGACCTAGACCACCACCTTCAAAACCCATTTTTTCCACAATGTTTTCCCCTTTGCTATATTTTTCTTTCATGGACTCATTGACTCCACCTAATATTTTAGGGACTATAGTAGTTGTTGGAGTGGGATCAACCTCATACTCATTTTCATCTTCACTCTTGTCATATGTTGTTGTGGGATGCTCCATATTCCATAATTCACTAAACTCTACATCCTCATCGATGGACTCAAATTCTGCACTAGTCTTTGGTTCACCGAGATTCTTCCTCATAGTCCAAAAATCATTTATTTTGGTTTGAGTCCAATAACTGTCTTTACATTCTTGCATAATTGTTTTGGGAATAGATTTGTTAGATGGATTAGCAAATTTTTGGTAGAAATTTTAGGACCTCTTATTCTGGATGCCCTCCTTTGTTTTCCTCTATGTGTGCAATGCCATAATTTGTGATGACATTTCTTCTGTCGAAATGCTATTACCAACGGCAATTTTCTCCATCTCTTTTTTTACCTCATCCCAGGAGTCCATGTTTCTAAGCTTTTCTAGTAATGGTTTACTTTCATGTTGACATAACACTAAAGAGTTCCCATTTTTCTTAATCCTTGCTTGAACTACACTGATTGGATCATACTGCCAGAGACCCTCATCACCAAAGCTAAAAATTGTCAAAAAATCATGTGCCACATTGAATGCTTTTCTCTCAAATGTGAACCCTCCACATGACAAAGGCAAGGAAGGAAATATGCTCTTCTTTTGCTGACCATGAAAGTGCCTATTTGTTCTCTCCAACTACTGTACATATTCTAATGCAAATACCCTTTCTGTCATATGTATTGGAAGTCTGTAGGGTTTTACTGCTGATCCATAAAACCTTAACATAGTGTATTCTTTCATGAAGAACCAGTCAACCAATTGTATTCGACTTCCAAGTTGAATGCAATCTCTACAAGACATGAGAAATCTAGGCATTGGGGTGCTTGTAATTTCATTATACATTGGTGCCAAAAAGAAGTCTACAAAATGGTTGTAGTTCTTTTTGTTATCATACATCCTTATCTTTGGTGTCCATTCATATATTGGGCACTCTGTTCTGTTCTGAGTCTTCTCATCAATCTTATAGTTCACAATGTGAAGATTGTTGGTCTTGAATATTCTACGATACTTGGATAAAAAAACATGGTGCAAGTAGGATGAGAACCTAAATGTCTTACACGAACCTTTTTTTATCATTAGTAATTGTTTCTGCATGGATTAAACAACGTGCTCAACAAAATTATATCTTACTGGTTGACTTACACAATGGATATTAAAAATCATTTCAAGAAGGCTAGCACCCACTTCCCTATTATTTTCCAATCCCAGGCAAAATGATAGCAAGGAAATAGTATCCCGAACCTATGGAACAAAAATGTTATAATCATAAGCAGACTTATGATTCTGATCCAATGGAGTATCACGCATTATTAGAGCTCTGATAAATGAATCTCTATGACTTGGATCGAGACTCTCATATTTCTCTGCTAGCTTTCCTAGGTCAATGTGGACGTTTGAGTTTTGTGCTTCAAACCCTAGGTTCAATTAATGAGCAAATTCTCCCACGTTTATGGATAGAATTTCCTTTTTTGTATTTTTATTGACAATTTCTTTTTTATCTTCATCATAATTTTTGGCACAGACCATGACAAATTCAAGGCAAGGGAATACTTCAGGTAACACCGTGCTTCCCAATCTAACATCCCATGATGAGATTGTATTTGTTCTTTGTTTTAACATTGTGTTGAAAATAGTAAATATCATCCTTCTTGGATCTGTCGCCTTATTAGACAATGCATATCTAATATCTATGATATGCTTTTCACTATGGATAGCAGGGTCATAAATATCATGGTATTCATCAGTGAAACTTGGTGTTTTAACCAGTTCGGTTAGGTCTATTTTTTTTCACTTGACTTCATGTTGAACTATTGCTTCCTGATTTCCCCATCGATGTTATTGTTAATAATTCAAAATAATTCTAGATACAAGCCTAAAAATGTTAACCCTCAAATTGAACCACGAGATTAAAAAGGTAAAAAATGTGAGATGTAGGTGTTCTAGATTTTACCCAAAATTTCTATTTCACTAGATTGGCGCAGACAAACTCTGTTGCAACTTGTATTCCTCAATCTAGTAGTTGTTTTTGAATCTCCCTCGATTTACTGGTTTGTCCATGAAATAAAATATGATTATGAGTCACTTATTTTGAAAACACTGAAAAGTACAAAAGTAATACCTAAAGGGCAAAATTTCTATAAGAATCTTGTTGTGATTTTATAAATTATTATTAATATCTATTTGTTGTTGAAGGACAAAATGATCATTACTTCAGTCTAAATTTTGAGGAAAATGGACACGTCACCAGACTCGAGTGACGAGTAACTTTTTCAGACTGTTTTTGAAGTCTTTTTAATCATTTTCAACTTCCACTCGAAATAGAGCTTAATTATAGATAATTAAAAATAAAGCGTTCAATTTCGGGTCAAGTTCTCGAAAATGTGTTTACTTCCCACATTCGGGCCGAAATCCACCCTAACTCGTTGATCTGTGCTCATCCAATGGACGATGGTATCTGTTGTCAGTTGTCACGAGTCCCATGACTTTTGTCATTTTGCATGCACATCACTAGACTCGAGTCACTTTTCCAAACTGTTTTTGAAGTCTTTTTAATCCTTTTCAACTTCTGCCTGAAATGGAACTTTATAGACTTAATTATAATTAATTAAATGTAAAATGTTCAATTATGTGTGAAGTTCTCACAAATGTGTTTACTTCCCACATTCAGGCTGAAATCCACCCTAAGTCGTTCATCTGTTCTCATCCAACGGACAATGGTATCTGCTGTAAGTTGTCATGGGTCCCAGGACTTTTGCCATTTTTTGGGGACGTCAATAGACACGAGTCACTTTTTGAGAATGGTTTTGAAGACTTTTTAATCCTTTTCAACTTCTACTGAAATATAGCTTATTAAATTTAATTAAGTATATATTTAAAAATTTAGAATTTAACTATACTTAATTAAATGTATATCGTTTATGGAAGTCTTTTGTTAGAAGTTTGCAAAAAAATGTTTATCGTTTATGGAAGTCTTCCGTTAGAAGTTTGCAAAAAATGTTTATCGTTCCCACATTCAGCCCGAAATACACCTCATGTCATTGACCCGTGCTCATCCAACGGACGATAATATATAACTTTATAATGAATTAAATATATAATTTAAATATGTAATTTCAAAACTTGCATGATAGTTCATTTTTTTATCGATAATTTATGTATTGTATTACTTGGAAATAAAATATTACAAATATGCAAGTATATGTGGTATAATAAAAACACCAGAGTTTTGCCACCACAAAAAACACCTCCAAGGGCCAAAACCACCATTCCCAACGAAAAATAAAACCCTACTACAAGCAAAAACCCCAGAATTCCATTTCGGTGTACCAAAATTTATAGCAGACATCCCCCCATAAATACAAAGTTGGGCCTGGGGAGAAAACAGACATGGAACAAAAAGATACAAACAGATTAACCCAAAAACGGCCTGTACTTTGGGTCACCATAGAATTCTGAGATTCACTTCATTGCTTGGGTAGTCTCGAGTCTTGGTTGCAACCTCATCACACTGCATCAAGCTTGCAAATATTTTGAAGACCTTCCACCCCCGCCAAGCAAGAGCTCTGCATCTTTCCTTCAAATCATCATCATCCCATCGAATAAGTGGTAGCGACGCCACCAGACTAGCCACCCCTATCTCAAAAACAATGCCCACCTTCGGGACCACACGAGCACACACACTATCCAGATTTAACAGGTAGTGCCCATCAATTACAACTCTCAGGGCATTTTTTACCTTGTCCACCTCATCCTCAAATTAGAAACCCCAGAAGAAATCAATGAATATGCCTCCATGTTTGTCCTATAGAGATGACCTACATGGACAATTTCCTCTCCCAACAACATTTTTACACTCTCGTACAGTCACTCATCCTTAAACAATAACAAACCTTTTAGCCTCATGTCCGTAAATCATCCAAGAAATGGGACTGATTTCTTATCAGTATGAAAGGAGAAATTGGCTTTCGTGCTACTTAAGAAACCCAAGATAATGGAAAATGCTACAAGTGTAGACAGTATGATACTAAGACTTCCAATCCACCCAATATTTAAACACCTCTCACTCAATTCTAATTTTTGACATCCAACAGTGGTGGCCATCGGCATTCATCACAAACTCTACCATCATTCCTTCGCATGCACTAGTTCAAAAGTTCAACTGCATAATTCGTATGCACAAGTCGGCATTAAAGCCACATAAAGGCTAAATGTTAACCATTCACTTTCATGACAATGATGTGCATACCATAGGTCTATAAGGAAATATCACTACATATTCATTGTCAGTTCTTGTGCACTAGTACATTCAGGGCTGATTTTTGACGGTCGATCGTCGAAATTGCGACTACTTTTCATCGGACTGCCGACAAATGAAGTCGTTGAAAACTCATCGTCAAACTTTTCGACGATGCCTTTGAGCGTCGGAATTATGATGACACCGTGAACTCTATCGATGATGGCCATGATCGCTCTTCCGGTCAAAAATGTTGTTGCACATACAACATCCTCATCGGATGTTTGTTTAGTTTGGTCGGAATTTTGACAGTAGCCTGAAACTTTGCTCTGATGAGAATGTTGTTGGTCTGAAGGTTTGGTCGTTGGTCCAGTAATATGTATCAACGACCGTCTGACAAGGAAGTGTCATCAGACATACAACATCCTTGTTGTATATTTGTTTAGTTGGCATCGGAATTGTGATGACAGCCAGAAACTTTGCACTGATGAGAATGTTGTTGGTCCGACGATTTCATCGTCTGTGCAAAGTTTAGTGTCCGTCGTAATTCCGATGGATATTTATTTTTAAAAAATAAATAAATTTTATTATTATCTAGACGTAAAGCACACCTCATTGATATGTACAACCAATGATATTCTATCCCCATTAGCTACCAATAGGGGACATAGGTTTCAAGCTAATATGAGGCGCATTGGTTTCAAGCTAATATGAGGCACACTGGTTTCAAGCTAATATAATCAGGCACACCATGGTTGAGATGGTTCAACTCTTAAGAGGACTATATGAACCACTGAGTACTGGTAAACCTATTAAAAATGGTGCTGATAGGGAATTAACTAACCCAAATACAAGAGCCTTTAAATCCAATTTTCTGGAAAAGGAAGGGACAACACCAATGGAAGAAGAGCAACCCAATCAAGGAGATGAAATGACTTTATCTACTTTATCTAAGTTAGTTGTTCTTGGGAGCTACCAAAACTTATCTACTATATATATATACATGAAATGAATTTATCTACTATATATACACATATTTCTTATAAGTATATCCCAAATTGATAATCTCATATAAAGTGTCATCCTATGTCAATACATGACATATACCTATTGAATGACATGTATATATTTTATACTAAGTAGTCACTCATTATTATATATTTAACATATATTCAAATATGATAATCATGCATTCCAGACTACATGAATATCCTCTTTAATAAAATAAATCACATGTACAAGGTTATTGAGTTGATCGAGTCCAATAGCAAAGTACAATAGGTAAAGATAGTACTAAAAATAATGTTACTAGCATCTTAAAAGAAAATAAAAATGCATTATGACCACCCACAAAACCCTTGATATAAAATAGTTCCAACCTTTCTTTTGTTTAAGTAAATAGGATATTTGAATTTAAATTTTGGTATAAAAAAATAAAATTTTAAAGGTCATCTCTCCCCTT
The DNA here is from genome assembly GCF_030272615.1 of Cryptomeria japonica. Lineage (NCBI taxonomy): Eukaryota > Viridiplantae > Streptophyta > Pinopsida > Cupressales > Cupressaceae > Cryptomeria > Cryptomeria japonica. The sequence continues at coordinate 331,416,835 of NC_081412.1, forward strand.
GTATAGTTCAACATGTCCACATGTTTACTCCTAAAAATTTTCAACTCATTTAGATATCTTATTTTCTAGTTATGAAATTGATCTTGGGACCTATGGGTTATGGGCCCATAATATACTTAAAATTGACACATATAAGAAATCATGATCCCAAATTGAAAGACATACCAAACATAGTAAAGCCATTTTCTCAAAATAGACACAAAACTAATATTAATTAATTGGCATGATACTAAGAGAAATTTGTACTATAATAGGGTGCTAGCTAACATTACTAAAGTTATGCTCAAGTTTGTTTGAGAACTCATCATGGTAGAAACAAATGGAATCAAAAAAATATTTTTTGTTGTAATTTCTTATGTATTTTATATTATGTGTGATCAATAATATTAAAATGTTTAATAGTAGTATCTATAATAAGCTTATCTTATCTCTTACCTTGACATCCTTTTCCTTTATAAAAGGGAGTAAACTTATTTTTTTCATTTTGATATGATGAGGATTGGATGCTCTTTTGTTAAGAAATTGTACAAATCTTCTTCTTTTTTTTGTTTAGTAAGATCAAAAAAAAATTATACAAATATAAATCTAAAAATATTAAAATGGCAAGAGCTTCAAGGAATATTAATTGATGACTTGGTAACAATGTTTCAATGGTTCATAAGATAATAGAATCGACACATTCTTAAAGTGGTTCCCATATGTGAAACCATATATATTCATGAATGATAGAATTTCATCAAGCTAGGTGATAAAAATACTTTTCAAAATCTTTTATCCAATTATATAATCTCTTATATGTACCAAGTTGAAAATCTAAATTGACATTTCATTACATCTTAAGCACACTCTAGTGGTTTTGGATATAATATAATATATAAAATGAAATATTGTAAAGTCTCAATAGTCATCCGGAATTGATTTTAAGGAAATGGTTTTAAAGAAAACCATCCTTTCAAATATGGTGTGAATACTCTTCAAAAAATAAACAATAAAAATAATCTAGATATTTCTCTTTCATTTCTATAGCCTTCTAACTTTATATTTCTTTCTTTTCATTCGGTGTCATTACTTCATGCAAAAGGTGGAAACAATATCTTTTCAAGTGAAAGCAACAGGAATGCTTCGACAATTTAGTAATTTAAAGAGAAAATACTGGATACAAACCCCACCATCTGGTCAAATATCTATTAAGAAAAGGGTAATCTAGAAGGACAAAACTTCTCTACTCAAAATAGAAGCATTTCAGGCAAGGTAATTTCTTCATTCATGAAAGAGGAGCAGTTATGAGACCTCAATCCATGGTAAAAGCCCTTGCTAGAACCGTCAAGGATGTTGATGAAAGAGAGATCAAGATTTCTAAGGATTGAATGCCAAAGAAATTATAAGGCTGCAAAGAGAAAAATGTTTTGGACAATATTTACAATTATAATAGTTGTTGAAATAGAAGACATGAAGGCCTACATATTCTTTTGGTTGCCACAATCACAATGGAGGTATTTTTCGGTGAGTGCCTCTTCACTGGAGACGGGATGATTAAATTTTCAGCCTGTGACCCATCTAATGGCATACTTAGGATGAGTTTCAACAACATAAACCAATGTTATAAATTAATGTTAGCTAAGAAGATCAAGTGTTATCATCAACACTTATATACGTTGCTACTCCATGACTATCCTCATACACAAAGTGAACATAATTTTAATTTTAAGGTTCTACGACACATATAAGGTGCAAATCAGTCATAAATCAGATCCTATTGAAATAAGTTGTCGATTGCAAAATCACCTGCAATCTGAATGTGGTTGCCCAAAATTTTGTCTAGCAAGTGAAATAATGCCTTAAATGTTTAGCACAATGAAGTAAAATGAAGTTATAATATATTATGTGATAGATCACTGATCAAATATGCATCAACAACCTCAAATTGTCCTACCATTTATTGGACTTTAATGGGGAGATGCAACGTTTGGAATTTTTTTTCCTTTCTCCCTTGGATACCATCAAGTATTTGTTACACCAATATTATTGGCAGCATCAAAATTTATATGAGAACTTTGTATATATTTTTAGAGTTAACTTCTAAGCCAGCATAGGTCTTCACCCATGGAGACGTCAACTTTGTCGAATAATACGACCCACTTCTTTAAGAGCTGATTGCATTTAAAAACAAAAAGAATCAAAGATGAGCTCACCATGTTGAGGATGACAAAATATCAAGAGCATCCAACTAATCATTATAAATGTATTAACAAGGGCCAATAAAATTTGATAGAGCATTTAACTGAAACCAATTCTTTTGGTTTCATGTTGAAATAGCTTTGGAAATGTTGTATTACTTTGAAATATAGGATTGTATCCTTGTTTTCTCTAGTTTGTAACTTTCTAACCAACATGAAACACATGATCAAGAATTACCCAAAAAGGACATGATCTGATGGAAATGTTCTCAACCCTTAGAGATGAGACATGAGTTTCTTAAGTGAAGTTACCCATAAACTATGTACAATTATTTGAATTCTTTTAGCATAAACCAAAATGAATCTCCACCTATAGTCCAAAGTAATCTAGCGAGGCATGCTATCTAAAATCCAAAATCATGAGTATTGGATCCAAGAGTATAGCACAAAAATTTGGTTATAGCAATCTGTTATACATAATATATCAAAGTAATTTGCAAACATATCTATTTAAGAATGGTTCAACATATAAACTCTTATCTTTATTTTTTTTGGTTTTATCAGCTATAATGAATATATAATACTGTAAAGAAGTCTTTATTGTTCATTATATAATACTGTAAAGAAGTCTTTATTGCTCATTATATTCACATGGTTTGATGGTGCAAGAGCACCCTAGGGACCTAGGTTTGGCCAAAACGGTCAAAATTTGAGATTTTAGTTTTCATTGTGTTATTTCATGTAACTAAGGCCATTTGAGGCTGTTATGATGTATTTGGACCTAATTGGGAAAGTTTGAGGTCCATTGGGCAAAAATTGTAAAAATTGTAAAAAGTTGTCATTATTGTCATGCCAACTTTTTAAAATTTGGTTGGGAGGTTGGTTTTTGGCAGTTTGAGATTGTAACCCACTTGGATGGGCATAAATAGGCATTTTTCACACCACCCAAGTTTGTCTTGTTGAATTTTGAAAGTTTTACTAAATGAAGTTGGAGATTTTTGTTCATACAAAAACGTTTCAGTCTAATTGTCATTATTTTTAATTGTGAAATTCATAATATTTTCATTATAAGTCGATTGGATATGGTAGATGAGTGAATTACCTTCATTTCATATTTTGTATCATTGAGATCCATTGAAATTTGAAGAAGATATCACTATTTTTCCAAAAACTATCAAAACACTCACTAGGGTTTCCAATGAGTGGGGAAAAAATGTATTTTTGGCCTTTTCACCATTAAAAACTCATACCACTAGTTGGAAAGGCTCTTGTATAATGTATTTTCATTTCTCTTTCTTGCAGGTCTCCAAAACCTCTCAAACACGCTATATTTGATTGATTAGTCTAATATTCTTCATGTATCGGACATCTGGGATAGCAACATAGAGAAAGTGGAATATAAGATAGGTGAGAGTGAAGTGCCTTGGATGGAATGTTGGAAGAGATGTGTGGACCCCTGCACACCCCATAGAAGCATTTACAAGCCATAAAAAAGTTTCATAGACCAAATATTAATGATTGTCCTAAGGGTACCAATTGTGACAATCACAATTTTACTAGTGATACTACCTACTCAAAAAAGTTGGGTTTGGAAACCCCACTAGGTGTGGATATGTAATGGTAATGAAATGTCCTAAGAGTATCCCTTACACCAGTATGCACAAACCTTGGTGTCACAATGGTGTTTGTGTTCCCTTGGGCCAATGGTGGTTGACTGTTACAATTAGGACAATGATCTCAAACACACTTTATGGTGTTTATAACTCTAATGTCCCAATCTACTTGTATATATTTTCACAAAACAACGAACAACCCAACCATAGCTATTAATAAGATTTCCCCATAAAATGCATGCAAAACGTATCATCATTGATAGGATAACTGACTTGCATTTAGTAAGAGACCTCAATGAGTGGAGTTTCATGTTGAAAAGAGTACTTGCAATAAAGATATTGAAATCAACAAGACATTATGCATTCAAAAATCCACAAGGAAGATCTAATATTTATGAATGAAATTGCAAATCAATATAAGTTACATGTTTGATATCTTACTTATATCATGGCAACATAAAATGTATATATGCACTCAACATACCTCTGTGCTTGTTTATTTGAGAATCTTGCTAGGAATTAATAGGTGAATGATACATTAATCTACACATGAATCACTTGTACTTTCCTGATACTTTCATCCCTTGGTCAAGGCCGCGTACCCCCTAACACTTGAAGATTGTTTCCACCCTCTTGATTACTTGAAGTCCATGCTCAAATCACACTAAATGATAATAGTTAGTACAAAATAGTGACCATAGCCAAGGAAGCCCAAATGTACTCATACTCAACATAATAAGAAATAACTAAATCATCTCGACCATTATTCATAACATAACCTCTTTTTCACATCATGCAAGGCCAAAATTACAAGGAAGGTCAAAATTAAAAGGATCACGCTTCTTCGAAGGAGCCATTGTTCAGAGTGACCAAACTATAAACAAGAGTAGAACCTATTAGGATCATACAATTTTAGGACATATAAAGAGTTGAATCAGAAGCGAGAAAAAAAAATGAAAAATTGTTGAAATATAATCTTCACAATTATGTCATCATGAGTGCAAACAATCCAGTGAGGAGGACAAAGATAAATAGTGTGATGAGGATCAGAGCCATCCAATCTAGGAGGCATAATATGAGACTCTTTTTGAACCAATGTTAAGGGCTATTATGATTTGAAGCTTCTCTTAAATCCTCACATTTTGTTGTAACATAATGAGGTAGAAGAGGCAAATTCAAAGTCTTAGAATGAGGTCGATATATATATGGATGGTAATATATGAAAGGATATATGAAACATATATGAAGGCCATGGTAGAAGAGAATAATTACTTGACACTAAGTGAAGTTATGGAGGTAGTTTACATGGATGTAAAGTGGGGAGTGTAAAGGAGTCTTTGGATTCATGAAGAACATTAAGGAGAAAAGGTTAGTTATATCAAGGAAAAATAAAGAAAAAGGGAAGTGATAAAGAAGGGAGGAAGAAAATAGGGAAGAAAGTGAGGAAATAAAGAGGGAGATCTAATTTATTTTGGTATGTAGCCTCTACTACTCTTTTTATTGTTGAATGATTTTGCAATATTTTGTGATGACTCCAAGGCATGAAGTAATGCTCATAAGGCATGAAGGAGCTATGTAAAGCACAAACCATACATATGAATACATGCAAGGCATGAATCATACATTTAAATCATGAATTAATAAATAAATACACATAAGGTACAAGCATATATGAGAAAGGTTCTCATGGAGTGGACATGTTGAAGACACATCGATCATGAAGCATACAATAGAGAGGTATTCATGGAATAGACATCTGAATACATCTCATTCATGAAGTAACAAAATACTAAAGAAAATGACAAGTAATAAAAAAACTTACAAGGATGAGGCATATTCATAACTTTTGCAGTCTTGCCATGGATATCAACACTAGAAGCAACTCATACTGTTAGTGTACATACAAGACAATATGGGAGTTCATTATACCCAACAACTTGTGGTGTTGTTGTTCGTGTTGGCTTTGTTGGACCCTGCAATTAAGATTCAATATACATTATTCAATAAGATCAACTGTGCAACATAATGAAATATTGAGAAGTGTGTTATCTTATTGAGCTCCGTTTGGTTTCGAGAATAGTTTAATATTCTCTACTTAACAGGGCCAACCACGTGAAGGTGGAAGCTCATTTGGCCCCTCCCCCCCCCCTAACATCATTCTAAATTCCCTGTTAACATCTTATAACATTCATTCTTTCTTTCTTTCTACCATTAATAAAATATAGCATTCATTCATTCATATCACATAACGTTCATTAATACATAACATTGATTGACATTAATTAACACACAACAGTCATCAATATTAATTAAAACATATTATTCATAATCATTCATTAGCACATAATTACATTCATTAACACATAAAAATCAATCATTATCAAATAAGGTAGATTACAATCATTTGTCTTTTTGTTTTTTCTTTGAAGCTATGAAAAGACTAAGTGGAACATCAGTTTCTTCATTATTTCCCCCCTCTACAGTTGTTCCGCCCTCTTCTCATGATCTTGATGTATGCCTAGTCCTAGACTAAGGATGAGGACATTGAAGCAAAGGGGGGTCCTCTGCAATAACAAAGAAATGGTTTAAATTCAAAACAATTTTTTATTGTTACAAGTATTTCATTAATTTAGAGAACATAATTGATGTGCTCTTTACCTGATGGGACCACATAATTTTGTCTAGCCTCAACCTCAACATGTTGAACACGCTCTAGATCATCTGGAGTTGGAATACTAAAGGTTACATTAATGTTGAATGCCAATTGCAATTATATTTGTTTAAAGGAATAACAGTGGTCCTCTTTACCTGATTGGGGAACATCACATTCCTGATGTTGTGTACCCAGATCATGCTCCACTTGGTCACCACCGACTACATGCTCTAAATATTAACAAAAAAGGTTACATTAATTACTACTCTATTTAAAAATTAAGATATTTAATTATATTAATAACTACATAAATAAATTTGAATAGAAAATGAATACCTCCACTACTGGGATGCACATCTGGACCTTCATGTGCAGGTGGTGTTTCACGATTAGTAGGCTGCATTCCAATGTCATGCACATTGTTATCATTGCTTTCTTATTTAAAACAAATATAGTCACTTTATGTTGGAACTCAACATCAATTAGATTATTGGTAAAGTATTCAATTTGAAACAATTTCCATTTAGCATATTTACCTATGTGACGGATGCACCAGAATATTGTGTATGCCCACTCAATTCTCATAGCCGATCAGCCACAATTGTATAGCCTTGTTGGTAGGCAATTCTCTTGTCATCTTCTGTGTGCGCTCTATTGAATTCAGAGCCCTGTATTTTTGCTTGGTATGGTGAATTTTTCTTGCATTGTTTGATAAAAAAAAATTGTTTGCAATTTATAAATATTTTGATGCAATATTTCATTTACATGAGATACTTACAATTCATGTAGCAAGTTTCATATAACCACCAGAGCCGAGTTTGTGTTGCCCATTATTTTCTTGTCTTGCCTTGGTTGCATTTCACGTGTCACTCAGTCTATGAAACATTTGAAATATATTAGATTATATAAATATAAAGAGTAATTAATTAGTACATAATTACATTCTTAATAGTATCATGTACCTTCTTTTGGCATCTGGTGGTGTATTTCCTTTTTTCCTTTCAATTTTCTCCTTGGCATCCAAAATCACGTCCTTCCTATTAGATTCAATGACAGTCCCAAAGACATTGAGAGGGGGGGTGAATCAGTGTCTAACCGGTTAATAGAATATTTAAACTTATTGATAACTTTTCAACACAAAACAGTGTACCGGTAAATAAGAATTATTGCAGTAAACAAAAATAATAGAGACAGCATAGAAACACACCATAACACAAGATATTTAATGAGGAAACCCAATGTGGGAAAAAACTTGGTGGTATTTGTGACCCACAATATTTACTCACTGGCCAATAAATAAATACTACTTACAATAAGGGGCATGCACATGCAGGGAGGCCAACAGCCTAGAGCTCATTGCTCAATGAAGAGTCACACTGACTACAAAATGGATTATTAAATCCAATACAATGTACTGCTTAAAACAAAATCTCTAATGCCAAGTTCAGTACCAATCTAAGCTCAGATAGATACCTTATCCAAAAACCTTCACTACCACTAAACAATTATTTTCTACCATACATATCATGTCATCTCATCTTTTCTACTCTCTCATCAACTACCAAAATGACCTATAAAATCTCATACATATATGAGTCTTTTACAATATACCATGTCGGCTTACAAAAGATAATTATATTATAATAAACAAAATTTCATCCAATGTCGGTTGGAGTGTCAGTATGTTTTATTGTCGATGTAATATGAATGTCGGTGTAAGTGTCTGTCGGTGCCGATGTATGAAGTTTGTGATGTCGGGCATGTAGAAACCAATTGTCGGTGAGTTGTCAGTTGGTTACATAGAGTGTAGAATGCCAACAATCTCCCCCTTTGGCATTGATGGCAACACTCATGAGAAAAATCAAAACTATTATCCAAAACTGAAATCCAAAAAAAGATGTGCTCCCCCTAAGCAAGTGATCTCCTCTGTACATGCATTTTTCTCACCACTACTCCCCATTTGACATCAATGACAAAGGATGTCATAAATAATCAAAAGAGTACAAAAATTTCTACCTCAAAGTCTGTAACCAGTTGGTTACAGTCTGAAAGATGTCTGCCAAAATCATATTCAAACTCTGCATAAACTTGTCGCTATCAGTTAGAGTTGCCTTTGTTTGTTGGATCATACCAGTGAGATAGTGCATTTGCTACTCCGGTGATCGCTCTCCTTGAATTGTTGCCTTAGATATTTTAACTCTTTGAGTAATAATACTATCTAACCTCAAACCAAGTTTATCCTTTAGTTCCCAGGCATTAGACCTTATTCTTGCCTTTTCTTTCTCAAGTTTTTCCAACTTCTCCTAAAAAACTGCCATTTCCTGCTCAAAAACTGATATAAGTCCAGATGAACATATTATATTATTTGTAATGTCATCAATTTCTTTTTGTGTCCTTCTTATCTCCTCATCAATTCCCTCTGTTAAACAATGAGGTTTACATGCTTCCCTATATAACTCCTTATACTCCAAAATTGTAGAATTGAGTACCGATAAAAGTGTATCCAAGTGATCAGTACATTTCTTTATGGTGTTTTCAAATAATATGTTTTTCTCTTTGTCAACTCTTTCCTTAATAGTATCCTCATTCACATTATCTATAGTTATTACATTATCAACAATGAATTTGGACAATGTGTCCAATTTCCCTAAAGAATCATTAATGTGATCTATCTTAGAAATTAGGTGCGGTCATCTTCAAAATGGGTAATGTGTTATCAATTGCCTTAAATGCTAAGGCATTGCAATCAATAATCCTTTTAATTGAATCTAAAAGTACCTTTGTAATATTAGTGGGTCTGAATTCACCTGTAGATGTGCTTGGTTCTATTGCAGGTTTCTTCTCAACAGATGTCTAACCAATCACCTTCACTATATCCTCTTTGTTTCCATCAGATGCATCCACTTTACTTATATTTTCTTCTGGTGGATCTATCTATGTCTGTACCTCTATCTTTAATGGTTTCTCAATTTTATTAGGCTCCTCTGTAACTATCGGTGTTACAGACTCAACATGAACCTCTGCCTCAGATTGTTTTTCTGTTAGTACCACTACCGATCTCTCAGATTTCGGTGGTCCTATGCTAGATGTCTTGTCCTTTGTTTGTTTCTCAGTCTCTGGTTGCTCTGTTTGAGTTGGTATCTCAGTTTCCTGAGAATCAACAGTTTGTGTCAGTTTCTCTGAAATCTTGTTGTCCTCAACACTATCTACCTTAACCTCTATAGTTTCTTTGTCCACAACAATGTTTATATCCTATGTATCTACATTCATTGTAAAAAGTATCTCCGACTCTGGATTAGTGTCACCAAGTGTTCTACCTTCAGTAGCTATATCTGATGGATTAGTTGTATGAACTAGTGATGAAGGTGCTAATGGAGGGGTATCCTGAGTTGGTGGAGGGATGTTATATGTTATTTTTATAGAGGGTACACCACCTACTTTACCTTTTCCCTTGTCTTTTTGATATACATTGAATGTCTTTTCCATTTTTGGTCTGCTTCTTTCGTCTTTCTTTTCCTTCTCTACAAAGAATATGTCCCATTTATCTACAATCTCATCTATAATTTCTTTAACCCTTCCAGCCATCAGGCTCAATTGTCAGTGTCCACTAACAAATATTGACCGGTTAGCTTCAGAAATAAGCTCTTCTATCTCTTCCTTAGAACTTACCGGATGTACAGCCAAGAGTGCTTCAACTTTCAACTTCTTGTCTAGTTCCATCATAGATAGCCTTTTAGCTTCCAATCTCATGTATAAATCATTGGGTATCTCATCAATCACTTCTATCAAAACTTTCTTGTAAATATCTAAATGTAAAATAATGCTTTCTTCAATGGTGTTTTTGTCAGAATCATTTGAAGAGATGCCATTTAATTACATTAGATAGATTACCTTCTTTTGTAATCTCATTCAGTTTATCATCTAGAGTGGGGGTAACCGGTGTCTATTTCTTATTAGGTGTAAGTTTCTTCTTCGGTTCCCTGACTACTTGTTGCTTCTTCCTTAGTGTTCTGGTTTTCTTAGGAGTAGGAGAAGGTACTGGTGAGGTTTTCCTTTTCCTTTCTACTCTTTTAAACTTAGTAGACTTACCACTATCAGTATCGGAGGATGTTACAACCGGTGAAACATGTGCTTCAGGTTGCAGTCCTTCAAGCTTACTTGTTGATATACCACTGATATTCATGACATTTTCTTTGATTTCTTTGACCTTCTTGGAGGCATCTCTGATAAATTTTTCTCTTTTTTTGTCCTCTTATGCATAGATATATTACTCTCAATAGTTTTTACATTTCCAAAGAATTTCTCAGATGGCTCCCTTGGTGCACCAAGTAGAGCTTTAGCATATGTCTCCAGAACAGATAGGTCTACCTCATATCCCATCTCAGTAACCCAAATAGTTCTAGGGATTACTACTTCCATCCAAGTTTCATCTCCCTTAATGACAAAACATATTTCCCTGTCATACTTGTCAATTATGCTCTGTGGTGGTCTCTCTCTTGCTCTCATCTTATTTTGAAATGTTTTGAAGTAGTTTGTGATGTTCTTAACACTGTCAGTGCCCATATCAGTGAAAGCTTCTTATATATGTCTTCCTACTAGGATGTCATAACCAAAATCTTTGTTACCTATGTCGGGTATCTCTTTGGTAAAGTATAGCATCAGGCATACCAGTAGGTTTCCAAAATGGAAAGTACCTTTCTTGTCTCCCTTAATCTTCTTCAAATTGTCGATTAATTCATCTTTAAGCCATTCACACACATCAATCTTAGCATTATTGTTTGCCATCTCATGTGCACTCTGAATACAAAGGCTAGAAATAGAATTCAGTCTATTTGCATGAGTTGCTTTGTATCCTAGTACTATACTCACATATCTCACATTTATATCCTTAATATCATTCACTCTAAGTGACCTAATATCATATGTGGCTTCAGCTAACTCCATAACTCCCTTGTTAGGTATTTTCTTAGCTTAATCAGGCCTACTACTGGTTGAAGGTAAACCAATAACTATCTTAATTGCTTCCCTGGTTATCTTGCAAACTGACTCTAACCACATGAACTCTCCATGGACTCTACTCAATACAAGTCTGACAACTTCCTTTGGAAATTTGGGAATGTTCAAAATCTCTACAAAACCTAAGTCTTCCACAATCTTATGTTCAAGTTTGATCATACCATTTCCATCGGTAATAACTTTATTAAATATTTTCTTCAAATCCTTAGTCGCTAGGTTTTCTATTTTGCAGTGTATGTAGATTCTAGGGTCTTCTGCAAATGCTACACCCTTTGAAATTTTCAAAAAAGCTCCAATAGAATCATCATGTTTTGTAATCTTACGGATAATTTTGAACATGAATCTAGGGCATTTGAAATTTTCCACAATGACAGGTTTTGCAATAAAATCTAGAACAAAATATGAGGAAGCCATTTCAAAAGATAAATACCTCTTAATCGAAATTTTGAACGCCTAAAAATCACTTCGCAACTTCGCCTTAGAATTATCTTGCTCAGTTTCGCGCTCTCTGATTGTTTGAATGCTTGGTGAGTTCGAAATGAGGGTTTTCCGGTGCTTTATAGCAAAAAAGGTTCTTAAAACTGTATTAAATGCTCGTTGGTTAAGTGAAAACTTAACACATCTACGGTAAAGAAGAAATCTATCTTCTCACCATCAACCGAGGGTAGAATGCATGATTTTCAACTTGCTGCAATACCCCCTAAGGATTATTCCTCAATTAGATGAAGAATCTCCTATCGGTAGAGGATTACTCTGTTCTACTAGTGCAGAGATAGTTTCATCAGTTCTTTGATCACTCTTCTTAATCCATTGTTTTGAAAATTCTTGCTTTACTTCATCTACCTTTTCTTTGCCCTTCAAACTAGATCCTTTATTGTTCGTCGGTGTATTCTTGCTTCTACAGAATTTTGCAATATGTCCAATCTTGTTGCATGCATAACAAGTTACATTATTCCTTTGAATATCCTTTTCATATCCTTGACCGGTTTTTGATCTGTATTGATTAGATAAATGCCCAAATCTTCCACAAACATAGCATTTCACATTCATTCTGCAATTTTCTAAATTATGACCAATTTTGTTGCATTTGGAACATTGACCGGTGGGTGAGTTTGTATTCTAATTATTTCTAAATCTACATTGATTTGCTATGTGACCATATTTGTTGTAATTAAAACATTTCCCATTAAATTTATAAGCATTAGGTTGTCTTACCGATTTGTTCTGATCTTGATTATTTGTAGTACCAGGACTTTCTCCATCGGGTTTTTGTCTTTTAAGCATGTCATCAAGTTCCTCTGAACTTTTCTTGAATTTTTCTTTGTGTTTATTTGCAGTAACCAACTCATTTTCCATAATTCCAACTTGTCTCACAAGCTCATCTTTATCATGTTGCATGTGAATCAGATCTGTCTTTAACATATCATTTTCATGACCAAGTCTCAGATTTTCATTTCCAGCATCATTAAGTCTCCTAGTCAAGTCTTATTCATTCTTCTTCATGTCTTCAATATCCTTACATAACCTCATATTCATATCTTGCATTTCATTCTTCGTATTATTGTTTTCTTGTCTCAACTTATTTGCAATATCTCTAAGAGTTTCCTTTTCATCGTATCTTCTCATGAAGTTCCTTTCTCTTATTTTGTGCTATAACTAGATTTTCTCTTAAGTCCTTTAATTAATTCCTTAGCAGTCCTCAGATCATCTTCAAGTTTGATATTCTTCAATTTTTCTCTATAAAAATCTTCAAGAGCTCCTTCCAATTGTTTTCTTAAGTTCTCCATTTGTACCGGTGTCAGAATCTCCCTCAAGCTGTTAGGCTTTTGCAAATAGATGACCAGGCTCTGATACCAATTGTTAGATTCAATGATAGTCCCAAAGACACTGAGAGGGTGGGTGAATCATTGTCTAACTGGTTAACAGAATATTTAAACTTATTGATAACTTTGCAACCCAAAACAATGTACTAGTAAATAAGAATTATTGCAATAAATAGAAATAATAGAGACAACATAGAAACACACCATAACACAAGATATTTGATGAGAAAACCCTTTGTGGGAAAAACCTCGGTGGGATTTGTGACCCACAATATTTACTCACTGGCCAATGAATAAATACTACTTACAATAAGGGGCTTGCACATGTAGGGAGGCCAATAGCCTAGAGCTCACTGCTCAATGAAGAGTCACACTAACTAGAAAATGGATTATTAAATCCAATACAATGTACTACTCAAAATAGCATCTCTAATGCTAGGTTCAGTACCAGTTTAAGCTCAGATAGATACCTTATCCAAAAACCTTCACTGCCACTAAACAATTATTTTCTACCATACATATCATGTCATCTCATCTTTTCTACTCTCTCATCAACTACCAAAATGACCTCTAAGATCTCATACATATATGAGTCTTTTACAATATACCATGTCGTCTTACAAAAGATGATTATATTACTATAAAAAAAATTTCATCCCATGTCGGCTAGAGTGTCGGTATGCTTTGTTGCCAATATAATCTAAATGTCAGTGTAAGTGCCTATCAATGTCAGTGTCTGCTGGTGTATGAAGTTTGTGATGTCAAGCATGTAGAAACCAATTACCGGTGAGTTTCTAGTTGGTTTCCATCAATGATAACATCAACTATTCTCATAAGAGTTTAGAATTCCAACACTTCCACTCCCTCTCTGGAATCATGGGGGGACGCTCATACTTTAGGTTCTTCTCTAAATGGGTCCTATATTGGTCCCTCACATACTTTAGATATGTGTTAGCTTTTTCAAGGAGCTTAGTTTTGTCAAAGGTGTCATTTCCAAACCACTCAACCATATGGTTTGTCAATTCATCTCTTAACCTTTTTTCTTGGTCATTCCACCTTTTAAAGCAAAAACAAACCTATTAGATTCGAAATTGAACTGAAGCTACATTTGTTATAGTTCAAGAAATGGATCAAAGGAAAACTATTCTAGCAATGATATGAAATCAAAATAGTGGATTAGGGTTAGTTCACATATGATGTACCACCTTTTATGTATGGTGGGCCCAAATATCTGTAATGCAATGTCACTAATATGTTTATAAAAAATATCATTTCCTGCAAAAAATTCATGGGATCATTAGTTCAAAATGAGTGATCAGAAAGTAAATTACAATTAGACTATATAATAATAATTTTAAAGTACTTGGAACCTTTTGTATCTTTAAGGGAATCATTTCTTCATCGCTCACCACCAATGTGGCTTGCAACGTTCCCATACTAGCAATACGAGAAGATCCAGGAAATGATGGTACGTTATCAGCAGTAGTCGCCTCTAGAGCATCCTTATGTGCATCTCCTATTGTAGAAAATGAATCCACTATGAAATGCCCCCAAGAAAGAATGCTTGAAGGGAAATAAACACATAACAAAAGATAAAGAAAAAGAGGGATCTACCAACAGTGGGCAGGCCAATATGACGTGCAGTAGAGGATGTATGCATGCTACATGTTGCCGATATTGCAGTCGGCAATACAGGTGGGGCTAACCTCTGATGAGGCACCGGCGGCATTTGCATAGGAACATTGATAGCACCTAAAGAATAATACATTAAATATATCAAACATTAAATATATGAAAAGTGCAAGAATTGTAAACAAGGATGGACCTTTATTATGAACATTGGCAATATCAAGTATGATGTATTTTGGGTACTCAAAGCGATAAGCCAAGAAAATCGTCATCACCTGAAGTACTTGCAACACCCTGATCATGGCCACCAGTTTCATGAGGGTGTATAAATTGTTGTAAAAACAACACGTGCATATTTTATTTAATGACATAAAAGAGAAGAAAATATAAACCATTATTGAACTTTTGTTATAATCAAAGCTTTCATTACTGCTTACTTGCAAGTTTTCTGCTGTCTAAATCAATACTTGCACCCTCTCTCGTATCTCATCAATCTGAGGATACACGGATACCAAAGCAACAATCTCTCTACTAATTTTTCTAGGAGTCTTTTTTATCAATTTCATAGAGTGTGTGGAATTTCTAGGGTCATCATCGCTTAATCTTGTTGAGTCCACATCCCTAGAGAGGTGCTCAAGTACTGCAACTCCCTTTCCCTTTCCCCGAACATCCGTCTGTGTCAAGAATATCATTAACAATTATAAAATTAGTCTAAAACACTCAAAAAAAGAACATAATAATGTAACAGTTTGCTTCTATCTAATTTTTACAATTACAATGAGGTTTACATGCTTGGTAGAAGTGTTGTGACCTACATCCCTGTCTGTGCTATGTGATGGATCCATGTTTCCCTGTGACAAAGAAAAATATAAAAACGTTAGCGAAATTAAACCAATAGACAACAAAAAAACTTCATAATAAAATGGTATATTGGAGTCATTAATTAGAGGTTGGTTGATTTAAATGGTCTATAGTACAAACCACCCCCATGATATTAACTTTGTTTGTATCTATACGATTCAAACTATAATTGATTAGAAGCTCTTCGCTTGCACTTATTGATTTTATCGCACCTACGAATACATGATTTCCCTCGTGCGCCTCAAATATGCAATTGGGTTGTTTATTAGTTGACCCAAGTCGTGTACTATTTATTAAACCTACAATATTCCCTGTTCCTTTTGGCCTTCCATCAATGTATACAGCTACTTGTTTACTTTGATCATTATCTTTCTGTTGAATATAATTTGCTGACAGTGCATACCTACACATACTTTTTTTATATCGAACAATCTGCATCCAATTACTATAATTGTAACAAGGTCTGACAAACTCCATCAATTCAGCAACTTTGTTGTA
The DNA here is from genome assembly GCF_030272615.1 of Cryptomeria japonica. Classification (NCBI taxonomy): domain Eukaryota; kingdom Viridiplantae; phylum Streptophyta; class Pinopsida; order Cupressales; family Cupressaceae; genus Cryptomeria; species Cryptomeria japonica. The sequence goes on from NC_081412.1 coordinate 331,433,105, forward strand.
ACAGACCTTTATGTCGTCCATGGAAAATAGGCCGAAACCATGTAACGACGAAGGTGCTATGCGATATATCCTATCATTAACACAAAAATTGGTGTTTATTGGAGGAAGTTCCTTGGAGACCCATTGTTTTTGTAGATGTTTGTACCTCAATGGAACCTAAATTTCACCTTTGCTCTCATCACCATAAGAACATGACCCCCCTTGAACAAGTAAAAATTTCATGTGTTTATTGAATTTTCTTCTAATCTTTTGACCTCTAGTTGATCTCCCTATTGTAGACCTACTACATGTCTCACTTTCATTTTCTATTCCTGCATTTCCCTCACTCGAGGAAGACACATCTGACAAATACCTATTTGGTGGTACCTGCACTCCATCAAATAAGAGAGTTAGTTGGTAATGAGAGAGAAATTTTGCAAATGAGGGTAATGTTGATGAAGAAGTCAGCCCTAAAGTTGATGTTGGGATTAAAATTTGAATAAGTCCAATTGGGGCCTCAAGTGTTGATAACTGTATTAGATTTGTTGCTAATGTTGAGGTTTGAAAAACTGAGGAAGTTTGTTTTCCAAGTAATTTTTAAAAAATAAACTATTTCTATAGGGTGTATTGACTAGTTATACCTGTCGATCCATGAGGTTGTGCAGGATCCTTGTAAAAGGGGTTCAGGTTCTTGCACATGTAATTCAATTATCTTATGTTAGCTAAAAATTACATAGTACACAACATGAACAACATGAAATTTGTAGACAAAAAGAGTATTAAATAATAAAAAGATGTTGTCATCAAAATCATTGTAAATTTTTCAATTCCTTATCTTTTCTTTATGTAGACTATGCAGGATCCTCAACTAAATGGTTGACAATGTCTGTAGTCAATGACCTATTCCCATCAAGGGTGACAGCATCACACAGGGACTATACATGAAATCAACACCATTATAAGAATTACATTTGTAAGTTGATAAACAATAAATACATACATTATAAATCACCATCCATCACATAGGTAATAAACAATCCACATTATATAAATAAATACAAAGTTCAAAAAATGTCACATGTATCATCATAAACATGTAATCCATCACATATGTATTTTAAATCAACATCCATCACATAGCTCATAAACAATCCAAATTCCATAAATAAACACAAAGTTTAAAAAATGTCACATAAATAGTCACTCTCCCTATCTCCATCTCCCTATTAAAAGGTGCATCATGAATTAAATATCTAATGGCATTAGAATTCAAAACATAATTAATTAATTATGTAACCATATAAGTCAAAAAAAAATCTATCAATAAATCAATATTAAATAGATAATATACTAATCGCATACCTCATACATTTCATTCATCATCATGAACATCATGATCATCATTGCCATCATCATCATCATCACCACCACCATCATCGTCTTTGTCATCATCATCACCATCACCATCACCATCACCATCACCATCACCATCACCATCACCATCACCACCACCACCACCACCACCATCACCATCACCATCACCATCACCATCACCATCACCATCACCATCACCATCATCATCATCATCAGTAGCAACAGCAACAACTTCTTCTTCATCATCATCGAGAAACTGTCGATCATGATCATCATCTACTTCATCTTCTACTTCTTCGGTATCTTCTTCTTCCATCACATTATACTTTATCGGCCTTCCTCTTGGATCATGTCTAACAACAAATGACCAACCCAATTTATGTGGAACCTCTGAGTAAAATACCTACTCATATTGGCTTGGAAGAACATAGGACCCATCCCCAACTGGTTCAAATGACCTTGTATTAACCATTGTAAAACCATTATCATGTTCAATAACAGTTCTATCAGGATCATTTTTATTCAATCATAGCTTGTACCATTTGACAATGAACAAAACTAATTTAAAGGAATTAAAGTCACACTCAAGTACATCATCCAAAATTCTATAGTATCAATTTTGAGACTCTTGAGAATGTATGTCATTTCTCAATGAAATATTTGTCACCTCAAAGACTGCAGTGATGCCAGAATCACAAGTTTTCTTCGTGTCATCCAACTTTTGATGCAAAATTTATGACCATTGCAGCACATAGCGTTGTGGTGTTTGACCTGCGATATGTCAAACATGTAAAAATTATTGCATTGTGAGTTGATAAACATATGGGTGATTAATAAATTTATACATACCTGTTTATCTCTTAAACCATATGCTAAATCAATTTCCCTTTGTGTAACATTGGAATCTCCATCACAATGAGCTTCTTTAACCAATGAAGCCACACCTTCCCATGTTGATGTGTGACCAGAATGTTGACAACGTTCAATCCATACCGTCATCCAATCAAGATTGTTTGCAATATACAAATTTAGTGCATCCCACTCTCGACCAACTATACAAAAAATAAATAGACATCTTACAACCAATTTATTTTGAAGATTAAGAATTAATTAACTACAATAATATCTTATAATTACCTCTCACTTTCCTCAATCTACCTTTCCCCATCAATTACTCCCCTTTGAATTTGTTAATGGGGTTGGGATCCCAAATGTGATCCATGTGAATCTTTGCTGCAAACTTAGGAAGATATTCAGAAATGAACACCATAGTGTGGTATACCATATATCCCTAGACCATAGAACCCTCAGGATGTGCTCTCCCCCATACATTATAATTCTCCTCATTTATGTCTTCTTTTCAATCTGTAGTTTGCTCTTAGTCTTCTCCCCTATAGGTCTTCTCTCAGTTGTCTCTTCTTCATAGTAGTCTTCTCCCCCTTTTTAGGTCTTCTCCCCCTTTGACAACAATGCCAAAAAAGTAAATAACTAAAACATAATTTCTTTCTGTAAGAAGTTATTTCCTGTTGTTTGTGTATCAACTGAGTCTTGGTCAGAGCATTTTGTCTTCAATTCCTATTCCCTGTAATATTTCATGTATTAATTCTAGTACACCTTTAGAAAACATCCTAAAGTGTATAACTCAGCATCAACTCCCAAAAGATATTCATTAGTCATTGGATTGATGCTTTCACCGAACTCGGTCAGTGAGTAAAAGATAGGGGTAGGACCCCTAACTTACTTCTGAGATATTCAAAAGTGTCCTTTGGTAGTGGCTTGGTGAAGATATCTGCTATTTGCTCCTTTGTGCTAACATATTCCAACACCGCTTTCTTCTCTTGAGATTCTTCTCTAAGATAATGATATGTGATAGATATGTGCTATTTCTTAGAGTGCATAACAGGATTCTTTGAAATATTAATGGCACTAGTATTGTCACAAAATATAGTTACTGGCTTGGTAACTCTTTCATTTATACCTTCCAACAGTTGTTTGATCCATGCAATGTTGGTACAATTCAATGTTGCAGCAACATATTCAACTTCTGTTGTTGATTGTGAAACACATCCTTGTTTCTTGCTAAGCCAAATCACTAGTCTTTCTCCTAAAAAGAAAGCTCCTCCACTTGTGCTTTTCCTGTCATCAATGTTGCTTGCCCAATCAGCATCAGTATATACTTTCAAATCAAAATCATTTCCTTTCTGATATATTAAGCCATAATCCTCTGTGCCTTTCAAGTATCTAAAAATTCTTTTGATTGCTATCATGTGTGTTTCCTTAGGATCTACATAGAATCTTGCAACTATACCTACTGCATGTGCTATATCTGGTCTACTGTGAACAACATATTGTAGTTTTCCAATCATGGATCAGTAGAGTGTCTCATCAACAGATGCAGATTCATCATTCTTTGATAATTTGCAGTTGATAGTCATAGGAGTACTTACTAGTTTTGAATCATCCATTCCAAATTTCTTCAAGATTTCCTTTATGTACTTGGACTGAGTAATGAAAATCTCATTTTTCATTTGCAGTATCTGTAAACCTATAAAATACTTTATCTCACCAATTAATGACATCTCAAATTATTTGCTCATTTCATTTCCAAAGTTCTTGCATAAAGAGTCATTTCCGCAAAATATAATATCATCAAAAAATATGGCTGAGATCAGTATTCCATTTTCATCATTCTTCATGTACATGTTGTTGTTCTCACTTGTCCTTATAAAACCAATCTTAATCAAAAAAGAGTGCAATCTTTCAGACCATGCTCTTGGTGCTAGTTTCAAACCATATAAAGCTTTGTTCAATTTGCATACTTGATCTTTATTATTGTCTTCAACAAATCCTTCAGGTTGTTCAATGAAAACTTCTTCTAATATTCCATTTAGAAATGTAGATTTGACATTCATTTGATATATCTTGAAGTTTTTGAAAGCAGCATAGGCCAACAATGTTCTAACTCCTTCAAGTCTAGCAATAGGTGCAAAAGTTTCACCATAATCAATTCCTTCTTCTTGAGCATAACCTTTGCAAACTAGTCTTGCTTTGTTTTGAATGACTTCACCCTTTTCATTTAGCTTGTTTCTGAAAATCCACTTTGTATCGATTACATTTTTGTCCTTCGGTCTTGAGATTAGTGTCCATGTGTCATTCTTCTTGATTTGAACAATCTCTTCTGTCATAGCATTTACCCAATCTTCACTGTTAAATGCCTCTTTTACTATTCTCGGTTCAAATTCAGATATCAAGCATGTGTTCTGTCTCAGTTTGTTCCTTGTCATCATTGGATCATCCTTATCTCCTATAATTTGACTTGGTGCATGATGTCTTTTGACATACTTGGCTAATACATGCTCGGTAGGCTCTGTATGATCTTCTTCATCACTTGGTAACTGGATATTCTCTTCATTCTCTTCAATAGTCTTCTCGGTAGGACTTCTCGGTTGAACATAGACAAATTCATCATAGTCTTTTGGTTCCTTGGAATTTCCTTCATCATTTCTTTCTGCAAATTCATCAATTTTCACATTTGCACTTTCTACTATTTTGTTAGATGATTTGATCAGACATTTAAATGCTTTGCTACTAGAAGAGTAACCTAGAAACATTCCTTCTTCACTTTTCTGATCAAACTTACCATTTCTATCATCTTCATGAACATAGCAACTACTTCCAGAGATTTTAAAATAGCTAACATTAGGTTTCTTATCATACCAGATTTCATATGGTGTCTTCAAAGTACCTTTCTTCAATTGAACTCGGTTCAAGGTGTAAACAGCTATGCTTATTGCTTCTCTCCAAAATGTTTGTGGCACCTTCTTATCAATTATCAGTGTTCTAGCACAATCCACAATAGATCTATTTCTTCTTTCAGCTATTCCATTCTAATGTGGAGTTTTTGATGTAGAGACCTGTCTTTTAATACCATGATCATTGCAAAATAAGTTGAACTCATCAGATGTGAACTCTCCTCCTCTATCTGATCTAAGACATTTCAGTTGTCTTCTTGTTTCATTTTCAACTCTTGCCTTGTACCATTTAAACATTTGAAAAGCTTCTGATTTTTCTTTTAAAAACATTACTGACATCATCCTTCAATAGTCATCCACAAATAATATAAAATATTTATCACCATAATAACTTTGAACTTTCATAGGACCACAAAGATCAGTGTGCACTAGATCTAAAATTCCCTTATAAGTGTAAGACTTACTTGTAAAGCTTGATCTTGTCATCTTACCCATCTGGCATCCTCGGCACATAGCATTCTTAGGTTTTTCAAGATTTTGTAGACCTCTTACTCTGTGCTTCTTGCTTATTTTGATCAGATTATCAAAATTGACATGACAAAACCTTTTCTGCCATAACCAAGTATCATCAATCTTTGCATGCAAACACTTATTCTGAGTTGAGTCAAGGTGAAATGTATTACCTTTTGTTTGTGTCCCAGTAGCAGCTAACTTTCCATTTTTGTCATGAACTTTGACAATTCCTTTCTGAAATTCTATTCGGTAACCAATGTTGTTTAGTTGTGCTACACTCAACAAATTGTATTTCAAACCTTCAACCCAATAAACATCATTGCATCTTGCATTATCAAGAAGTGTTATAGATCCTTTACCTCTTACCGGACATGGTTCATCATTACCAAATCTAACATAGCCTCCATCATAATCTTCTAATATAACAAACTTGTGTTTATCTCCTGTCATATGATGTGAGCATCCACTATCTATAATCCAAGAATCATTAGTGTTTATGTGAGATATTAGGGCTTTTTCTTCATACCTTTCTTTATCTGATCCATCCTTGATAGCCACATAAACTACTTCCTCTGTATTAGTCTCATCTGATTTATCATCATTAGATTCCTCATCAGCTATTAAGCATGTCTTTCTACCTCTTCTTCTGAAGTCTTTGTGTCCTCTGTAATGATTATCTTTCTGTCTATCATCTCGGTAATCTCTTCTTTCATTAAAATCTTTGTCAGGACAGTCAGAAGCTATATGTCCTATCTTATCACAATTGAAACATTTCAAAGGTAGTTTTCCTTTATACTTACCTTTGCCTCTCGGTAACCTTTTGGCTAATAGTGCTTCAAACTCTTCTTGCTTTCTGATTTCTTCATACAGTTTGTGTACTTCTTCCATGTTCTTCCGAAATCTTTCACTTGCTCCACTATGATCTCCTTCAGAGTACTTATACTTTCTTTCATTGTAATCATTAGATTCATCAAGATGAAAAGAACTAAATGCAGATTCAACTTTATTTACTGAAGATCCACTGTTATCAAAATTACTTAACTCAAATGCATGTAGCTTACCAATAGTAGCATCTAAAGAAACTGGTATATTAGGTACAGACCTCAATTCATTGATTGCAAAGACTCAAATTGCATAAGCTGGTAGAAGTGTTCTCAACAACTTACTTGTTATATCCTTTCCTTCAATAGTTCCACCTGCTCCTTTGATTTGATTAACAATCTCCTTTAGTCTTGTACTATACTGAGTTATGTTCTCACCTTCATTCATTCTCATAGATTCAAGTTGTCCTCTCAGACTATCTACTTTTTCTCTTTGAACATGTTCATCTCCTCCATATACTGATATGAGCTTATCCCACATTGCCTTTGCATCATTGCAGCCTTCTAGATCATTAAACTCTGAATCGGTCAATGCAGATGTTATTTCAATCATTGCTTGAATATGTTCTTGCTTTGCCCTTATCTCTTCCATAGTCAATGGATAGGTGCTTGGTGCAACAAAATCATTCTCCAAATAGTATACAACATATTCTCCAATTCCTGATAGATGTAGCTTCATCCTTTTCTGCCATGTAGAGAAACTTGACTTGTTCAGCTTCGGTGCATCCCTCTTATACATCTTTGGATATTTAACTCAAGTGCCTTTAAACTTTCCTTCCGGAGTCCAATAGCTCTGATACCAATTGATAGTTCTAATACTTAATATAAGTACAGATCCAATAGCCAACAAGATGAGAGGGGGGGGTGAATCATACAAACTTAATCATCCATAAAAACATCAGATTCAACCTCGGTAACATATATATCAGCAATATAACCAAAACTGTTAAACATACAAACTCAAAAGCATATGAACAATATAAACCTCATAACACCAGATTTAACATGGAAACCCAAATAGGGAAAAACCACTATGGGATTTTGGACCCACTAAGAAATATACTCTTCTAGAGTATGCTCGGTTAAAAGCAAATCCTGTTAAAGATTACAAACACATTGCTAAATGTGACCCGGTTAAGGGATTTCCCTCAGATTTGTTAGGATCTTCACTTTGTTAGAAGTGACCTTGTTAAAGGATTTCAAACACTCAATCAGAATGTCACCTTACTAGAGGGTTTACATATAAGACTGTTAAGTCCACTCGGTTAAGAGTTTTTCTGTCACTTTCAAAAAATAACAGTAATAAAATCTATCTGCAACTTCACATCTAAAATGCTAAAGTAGATTCTTATTTGTTCAATACAATCTAGACATAGAACTAATCTTGTCTATCTGCTGGGCTTCTATACTCTATTATTCAAACAGGTCTTCAAGCTTCTGTGCTTGGTAATCACTATGTAGCATCCCTGTGCATACACTTGCCCGCATCCATTGTTTATCAATAGTTTCCTATTTATAAACAATTAGATAACCGCTTAATCTCCTTGATCACATTTCCCATGATCAATCATAGCCATCAGATCTTCAATATTGTCCAAGTTTAATGCATCTTTCGATCTGAAAATGTTTTACCCCGCCTTGGAACTTGCATACTAGTCTTGGAACTTGTGCCAGGGTATTGCGGTTCAATCTGAGCTGTAGATCTTCATGCCAACTTTTCATTGCCTTAGATTCGTTAACAAACTTCTTCCATGGCTTACCAATCATTTAATCTGCTCCAGCTCATCAGCTTCCTTCATTAAATACTGTATGTAAACATTTAATGCATTCTATTATAGCTCGGTTACAACTCGGTAACAACTTGGTGAATACTAAACTTCACTCGGTAGACATTCCGCCTTCATTAACCGATAGCGATAATCTTAGGGTTTACCGACTAGGTTCCTTAGGGTTTACCAACTAGGTTCTTTGCTTGATAACATAGTATAGTATTAACCTTTACAATTTACAACATATGTATGATGTTAAAACAATCTAAAACATCATGATCTCATCATTGTCTGACTCGGTAGTAGTTGCCCATTGAATACCTTATTCATCCCCTTATTCATCATATTCTTTCCTGTGTCTTTTACCGACATCTTTATAATCTTCATATCATACTTCTCAAGATATGGCAACATCATACTGAATTAGAAAATCAATTTCTTGACATCAATGACAAAATAATAATATCAAGATAGTAAAACATCTTTAATCAGTTATATCCATAATCATCAACAACCTTCTCAATATCCTTATAAAATGTCGACAATCTTTCATTGTCTGTTATAATGCAATATTGCCAACACTAGTGTGTACAGGTCCACACAATTCAATCTCCTCAACTTGGTATATGAGGTAGTGTTCTTGTGCATTGAAAAAAGATGAAGGTAGATAGTTTTGCATTTCACACATTAGATGAGGAATTTTTCTCTTCCAGTATTTTATATCTTCTTTATGGATTTCTTTACATGACAAACACCTACAAAATATTCAAGACGCAAAAAAATATATTACATAACAAGAAAAACAAATTGCAAATATAATATCTATACAACGAACTAAATAAATATCACTACCTACCTCATGTATTTTTCAAGATCATATATGACTTGCTTGACATTATTGTCGAAGTTGTCTGGGAGAGATAGAGGTAGAACGTACTGCAACAATTATAAAATTCTATTCATTTTTTTTTAACATAATACAATGAAAAGTGCATGCGTAGTACTTAAATATATAGTAAAAACACAAGAACATGAATTACCTTAATGAAGGTATGCCAATTATGCATTTTCATCCCTGGCCCAAATTTACTTTTCTTTGATATAAGATTGTTTATGTTCGCAGCAAATCCTGTGGGAAATCGAATTTTTTGTATGACTTCTTTTATAGCATTGCTTTGTTGGTTCATTAATAACCAAGGAAGCTCACTTATATTAGTCTGGTCTCCATGGCTATTTGATTGAATGACATTTTTTATTGCATGATTGGAATCCTGAATGTCACTACAAATTTTGACAATTTTTTTTTGTCACACCTTCCATCCAATATTTTCCATAATGTCTCTGTTATATTCTTTCCAATATGAATAGTATCAAACAAATACACAATTTGAAATTGCTCGTAGTAGGGCAACCTACTAAATTGTCGGGGATAACTTTTTAGTCCCTTAGGAAGGTGGTCATTTATGCCTTCACAACCTTCATGATCATCAATCACATCATCAGTAAACAAAACACAATAGAAAAGATGTTTTATGATATAAGCCATTAGATGGAATGCCATTACCTTGACAATTAATTCTACTATATTCCAACTTCCATAGGTGAGGTGTCATTCTTCATGGCTTTGATGTATTCTCTTCTTTCCCATTGAAAAGATGTTTTTCAGTATTTCAATACTTATGATTTTTGTAGAGAAAGTGCCTATACTCATCAAACACCTGCTTTTCTAAACTTTTTGAATGATGAGATTTCATCTTTGGACCACAAACTAGAAATGCAAATTTTTCCTTTATTTGAAGACCTACAAGATAATGTATAATTGGATTAAATATGTTAATTTTTTGAATTATAATTATCATGCACAACTCGAACACTATAACATACCACAAAAATGTGTTAGCCTTGGGGCATCGTGTATTGTCCATAGGAGCATCGCATGGAATTGAAATTGTCTTTGTCCTTTTGGTCTAGAGACGTCATACATAGTGACACCATTCCATAACTCCAGGAACTCGTCAATAAGAGGCTTGATATATACATTCATATCTTTAACTTGGTACTTACCTAATCGAATGAACAAAAACATTACATAATTATTATGACCATTTTCCTACAATATTTATAATTAAATGTAGACGACTATTTTTAAATGATAAAATAATTGGAATAATCATTGCCAATATTATGTGCTCCCACTTTATTGACATACATGGAGGAATGTTATTGTTGATAACAAAAACAGGTGACACTAAGTAAACAGATCTCATCTCTCCAAATGGATTGACAACGTTCGCTGCCAATGAAAGTCTGAGATTACAAGGTTCTTTAAAGTGTGGCCACTTTTCCTCTATGTCCATAAATGCTAAACCATCCAGACAGGCATTATAATAATGTCATCTCGACTTCTATTGCATGCATGGTAATCCATAAATTGTGCCAAGCTAGTGCATTTGAATAATCATTGCATATGTGGAATAATGGGAATATAGTGAAGAACCTTGCGAGGAACCCTTTTTGTTATTTGATCTATTCGATATCTACTTATATGACATTCAGGGCATTCAATTTGAAATTCATGTTGTTTGTGATATATAATATGATCATTGGGACAAGCATCTATTGCTTGATACTCCATTCCAATATCTTTCATAATGGCAGATAATTCTCGGTTGAGAGAGGTAGAATATTTGATGGTGGTAACAAAAACTCACCTACTAATCTACAGCAAAAAAATATAATTTTTTAATATAAATAATATTAATGATACAACATGATTCACCATTTATTATGACATATATGACATACCTTAACATACGTGAGATTGTTATGTTGGATAATCCATTCATAACCTTCAATTTCACCAACAACAATACAGCAGAGAGAAGAGTTGTCTGGGAGCCTTCGTAAAGGGCCTCATATGCCTTCTCAAGTAGAGGGACATCATGAACAACATCAAGGTCATCTTCATCATCATGATCAGCTATGCCGGTACTAAATGTGTCATGGATAAATGTATTTGTACCATCATCTTCAATTGTGTTTTGTGGCTCATGATCGTCATCTTCCATGGGATCATTATCTTCAGCTTCGATATTCACACCTCCATGTTCGTCCACTTCGAAAACCATATTCTCCAAGTTGTGTTGATCCATATCATGTGCTTTGGGGTGTTCGACCTATATAAAATTGATAAACATAAATAAACCATGATCATGATCTCATCATCAAGTGATTTTTTATGTATATAAATTGTTAAAACGATATAATGAAAAACTTACCAATGGATGATAATCATGTCCACCTTCAATGTGACCATGCAGCCTACAATGTTTCTTAGTTGTTTTGATTAGAAGTCTTCTAGTCTTTAACCCCTCACAAATTTTGCAGGGACAATAACATTTTCCATCACCTTTTCTTTTCAAGTTAGACCACAATCTAGCAATTGTCTCCTTATTTTGTTGTTCGTTGATATTGTCTGACATGGTCTTTCTTCACAGGCAATAATATCAGGCTATAGAACTAGTTATATAGAAGTTGAAATGTTAGTTATGAAATCACGTTTCAGTATAATATACCAAATTAAATTACTTGAACATAGAAATTATGCAAATTGAACCAAAACCATTTAACTCTTCTTTTTCATCTCAAAACATATCTAACGGCTTTGTGGTATGCAATCCTTGTATCATATCTTAAGTTGACTAATGCCTAATTGGGGTAATCCATGAGTGTCTAATGTGAATTCATTATCAATGTTGTGAAGTCATTGAGAGTATGGCGATAGACATCCTTATAGGATCCTCTCAATACTGTCCAAATCAGTCTAAAAGGAAAGCAACTATCCATTCCCATGCTCATGCATACTTACATGACTAATGCTGCCCTTGTGTATCCTAAACATTGGAAAGACCTTATCTGACTTTCCTAATCAATGTGGTTGCTGTCCTAATATGAAATACTAAGTTCTACCCTTGCCTCTGCATCAAACTTCTCACATCATGTTTCTTCAACAAAACACACTAATATGAATTGAGCCAACACCATGAGGATAGGGTCAAGTATCATAAAAACTAATCATAATACGTGAAGATAGGGTTCACACATAAGTGTTGGCTCTCAATAATGCCACACTTCCAAAATTGTCAGTCTCAAGACTTCTCCTATTGGTTCAATCACTCATTGATGGCCACAAGGCCAAATCAATATATCTAGGCTTCGAACTCCTTAATCTAGGCTTGGAGGACCCTACACAAGGTCTATGAACACTCACTTGGTATTACAATAGAAAGAGCCTTCCTCTAGAACTTTGTTTGCAACGCACACATCATTGGTAATCATTGTTATGATGGATGGTCTATTAGGACGGTAAATAAAATCCTTATTATTTTTCCACCCTTTGAAACTACAACAAGGTATTTGACTTGGAAGGGTCCCCACACATCACTTCAACACCAAACATTAGGCAATTCAACCTTTTTCCTTCTCAATGCATTTTTTTTTGTCTTTCACTAGTTTTCTCAGTATGATACATAGGGATATCAGACCTTTCATGGCATCATCACACGTGCCTTCCAATATGTAATCCTTTCATATTTTAGGTGCCTACACACTATTTTGTTGTTAAGTATTGATGTAGTCTTAAGACATCCCATGACTCCATTGCATTTCCACACTTGGGTTTACAAACACAACTCTATCAAAACAAAAACAATATCACTAGTAAAACTATGACTGTGACAATTAATACCCTCAGGATGGTCATAGAAATTTAATCTATTTCATTTGGTTTTGATCCACAAACCCTTCTGAAGGTTGCATAGGGTCCCCTCACCCCTCTCTCTATCATCAACCACTTAAAAATACCAATTGCTTGGTCTTCCCACCAAATTCTTCACTCTTACTGCCTTTTACTGTCTGATACATAGAGATATCAGACTGACCTCATGCCCAAACACATACCAAATCTAATTTGGAGACCTTGACACAACATAATATGATACATAGCATGAAAAAAGGTCTTCCCACACATTTGGGTGAATTTATATGCATGGTAGACCAAACTATACATTATTTACTCCTCTCGATAAACACTAGGCAGGGTTTTGACATTTTTTGGAAAAACTATGATATCTTCTTTAAAACACAATGAAATTCAATGCCACAAAAATAAAAAATGAATTTAACTCACTTCTCTGCCACATCCAATTGACTTCCCATCAAATTATGATGATTTTCACAATGAAAAATGAAGAGAATCAAACCGAAACGTCAAAAATACACATAAAACCCCAATTTCATTAAGCAAAACTCTTGGATGGCATGCCAAAGGCCTATTTATTCCCATACAAGTGGGTTACAACCTCAAACCACCATAAACTAACTTTCCAACCATATTTTTAAGAAGTTTCTACAAGAAATGCAAAAGTTGTCATGGCAATATGACAACTTTTTTCCCAATGGACCTCAAACTTTCACAATTAGGTCCCAATACATGAATATTTGAATGATATGACAGCTTCCAAAGAGGGTAAAGCTTGCACACAAATTGAACTAACATAAATATTACAATAAAATATTTATTCAAATATGCAATTAACAATCTCCATGCACATCAATCCTCTTCACATTTAATGTCTCTCCCTAGCGTTTCAATTGTTTAGATAGTTATTGATTTGATCAAACACATGGAAATTATATTTATGGTAGAGTTTCAATTATATTTATGGTCTTTTCTATTCTTGTTTCTTGCATATCCTGTCTCTATATTGTGCCACGCACCATCTCTGCAGCCTTCCAAAGTAGTGTTATGTTTGTTCATTGCCCCTTTTACTAAACTCTATAAACTGCAATCTTGTATTTATGTTTAATCGATGCTTTCCTAAATTGTTTGATCTGCCTTCTTGTTAGAAATTTCATCTCTATTATGCTTTGATGGATGTCGCATCCTATTACAAACCTCACATTTTGACACTGGCAGAAAGGATATTAGAAAAGGTTGTGGATATGGCTTTTACATCTACCAATTGTCATTCCATCTTGTGCATATGGCTTTTACATATAGAAGAAATAAATTTTATAAATAGGCCATATGGTGGATGATAAGTGAAGGATGTAAGTACTAAAGGTGTGGCACTGGTGGCTTTGGTGCATGAAGGTGACTAGAGGTTGTGGAAGGAGAAATGGTGGAAGTTGGATCTATGGTAGAGGTGGGAGTAGATGTTATTTACGCATGAAAATGTTAAGCTAATACTCATAAAATAGCTAGGAATCCAACTTAGGGCATTCTAAGTTCTTGGGGCTCCTAACCTAACCTAGCTTTGATAACATTTTGAGCTACTACTCATGGACTAGTTAGGTTACCAAGATATGACCTTCTATTTGTTGTTAGAATGCAGTCTATGACTAAGTATTAGAGGATATTACTAACTTGGGTATCATGTTTTTATGTGTCTTTGACATGACTCCTAGTAACTATATAAGGATCTTACTAGTCCTCGATCTATGCCTTGTCTTTTTGATATGGTTCCTAGTGAGAATATATGAATCTTATTAGTTCTAAATGTCATAACTTTGTGTTTTGCATGCTCCATGTGTGTTACCAATGTTACTCATATTACTCACTTTGTACTTCCCTTTTATCTCAATATTGTAGATTGACAATATCATAAGTCTTGCGAGCTACCACCTTTCCAAACTTGTAGTCATATTGACTCTTCAATATCTTGGTGAAAGAATATTTGATTTCTCCATATTTTTCCAAGAGTACATGAGCATAATTTCATACTCTTGCTAAGAGGGGGCTAAATATTGCATCATAAGTTGTATCTCTTTATAAATATACACTAGGGTTGGACTCACTTTAGTGGTTGTGCCTTATTTATGCCTAATTGTACTTAGGTTTGAGAATGTTTCCATAAATTTGGTTCATTCCCTTATTCATGATGTTCCTCATGTCTCAATTTTCTAGGACTAGGGTCTTGGGAACCCTTATTCATGGAAATTGGACCTAAAATTTGAAAGATGAATGTTGGATTCACAAATAGTAGGAATTTCCTCTCCAAATTTGGACTTTTCCAAAATTTCAATTTGAAAAGGTGCAAGTTGCATATAGATACAAGTCTATTTCTCATTTCAAACCCCTATCAACTCCAACCCATATCTACCAATTTTTCAATCAAACAATTCAAATCAATTGAGCATAGATCTATAATCAAGGAACAACACATTCAAAGATACAACTCTGTTACATCAGTTATGATCAACTACATTATGTTTTTCCATGATGAAAGCATACGCTAACATGTTCTAGAAATATTAAAGCATTTCAAAATTAAGGTATATTTGTCAATTTTTTATTTACATTTATGTTTGGAACATATTAACACAAATTGTAATGTTATGAAGATTCCTCTACTAGATATCTCCCTAGAACTGGTTCAAGATGTCTCTCACGCACATTTGTAAATGTGCAAGGAAACACAATAGACAAAAAAAAATAGTAGAAAAGAAAATTGGTTTTCCAGCTAAAGACCTTAACATAAAACATGAAAAATTTAAGTAACTATCTAGAACTACCTCATTGTTAGAGGGGGTGTGGTTGATAACTACAAAAATAGTTTGACAATCGTTTCTCCTACTCTATCTTCTAATGAGAACTGGAAACTCATCAATGCTACCCATGAAAGGTTGATCCTTTAATCGGTTAGCTCATTCTTCACCGTGTATACGTTCTAGTGCCATGGTAGGGGCAGAGTGGGAGAGAGAGAAAAGAGAAAGAGAGGTTGATTGCCCTCCGGACCGTATAGAATTCATGGTGGTGAAAGGGAAAGATTGAACATCAACAACCGAGGCATGGGGGCGACATTAAAAGACTTCCGATGATGACCTAGGAACGGCAAAGCATGGGTAGTTGTGAAATGCAGTGGATAGCTCAAGCAATGGGTGGGACGCAAGCAATTCCTCATATATGCAAATCAATGAATGAAGGTGAAGATTCAACTACCTCAAATGGTGAAGATTATACCCAAGCAATTCCTCATATTATACAAATCTGAAATTCCTCATGCAAATATTATGCAAATCCAAAGATTCAATGAATGAAGGTGAAGATTCAGAAATTCCTCATATTATGCAAATCTGAAATGAAGGTGAAGATTCTACCTTGAATGGTGAGTGTGGGAAAATACCTCGAATGGTGAGTGTGTCATTTGATCTTGGCAGGGGTTGAGCTCGATGCGGAAGCCTGCGCGGGATTGCAAATGCACAAATGACTTGCCCTCTTTTTTTTTTAAAAGTATAATGCCCGTTGTCGACGAAATTTTGACAAACGCGAGCACTTTTTTGAAAATTAAAATTAAAATTCATTGCTAATGCCTCCTCCGTCGAAACCAAATGTGAAATTACCGTGGAATTCCGATGAATTCGGGCATTTCTTAAAAAAAAATTAAATTTGGTCACAATATACCTTCTCCGTTGGAAACCTCTGTCAGAATTATAGACCAAATGTATTAGTGGTGGGTCCCATTATACATAGGATTTCTACCAACCAAACGCCACGTCACCTGACACTTCATCATCCCATTGGCTATAGCCTTTATTTCGTGTCGATGTTTAATGTACATGTATCTAGTTAGCTGGACTCTTTTTTTATATTTAGATTATGCAGAAAAAATTACAACAAGTAAGTTGGACTTTTAATTCACTTGTTTTTCACGAGATAAACATCCTTTTTTATATATTTATAAAATTATAATCAATGATAATCAATGTACAACTAATTAATGGAACGAACTGGATTTTTTTTTATATATTAAATATAGAGGAAGAAACATTACATAAAAAAGATCACAGTATTAAATTTATTTCCATTGTTTAACAAAATATTGAAATAACATAGCTCATAGACAAAAAACAATAAACGTAGCTCATAGACATTGCGATCCTTATTGGATACTATCACTTGCAGCCAATCCCTGACATTATGTTTTTTCAAATACTTATTTGTCAAGCACTTCAAATATCTTTTAGAAAAGGTCATCTCAAAAGTGACACTGAGTTTGCTCTTTGACTTTAGAGAAGAAATTAGAATAGACCTGCTATTTTTTTATGGTGAAAATTAAATCTTATATCCACATAAATTAATAACTATTTAAGCTATTTCAAAGCACAATGATTATGCTAAGTATCCTGCCATGGCATGATGGCAGCAAAAAATAATAAAATGAAATAGAAAGCATTTTTATATCCATAAGAGGCAAATTGGAATTTGCAAAATTATCATTAATATATATGTTTCGTAAATTTACAATTTTTTAATATCAGAGTCCCTCAAAAACTTTAGAGCGAAAATGAGTGAGCCTGTGAGGTTACGAGGAAATATCCAATAAAACAAAACTACTAGGGGGTTAGGGCTAGGGCACAGGTAGTGGACACATTCATAACCATCCCTAAGAATCTCGCCCTCCCTCCATGTAGAATTCTTCAGACATTATAAGCTATGAGAAATTTTCAATCCAACTGTAGTTTGAAAGTCGTCCAGGAGGAACCATTTATGGAGAAAGTCCCTACCAATCCACACCCATTTCCTATGATGCGTCAACTGCTTTGCATTCAAGTTCAAAAGAAATGGTTGTCTGGCCACAAGCACTATTTGGTCAGGGAGGAGAAGCTTGGTTAATTTATTCACCCAAGGGATCCCCACCCCTACTTCTACAAAAATGATAACAGTAATGTCATCTCCAAGGAAGTTTTCTTTAAACACCTTAACAACATCAACATATCCACCTTGTCTCCTTTGAGGTCCAGAAGAGACACCAAGAACTGAGATGTAACGTTCGTGTTAACACGGTATCTATTTTCATTATGCGAAAACTCTTTGCCTAGCACCATCCTTACAGCTTCATTAGTGAACATCCCAACCTCCTTACAGACTGATTGGAGGGTTGGGTCTCTAACGGAGCCCAAAAAGGTCTTCTAGTCCTCCGCAGAAATGCTTCTCAAGCGGATAGGAGTGTCCATCTTGAGAAATCAGAATACCAAATTATACAGCTTGAGCCTATAGACCTAAACCAGAGGCAGAATTTAAATACTGTGAGCTCCGATGATTTACCTACCAAAGGCTAATTGAAGATGAAAGAAAGTAGAGATTGTCTATAAATAGTTGAAGCTCTTAATTTTAATAATTCTTTCTCTAACCGTATTAATTCCTTTAATTTTTTTTTAAATCTTTCGTATATCTCTGCAAATCTTTCCCATAAATGCACTAGTGTGCGAAATTGGAAACAACTATAAACCAGTACCAAGTACCACATTGGAAGTCGTGGGGACAGAGTGGATTGCAGTTAGTGACTAGACATATATTAAATTACCAACATTATCGACCATGATATTTGATACGTGTCTATTGAATCCAGTTCCATTCCGGGCACTTTCTAGTGAGTTGCGTTCACTTCAGAAATTTGGGCCGAAATAAAACTTCAGCCATTGATCTACGATCATTGAATGGTTTAAAATCATTGATGGATTTTAGGTATGTGTCACCCTTCACGTGTCAAAGAGGCTGCACTTATCGATACATTATGCAAAGTCCAGACTCAATGTGATGTACTGATGTGATCTAATGTGCCTTGTCTATTAATGGGCAATGAATTCATGAAATCGCCAATAAAATATATATTTTCCATCAATAACAAAATATTAGCCAAACAAATTAAATAATTTTCAAGCAGTGGATAAAAATCACCAATACACTTAAATAATTTTTCCTTTGGAGTAAAAATTTTCACCCATACAATTATATATTTGTTCCTATAAACGAAAAATATTCACCTCCTACAGTATATATTTTCCCCATAGAATAAGGTATTATTCGCCAGAATTTTATGGAATTTTCGTACCTTAGAAAAAAATCGCCAATACAAAATATTTTTTCTTCCTATTTTGAAAAAAAAATTCGCCATCAATATGAAAATTTCCCCCCAAAAATAATGTCTTATTCACCAGGATTTTACACTTTTGCCCGAGGGGTGGTTTCTTAAAGTTATCCTTAGCAATGTCCTATCCGCCAACCTCATCATCATCAAAAACTCTGCAAAGTGCATATGTCCCACCTTGCTCACTGAAATCATAATATACCAACTCACTCATCACTGGGATGCGCAGTATCTGATACACATCTTCTGGTGTAATAGTCATCTTATCGGTCGATAAGTGGAAGGTATTATGCTCACTATGCCAATGCTCAACCAATGTTGTCAGTAATCCTCGATTAATCAAAGATCGGGGCATATCAAGAAGGGAAGATAAGCCACACCTATCAATGTGGTCTCGCTCTTCCTAGCTAAGGTGGGTATCAAAATCCATGTCTTTGGGAAGCACTCTCGAGACTGGAAAACACTAAAGTGCTCTTGCAATCAAATCATATCATCATATCAATATCTCAATTTATCTATCTATCAATCAAATCAATATATCAGCATACCTTGCTCATGTAAGATTTCTATCAAATCTCGTTGAGCCCCTATCAATGATTATCATCTATCATGAGGTCATTATCCATCCTATCTTATCTGGCATGTAAATCAAGATAATTGAAACTGATCATCAATTTCATCAATCAGGAGTATCTAATTTTATCAATTTGATACCTAATCGAATCTATCTTACCCTATCGAAATCATAACAATCGAAATCAACGTAAAAAATCAAATCAGCTTGGCAGCATTTCATTGCCTTTGACGAAAATCGCGACGTATGGGGAGCCGAGGTGCAATGAAATTTTTACCTAATTTTGCGCATTATTTATTTCATCATTCTTTTTGTGCATTTGATCAATCGTGCCCGCGACAGCAGAAGCAGCGGTGTCCTTGACGCTCGTGGCACCTGTTGCGGCTCCCCCGACGCCTGCGGGGCTCGAGGTGGCACCTCTGACGCTCATAACACCTGCGGTGGTGCCCCCGATGCTCACGAAGCCCATGGTACCTCCTGCGGCGCCCACAATACCTCTCGTGGTGGTTGTAGTGTCGCCCGTGGTGGCGCCATCGGGGGCACAACGGTGCGGCCGCCCAATGCGAAAATCGACATTAATTTTTTTTAAAAATTGCGAAAAAAAATGTAAAAAACCACCAAAACCCCATTTTAACTTGGTAAAAACCCAGTATAAAAATGTGAACATTTTTAAAACCCACTTCACAAAAATGACAAAAAATGACTTTTTTCCAAAACTAGCTAAATTTTTCGAAAATCAAACTGAAATTTAATGAAGTTGGGTTTTCTCGGGGTACATACCAGTGGACCGTAGCTCTGAGGATGCTCATGACGCCGAACTCACTCAAACCTATGTTGGTGATTCAAGATGGCCATTTCCTTCTCCAAAGCAAGTTTTCAACAACTCAATTGCACAAATGAGGAGTAGTAAAAGTGATTTTTACTTTTAAAATTCAAAGTGGGACATTTAAGTGGGATTTTCAGTCCACTTATTTTTCATTAACTAATCAGCCTGGCAGGGCAGCGTTTTCAAATTTCTTATCGAGAAATGAATCAGATCAACTTTGAAAATATCTAAAAATCATAAAATCATTAAAAATCTAAAAATTGTGAAAATTTCAAAACTATCAAAAAAAAAATTAATTAAAAAATTGCGAAAAAATCAAATACATCAAAAAACTATCTGATTTATCTCCCAAGGAGGCATCCTCACATCATAATCTATCAGTCAGGATTTGGGGCATCATATCGAGATTTATCATCTCAAATCAAAACCGTGCCATATCGAAATCAAGATCGAATCAGCATCCTATCATATCATATCAGCAACATCATCGAATTGAATTTTCTTTGAATCAATGCATCGTCACACATCGCTTCAAACAGGGGAAAAATGTATACACCTAAAAATGGTCTGAAGATAATTAATTAAATATGCGGCTATTTAATTAATCCCCCTTTCCAATTAATTAAATTCATAAGTAATTTGATTAATTTCCCTATTCATCTACTTATAAAAAAATTTAAATGATTTATTTATATAGATCATTTCAATAATCCCCTTTGATTAATTAATCTAAATTAATTAATCCTCCCCCTCATTTAAATCAATTCTTCTAATCCCATAATTAAGATTAACAAATCATGATTGTTGAAATTAATTATCTTTTCCTAATATTTGAATTTCTAAATTCAAATGAGCACATGGCTCCTAACTTCTAACCACCTAACCTAACCACACCCTAACCTAACCCATTCTATCTAATCATGGGTTTAACTAACCCTATCCTATCTTGCACATCCTAACCTCTTTTATTCTAACCTCCAGTGGGCATTGGATATCCCCTCCTTGAGACACATGGTATTTTTGCCACATGTCTTCTCCCTTGGACACTTGCCCTCTTATGAGCAAGGTTCCTTGACACTTGTCACCATAGAGATGACATATGTCCCTTCCTCCAACCTCTTCTCCAACTTCCTCAATCTTAGCCCTTGATATCTTCAGATTGAATTTGGACCGTTGATTTCTGCCACCTCAGCTTTGGCCTTGGAATTCCTATAAATACCCCTCATTTTGGAGCAATAAATATCCCTTGCATTCATAGTTTTTGCATTGTTATTATAGTGATTTGAATTCATATCATCTAGAATAATTGTTAATTTGGATTAATCATAGAATCTTAATCTAGTTTCTTTTTTATCAAATCATGTAGCTTGAATAGATCATTCTAGCTAGATCATGCATTTTATATCATTTACACAATCAATCGTGATCAAGTAGCTACTCAACTTTTGAGTTGTCACTTTGGAGGTCATTGCTCTGCTAAGAGCCAACAATCCAATGCCTTCAAGGTCCTCATTAATAGAGGAATATGGGATATCTTAAAGGAGGCCTTTGGTTTGCATATTCTATTTAGTTTTCAAATTGTGCTTCCTAGTTCTTATTGTTATCTCATTTATGTGCATGTTTAATACAATTGGCCCCATTTTTAGCATCACAGTTGGCACTCAGAGATAGGACATGAATGGTGTAATGGTGGGTTTTGAGTTGGTCATGGTAGTAGTTGGACAATTACTTTTTGAAGCTCTTTGAAATACTTTATTTTCTAGAATATTAATAGAATCACAAATTATCAATCAAAAAAAAAGAAAGAAGAGACTTAGTGAATTAATTGAATAAATTAAAATATTTCTTTAATTAATAATGGAAGAGGCTAATTAATTAATTAAATACATAAAAATATTTATTCAATTAATAAAAGACATTAGGATAAAATAATTAATAAATAACAAATATTTATTTAATTAAGGACAATTTTAGGTGCTTGCAATTTGCCTCTTTGAGATAATGCAGTTTATCGCATTTTTTCAAAGAAAATTAAAACATATTGGGTAGGAAAGGGATAAAGACTATAAGTATGATGTCTCAATCATGGTAAGTATGAGGATGGATGCCACCCCCTTGAGAGGACATGTGGGTTAGCATATCACACGTGCTCTCGAAAGGAAAGATGGAGGATAAGGCTAGAAGAAAATGGATAAGGAGATGTTAAATTGATGGCCATGGATGTAGTTATGGATTGGAATATATGGATGGATAAAAATGATGAGGGTGGTGGAATCTTGTGCTTAATATAGTGCTATATCATCATTGAGCCTATTATGGCAAGTGAATGCAAGCATCTAGATATGATAAAACCTAGATGACTCACATATTATTTCAATGGAGTGATAAAACAAATTGCAAACTACAATCAAATGATTTAAAAAAAAATCCATCATCATTTCTCTAATCACTTATGGATATCCTTGGGTATCAAAGGATCATGATACAAGATAAATAAAATAAAAGATAAGACTCACTGGACTAATCAAGTCAACAATCATTTAATCTTCTTTCCAAAATTAAGTGTTCTTGTAACAATGATGTTTGATAAGATGTCTATTGTAGGAAAGATGTATATGTAGGACATGATATCTGATTGAGTGTTTTTTCTAGGAATGATGTATCCATAGAGGCATGCTGTTTGATAAAGATGCTAAAACTGATAGGCAGTTGATCGGTAAGGTTGTAGACTAGCTCACTAGTTCATCTGTTGATTCATGATTTGTTAAGCTCAATAATTTGTGTAATGTTTTGATTGTGTTTGTTCAAAAAGTTGGTGTTGAAATAAGAGACGAATTATTATGGGTTTTGGATTTTTAATTTTTTTTTTTTTTAAATGGAATTTTTAAAGCTTTTTTTTTATTTTAAAACTTTTTTTTATTTTAAAAGATTTTTTTTTTTTTTATTTTAATTTTTTTTGGATTTTTTATTTTTTTTTCACATCATTGATTGAGGTATAATAAATATATCAAGATTTATTCTCTTCAAAAGATGCATTTATTTGCCCCTAGTGTCTAGAAAGTCATAAGTCATTATGAGCAAATGAATGAACATTTGGGATGGAAATGGGTAAGTGAAGGATTCAGGCAACTTATTATCTAATCAAGGCTAATTTAATTTTCAAAAACTATCTCATGATGGAATAACATGTTTATCTAAGCTAAGGGGCTGGATATGACAATCTCAAGTGATTATATGGTGCATTTAATAGCATGTGGTCCATGTAGTGGACATATCAAGAGGTTTATGAAAACATGTTTTGCATTTTATGTCCATGATTTGTCAATATCAAGGGATGGATAAGATAGGATAGAAATAGGATATATAGATAGGATAAGAAAGATCAAAGGTGGTGATGGATGATAGAAGAAACCAATGGATAAGATAATGGATATGAATTCAATGGTGTGGATAATGTGAAGAAAATAGGATGCATGATTCTTATGGAGATCTTTACCTTGTCAAAATCCAAGGTGGAAAATGTGATACGGATGTAGATATGGTGAAATTGTTGTTCAGGTTTAAATCACCAGAATACTGAGAGAGGGAGGTTAATCAGTATTCCTAGAGATTATAGATTTTCTTCACAATTATAACCTTCCACTTAAATATCAAACAAACTTGATTGATATAAAACAATTAATACAAAATAAACCTGAAAAACACAACCACAAAATAAACACCAGATTTTATACGTGGAAAACCCAAATGGGAAAAACCAGAGAGAGTGTTAACTCTCAAGAGGATATAACTAGTTATTTTTGTGTTTACAAAGATGGATGGCTCACTATCGGGTGGCTCACTGCCAGATTACAAAAATGGCTCACGGTCGGATTTCTCACTGTAGATACAACAAAGAGATGGCTAACTATTGGAATGCTTACTACAAGTGGGTTGAAATAAATGGGATAGCATCTCCAAATGCATGGGATCAGTTGTAAGGTTAAACTCTTATTACAAATCTCAAACCCTACAACAAATCCAGTTAGAGATCTTTCTACAATTGTCCTGCAGCAAATCTGGTAAAGGACTACTACACCACTGCAACACTGTCTTCTTTTGTTGCTCACAACACATACTTCATACACTGCTATCTTCCCTGCCAATTTTTACACAACACACACCTTCACACACTTAGTATGTTTTATTGTTTCCCCTTCAATATGCTACTACATGTGTATATGTATATGTATATATATCGGAGGGCAGAAATACAAAATAGCATGTCATCCAAGCTCAACACGTTAACAATATGCTTATGTTGGCCTCGACAAGAATTCTAAATGTTTCCTTTACATACTCTAATTTCCAATGCATACACTGAGATTACTGAAATGGGGCAGCATCATCCAGACCCAATAAAACTAACCCATTATCACAAAATCAAGATCAATATCTCCAAAATGTAGATTCCACGCGTACCAAGAAAAATCACAGCACAAAACTCGAAGTGATACTTCTGACAATTACGAAGCAGCTAACATTGGGATGCATAGCTAACACTGGGATCAATGAGAACTTTAGGAAACCTGAAAACATATTACCTTTATCACGCTATATAACGACTTCTGACCAAAACAACAATACTATGTTGATTGCATACAATCCTCACATACAACATTCACAACATCCATAACATTCAAACTAATATTCAAACTGCATACACTATTTGGTATAAACTCGATAGTAGGTTTGACATAAATGACAACATTATTCACACAAGTCTAACAATCTCAAACAATATTTCCCTTTGTCATTGATGGAAAAACATATTCAAGACATAATAGCGCACAACTCTTCTTACTCATGCAACTCCTCAAATCTATATTTCTTTCTCCTCCTTTTTATATCAAGTACAAAGGATGCCAAAAAGAAAGAAGGAAAGAATAGATATATACACCCAAAAATGTTAAAAATTAAATATCACACCAAAACTTTTAGGTGCTCTTCTTCGAAAATATAAACCTGTATTTTTCTTTCAAATCTGAAATAAGAACTTCCCAAGAATGTATATCTATTTTGATATTTATTGAAAGACTTCTGCACTCAATTAGCAGATCGACTGAATTTGGAAAAACTATCTGGAGTAGATGGATTCTACTCATATTTGACTACATTCTCTAGCAATGCTGAAAAATGCTCTAGCTTAGCTTCAACAATCTCCTTAACTTCCCAAAACATGCTCACAAAGTCTTATATGTGTCTTTGCAACAATAAGAGCTCAGTTTGAAGAGAATTAACTATTTTTCTCTCCTCACCATTCTTATCACTTAGAAAATCAAAATACTTGCCTAGATTTATCAGTTCATCTTCAATAGCATCAATCTTACTTTTGTGCTTCACTGTAGTTGTCAGCCAAGAGATACAATACATGTACACTATGCTAGCATTGCGGATACAGTATCTCAACTCCTCAATACATGTTGATAAGTACTTGTGTGTGTCAATACATTCATTTAGCAGATTCTGCATTTCCAGACCTTTTTCCTTAACTGACTGCTCAAACATTCTTTCTTTCAAAATCTCATTCAAAGATTGCGGAAGAATATTACTAATATCTGCAGGGGTCATGTTATTCTAGATCAAATGCTTCATCATAATTCTCTCAATTCTATCTGACTTGACTGAAGTCAACCATTTCACACCAATCTTCTTGATTCCATCCATGTTGTCAACTAATTTTAGCAAATTAGACTCATCTTCCAAATCTCCTTAAGCTACAAGTAATTATGGATCATCAATTACCACAATGTATTCTACCTTGCTTCTCTTGGGCTTATAAATACTGACAGGAATAGATTATTTCCTTTTCTTCTTTTTTGAGGACAAATCTCTAGAACTGAAAGAGAAAGTTACAGAAACCAGACCAACACTCCACATATCCACAAATGATTTGAAATAGACATTACAAACTTCCTCTTTGTTAGTCAGACTGTTCAAATATCTAAATATTTGGCTTACATTGGAACACCAGAATCCCATATAACATTATCTTTTGTTGGAACGATTCCAAACAGTACATAACCAAGCTCACAAGTAATGGCCCAAATCAAAAAGCATAATTATTCTCTTTTGTCATCTTAATGTTTTCCAATAATAGTTCCTTCAGCAATTCACAAAAGTTGAAAGATTTGTTGTCCATCACAAGCATATGTGTCATATACACTGCAATTTTTGAGGTGGCACCTTCCCTATTTCTGAAATAAATTTTATAAGAGGTTCCATAAGAAACATACCTCACCATAGGGTTGATGATTGTGTTAATGATCAAAGCTCATCGATCACCCTTCACATCAGTTAGGGCTTCTACTTCTCTATTCAAAATTGACTTCTTTGTCGAAACTTCTCCACTATCACACAAACCGGTGATCATAGAAATGACTTCCTTCATAATTGGATAGGGTTTATCCAACATGATGTAGTTGCATGGCTAAGAATTATCCTGATATTCTTTGCATTATTGAACCAAGGGAGTTCAGTACATAATTTTAGACCTTTCCCTTCCAATCCTTTGACCCTCTACAATTCATAATCATTGAGACCAACTTAAACAACTCTGATCTAATTTGGATTAAACTCATCCAAGAGTACTTTGTCCACCTCCTGAAATTCCTTGCTACTAGATTCTCTGACGATCAATTTTCCATCCATGAGTTCTTGCACCACTCACTCTTCTAATACTCCACTGATCACAATCTACTCAAGCAAAAATAATTAATATGAAAGAAATGAGCTCAAAATCTTATACTTATCTTATCAAGATACATCATTAGGGTTTTGCTAACAAGAACTGTCTTATCGATGATGTCAATAAGATTTCTTTGATAACCAGTAACCACTCAAAGAAATGTCATGATAGATTAGCAACATGATCCATTCAGATGGGGAGGATAGAAGATTTTTCTTTCAGATCAAAACTCCCCTGACCCAAAACACTAAACTTATTACCTGAGGAAGAAGTGTTTGCACTGGATTCTAGTACTTCAAGCTCACTTCCTTTTCTCACACTCTTCTTTCTACGGACCAAATTTTATTTCTTCTTTCATTCACCATTCCTTACCATATTCTTCTCAACAGATTTATCCATATTTCCATTTCTGCATTGATTAGCATAATATATGGACTACTTACATTTGAAGCAACTAATAATCTTCCTCTTAGATCTTACCAAATTTGATTTGTATCTACATTGACTGGTCTTATGTCTATAATTATTGCAAATGTAATACTAACTATGAAAGTTGTAATTATTTGAATCAATTGGATTATAATTCTAACTCACAACATGATTTCTACAGACTTTCTTTATGTCCAAACATCTTGCAACAATAACATTGAATGCTTCTACAATTTGTTGCCTTGTGTCAAAATTTATTACATTTAAAACAATAGCCATTAAATGATGGGTACCTTTTTGCATTAGGTTGTCAGACAGATGGTCTTCTTGCATTTGATTTCTCATTCTTGAAATTCTTCTCATCTTTTGACTTCTTCTCTTCTTCATCTTTGAGTTCTTTTTTTTCTTGTTTACTATTCTGATCTGAACACATATCGGGTTGAAATCCAAGTCTCGTTTTGTCTTAATTAACTTGATGTATGCTGATCAAATCTTCTGGGACCTTACTATTGTCAAGGATCTTATTCTCTACCTTTATTTTCTTCACTTATTGTTCAATATTTTTACATTCTCCAGACTTCTGCTTTATTGTCTCTTTCAGGAGCTGCTCTAACTTGTCTTTTTCTTCAATCTTCTGCAACAAATATTTAATAGTCTCATTCGCCTCTTTCAACTAATTGTTAAACTCCTTATGCCTCAATTTGAACTTCTGAATTTTCTCTCTCAACTTCTGCACACATTCATTTGCTACCTATTGTCTTCATTTTTGTTTTCAAAAATATGGACTATTACATTGAAATTTTTGTCAAAAAATAAAAAATTTACTCTAACGCATGCTTCCTGGGGTAGAATTTTTCTCTACCCTTGGACTGGACTAATCCTCAATCCATCCTCAAACCACGTTTCGAATTTCATCATGTTTCAAGTTCGTTTTCTTTATTTTTATTTCAATTTCGGGTTTTTTCTCCCTGACTACAGGTGGGAAATTTTCTATAAGTTGCACGTTTTAATTTTCTCTTGTTTTAGTGTTGTAGGGAAATTTTAAGTCAATTACAAGTGCACTTTATGTAATTTTTAAGCTTGTAACTTACTTTTTATTTCCCCCTTGTTTCTTTTTGTCTTTTTAGTCATTGTAGGAACTTTTTGAACATATTACAAGTGAACTTTAAATTGTAAAGTTAAAATAAAACTTGTAATTTATTTAAAAAGTTTCACTTGAGTGATTTTAAGTTATGGTAAGGGTTTTTCTCCTCCATTACAAGGTTTATAAAGTCACTTTAAGTTTTAATAGGGGTTTTGTTTCTCCATTACAAGTTTTATTTTTAAGTTATTTTTGACTTGTTAAAGGAATTTTATTTTCCCTTTACTAGTTTTTTGTTGAGTTGTTTAAAACTTATAAAGGGAGTTTTATTTCCCTTTTATATGCATTTTAAACTTGTAGTTTTCTCTCACAAACCCGATTTTGCCTTAATGCATGAAAAGTGAACATATTAAAACTTTCAAATGGGTTTAAAAAACCCAATTTCATGTTCTTTGCAAATTTTAAACTTGTTGCCCTTCCCCAAGAACCCGACCAGCTATAGAAGTCGAATTTGTTGAAGAATTCAAACATGTTTTGTGGATAAATTTTAGGAGGAAGGAGTTTTGATTCCTAACCTATTCTCATACATTTTAAAACTCTTTTTGTTCCATTTGGAAGTCATTTTGCTGATTTAAAGGCATTCAAATAGCAAACACGTGTTTTTGAAAATGCCACGATTTACCTCATGAAAAGCCATAGATCCTCCTTCTCCTAAGTCGTTTTGGATTCTCTTACCTAGGTGTGGACATTGGAATCTTCATTTTACCGATTCTTCATGCGTTTGTTATAATTTTTGCTACATATGGCGTTTTAAAAAAAACGTTGCTAGGGTTTGAATCTTCTTTTTTCTATTTAAGAGATTCAATCTCTTCTTTCAAGGATTGCTTCTTGTTCTTGGGAGGTCATTTTTGTTGATCAAGGTATGCTTTCTTCTTTTGTAGTTTCTTTATTTTCTTGTTTTAGTTTCCTTGATCAAGTTGTATATATCTTAGTGTTGTTTTGCTCTTGCCTAAAATCGGTTTTTGTGAGAGATTTTCCCTTTTGTTCCAAGTTTGCAAAGCAATTTGCAAATTGCATTATCTTTCCCCATTTTCCCTCATTACTTGCATGCGGGATTTAAAAACCCAATTGCAAGTGAGATGAAAATAGTTGATCTACCCCTTTAGTTGAAAAATCTTAACCATCATTTGTTGAAATTCCAAGTTTCAAAGTTGGAAAATGCTCATCCTTTCAAAATCGGTTTTTTAAAACTTCATTACAAGTTGAAATTTCTTCCCATTTTCATAAAGATGATCTTCCCAAAACCTTTTCATTTTCATTCACATTCATTTCCGTCATCCATACATACCATTCCCACCATTTCCTACATGTGAAAATCTCATCTTTCACTCACTACTTCATTCTCATTTTTACAAGTATTCTTGCATTTGTGTTTCAAAAGCCCAATTGCACATTTGTTCTTCCCCACTTACTTTTAAAACATTCCCCAAGATCCGAAATTGGTCAAAAGCCAAATTCCAAGTATCCCTATTTATTTCCCATCTTCCTCTCACAAATTTGTGAAGTGTAAGAGAATTTTTCCCATTTGAAGAGGAAAGATGATAGTTGCAGTTGATCTTGATGTTGCTTTGACACTTTTAAGTCTTCATCGCAGCATACCAGGTTGTTATTCAATGTCATATTTACCATCATCTTCCCCCCCAAAAAAGATGAAATACAAATTTGATAAGTACCAGAATGAGGTCTCCCCTTCACAAGTTTCCTCTCCTATGGATCATATCAAGGATACGGAAATAGGGCATGTTGACATGTCAGATATCATCAAAAGGGTGGAGGATCCAAAGGATAGCAATATACAGTGATGTTATTATGAAGACAATGATCGTGGCAAAGAATACTCATGAGCCAAATCCTGATGAGCTAGAAATGATCATCCAAAAGTTTGAAGGATTCATGTCTAAACATGTTGTAACATAAGTGTTTTTCAACACTTAGTTGCATTTTCAGAATTGTAATTTTTTAGTTGTAGTTTCTCTTTTGACATGTATACTTGTAAAAACATTTTTGTAAATTGCAAGTTAAGTCATTACTTGCACTTTTGTAATTACAAGTAGACAAGTTACAAGTCAAATTAGAATAGGACTTGTAACTTTGAACAAGTCATAATTAGTTGTTGAATAAGTCTTGGTGGTTGAGATAATTTCTCAAGTTAGTTAGGATCCTCCCACCTTTTCTCAAGACTCCTCCCATATAAATACTTGAGGGGGTCTACTGTATTTTCCTTATCTTTGAGAAAGCAAGAAAAAACTCTGCCAAGTTTGCAGCAAGAAATTCTTTGAGCTTTTATGTGTAAATTGAAGAATTGAAAGAAATAGAAGAAGATTACTCAAGTGTTGAGTCTTTGTGCTACATTATTGAGTTTATGTTTCATACTATCTTTCTTGCAAGTGTTTCTTAGAGAGCTTAATCTAATTTGATTTGCAGTCTTTGTGCTGCAAGTATTGGAGGTTAATATAAATTACAGTAAGTATTCTCTTGGAAAGAGTTGTAAGTCTTTGTGCTCACACTTATTCTTGAGAGATATTGAAATATATTTTATGATAAGAAATAGTTGTGAGTCTTTGAGCTCATACTAGTTCTTACTATTTTGTGTAGAAGGGAATAAGATATTTCAAACTTTGTCTTGCTATAATTTGTTATTGATATCATTAGCATAGAAAAGGGTAGATAGCACTTCATATATTCAAGTCTTTGAGCTTGATATTATTGTCCCGTCCGAAGGAAGTAACAGAAGTCTTTGAGCTTTCAAGAAACTTCATTTCCTTTCTCTCATCTTATTTCAAAAGGTTGTCATTGTTATTTTAAATTAACTTCCTATCACTTTTCTGTGAAGAGAAAAGGATATTGGCTTTCTTGAAGAAAGAAGAAAGACTGTTGTCTCATCCAGTTTAGTTTTAGATTAGATATAGATAGGGGGAGCCTTCCCTTAATTAGGAGAGTTTTACTCACACACTATGGTTGAAACCACAATTTTGTATATTTTCCCAAGTGTACAAAATTTTCAACCAACAATTTTTGGCGACTCTGATGGGGACACGAACGCATTTGAGAGCCTCACACTTTCATTTGAAGTCTAGTGTCTTGCTAGTTTTTCATAATATTATCACTTTGGTTTTTCAGATTTCTTTAAGTTGGAAGGTATTTGTTTCTACATTCGTCGTAAGAAGGGTAAAAGTTCTCAAGAAATATCTCTCGGTGAATAATCTAAATTTCATTTGCTCGCTAGTACATCCTCCCTTTCACAAACTACAAGCTACCCCCCATAAAAGAAAAATAAGTCTATCCCTAGTGAAAGTTCTCCTTTCTTTTTCACATTGTTGATATCTTCATCATCTAGATGGATAATATTCCTCCACCTCCTCCTCCCGGTCCATGGGGAGCAGCTTTTGGTCCTTTAGCCTTAACCCCACTTCTTCATCCACTTCCACAAGGTTCCCGAAAAAATCTTCCCAAGTTCTATGGAGATGGAAAGCAACATCCCGATGAGAATATCAAATATTTTTACATGGATTGTGGTGCTCTTGGAGTAGAACATTAAGATGTTGTTGTTCGCTTGTTCATAGAAACTCTTCAAGGTATTGCAGCCAATTGGTTTTTAAATCTCACTGTTGGTTTTATTGTATCTTGGAACTCATTGATAGACAACTTTGAGGAATGTTTCAAGCCCACGGAAGATGAACACGCCTTGCTAGCCCAATTGACCCAAATGAAGAAGGATACCCAAGAAGGCATGCGTGAATTCATTGCTAAGTTTAACAAACTAGCAAATAGAATTCCTACCAATTCTCAACCTAATCCTGAGAATCTCAAGTGCTTTTTCATCAATACTCATTTACCGGAGGTTAGTTTCTTGTTAAAGGCAAGCTACTCCAATAGATTTAGTTGTTTCTCAAACAATGGCTACTAAAATTGAGGATGATTTGATCCTAGCTGGTAAAATCAAAAGGGAGCCTAATCGGTCCAAAGGAAATTCTCATATGGAGATTTCATCTTCAAGTTATACCAACCCAATGGTATAGAAACTAGCAAATGAACTCCTTGCTTTGAAAAAGAAGGTATCTCAGAATTCCTATCCTACACCGTACAAGGACATCCCAAGGCGGACATATCCTAGCACTGCTGTCAGTTATGTTGCTAAGACTCAATCCAAGCTTCCTCCTCCTCTTGAGAGGCTCGCGCTTGAACCACCTCCTCCAAAGGTAGTTGTTGGTTACTATGAGACTAATCAAAGTGAATCTTATTACTTTGATTATTAGTCCAATGATGCTACTATTCCTCAACAACAACAATAAGAACATGCAGTTGGCGACTCTACTATACGCTATATGCACTATGATGACTTTGTTGCTATTGAAAGGACTCATAGTCAAGGTTTTTCTTTCATTGCAAGATCCTAGACACAGTTGGCTCAACAAGAAGAAGCCGCGAAAGCTACAAGTGATTCCTAGTTACATGCTACTATTACTAAAAGAGGAACATTGGTGCCTTATATTCCAAAGGATGTAGCAAAAAACATTGTAAGTAACAATAATCCTCCTTTTTCTTCTTCTATTGATCTCAAGCCCAGTATGCCTAACTTAAAACCACAATCAAACAATGTTCATCCCTCCCTAGCTAGTTCATTCCAAGCTTTTGACATTATTGATCATGCTAGGAAAACACAAATTCAAATGTCCGAGGTTGAGTATTTACAAGATAATCTTGATCAATTTGATAGACTGGTTAATTTTGCTAAAAATAAGGAAACTCGTCCTATACTTGAAAGCACTACCCCTCAAGAACCCAAGAATTTGTCTAATCATTTGGTGACCATTCCATCCACCACCCTAGGAAAGATAGAACCCTTTTATATTTCCTTTCTAATCAATGGTTTTCAATTGAGCAATTGTGTCTTGGATTCTGGTGCTTTTGATAATGTCATGCCCGCTAAGGTTTCTCAAGCCTTGGGGTTCACCTTGACCAAAAATTTTGGTCATTTCTATTCCATGGAAAACAAACAAGTGCCTCTTATTGGGAAAATCAAAGATGCTCAATTCGCATTTGCAACTTTCTCAATGAATTAAATAAAGATGATTGTCTTGGTAGCTAATGTTCTTGCATCATATGAAATGTTACTTGCCCATAATTTTTGCAAGGACATTGGAGGTGAACTCAACATGGATATGAGCGAAGCAAGGATACCTGTCAAACGTATAATGCAAAATTTAGTCCCTGAAAGAGAAACTATGTTGGCATTCTACACTCTTATGAGAATAATTGATGTTGTCATTGATGGCAACCATCTAGCAACCAACTAGAAAGTCACCAAAAATTGGTTTCTACATGCTCGGCACTGACAGGCACTTCACCGGCATTCAGATTACATCGGTAAAAAAGCATACTGACACTCTAGCTGACATGGGATAAAGTTTTGTTTATATGAATTGTTTTGTAATGTAATATCGTTTGTAAGCCGACATGGTATATTGTAAAAGACTCATATATGTATGAGATCTTATAGGTCATTTTATGAGGAGTAGATGAGAAAAAGGTATAATGTGTGATGAGGCAATTTTGTATAAGGTGATATAGTTGACAGCGAAGGTTTTGGTTATTGACTGAGATTAAACCGGTACTGAACCTGGCATGAGAGATGTTGTTTTGAGGAGTACATTGTATTGGATTTGATAATCCATTTTATAGTTAGTGTGACTCTTTATTGAGCAGTGAGCTCTAGGTCGTTGACCTCCCTACATGTGCAAGCCCCTCATTGTAAGTAGTATTTATTCATTGGCCAGTGAGTAAATATTGTGGGTCGCAAATCCCACCGAGGTTTTTCCCACACCGAGTTTCCTCATTAAATATCTTGTGTTATGGTGTGTTTCTATGTTTTCTTTATTATTTCTGTTTATTGCAATAATTCTTATTTACCAATACACTATTTTGGGATGCAAATTTATTAATAAGTATAAATATTTTGTTAACCGGTTAAACATTGATTCACCCCCCCCCCCCCCTCTCGGTGTCTTTGGGACTGTCATTGAATCTAACAATTGGTATCAAATCCTGGTCCTCTATTTTCATAAGCGTAACAGCTTGAGGAAGATTCTGACACCGATATAGATGGATAATTTAAGAAAACAGTTGGAAGGGGGGCCCTTGAAGATTTTTATATAGAAAAATTGAAGAATATCAAACTTGAAGATGATCTAAGGATTGCACAAGAATTCATTAAAGGACTTCAGGAGAACTTTTCTATAGCACAAAATAAAATAAAAGAACTTCATGAGAAGATGTAGAATGATGATGATGAAAAAGAAACTCTTAGAGACATTGCAAACAAGTTGAGACAAGAAAATAGTAATATGAAGAATGAAATAACAATATATGACTATGAGGTTATGTAAAGATATTGAAGACAAGAACAAGAATGAAGAAGACTTAACTAGGAGACTTAATGATGCTAGAAATGAAAATCGAAGACTTGGTCATGAAAATGATATGTTAAAGACAGACTTTGATTCACATGCAACATGATAAAATTGAGCTTGTGAGACAAGTTGGAATTCTAGAAAATGAGTTGGCTACTGCAAATAAACACAAAGACAAATTCAAGAAAATTTCAGAAGAACTTGATGACATGCTTAAAAAATAGAAACCTAATGGAGATACTAATGGACTTGGATTTGAACATGGAGAAAGAGCTGGTACTGCAAACAATCAAGATCAGGAACAAACCGGTAAGACAACCTAATGCTTATAAATTTAATGGCAAATGTTTCAATTACAACAAATATGGTCATAGAGCAAATTAGTGCAGATTTAGAAATAATCGGAATACAAACTCACCCACCGGTCAATGTTCCAAATGCAACAAAGTTGGTCATAATTCAGAAAATTGCAGAATGAATGTGAAATGTTATGTTTGTAGAAGATTTGGGCATTTATCTAATCAATGCAGATCACAAACCGGTCAAGGATATGGAAAGGCTATTCAGAGGAATAATGTAACTTGTTATGCTTGTAACAAGATTGGACATATTGCAAAATTATGTAGAAGCAAGAATGCACCGGCAAAGAACAAAGGATCTAGTTTGAAGGGCAAAGAAAAGGTAGATGAAGTTAAGCAAGAATTTTCAAAACAATGGATTAAGAAGAGTGATCAGAGAACTGGTGAAACTATATCCTCACCACTAGAATAGAGTAATCCTCCACCGATAGGAGATTCTTCATCTAACTAAGAAACAATCCTTAGGGAGTATTGCAACAAGTTGAAGATCATGCATTCTACCCTCAGTTAATGGTGAGAAGATACATTTCTTCTTTACCGGTGGATGTGTTAAGTTTTCACTTAACCGGTGAGCATTTAATGTTGTTTTAAATAACTTTTTGGCTATAAAGCACCAAGAAACCCTCATTTCAAACTCACCGAGCATTCAAACGATCAGAGAGTGGAAAATTGAGCAAGGCATTCTAAGGCAAAGCTGCGAAGTAATTTTCAAGCATTCAGAATTTTGATTTAGAAGTATTTAACTTTGAAATGCCTTCCTCATCTTCTGTTCCAGAGTTTATTTCGAACCCTACCATTGTAGAAAATGTAAAACATCCTAGACCCGTATTCAAGATTATTCCCGAGATTGCGAAACAAGATGATTTTGTAGGAGTTTTTTTGAAAATCCCTAAGGGTGTAGCATTTGTAGAAGACCCTAGAATTTGCATACATTGTAACATAGAAAACCTAGGGACTGAGGAGTTGAAGAAAATGTTTAATGAGGTCATTTCTAATGAAAATGGAGTAATCAAACCCGAACATAAGATTGTGGAAAATTTAGGTTTTGTAGAGATTCTGAATATTCCTAAATTTCCTAAGGAAGTTGTCAGACTTGTATTGAGCAGATTCCATGGAGAATTCATGTGTTTAGAGTCAGTTTGCAAAATAACCAGAGAAGCAATTAAGGCAGTTGTTGGTTTACCTTCAACCGGTAGTAGGCCTGATAAAACCAAGAAAATTCCTAACAGATAAGTTATGGATTTAACCGGAGCAACATCTGATAATAGGTTACTTAGAGTAAATGATGTTAAGGACATAAATGTAAGATATGTGAGTATGGTACTAGGTTACAAAGCTACTCATGCAAATAGACTAAATTATGTTTCTAGCCTATTTATTCACAGTGCATATGAGATGGTAAAAAATAATGCTAAGATTGATGTGTGTGAATCGCTTAAAGATGAATTAATTGACAACCTGAAGAAGATTGAGGGTGACAAGAAAGGTACTTTCCATTTTGGAAACCTTCTGGTATGTCTGATGTCATACTTTACCAAGGAGATACCTGGCATAGGTCACAAGGATTTTGGTTATGACATCCTGGTAGGAAAACAAATACAAGATGCTTTCATTGGTATGGGCACTGATAGTTTTAAGAACATTACAGACTATTTCAAAACATTCCAATTTAAGATGAGAGCAAGAGAGAGACTACCACAAAGCATAGTTGATAAATATGAAAAGGAAATCTGCTTTGTTATTAAGAGAGATGAAACGTGGATGGAAGCAACAAGTCCTAGAACTATTTGGATTACGGAGATGGGATATGAGGTAGACCTATCTATTTTGGAAACTTATGCTAAAACTCTACTTGATGCACCAAGGGAGCTGTCTGAGGAATTCTTTGGAAATGCAGAAACCATAGAGAGTAAAGTATCTATGCAGAAAAGGACTAAGAGAAGAGAAAAATTCATTAGAGATGCCTCCAAAAAGGTAAAGGAAATCAAAGAAAATATCATGAACATCAATTGTATATCGGCAAGTGAACTTGAAGGACTACAACCTGAAGCACATGTTTCATCGGTTGTAACATCTTTCGACACTGACAGTGGTAAGGCTGTTGAGTTTAAAAGAGTATAAAGGAAGAGAAAACCCTCACTGGTACCCTCTCCTTCACCTAAGAAAACCAGGACACTAAGGAAGAAACAGCAGGCAGTTAGGGAATCGAGAAGAAACTTACACCTAAGAAGAAATAGACACCTGTTACCCCCACATTGAATGATTTACTAAATGAGATAACAGAGGAAGGTAATTTGTCTAATGTAAGAAAATGGTATAATACTTCAAATGATACTGATAGAAACACCATTGAGGAAAGCATTGTCTTACACTTGGATATATACAAGAAAGTTTTGATAGAAGTTATTGATGAGCTACCAAATGAACTATACATGAGACTAGAAGAAAAAAGGGTATCAGTGATGGAATTGGATAAGAAACTGAAAGTTGAAGCACTCTTGGTTGTTCATCTGGTAAACTCCAAGGAAGAAATTGATGAACTTGTCTCTGAAGCTAACCGATTTGTATTTGTTAGTGGACACCGGCAAGTAAGCTTGGTGGCTGGAAGGGTAAAAGAGATTGCAGAGGAGACTACAGATAAATGGGATATATTATTTGTAGAGAAGGAAAAGAAAGAGGAAAAGAGCAAACCTAAAAAGATATTCAAAGTATATTAGAAAGACAAGGACAAGGGTAAAGGAAAAGTTGGTGGTATTCCAAACATAAAGGTTATAGATAACGTTCCACTGCCTCCTTTGGATACACCACTGGTACACTTAGAAGATCCACTGGCTACTGATACTGGAGGTATAACACATGATAATACTAACCCTGAGTCTGCGATACTCTTTACAATGAATGTGGATACTCAAGAGGTAAACATTATTGTGGATAAAGATAATTCAGAGGTTAAGGCAGACAGTGTTGATAATAGCAAAATTTTAGAGAAACTGACACAAAATATTGACTCTCGGGAAATTGAGATACCGACTCAAACAGAACAACCAACAATGGCTAGAAAACCCACAGAGAACAAAGGTACTAGCACAGGATCACCGGAATCTGAGAAACTGGCAATAGAACTTTTAGAGAAACAAATAGAGGCAGAGGTTCATGTTGAGACTGAAAAACCAGTAGTTGCAGAGACATTCAAACAATCTGAGAAACCATCAAAGGTTGAGGTGCAAACACAGACAGATCCACCAAAGGAAAATAAAAGCAAAATGGATACATTCGATGGAAATAAAGAGGAGATACTGAAATTGATTGGTCAGACATCTGTTGAGATTAAATATATAGTTGAACCTAGTACATCTACAGGTGAATTCAGACCTACCAATATCATAGAGGTACTTTTGGATTCTATAAAGAGGATAACTGATTGCAATTCATTGGCTTTTAAGGCAAATGATAACACTTTACCTATTCTAAAGATGATTGCACCAAATTGTAACATAGATCACATTAAGGATTCTTTAGGTAAATTGGACACATTGTCCAAATTCATTTATGATAATGTTATAACTATAGACAAGGTGAATGAGGATATCATAAAGGAGAGAGTTGAAAAAGAGAAAAACACATTCTTTGAAAACACAATAAAGAAATGTACCGATCATGTGGATACACTTTTACCAGTACTCAATTCTATAATTTTGGAGCATAAGGAGCTATATAAGGAAGCATGTAAACCTCACCATTTGACTAAGGACATTGATAAGGAGATCAAGAAGACATCGAAAGAAATTGATGACATTGCAGATAATATTATAGGTTCATCCGGACTCATATCAGTTTTTGAATAGGAAATGGCAGTCTTTGAGGAGAAATTAGAAAAACTTGAGAAAGAGAAGGCAAGGATAAAGTCTAATGCATGAGAACTAAAAGATAAACTTGGACTGAGGCTTGATAATCTGATTACTCAGAGAATTGAATTGTCTAAGGCAATAGTACAAGGAGAACGATCACCGGAGCAGTAGATGCACTATCTCACCGGTATGATCTAGCAGACTGAGGCAAATTTAGATGACAGCAACAAATTTATGCAAAGTCTAAATATGATTTTGGCAGACATCTTTCAGATTGTAACCAACCGGTTACAAACCTTGAGGTAGCATTTTTGTACTCTTTTGATGGCATCCTTTGTCATTGATGTCAATGGGGGAGTAGTGGAGAGAAAAATGCATGTACAAAGGAGATCACTTCCTCAGGGGGAGCACATCTTTTTGGATTTTAGTTTTTGGATAATAGTTTTGATTTTTCTCATGAGTGTTGCCATCAATGCCAAAGGGGGAGATTGTTGGCATTCTACACTCTTATGAGAATTGTGTGGGGGAAAAAGTGACACTAAGCAAACATGCCCTAATCTCACTTTCAATCACACATTTGTGGAATATGAAAGAGCCTAGAGGTATCACACAATTGGCTACTTCTTTTTGTGGAAGAGAGAGCCACGGGCTACCTATTAGGATTTCTATTCCTTTGTTGCAAATGATAGATAGATGATGCAAGTTCAATTCCTAACCCCAAAGTGCAAGTATGAACTAATAACAAGATTGCAGAATTGAACTTAAACAATGGAAAGCTGTAAACACAAGGACAAGACAAGAATGTAAATGTGTACCTGGTGTTAAAATCTGAGTGAAAATGTTCAAGACGGGGGCGCGGGCGCCACTGTCCTAATTCTGCCCCTGAAACTGCTCCTAAAACTACTGTTTTGCAACCTGAAAAGCTGTCAAAAATGTTAAAACTTGCTATCTGACAGAAGGACCAGGGCGCCCAGCGCCCCTGTCCCAGGGACCAGGGCGCCCAGCACCCCTGTCCTGGCAGGACCAGGGCGCCCCACGCCCCTGTCCTGGTCTTTTTCTCTACAATTTGGTGTGTTGTCCCGTCTCAGTCTGCTTCTGTCGGATCTGCAACTTGCGGCGTCGTCCGAATCCGAAACCTGCACTTATATCTGAAAAGGTATGGTGGGCGGCTATATAGAGTTTTGC
This sequence comes from Cryptomeria japonica, assembly GCF_030272615.1. Classification (NCBI taxonomy): domain Eukaryota; kingdom Viridiplantae; phylum Streptophyta; class Pinopsida; order Cupressales; family Cupressaceae; genus Cryptomeria; species Cryptomeria japonica. The sequence goes on from NC_081412.1 coordinate 331,473,803, forward strand.
CTTAGTCAAACCCCCGCTTTGGTGATTTCCACCTCCATGAATAGCCAAGTTGTATTGTAAAAGTAATGTGTGTGCAGACCTTGTGTGTGTGCAAGATCCTAAAATGCAAGTAAGCAAACTAGAGAAACCTAGAAAGTAAACCCTAATTGCTTGCAAATGATAATGTAAATGCTCCAAATCAAGATGCAAAGTGATCTAAAGCATGAATACAAATGATATGATGAAGCTTATGCAAAGACATGAAAACAACATGAAATCATACCCAACCCCAAGGGAGGGGTACAAGCCAATCTTCAGTCGGTGATCCCTTATTGTTCTTCAATGCCTTCAAAGCCCTAAATGGATGAATGAAATTGATAGATGCTTGATGGATGGATGTTGAATGTTGTTGAAGTCTTCAAAGATCTGCTCTTTTGCTACGTAGAAGGCCCTTGAAACCAAAAATCTGCCCCTTTCAAATGAAGAAAGAGAGCTCTTATATATGAAACCCTAGGTCTTAATTTCAACTTTTGGCCGACCTAGAGATTGAATCTCCTGCCAATTTCTTGGGGTTAAGCTTTATTTAATGATTGGATCGTGCTCCTAAAATTTCGAGAAAAATGTCCGGGACCATGTGCACGCCGAGCGCCATGGTCCCGACAACTTTTCACCAAATTTTCAGGGCCGTCGGATATGATGATTTTAGAAAGAATCCTGAAGTTACAGCTGATTTCGAGATGTTTTGACCCCCGAAATCAAGCCCCCAAGTTCAAAATAGGACCTAATTAGGGTTTTTGATTAAATGATGTATTGGAAGAATAAAATGAAAGGGGCACACTTTAATGAAAGGGCCCAACTTTATAATGTGGAAGATGATGAAATAGGACCTTAGACCTAATTAATTTGATTAATTAAGTGCTAAAGGGGAAATGCAATGCAAAATGCAAAATGCGCCAAGGCGGGTGCTAAACTAGGTGTGAAATTGTACCACCCTAGCAAGTGCATACAATTTACGACGCTACAAGAATAATTGATGTTGTCATTGATGGCAACCATCTGGCAACCAACTGGAAAGTCACCGGTAATTGGTTTCTACATGCCCGACATCGACAGGCACCTCACCGACATTTAGATTACATCAGAAACAAAGCATACCGGCACTCCAACCGACATGGGATAAAGTTTTGTTTATGTGAATTGTTTTGTAATGTAATTATCTTTTGTAAGCCAAAATGGTATATTGTAAAAGACTCATATATGTATGAGATCTTATAGGTCATTTTATGAGGAGTAGATGAGATAAAGGTATAATGTGTGATGAGGCAATTTTGTATAAGGTGATATAGTTGACAGTAAAGGTTTTGGTTATTGACTGAGCTTAAACCAGTACTGAACCTGGCATGAGAGATGCTATTTTGAGCAGTACATTGTATTGGATTTGATGATCCATTTTGTAGTTAGTGTGACTCTTTATTGAGCAGTGAGCTCTAGGTTGTTGGCCTCCCTGCATGTGCAGGCCCCTCATTGTAAGTAGTATTTTTTCATTGGCTAGTGAGTAAATATTATGGGTCACAAATCCCACTGAGGTTTTTCCCACATCGGGTTTCCTCATTAAATATCTTGTGTTATGGTGTGTTTCTATGTTGTCTTTATTATTTTTGTTTATTGCAATAATTCTTATTTACTGGTACACTGTTTTGGGATGCAAAGTTATTAATAAATTTAAATATTTTGTTAATCGGTTAGACACTAATTCACCCCCCCCCCCCCTTCTCAGTGTCTTTGGGACTATCATTGAATCTAACAGACTAAATACACTGTTGTCAAATCTAATGATCCTCATGTCCATATTTTTTTTGAATCTACTAGTTTTGGGAATTACTATCTTCACATAGATGAAATCTTGGAGTTTGATGAAGATTTTCCTTCTAGTAGTTTTGACATTTCACTACTTTCAGCAAGTGAAAGGTTTGGTGGTGCTGAGAAAGATCAAGCATTGGAAGTTGGATCTTCTGGTTCATATATCATGGTTGAAGATGCTTCATCTTTTGTTGCTAATGAAAATGCTCAATTACCTACTCAAGAAGAAGAATTCCAGTCTTCTCCAACACAAGAAGGTTCATCCTCTCCTATGGAAGAAGATGACAACTTTTCTTTCCATGATGCACCCATCTCGGATGAGGCTAGTACTAGTCACTTTATTGAGAACAACAATTCAAATGATGTTTGGACTCTTGAGTTTGATGGTAGTTACACTATAAATGGATCTAGAGTTGGTGTAGTTCTTATATCTCCTAAGGGAGAGATCTTCCCTTACTCCTTCAAGTTGAAATTTGCAAATACTAACGATATGGTTGAATATAAGTTGCTTTTGTTAGGAATGAGTGTTGCATTGAAGAGAAGAATCAGAAATCTCCATGCCCAAGGTGATGCAAAATTGGTAGTTTGTCAACTAAGAAACATATATCAAACAAGGAATAATAAACTCAAGCATTACCGTAATTTGGTATGGGAAAATATTGAATATTTTCATGCCTTTAGCATCTTAGTTGTACCTCGTGAGTACAATGATAGAGTTGTTTCCCTTGGGGTTTTAGCTACTTTGTTGGTTCCTTGTCTTGATTTTGGTCAAGATAAGTATATTATTGAATTGATCTGCAAACCCAGTGTGCCTGACAATTGGGATCATTGGATTATTTTCAATGATGATAAGCGGATTAATAATTTCTTGCAAGAAGAAGATGGATTCAACAATCTATACTTTGAAGGAAGTAATTCTCCTTCCTCTTCTTCATCAGTTTCAATGTCAGAAACATCATCTGAACCGGATGAATAAATTCTTCAGCTAAAAGGAAATAAAATTCCCAAGGGATTGGTTTCTCTTGAAAAACTCTTTGATCAACATGATCATTATATCAAGAGAAGACAACAACAAAGTGTTGATTTCCCATGGGATATGAGAAGTATAACATTATCTTGGATGATGATCCAAAGTTTATCAATATTGGCAATAACTACACTCCAAAGGAAAAAGATCAGTTCATTCATCTTTTGTGCCAATACCATGATGTCTTGGCATATTCATATGATGATCTTAAATATTTCCAACCTAAGGAGGTGAAACATATTATTCCTATTAACCTTGGTGCAATACCTTTTAGACAGAAACAGCATCAATACAATCCAAAAATCTCAGGTACCATTCTTTCTAAAATTCAGAAAATGTTAGACACTTGGGTTATTTTTCCCATCCATCATTCAACATGGTTGGTACACATAGTTCCGGTGTGTAAGAAAAATAGGGAGATATGTATCTATGTTGATTTTAGAAATCTTAATTAATTGTCACTAAAAGATAACTATTCATTGCCGATCATGGATCAAGTTTTGCAAACAGTGACAAGATCTGAAATGTTATCTATGTTAGATAGATTTTTTCAGGATATAATCAGATTGAGGTTAGTGAATCCGATCAAAATAAGACTACTTTCACTACTCCATCAGGTACATTTTCCTACCATAGGATGCCTTTTGGGTTGATCAATGCAAGAGCTACTTTCCAATGAGCTATGGACCTGGCTTTCCATGGTACTGTGGGGAGATATATTGTAGTATATCTTGATGATCTCATTATTTTTCTAAAGATCGTGAGAATCATCTTTTTCACTTGAAAGATGTGCTTGAAATATGTCATATGAATGGCATCTCTCTTAATCCCAAGAAGTCAATTTTGGGCGTAAGCCAAGCAAAACTTCTCAATCATATTATTTCCAAGGAAGGGATAAAAATTGATGCAGAAAGGGTGAAATCTATTCAAACCCTCCCTTTACCTTCCAGTAAGACCGTTGTCCATTCTTCCTTTGGTAAAGTGGATTTTCTACAAAGATTCATTCCTGATTTTGCAGAGAAGACTCGTCAATCATGGATATGATTAAAGGAAAATCCCTTTTTGTTGGAATACTAAGGGTAAAGTTGCTTTCAATGAAATTAAGGATGTAATTGATCATGCACCAGTGCTGGTATGTCCTAACTACACTAAGGATTTTATCATGTACAATTATGCTTTTGAGCATACTATGTCTGCTATTCTAATGCAGAAGAATTCAAAGGAGATCGACTCTCCTATTGCTTTCATGAGTTGTCCTTTAAAGTCTCATAAACTCAAGTATTCCCCCATTGAGAAAAATGCTTGCACTGTAGAAAAAGTAGTTAAGTATTTCTGTTTATACATTTTAAATTTTCATACTATTGTGTTAGTTCCTGATACAGCAGTCAAGTCTATCTTGATACAGCAAGATTTTGGCACAAAAAGAGGAAATTGGATTGCTAAAATCCAAGAGTATGATTTGGAGATTAGGCCTACTAAGCTTGTTCGTGGTAGAGGACTTTGTCAGCTTATGGCAGAGAGTATTCCAGAGGAACATGAGTCGGATAATTCTGAAGATCTTCCCAAGGTGCTATTTGTTAGTACTACTGATGAATGGTACTCTAATATAGCATTTTTATTGACCTATGGTGAATGTCCACGACATCTGTCATTCAAGAAAAAATGGAGTATTAAGCTTAAGGCTGCAAACTTTGTACTATGGGATACTAGTTTGTATAAAAGAGCAATTGATGGTAGTTTCCTCCGTTGTGTTGACAAAGCGCAACAAGTCAAATTGTTAGAATCTTTTCATGATCAGGCTTGTGGTGGTCATTTTTCCGCATCAGTGACTGCTCACAAAATTTTGAGAGCTAAGTATTACTGCCCTACGCTCTTTCAAGATGCTTTTAGATGGGTGCGTAAATGTGTACATTGCCAGCAGTTTGTGGGCAAACAGAAACTTGTAGCATTACCGTTGAGACTGGTGATTATTGTAGAACCTTTCTGACAATGGGGAATTGATTTCATTGGTGTTATCAACCCTTATTCAAGTGTGGGTCATTCATATGTCCTCACTGCTATAGATTACTTCACCAAGTGGGTGGAGGCAATACCAGTAAAGTATGCTACTTCTGAAATAGTATGCCAATTTCTCAAGGAGAACATCATTTCCAGATTTGGTGTTCCACACAAAATCATGACTAATAATGCAGCTATGTTTTCCTCCTCTGAGATCACGCAATTTTGATTTGAATATGGTATTTTGTTAACTCATTCATCTGATTATTACCCTCAAGGTAATGGTCAAGCGGAATCAAGTAACAAGAACCTGATTACCATCATTTGCAAGCTTATGGAAGAGAATCATGGGTCTTGGCATAAGGCTCTTTATGATGCTTTAGGGGCAAACAAAATTACTCCCAAAAGAGCTATTGGCATGTCACCATTTCTACTTCTTTATGGGATAAATGCAGAAATACCCATCACTTTGGAACTTCCATCTCTAAAATTGACTAAAGCAATTGAAGATGAAACTTTTGACAATGCTTTAGACAAAAGAATCGTGTATCTTTCTCAACTGGAAGAACAAAGAATATAAGTGGTAGACCGGATTTCTCAACACCAGCAACAAGTCAAATTTATTTTTGACAAGAAAGAAAAGTAAAGAGGATTCCAAGTTGGTGATCGCGTATTGCTTTGGGATAAGCGAAGGGAACCAAAAGGTTTACACGAAAAACTTGATTCTCTTTGGCGAGGACCTTTCACTATTCATCATATTGCTAGAGAAGATAGTTTTATCTTTGCTTATCGTGATGGTACACCATTTGTACTACCCTATAATTGCCAATATTTGAAGCATTAATTTGAATAAAAGTTCAAGGTAACCTCTTGTAAATAATGTCCAAGTCTTTTTCTTTTTGGTCTTTTGTCTTTTTGTTTGTTTTCACGTTGATTGACTCTATGGACCAATGGATAAGAGGAAGGCACTTAGAGATCTAGTTTCTTTTCTTTCACAATCTTGAAGGATAAGTGAAAGAATTCCCCAGTCAGAGCCAGTTCTTGTCCTCATTTTTTTTCAAAAATATGGACTATTACATTGAATTTTTGGTCAAAAAATGAAAATTTTACTCTAAAGCATGCTTCTCGAGGTAGAATTTTACTCTACCCCTAGACTAGACTAATCCTCAGCCCATCCTCAAACCACGTTTTGAATTTCATCACATTTGGAGTTCGTTTGCTTTATTTTTCTTTCAATTTTGGGTTTTTTCCTCCTTGACTACAGGTGGGAAATTTTCTTTATGTTGCAAGTTTTAATTTTCTCTTGTTTTAGTGTTGTAGGGAAATTTTAAGTCAATTACAAGTGAACTTTATGTAATTTTTAAACTTCTAACTTACTTTTTTATTTCCCCCTTGTTGCTTTTTATCTTTTTAGTCATTGTAGGAACTTTTTGAGCATATTACCAGTGAACTTTAAATTGTAAACTTAAAATAAAACTTGTAATTTAGTTAAAAAGTTTCACTAAGTGATTTTAAGTTATGGTAAGGGTTTTTCTCCTCCATTACAAGTTTTATAAAGTCACTTTAAGTTTTAATAGGGAGTTTTTTTTCTATTACAAGTTTTATTTTAAAGTTATTTTTGACTTGTTAAAGGAATTTTATTTTCCCTTTACTAGTCTTTTCTTGAGTTCTTTAAAACTTGTAAAGGGAGTTTTATTTCCCTTTTACATGTATTTTAAACTTGTAGTTTTCTCTCACAAACCCGATTTTGCCTTAATGCATGAAAAATGAACATATTAAAACTTGCAAATGGGTTTTAAAAACCCAATTTCATGTTCTTTGCAAATTTTAAACTTGTTGCCTTTCCCCAAGAACCCGACCAGCTATAGAAGTCGAATTTGTTGAAGGATTCAAACTATTGTTGTGGATAAATTTTAGGAGAAGGAAGGCATTTTTATTCCTAACCTATTCTCATGCATTTTGAAACTCTTTTTGTGCCATTTGGAGGTCGTTTTGCCTATTTAAAGGCATTCAAATAGAAAACACGTGTTTTTGAAAATGCCAAGATTTACCTCATGAAAAGCCATGAATCTTCCTTCTCCTAAGTTGTTTTGGCTTCTCGTACCTAAGCGTGGAGATTGGAAGCTTCATTTGGCCGATTCTTCATGCATTTGTTAGGCATTTTGCTACATGTGAAATTTTTCAAAAAACGTGGCTAGTGTTTGAATCTTCTTCTTTTCTCTATTTAAGAGATTCAATCTTTTCTTTCAAGGATTACTTCTTGTTCTTGGGAGGTCATTTTTGTTGATCAAGGTATTCTTTCTTCTCTTATTCTTGCATTGTTTTCTTGTTTTAGTTTCCTTGATCAAGTTGTATATATCTTAGTTTTGTTTTGCTCTTGCCTAAAATTGGTTTTTGTGAGAGATTTTCCTCTTTGTTCCAAGTTTGAAAAGCAATTTACAAATTGCATTTTCTTTACCCATTTTCCCTCTTTGCTTGCATTCGGGATTTAAAAACCCGATTGCAAGTGAGATGAACATAGTTGATCTACCCCTTTGGTTAAAAAATCTTAACCATCATTTGTTAAAATTCCAAGTTTCAAAGTTGGAAAATGCTCATACTTTCAAAATCGGGTTTTTAAAACTTGATTACAAGTTGAAAGTTATTCCCATTTTCATAAAGATGATCTTTCCAAAATCTTTTCATTTTCATTCACATTCATTTCCATCATCCCTACACACCATTCCCACCATTTCCTACATGTCAAAATCTCATCTTTCACTCATTACTTCATTCTCACTTTTACAAGTATACTTGCATTCGGGTTTCAAAAGCCCGATTGCACGTTTGTTCTTCCCACTCGTATACTTGTAAAATATTCCCCAAGATCTAAAATTGGTCAAAATCCAAGTTCCAAGCATCCCTATTAATTTCCCATCTTCCTCTCACAAAGTTGTGAAGTGCAAGACTTGGAATTTTTCCCATTTGAAGAGGAAAGATGATAGTTGTAGTTGATCTTGATGTTGCTTTGACACTTTTAAGTCTTCATCGCAACATACCAGGTTGTTCTTCAATGTCATATTTACCATCATCTTCCCCTCCAAAAAAGATGAAATACAAATTTGATAAGTACTAGAATGAGGTCTCCCCTTCATAAGTTTCCTCTCCTATGGATCATATCAAGGATACGGAAATAGGGCATGTTGACATGTCAGATTTCATCAAAAGGGTGGAGGATCGAAAGGATAGCAATATGCAGTGATGTTATTGTGAAGAGCATGATTGTGGCAAAGAATACTCATGAACCAAATCCTAATGAGCTGAAAATGATCATCCAGAAGTTTGAAGGATTCATGTCTACACGTTGTAACATAAGTGTTTTTCAACACTTAGTTGCATTTTCAGAATTCTAATTTCTTAGTTTTAGTTTCTCTTTTGATATGTTTACTTGTAAAAACATTTTTGTAAATTGCAAGTTAAGTCATTACTTGCACTTTTTTAATTACAAGTAGAAAAGTTACAAGTCAAATTAGAATAGGACTTGTAACTTTGAATAAGTCATAGTTAGTTGTGTCATGCCTGTGAAGTGTGATACCTGCAGCTACAACACAAAACACTCAATAGACCATTACAAGCATGGTTAGCAAATTTAAAACAAAGAAAGATAAAACCATAGCAAAGCGATCTATCACCTCCTAAGAGATGCGAGTGTGGATTTGCTCTCAGATTTGGATAAGAAAATTCCAGTGACTTGACTACACCTAGATAGAGGATTTGAAATGATAATGATACGATTAAGCTAGAAAAGAGAATGATTAAGCTACATGATTCAACAATTATGCTAGAAAATTATCGAATTAAGCTAGATCTAAGATGCAATTGCCTATAATAACAATGCTCAAATGATATGCTAAGAGATATTATGCCTATAGTAACAATTCATAAGATGCAAATGAGATGGGATGATTATTTCTCCAAAATGGGGGTTATTTATAGGATTTCCAAGGTCAGGGGTGAGGTGGCAGGAATCAATGGTCAAGATTGAGTCTGAAGATATTAATGGTGAAATTGGAGGAGGTTGGAAAAAAGGTTGGTGGAAAGGGAACATTTGCCATCTCTATGGTGACAAGTATCAAGAATCTTTGCTCATGAGAGAGAAAGTATCTAAGAAAAGGGAAAATGTGGCCCAAGAATGCCATGTGTCTCAAGGGAAGAGTATCCACACCATAGGAGGTTAGGATGTGCAAGCTAAGATAGGTTTAATTAAACCCAAGGTTAGATGGAATGGGTTAGGTTTAGAAGTGGTTAGGTTAGGTGATTAGAAGTTAGGAGGCATGTTGGTAATTTGAATTTAAAAATTCAAATAATTGGAAAAGACTAATTAACTTTCAACAACTCATAAATTAATTTGTTTTAATTAATTAGGGATTAGAAGAAATGATTGAAGATGGGGGGGGGAGGATTAATTAATTTGAATTAATTAATCAAAGGGGATTATTGAAATGAACCTTATAAATAAATCCTTAGATTTATTAATAAGTAGATGAGTGGAATAATTTAATCAAATTTATAATGAATTCAATTAAATTGGGGAGGGAGATTAATTGAATAATTGCTTATTCAATTAATTATCTTTAGACCATTTTTAGGTGTATACAAGTTGTTGAATAAGTCTTGGTGGTTGAGAGAATTTCTCAAGTTAGTTAGGATCCTCTCACCTTTTTCTTAAGACTCCTCTCCTATAAATACTTGAGGGGGTCTTTTGTATTTTCCTTATCTTTGAGAAAGCAAGCAAACACTCTGCCAAGTTTGCAACAAGAAAGTCTTTGAGCTTTTATGTGTAAATTAAAGAATTGAAAGAAATAGAAGAAGATTACTCAAGTGTTGAGTCTTTGTGCTACATTCTTGAGTTTATGTTCCATATTATCTTTCTTGCAAGTGTTTCCTAGAGAGCTTAATCGAATTTGATTTGCAATCTTTGTGCTGCAAGTATTGGAGGTTAATATAAAATAGAGTAAATATTATCTTGGAAAGAGTTGTAAGCCTTTGTGCTCACACTTATTCTTGAGAGAGAGATTACAAATAGATTTTATGATAAGAAATAGTTGTGAGTCCTTGAGCTCATACTAGTTCTTATTGTTTTGTGTAGAAAGGAATAATATATTTCATACTTTTTGCTGCTATAATTTGTTCTTGATATCATTAGCATAGAAAAGGGTAGAAAGGAGTTCATATATTCAAGTCTTTGAGCTTGATATTACTGTCATGTCCCGAAGGAAGTGATGGAAGTCTCTGAGCTTGCAAGAAACTTAATTTCCTTTCTCTCATCTTATTTCAAAAGGTTTTCATTGTTGTTTTAAATTAACTTGCTATCACTTTTCTATGAAGAGAAAAGGATATTGGCTTTCTTGAAGAAAGAAGAAAGAGTGATGTCTCATCCTGTTTAGTTTTAGATTAGATATAGATAGGGGAGTCTTCCCTTAATTAGGAGATTTTTACTCACACACTGTGGTTGATACCATAATTTTGTATATTTTTCCAAGTGTACAAAATTTTCAACCAACACTACCTGCGCATTCTCCTTCAATTCTTCATTCTCTGATTTAACGCTTTCCAAATCTTCAAGAGTTGTCTTCAAACCTTTATCCATCTAAAAATATTATTCCCAACATATAGCTATCATGACTAAGCCAATATGGATTTCCCTCAAGCGGTTAAGCTATTCAAGCAAGGGACCAAAGCTCTAATACCAATTATTGTTCAAGTTGAAAGCACCAGAATAGTGAGAGGGGGAGTGAATTAGTATTCCTAGATATTAAAGCTTTTATTCACAATTGTAACCTTCCACTTAAATATCAAATAAACTTGACTGATATAAAGCAATTAATGTAGAATAAACATGAATAACACAACCACAAAATAAACACCGAATTTTATACGTGTAAAACCCAAATGGGAAAAACCACAGAGAGTGTTAACTCTCAGGAGAATATAACTAGTTATATTTGTGTTTACAAAAAGGGATGTCTCACTATTGGGTTGCTCACTGCTAGATTATAAAAAAGGGTCATTGTTGGACTTCTCACTGCAGATACAACAAAGAGATGGCTAACTACCGAAATGATTACTGCAAGTAAATGGGTTGAACTGAATGGGATCCAAATGCATGGGATCAGTTCTAAGGTTAAGCTCAGATTACAAATCTCAAACCCTACAACATATTTGGTTAGAGATCTTTGTATAACTATCATGCAGCAGGTCTGGTAAAGGACTACTACACCTTTGCAATATTGTCTTCTTTCGTTGCTCGCAACACATACTTCACACACTCTTATCTTTGCTACCAATTTTTGCACAACACACACCTTCACACACTTAGTATGTTCTTATGTTTCTCCTAGCTTATGCTACTACATATGTATATGTATATGTATATGTATATGTATATGTATATGTATATGTATATGTATATGTATATGTATATGTATATGTATATGTATATGTATATGTATATGTATATGTATATGTATATGTATATGTATATGTATATGTATATGTATATGTATATGTATCAGAGGGCACAAATATAAAATAGTGTGTCAGCCAAGCCTAATATGTTAACAATATGCTCATGTCGACCTCTTCAAGACTTCAACATGCTTCCTTTACATAATCTAATTGCCAATGCATACACCGATATTACCAAAATGGAGCGGGGTCATCCGAACCCAAGAACACTGACCCATTATCACAAAATCATTCTCAATATATCCAAACTGTAGACTCCATATGTACCAAAAAAACCCGTAACACAAAACTCGAAGAGATACTTAACTACCGAAGCAGCTAACATCAGGACACATAACTGATACTAGGATCAATGAGAACTCCTAACACCACGATACCAGGATCAATGAGAACTCTAGGAAACCTTAAAACATATTACCTTTATCATACTAAAAATGATATTTGACCAAAACAACAATACTATACTAACTGCATACAATCCTTGCATACAGCATTCACAACATTCATAACATTCGAACTAATATAAGGACCGCATACACTATCTGGTATAAACTAAATAGCAGATTTGACATCAATGACAACATTATTCATGCATCTAACAATCTCCAACAGAAATGAGAGATAATTGAGGATGAGATGGAGATAGGTTACAAATAGGATAGCATGGATTTAACTTTCCCCTAAATGTAGAGTGCAAGAGGATAATGGATTACAAATGACGCTTGTTTGCCAAGTTTTCATTAGTGTACTTGGATAAGGAACCACCGAAGTGGTTTTCACCATTGGATGGATTGTTTCTCTTTACTTATTTTTCTTTTTTTCATCATTTTTTTCTTTTTTACATTTTATTCTTTTTTTCTAACTTTTTGGAAGATAATAAATGCATGATAGGAGATGGAGGAAGGACTCAAGCATCTAATTCTTTGGATAGTACCCCTGAAAAAATGTGCTACAATGGATATTTTTTATTCAAGGTATAATCAAATACAGTGGTAGGGTGTAGTAAATTGAGATGAAGTAGATGATAAGGTGGAAAGGGGTAATGATTTATGCAAAGGATTGGATGGAAGGGATGAAACTTTAGAAAATAGGTGTTGAACAATTTGTGTAGGGGTGGATGAAAATGTTGGCAAGATCAAATTTGGCACACACCTTGAGGGATGGCAAAGTGATGGAGGAAAAATAGATTTTGGAGTTTGAGATTTTAATTGACAAGTTGATGTGGATTTTGGGACATAAGGGCCCAAAATGGATGAAGGAAATGATGGAGGATTTAACATAGTGGGTTTTTGGACATACAGACCCAAAATGGATGAAGGAAATGATGGAGGATTTAACATAGTGAATTTTGGGACATAGGGACCCTAAATAGATTTGAAATGTGGGAGATGTTTAGAGGGAAGAGTGAAGGAAGCCTTTTAATTAGCAAGCTTGGATGCCAATTTTGATTTTTCTTTTGGATGCAATTCTTTCATGAGCATGAATCCACATGACTTTTGATTTTTTTCTTGATGGGAATTTGTGGCCTAAATTGAATATTTTTTTTCTTTTGAATCAATTTTTTTTCGTATACATGTCTTTTAGATGGGACATGTTTATCTTTGAGCATATGTGGAATTTTGTACTTATGAAATTTATGCTTGCCATCCAAATTGCTTCCAAAAGAATTGGGATTCATGAGTGTATAGGAATGATATGGAGTTTTTTTTTATGATCTAATATAGGTTGATTGTGGGAAGATTCTCAAGGATGTGTTCCTTTTCTAATCTTGATTTATAAAAGGGTAAGTGGACTATGAGCCAAGGGTGATATGGATAGTAGATGGAGGGATATAATAACCAAAGATACATAGAAGAGATGAAGGCTTTAGTTTTGGGGTATAAGGACCTAAGATGGATGGAAGGGATGAAGGGGTATGTGTATGTTTCAGTTTAGAAAGAGGAATATGAGACTTAGTATGGATAACAACATCTTGAGGGTGAGCTATATATCCAAGGCCATGGTAATTAGTATTTTCTTTTATATCAAGGGGTTATAATATCGATTGTTCATGGATGATTAACCCTTTTCTTTAGTAATTCATGCTTTCACAAATCCTTTTATAAATGGGGTACTTGTTTCTTTTGAAACAAGATGTGAATCCATTTTGAGGAGGATATGGTATGGAGGGAACGATAAGCTCGTGAAGTAAACCATATTTTATGAAAGTAGGTGAACCAAGTTGATATGTAAGGGGTTTATGAATAGCTTGGATAGGGGTGGTGAAATTTTGAGGAGAAGTAGGATTATGAGAGGGAATGGTAAGGATGGTAGGGAATCAAGTTAGAGGCACCTACCTTTCCATGATTGCATAAGGGATCCTTGAAAACCACACGATCACTATTTTTTGTTCCTGCTCAGGTTTCAATAACAATATCACCTTGGTCAACAAGGTCTTGAATGATGTTTTTCAATTTTAAGTAATTGGAGGTATTATGCCCATTTGTTATACAGTAACCATAGAAATTGGTATCTTTCCACCATGTAGGTTTGACTTGAGCTTCATACTATATTATTTCAGGGAGTTTAATCACATTGGATTGTATAAATTTTTCAAGGGTTGATTCAATAGACTCACCCAATGGTGTATATTTATATTTTGGAAAGTTTGGTTTAGAGCTCTTTTGTGAGTTGTTTTGGACAACATTTGATGATTGAACATTGTTTGATGTTTGAGAATTCCTAGACCCTTCAGAATGAGATGTGGAAACTCCTTAGAGAGTAATCATGGGTTGAGAATTATTAACATTTTTTGCATCAACCACACCATAATTGACTATGTTCTTATTCTTGTTCCAAAATTAAGATTTGTCATTAGATGAATGATCTATATTGTCTTTGAATATTTTGATAGTTCCTTTGTTGATAAGAGCCTTTTCGACCCTAATGCCTTTGTCAATAACTTGTTTGAAGTTGTTGAGACATTGAACATCTAATTGGAACATCATTTTAGGGGTTAAGTTTTGTATGAAGATATCGACCTTTTTTTTTCAAGTATATCAAATGAGCATTTTCTATCAAGGCTCCTCCATATTTGCAAGGAAGCAAAGGATTCCCTATATTTTTTCTTGGTGTTATAGAGCTCATTCAAAGACACTTTATGTTCAAGATTATAAGAGAAATGGGCAATGAATTTTTCAGTGAGTCCTTCAAATGTTTTGATATCAGGTGTGAGATGGGAGAACCATTCTGTTGGTTGACCACCTAAACTTTGTGGGAAGAGGCACATTAAATATGTGTCATTGAAAGAAACCTAGATAGGCATGATATATAAAATTGTCTGGCATGTTCAATTGGATCACTTTTCCCTTTGTATTATTTGAACTTTGTTATGTCAAATTTTGGAGGAAAGGGAGGCATAGGTATGCTTCTATCAAAAGGATAGGGACAAATATCTTCAAATGAGTATGTCATTTTGTTTTGTCCCATTTGCATGTTTATGATTTGTTGTTGAAGGTTCTATAATTATTGATCCAATATATCAGTTGGTTGAAGAGGAGGATTGGTATTGTCACTCTAGAATTGATGCATGTTGCTACTTGATATTGTCATAAGCAACTAACCAAGAGGATTGATACAAAAGTTGATGTTTTGTGACATGGATGCCGAAGGCATTTGATATTGATTATATATCAAGTTTTGATTTGGAGGAGGAAGCTATGTCATGTTTTGATTAGGCCTCAAGTTTTCATGGTGTGCTCTTGAGCATTGATTATGATAGGTAGGATGTGTGCTATGCAAGGTATTGTTGTTTTGAAGAAGAGTGTTTCGAAGAATGTTCATAATATTCTGATTGTATGTTCCACTAGTTGGAGGGGGATTTTGACTTTAAGAGGGAGGTGGAAAATTTTGGCTTGAAATTTGACTTGATGAAGGATTGGTTGTACCTTGTTTGACATTTGGGTGGCTCAAAGGATTGAATTTTGTATTTTATGAGCTTGATATAGTTCTTGTGGTATTGGTTGTGGTGTAGGTTGGAGGGAGGCAATGACTATTAACCTGTGAAACTTGATTGTTGGTAAGATTTTGAATTAATGATGAAGATGAAGAATCGACTTGGTTATGTTTGCGATGTGCATTTTGATTGGCCATGTTTTGTTTGGGTTGTGTTGCATTTTGGCTTGTTTGAGACATATTTTGATCAATGAGAGATACACTTGGATTGGAAGGTGTCAAATTTTGATTAGGTTGTGCCCCACTTGCTCAAGTGTCGAGGGTAAACTAAAAAGAGGGTTTCTAAATTGGAAATCAAATGATGATGATGATAAAACCTTGGTTCTTGTCTATGTTGATGTCGATTTAGGAAGTTGGACAAATTGTAAAAAACCATATCAGGTGATATTTCTCTAATATTCAAGATGTTTAAATTAGGGGGTGCAAACACTTTAAAATAATTATTTTAATTATTTTAAGTTCCTGATTCCTCCTCAATATTAATTAATTATAATTAATATTGTCACTATAGTCTGTTGATTGATTTATTTAATAAATCAATCCACCTTTATTCTTCTAAAAATCCTTAATATTAAGTCTCCTCAAATTCCTCCTTTTAATTAATTAATTTTAATTAATTAATTAATCTAGGTGATTCCTACAAATCACCTTTTTCCTACTCCATCATTAACCTAATGAATTCTTCTAGAAGTTCCCTAAACTCACTTAGCATTATTCTTCTAATTTTTAATTCCCTCCACTCATTCTCTCTCCTAGTCAAATCCTCCTACAAATCTTATCTATCCTAATCCCACCTAATCATTCTTCTAATCCCTCTCCTAATGAGTTGCTAGTGGCTAATCATCACGATTAGCCACAAAGTCAACTCCTTGTCCCTTCCACCCAACCACCTTCCTTAAATGCTCTTTTCTTAGGTGAATGTTAGATTTTTAAAATCTCACATTCCTCTAGGCATCCCATCCTCCAAGGAATTTTTAATTCCTCCTTATTCCTGCAGTCCCCATGAACATCCTTTTTGAAGAATTTTTAATTATTCATCTCTATCCCTGAAGGAATATTTTATTCTTTGTTCTTCCCTAGGCACATTGGGAAGTCTTCCCAATGAGCCTTGACTCTTGAGGAGTGTGGAGACAATAAATGCCTTTAAGGCATATCTCTTGGTCCCCACACTTGTCTTGTCATCCCATCTTGGGCCTTTTGTGGGCTCACAAGAAATCCTGACCCTCCATCTTGGGTCAATCCTAGCCCTCCATTTCTCCTCTTCTCTTCCTATAAATTGAGGAATCCATCCCCTCATATCTCATCTCCAAGTTTAGTGAATCCATGCTGCTAGTTTGTGCCGAAGAAATCATCCCCATACCACTACTATGCCAAAATTTGCACTCATCCATACTTAGGCATTCCATCCTTTGATCATCTATCCATCTGCTCTCATCCATCCATCATACCCCATTTGTGCACAATATTGGAGAGCCAACCACATTCAAATCAATCAAAGAAGAGCATCAAGTGGAGCATCATCAAGGGGCGCCTTCACTTCATCAAGCTCAATCCGAGGGAGATAATAGCTTGCAAGGTATAAAATGGTTTTGTTTGCATTTTGAATGTTTCTTTGGATTTCTAATGATCTAATCTCATCTTGCACAATTTTATCCTCTTCATTCTGGAATGCCTGGTGGGACCCACATCCCTAAATCCAATATTTATTTTGAGTTTTTGTGAGTTTGCAAGTCGCAAGTATCAAAACAGCGCGAGCATCGGCAATTAGCGCGACCGACTCAGGATCAGCACGAGTGAAATCCATTTCAGCGTGTGCATAGGTGCATCATGGCGAGTGTTCCAGATTTAAATTTAATTTCCTGCTCCGCTGCAGGTCTGCATATTAGCACATGCATTTCTGGAATAGCGCGTCTGATTTAAAAATTTCCTGCCTAATCTATTTGTCTTTTTCAATTTTCATTTTGCTTCTTTCTTGTTGATTAATAGTCAAAATAATTAAAGAAATCAAAAAAAAAATCTAAGAGGAAAATTTGGTTATTTGGTTTTACAAGTTAGTCATTTTTTTTTAGTACTCTCGGTTCAGCACGAGCAACCTGGGAATAGCGCGGGTGCTTTGCTGGATCCCCGCTCAAATTCAAATTTTGGAATTTTTTGAATTCTGCTAACTACTTTGGTCTTTTTCAGCGCATGCGCTCGCGTTTCAGCGCAGGAGAACCTGTATCAGCACGACCATTTTCAGAATCCCGCCAACTTTAAAAATTTAAATTTTATTTGATTTTTCCATCTAACTGCTAACTTTTTTTCTTAGTTTTTGTATTTGAGCATGAGCGCAAACGTTTCAACGCGTGCACAGGCGCTTCAGCGCAACCAATCCAAAGCAACGCAATAGTTAGGTATAAATCAACAATTTTGTTTGTTTTTATTTTCTATAATTTATTTTACTTTCAGCCCTCTTCAGCGCGTACGTAGGCGTTTCAGCGCCTGTGCAAGCACTTCAGCACGCTTGACTGCAAATCAGCGCATGCGCTATTTCTACAGGCCTATAGCTACTTTTTTTTTTTTTTTGTGAGTGGTGCAACCTCTTCGATTGTCCAAGACTTCAAAAATACAAAACTACTAATCAAATGGTTTTGCAGGTTGCCTAGGAGTTTCAAACAAACATTGTGTCTTTTTGTTTTAACTAAGCACCTAGATCTAATTAGGGGGTAAATAAACCATTGTTTTTTGTGTTTGTGAAAATCGTAAAGGTAGGAGAGTATGCTCTCATCTATCTAGACGATCAAAAATAAAGACCCTCCAAGCTTTTCATGTTTGTCGCATGTTTACCCTTAGCGGATCTACCCTTCCGAGTTGCTCTTTGAGCCGATAAGAGGGGAACAACCCAAGTGAGTACATCCGGACCTAGGGTTCCCAACTCACTATAATAAATAGGCCATTGAGATTGAAAGAATAAATGGTTGGGGCTATATGAGATTTCACTCTCACATTAGGTGCTTAGTAGGATCCTAGAGATCTCAATCACACTTGCGTGACTACTGAGTTCTTGGTGCTTCGTTGGGCTATAGGCCTCAATTGCACTTGCGCAACTGCGAAGGGTAGCTCCTAATGAGAAGCCATATTAAACACCTTGTGCATAGAGGCCAAAAACCTTCTAGTTGTTGGTGCAGGAGGTTGGACCTCCAAAGCCGCCCATATTTTTGCAGCCCTTAGTAGAGACACAAAGTTCGCCATGAGGAGCTTTCATGGGAATTGATTCTTGGCTACCTTGGAGAAGTGAGTTTCATGGAGGGAAGCCAGTGGGGTCAAGCATCTTAGTGTTTTCTCTCAGTAAGCATAGCTGAGAAACCAATTGGGATCCAATGACTATTGTCCTTGCTAGCCTTAAGAATGTTGTATATGAGCATGAGTGTCTTTGAGATAAAATTCATTTGATTATTGTGTTTGCTTTGCTTGATACTTATTTGCCAAGAGTAGACTAAACACATCATTATCCTCAAACACTTTGCAAAAACACTTGTCTAAAAACAAACAATCATCCAAGTCAAGGTCCTAGTCATAATTCCAATCATAGTCATACGTCACATCCTAGTCACCATCCACACAAAGTCCTAATTGCATTGAAACTTTGTTCGTCTCATGTTTCATAAACCCAAGTTGTATAAGCATCTTAAGAAGTCAATCCACTGACCTATCAAGAAGAAGAAGCTCACACAAGCACAACTCATTAGACATTGGAAATTTTGATACACAAACTGCAAACTCTTGCTTAAACATAGGACCTTCTTGCATCATTACCACGATTATGTCCATGGTCATAGGAATGAGTTTGATGCTAGTGATGAATTAAGAGTCTGAGCACTCCATCAAGGTTCAGGTTTGTCTTTTAACACCAACTATCATCAAAATCAGGGTGGTTGTATCCCTTCGTACAACTTTCCATCTGAACCAATCACCTGTTGAGTCATGTTCATGCCAAGGATAGCCTAGTCACCAAATTTCTTCTAATCATCACTATCATCCCTCTTCAATCAATCATCCTCAATCTTTTCCTAAGGACTTAGCACATCAATCAATCACAAAATCAATCACCTTCAATTATCAAATCAATTCTCAAATCCAAATCAAATCATCCTTTAATCCAATTTAACCTCACATTAAGGTTGCATGCCTTGTGAAGTTTCATTTAGACCTCATCCTTAATCACTTGGTTGTGTGCTTGAAGAAGAATCCTCTCCAAGTGCCTTTGCCTTATCCTTTGACTCAATCAAGACTCTTATCTCATGTCTTTGTTTTACTTAGGGTCATTAGTCAACCCTTAGTGGAAGAAAGGCTTTTGATCATCATTCCAAGATCTAAATTCTACCCAACTTGGTCATTACCTCACTTGTGGTTTCATCAACATTTCCCACCTAAAATCCTCATCGAAGGACTAAGGTGAAATCCTAATCAAATCTGTGTCATAATCCAAGGATCCTATCAATCAGAAAAATCCATTTTCATCAAATTCAAGTCCTAAAATCCAAGAGCCTTGCTAAGTCCTCTCATCAAAAATTTCCTCCTCCTTCAAACTTTTCTAAGGTTATTTTTGTATGGTCACAACTCGATCTCAAAAGAAAAAGATGGTCGAACAACAATATGGTATGTCGGACATTAGTGTCCTATATGAAGATCCTACACAAAATGTGCAACCTAGCATTCCAAATCAACCACAAAATCCTAATATGGTTGACCAAGATGAACTCTCTCTGGAAGTGCAAACTTTCCTAGCAGAATCTTATAATCAAGAGATGTTGGAGAAATTTATCCAACACAATCCTAGTGCACTTCTAAAGACCCTCCTTGAAAATGGAGCTCAACTCCCACCTGATTTTGATAAATCCACCCTTGGTCAACAACCACAAGGAGACCTTGCTCCCACTCATACTGTCGTACATGTTATTCAAACTCAATCAATTGTGGCCCCACCAATCATTCAACCCCAATCAATAGCGTCTGTGGCATCTCCCCCCATGGTCTCCATTCCACCTTCTTCCTTCTTACCATCTATACCATTATCGAATCTAATCTCATCTATTCTCTAACATGCCTCTATACCATCTTCTTCTACCCAACCATATATTTTTTTTTCACAAACCTCCATTCCCGTCAACAATGTCGCTAGCTTCATTCAGGTCGCACTTAATCCTATCAAAACAGTTTGCGGGTCACAACCGACTATCACTCAAGTCCCTGTGACGTCGGTCATCACATCTCACATCCCCTCCTCCTCATCATATCAATACATTAGTGGTGGTGTACCTTCCATGACTCATCCGATTCTAGGGGCAAACATAATCCACCATGTCCAAAATGCACAACAAGACCTCATCAAAGAAATTTAGTACATGAAAAACATCATCAAGGACATGATAGAAGGGACTAACAAAAGGAAACCTTACTTGTTTGAGGAATTTTGTCCTTGTCCTTGTGACCTGTCCATATCAATTGTACCTTACCCCCCAAGGTTTGAGATCCCTAAGTTTACCAAGTATGAAGGCAAAGGGGACCCCCACGACCATGTCCGAGAATTTCACATCCTATGTCAAGAAGTCTCCTATAGTGACCTATACCTTCGAAGACTCTTCCCTAAGAGTCTCATGGGAGATTCCCTTGCATGGTTCTCATCCTTACCGTGAGGTTCCATTATCTCCTTCCCAAACTTGGCAGAGAAGTTTGTGGCTCACTATGCCTACAACATGGCTAATGATGTTTCCGTGATGGACCTATGTAATACAAAGCAAAGGTCCACAAAGACATTTCCTAACTTCTTGCAAATATAGCGAAACCTCATCAAGAAATTCCAATGGGACATGCCAGAACAACACCAAATCGAATTATTTGAAAATAATCTGGTGCCCAAACTATCAAGGCCTCTGACATCTCATTGTATTAAATCTTTCCAAAAATTGACTGATAAGGGCCTAGCCCTCGAACATGTCTTGTTAGAGGAAGGAACCTTGAAACACTACCAAAGATCAAGTCAAAATTCTTCCTCTTATCATAACGATAAACCAAAATTCTGGTCCAAAAATAAGAATGTAGTCAATGACGATGTAACTGATGCAAAATGGGTCCAAACCGTGGCCGCTCCTCCAAAACCCACCACCACCACTCACCAATTAAACAATCAAAATAATCAAAATTAATTCCAAAAGCCTCATAACAATGTCTCAATCCAGGGGCAACCACCCCGATCCAACAACAGGACTCCAAGAGACTTCACTCCTCTTGTTGAGCCCATTGAAGTGGTGTTTCAAAAGCTTATTCAAGAAGGCGCAGTGGTTTTCCCAATTACTCACCCGTTTGATCCCAATCAACCCAAACCTAGGTTGTATAATGAGAAAGAATATTTTGAGTATCATCATATCAAGGGACATGATACATGAAAGTGCATGAAGCTTAAAATCTACATACAAGATCTCATTGATAGCGGTGAAATTGAGGTAGAAAATGCAAAACCTGGTAATAACAATGACAAACTCAAAATGTACAAGGAACCCTTCCCGATACATGATAAAGGAAAAGGCTCATCATCTAACGCAGTGAACTATGACTACACTAATCACATAATAGGCTTTGACTCTTTAGTAGGTCGCATTGAGCCCACAAACAATCATGTCAATGTCATAACTATCCAAGGAGCTAACCCTCCCCCTTCTCAAAGAAGACCTAACCCTTCTAGGATAGTCATTCAAGGTGCTATAGCTTCCACCTCCTACTCTCAGAATGACTACAATGTAACCACCCACCGAGGCAGAGTCACTATGCAAGGAGCTCCTCCCCCACCAAACCCTCCCCCCATGTCTTCCACCCACCTATATGACCTCCTTGACCAACTTGGGAAGACCCCTGCACAGATCTCCATCCTAGAACTTCTCAAGACTTCCCCTGTCCATAAAGAAATTTTGGAACAAACCCTCCTTGAGTCTCACATTCCTAATAATATCAATGCTACCCAATTTCAAACTCTCATTGGAAACCTTGCCACCCAACAACACCTTGTGTTCACTTCCAATGATGCTCCTATAGATGAAGACCATAATAAACCTTTGCACATATAAGCCCTTATCCAAAAGCACAAGGTCAAATGTATCCTGATAGATGGTGGATCTAGACTCAATTTGTGTACATTTAAGTTAATAAAAAAATTGGGACTTTCTGAGGACCTGGTAGATACATCAGGAAGGATCACAATAAAAGCATATGATGGTGCAGAAAGAGTTTCTAAAGGCATGATCACCTTACCTCTTCAAGTGGGCCCTATCACAATTGAAACCCCTTGCCAAGTACTAGATCTTGATCTCCCCTACAACATCCTTCTCAGTCAACCATGGATTCACTCCTTGCAGGTCATACCCTCCACTTATCACCAATTTATCAAATTCCCCTTCAATGAAAGAGATCACTATCAAAGGTGATCCACAACATTTTCAATATTGCAAGCTCCTAGAGGGGAAGCATCCATATCATTGCCCACTAAATAGACCCTCCCCAACTCCTCCATCTAATGCATCAAATGTTGCCTCCACCTCATCCCAAGCAAACCCACAAATCAAGATCCTGGATAATGGTTGTGGAGAATACAAATTGGAGGATGTCTTATTAATAGGAAACCTCCCCTTATCTACTAAATCATTTGGCAAACCAAAAGAACTCAAAAAATATCAAAAACTGGTTATACAATGCAAAGGTACCACCTTCCAACAATGGGGCCCACTTGATGAGGAGAGCCTCGACATAGATGTCTCTTCATGGCTGTACTAGGAAGAAGATGAAGACCCAGAAAAAATACATTAAAAAATGTATCCAAAAGCATCAGCTTTAGTCAAAAAATGGATTACAAAGGACACGGCTTGGGACTAGAGGAGAAAGGAAGAAAAGCACCCATAAATCCTATCTGTTATAAGTACAACAGAGGCATGGGGAACACCTCGGTGCCTAAGATTACTATCACTGGTGCCCCTTCTAGTCCTTCTTTGGATATCGAAAACTCTGATGAAGAGGAGTTCCATGAAATGCCTTATGAATGCAAAAATGACATCTTCTTTGACACTCATGTCAACACCATCACCCCCATAACCCCTCCCATTTCACATGAGCTACATCTTGTCCATCCTGAACTCATAGACTAGGGCCAATGAGACAAACCCACTTTAGATATTTGTGATGATGATAATGCTCTCATTACTCTCCTGACTATGCAAAATTTGGAAAACTGCAATAGAGTACACGGTATTCAACTACATGAAAAGGGATACTTGGTAGTCAGGTCAATACCCTTAGCCACAAAAAAGATAATAAAAAGAAAAAACATGGTTCCCTAGGTGAAAACCTCTTTGAGGCACCTTTGGATGAGCAAAAAGCAAAAACAAAGGGCGTATCCGAAAGTGAAAACCTGGAAAGGCACTTGAGGATGAGGGACTTGAACTCCCTACCATTGGTTACCTTCCACAAGAAGGTCAAATTTGTTAATAGAGGAAATAGACAGTATCAATATGGGCACCGAAGACATTCCAAAAAACGTGCTCAATGCCAAGTCCCTCATAGAGCAAGAGAAACCAAGACTTCATCAATTTCCTCATAGAGACAAAAATCAATTTTGCATGGTCCTATGTTGACTGTTAAGGAATCTGGACCAGAGATAGAGAAGATAACAGTCTAATAATATTTAGGAAGGATGGACTTTAATGAGATCACTACAATGAATATGTTATCCTCCACTGCGTATCTATTCAACTGTTATATTAATCTTTACGATAATGTCGATAGCTTGCTGGGTCATGAGATTGCCATAGTTATTGATTTCAATTACCAACAAGTTGTCAACGCCTTTGCATATATAACGATGGAGAGTCATGTCCACGTAGGGGCATGACTTCTAAGTGGCTTATGTCATGTAGAGTCATGACCCTCCGTCCCTTGTTCACCACTGATGTTCATTAGTTAACAATGATGGTGCTCGAGCTCATTAACTAATTGGACCCCGATAGTTATCGGGATTATTCTGAACCATATCGATTATTATATAAAGTAATAACTATGTGTGTGTGTGTGTATATATATATATATATACGTATATATATTGCTTCAATCCGAATGAAGTTATATCCTTAACAATCCCTTTTAGCAAAAGAGGATTGAATTTCATAATTGAGTTTTAAGGAACAACCTTCTAGATATACATATTCATGATCATTCACTCAGTAACACTTACTAGTGAAATACTTCATATCTCAGGGAGAAATGGATTATCTGATATCCAGCACTCTGGGACAACTACTACTTGAAGTCTTATCAGATTACAACCTTCATTCTAGTGACAATTGTAACATTGTCATTATCATAGGTGAAATAATTTTAGTATCATGATCTCTGGCACATTCCGGGACAGCAAATTAATGTAGTCAGTCATGATATGATTGTTATCGTAATTTTTGACATATTTTGAAACAACCATTTAATGATAACAATTCAATAACTCACCATAAAAAAATTTAGTATCAAGATTTTTGGCACATTGGGAAAGCAACTTAATGTAGTCAATCTTGACAACAGATCAGGCTATTGTGAAAGTTGTCACCTTACAATAGCGATCTTACACTTACATCACATGAAAGATTGTTACCTTTCATGACATAACACATGCAATATTGCATCCAAGATATTCATGAATATATCAAATCACATATGAATCATATTAATATCAGAAATTTTCATTATAATTTAGTCATACCAGGTTTACCTCTAAAGTATTCCACTTTTAATTTTGCAAGAGGTTTCATGAATATGTTGGTACTTTCCTCTTCAGTGCTGATGTAGGTCAATTTGATAACATCTTTGTCTACCATATCTCTTATGTAATGGTATGGGATTTCTATATGCTTGGATCGTTTATGAAAGACTGGATTTATAGAAAGTTTGATGCAACTTTGATTATCATAGTGAATCACAGTGGGGTCTAGGGGTTTCCCAAACAGTCCAACTAGAAATTTCCTTAGCCATATTGCCTCACATGCTCCCATGAAGGCAGCCATATATTTGACTTCAGTGGAACTCTGAGCAACTGCTGAATTTTTTTTGCTAAACTAGGATATCATAGCTAATCCAAGACTAAAACAACACCCCATTGTACTTTTACGATCAATAAAATTGTCTGCCCAGTCGGAATCAGAATACCCTTGGAGTTGTATCTCAACATTTTTATATTTCAAGCCAAGTCCAATAGTGCCACGCAAGTATCTCAGAATATGCTTAGCCGCCATTAGGTGAATCTTCTTACGTTTGCATATGAAGTGACTTAACACATTGGTAGCGTAACAAATATCAGGGCGAGTGTTTACCAGTTACATGAGAGATCCAATAATTTATCTATAGTATGTAGGATCTGTAGGTTCTAAATCTATTGCTTCACTTTTGAGCTTATGAAGATTTGTTTCCACTGGAATGGAGAGAGGTTTACAATCCATCATACCAAATCTGGTCAAGATATCAGTGGTATATTTTCCTTGATTTAGGAAATTATAATTCTCCTTTTGCCATACTTCTAGGCCCAGATAATAGTGCAGTAGACCTATATCTTTCATATCGAATTTAGCCACAAGATCTTGTTTGCATTTTTCAATGAGGTGATCTTCTCCTATTATCAACAAGTCATCAACATAGAGAAAAAGTATGAGCATGTCACCATCCGATATTTTGAAGTAAATGTTAGAATCTACTTCATTTTTGGAATATCCAGTTTGGAGAGATAGATATCTATCCTTCCATACCATGCCCTAGGAGCTTGCTTAAGGCCATAGAGAGCTTTTTTTAGTCTACACACAGAGAGGTTTCTATCATGTGTATCAAAGCCTTCAAGTTGTTCTATATATACTTCTTCCTTAATAATACCATTCAAAAATGCAGTCTTTGCGTCCATTTGGTGTATCTTCCACCCTTTGGAAGCTACAATGGCAATGATGGTTGTCACATAAGTATATCGGGCAACTGGAGCAAACGTCTCTTTGTAATCAATGCCAGCCTTTTGAGAGAACCCCCTGGCATTGAATCTAGCTTTATGTTTTTCAATACTACCATCTGGTGTATATTTGATTTTGAATAACCACTTTGATGAGACAACTGATTTGTCTTTTGGTCTAGGTACAATATCCTAGACATGATTATTTAAGATAGATTAGTAATCCTCAATCATTGCATCTTTCCAAGCTTGACATGTTAAGGCTTCTTCAACATTTGATGGTTCAAATTTTGTAAGTTCGATCATGAGTGCAACATAGCATGATTGACTTCTTGTTTTCTTATTCTCTTTGAAGATTTCATCAGGTTCCACATTATTTTCTTCAATCATCTTTCTTGCCCATAGTGTTCTTTTCTTGTTGTTAGGATTTTCAGCATTCTCAAAATTAGGTGATGGAAGTTCATGACTTTCTATGCTATTCTCCCTCTGATTCTCAATTGTAAGATTTTCATCTAATTTTGTAGTTAGATAATCTTCTGCACTTAGAGAGAGTTTATAAGTAGCACCTTCTTCAAATTTGACATCTCTATTGATTTCAATAGATATTCATCCTGGAATATAGACTTTGTATCCTTTAGTGGTTTCACTATAGCCAACAAATATGCCTTTCTTCCCAAAGGGTTTTAATTTGGTTCTCTTTTCTTTAGGAACGTGAATATACACGTGGCAACCAAAGATTCTTAGATGGCTTAAATCTGGTTTATTTCCTATAAAGGCTTCTTCAGGTGTTATATTCTCTAGGAGTGAATGAGGGCATCTGTTTTGAATATACACAGCTATATTTGAGGCTTCAACCCAAAATGGGATATGTAGATTTTGATCATACATCATGGCTTTGGCAGCTTCGATGATGGTTCTGTTTTTTCTTTTTGCGACTCAATTCTTTTAAGGATTATAAGGTACAGTACTCTCCCTCTTAATCCCAATAGAAATGCAGAATTCTTTAAAATTTTCAGAGATGTATTCACCCCCATTATCTGATCTTAGAGTCTTTATTTTCTTCACAGTTTGATTTTCCACTAAGGCTTTAAATTCTTTGAATTTTAATAACAATTTATTTGATTCTTTGAGTTTTCTCTGGCTCATCTTCAGGAATCTTAGCCTTGTTGTTGTGTCTTTTCCAAGTTGTTTTCTCTAGCTCATCTTCGAGCATCCTAGTGTCTTCTTATATGTATGCATCTAGTTCGAGTTCTTGAAGAATTGTTGTTATTTGAATTCTCCATGAGACAAAGTTGGATGCGCCTTCAAGTCTATCCTCCACTCTAACATTGTTCACCATAATTGTTTTGAATTGTTCTGAATGCAAGTCTAAATTTTTTAGAAAAGAGGTGTTTCTATTTTTATTATTTGTCTACCAACTTGGCTCTGATACCATGTTAAGGATTCTGGACCAGAGATAGAGAAGATAACACTCTGATAATATTTAGGAAGGATGGACTTTAATGAGATCACTGCAATGAATATTTTTTCCTCCACTACGTATCTATATAGCTCTATTATATTAATCTTCTATGATAATGTCGACATCTTGTTGGTTCATGAGATTGCCACAGTTATTGATTTCAATTACCAGCAATTTGTCGACGCCTTTGCATATATAAGGATGCAAAGTCATTTCCATGTAGGGGCATGACTTCTACATGGCTTATGTCATGTAGAGTCATGACCCTATGGGGACATGACCCTTTGTCCCTTGTTCACCATTGATGTTCATTAGTTAACAATGATGGTGCTCGGGCTCACTAACTAATTCGACCCTGATAGTTACCGGGATTATTCTAAACCATATCGATTATTATATAAAGTAACAAATATGTATATATAGATTGCTTCAATCCGAATGAAGCTATATTCATAACACTGGCACGCCAGGTCTAGATCCTGATTTGGTGGTTCATAATCTTGTTGTTCACCCAGATGCAAAACCCATAAAACAAAGGTTGCACAAAATGTATCCACATATTGCACTCATGGTCAAGGCATAACTCCAAAAGATGTTGGACGCAAAATTCATCAAACCAATAGACTACGGTGAATGGGTATCCAACATTGTACCTATCAGCAAACCTGTTGGAAGTATCCACATTTGTACTAATTTTCGAGATCTAAACAAGGCTTTTCCTAAAGATGATTTCCCACTCCCCAACATAGATATGATTGTGGAACTTATAGCAGGACATGAGATGCTATCACTTATGGATGGATTTTCTGGATATAATCAAATCAGGATTGTAGATGAAGATCAACATAAAACTATG
Organism: Cryptomeria japonica; assembly: GCF_030272615.1. Classification (NCBI taxonomy): domain Eukaryota; kingdom Viridiplantae; phylum Streptophyta; class Pinopsida; order Cupressales; family Cupressaceae; genus Cryptomeria; species Cryptomeria japonica. Next base: position 331,502,481 of record NC_081412.1, read on the forward strand.
TTCACAACACCATGGGGGACTTTCTATTACTGGTTCATGCCTTTTGGCCTCAAAAATGTTGGAGCCACATATAAGCGTGCCATGACAACAAATTTTCATGACCTCTTGCATAAAATTATGGAGGACTATGTGGATGATTTGCTATGCAAGTCAAATACAAGATAGGAGCACATCCCTATCTTAAAGCAGATCTTTGAAAGATTGAAAAATACAAACAGGGCCTCAGTCCTAAGAAATGTGTTTTTGGTGTCACAATGGGAAAACTACTAGGTTTCATCGTTTCTCGCAGAGGCATCGAGGTTGATCCTATAAAGGTGAAAGTCATCATGGAAATGCCTCCACTGAAGACTCTTAGACAACGCCATTCCCAAAAGACAATGCCATTCCCCCACACCTTACCAAAACCCAACAACAAACCTTCATTTGTCGAAGTGCTCATTATACCATCCTTGGAGAAACCCTATTTAGATGAAATTTTGATGGTTCCCTCCTAAGGTGTTTAGATAAACAAGAGGCAGAATGGGCACTACGTGAAGTGCACAAAGGCATCTGTGGGGCACACTCAAGTGAGCTCAACTTGACTAAGAAGCTTTTGAGAACAGGATATTACTGGCCTAAAAGGGAAGTAGATGCATATAACTATGTGAAGAAATGCATCCCTTGCTAGCAACATGGCGACAAGATCCATGTGCCATCACAAGAATTGCAGTCGATCATTACACCCTGGCCCTTCTTACAGTGGGGGCTTGATCTCATTGGAAAAATCCACCCTTCATCCTCCAACAGGCATAAATTCATTATCATTGCTACCGAGTATTTCACCAAGTGGGTAGAGGCTATCCCTCTTACTTTCACCACTGGTAAGCAGATATCTAAATTCATCCTGAACTACTTGATCTGTTGATATGGCATCCCAAAAGTTATCATTACAGACAATAGATGACAATTTAAAAACCAGGATGTCAAAAAACTACCAGAAATTCAACATCCAACATCGCTTCTCCACCCCATATTACCCACAAGGTAATGGTCAAGTTGAGGCTTCTAACAAAACCCTAATCAAAATCCTTAAAAAGACGGTCAATGAAGCTGGACGTGATTGGCACCTCCAACTCCATCCTGCTTTGTGGCCCTATCACACTTTCATTTGCACACCCGTAGGCACCACCCCCTATTCCCTTGTCTTTGGCTCCGAAGTCATCCTCCCCCTTGAGATCGAGATCCCCTCTCTAAGGGTATCACTAAAAAATATCCTACCGGATGAAGAATACAGATTGCCCGACTACAAGAGCTAGAATTTTTAGATGAAAGGCACCTCAAGGCCTTGAACCATCTCTGGGTATATCAAAATCATCTATGCATGACTTACCACAAGAAGGTCAAAACATGAGAATTTAAAATTGGTGATCTTGTCCTCATGCAGAATCAGAAAAACTTCAAGAAAGAGAAAAGAAAGGCAAGTTCGAGCCTAATTGGCTTGGACCATATGTAATCACAACAAAATATGGATCAAGGGCCTATCAGTTGGCTACTCCTGAAGGAGATCTTCCGGATAATCCAATGAATATCATGCACCTAAAAAAGATTCTATGCCTAGTCCTCAGAAAGTCATCAATTGTCAAAAAAAAAAATCAAAAAAATCAAAAAATCATGAAAAATACATTAAAAAATGAGAAAAAGATCCTGAAAAAAGATCGTCACTTCGGTGAAAACTTGGCAAACAGGCAACTTGTGACACCAAAAATAAAATTAAAAAAAATCAATGCATCCATCAGTGAAAACCACTTTGTGGTGCTATGGGCAAGTACCTTGGTGAAAACCTCCATGCAGGCACCAAGGTAAATAATCTAGATCCATTGTCTATCAGGTTGGTGCTCCATCACCCTCACTATCCAATCCACCCATCGCAAAATTCCTCCCCTTCCACCTTCAAATAAATCATGCGTATGATGATGAGTCTTCACTTAAATCATGAATAAATAATGTCCCATCAAACTAAGCTTTTGTGCCTCTATGTGAGCTTCATGAAGTCTTGAGAACAGTCCTAAGTCCACAAGTTAATCTTCAAGGCCATCTGATCACTTGCCTATCCAAAAGTCCATCCACTCTATCCTTTTCCCTAGGGATGAATCCTTCCCTCACCTGGAAACTTAATCCTCCACCCTAATCCTACTCTTGGAAAGAGGTGTCAGTTGATCATGAATGAGTGACTTGTTTGATTTCTTGGATGTTTCATTTAGACTTGCATCTTTTTCCCTATGACTGCATCTATCTACGAATGCCTAGATTTTCCATATCCAGGTATGTTTACAATAGGTGCATATTGGGGCATATTTTCATACCATGGCATGTTTTGGATCTCTCTTGTATAAACCGGCGACCTAGTACTAGTGTTTATCAACGCTTACCTTCTCGTGTACAAGAGGTATCGATGTGTTTGAGGGTTTCCTTGCACATACCCACAACTTTTTATTAGTGTTTCTCAACACTTGCATAGCTGTGTGTAAGGAATTCTTGTTTGACTGTGTCATTCCACGCCTTGGGTTTCTCATGGCATCCTAATTCCTATAATCAGTGGTGCAGGTTACCCAGGGCAATATCAAACTAGGTTGGCTCTCCACATTTTTGTGAACAACTCTCACCATCATTCCATAAAGTCCTAATCTAATAATCCCATGGAGTCCTCAATTCATCCCCACCCCCCCTTCTATTCCATATTCTTGTATTTTCTATCTAAGATCATTGTATTACTATTGGCATATTCCCTCTTTATTCATCCACTTTATCCACATAGGTGGCATTATTCATATAGATTTTATTTAGGTTGCATTACTTATTCATTTCATTACACTACTCATTTAGATTCTCATTTTTTCACAAACATTTACAACATAGATTTACATATGTCATCATCCATTTATAATAGATGACATTAATTCATCTACTTAGGTTACATTACATTACTCATTCATTTCATCATTCATTTAGATCACATCATTTCCATAGCATTGGTGATTTACATTGCAATATTTGTATAAATGGCGTTACATTCATTCCTCATATAGATTGCATCTACGCTAATTAATCATTCATCATAATTCATTTACATCTAAATCTACTATTGCATTACATATCCATCATACATTTGCATATGCAGCATATATACACATCAAAAACAAGTCAGCAGCATATCATAAGCATACATATATAAGAATCCACACTGCATCACAAATAGGTCAGCACAGTATACCCATAATCACTATCCATACAACACATCACAAGATAATAAATAGAGTCCATCATAATAAAGTACACACATCATCCGCCACCATAAATCATATATATGCATATAAGCTCAAAAAGATGAATATGTCTCTCATAATACAATGATCACCCCGAAGAGTCAAAATATGATACACAAGCCAAAATGGAGGTAGCTCTCCCCTCCTGTCTCTCCACCCCTCTCCTTTGCACCTCCTCCACCTAATCCTCCTACTCCCCCTCCTCTAGGTGGCCTAAAACCCACCGATCCACCTGTTTGTTGGCTCTGTGTGAGCCATTGACTCTGTGTCTTGTGCAATCGCACATTCTCAGTGTATGAGGTTGCTCGTTGCACCGTAGGTACTGCTCCATGGTATAGTCCCTTGTAGTACCCTTCCTCTTGAACTACCCTCTCCACCCTCTCCCTTGGCTACATCATATCAAAGTACATCTGCCCAAGCCCTGCAGGAACCAACATCTGACGGGCTACATCCCTCTCCCCCCGCAGTCGTATCACATCTACCTTTGTCCTTTGTACTCAGCCTCGTAGCTCCTCTAGCTCATCATCCTACCAGTGGAGAGCATCTTGTAAGGCCTCAATGGTCGTCCTTATTTGTGCCTCCTCTAACATCCGCTCAGACTCCTCCCTCTCCTCCCTTAGAGCATCCACCTTTGTCCTTGATGAATGGAGGCTCTCTATCAAATCTACTATCTCCCGCTGCAGTCACTCCACCTCTACCTCCAGGCTCTCCCTCCCAGCTCTCTGTATCTATATCTCATCCTTAAGGGAGTGGAGCCTCACCCAGGTCATGTCTATCTCCTGTTGCACTCTATCAAGATTAGCCTGTGATACACCTACCCTACCCTACAATTGTGCCTCAAGAATATCCATGGGTACAACATCCTCTCCCCCACCAACCCCTCCCTTTGTGGCCTCTCCTGCTGGTACTGCTCCTCCCTCTCCCTCTCCCTCCTCTATACAACCCTAACCCTCCTTTGTTGTCTGCCAGCACCATGCCCTACACCAACCACAACTCTCTCACCTGGTCTGTCATCCTCCCCGTTGACTACCTGATCTACTATCGAGTGCAGCTCATCTTCCTCCAAAACCCCAGGAATATGCACACCTTCATGTACCATGAAATAAAGACACCTGCTCCATCCAACAGTAAATCCATGCCCTCCGAGATCCAGTATAATTCATTTGCTCAAAAATCCAAAAATCACCAGTACCACATGAGGAATATGCCGAATACCCATCACCCTACCCAAGTGCATCCTACTCTTGTCCAGCATCGGCAGGGTCTCATACTCACAAACCTCCCGAAGATAAAAATTTGCTACATCCAAATGGTACTCTGGGATGACACCGCGAATGGGGGTCTTCAAGATCCTCCATACATCTAGAAGAGTCATTGTCACCTCGCTAGTAGGTAGACAGAAGGTGTTATACCTATTGTCCCACCTCTCAACTAAATTCATCATCATCGCAGTATGAGATCGTATCCTTGGCCACCTGCCCACAAAATGCAACCCCAGAGAAGCTAAGACCTCCAACTTATCCAGTTGCAACTGTCGATATAAACTCATGGTAGTGGGCCAATGCTCCCTTGAAGCCAACAGCCCAACTTAGCCTACATCCAACAATCCAATTCATTATTCCATGTCCTCAAAACCTATTCTACCCTCCACGTGCAGCCATACCCTTAACCTATCCCAAAATTTTAAACCTATTTCTAATTTTTTTCTTTCCCCAGCGCACGCGCTGATTCACTCCACGCTCACACCAAAACTATGGCACTCATGCCAAAACCGTAGGCACATGTGCTAATAGAAACTCTAGCCTATCCCACCCCCTCTACCTAGAAACTCCTTCAACGCGAGCGCACGCCCAACAGCGCGAGCACCCGCGTAATAACTTATGAGCCCGCACAGATGTGCGAGCGCCCACATAATACCTTACGAGCCCACACGGATGCGCGAGCACCTGTGCTAAACACCAATTCCCCCCAAAAAAAAACCCTTTCTATCTGTCTTTCACCCGTGAGTGCTCGTGCTACCCCATAGGCGCACGCGCTGAAACAGCAATCAATGCATGCACCTCGCCTAGTTTTGGTCCTAAACTAAGCCCTAATTCTACCCTAAACCTAAAAATCCACAAAGGAGGAGAGTCCTACATACTGGTGGTCCATAGCCTATGAGTCTATCGTACCGTCGGATCCTCTCGGGGCAATGCTCACGTGTGGGAATGTGATCCATCTCTCCTTCTAGGCTCTGATTGGCTCCAAGGCTTTTGTGTAACAATGACTCCTCATTGGGCCCTTTGTGGCTTATATGGACCCCCTTGAGGGCCCATTCCCTCCGAAGTCTCTCTTCTTCTATTTCCTTTTGTATTTTTTCCACATCTACTTCCTCTATCTCTTTCACTTATCTCCTCCACCCAAATTCTTCCTTCTTCATTTCGAGAATTTTTCGTCAATTTTTTTTTCGACAAAATTATCGAGGGGGCATACACCTCCCACGCTTTACAGTGGGGCATCTATTCCTTTTTTCTTTTATCTTTTACCCACCACCAAATTTGCTGATGCGTAAAAGAGGGGCAAAATGTAGACACTTAAAATTAATTATTTTAATTATTTTAAGTTCCTGATTCCTCCTCAATATTAATTAATTATAATTAATATTGTCACTATAGTCTGTTGATTGATTTTTTAATAAATCAATCCACCTTTATTCTTCTAAAAATCCTTAATATTAAGTCTCCTCAAATTCCTCCTTTTAATTAATTAATTTGAATGAATTAATTAATCTAGGTCATTCCTACAAATCACCTTTTTCCTAATCCATCATTAACCTAATGAATTCTTCTAGAAGCTCCCTAAACTCACTTAGCATTATTCTTCTAATTTTTAATTCCCTCCACTCATTCTCTCTCTTAGTCAAATCCTCCTACAAATCTTATCTACCCTAATCCCACCTAATCATTCTTTTAATCTCTCTCCTAATGAGTCGCTAGTGGCTAATCATCATGATTAGCCACAAAGTCAACTCCTTGTCCCTTCCACCCAACCACCTTCCTTAAATGCTCTTTTCCTAGGTGAATGTGAGATTTTCAAAATCTCACATTCCTCTAGGCATCCCATCCTCCAAGGAATTTTTAATTCCTCCTTTTTCCTCCAATCCCCATGAACATCCTTTTTGAAGAATTTTTAATTCTTCATCTCTATCCCTCAAGGAAAATTTTATTCCTTGTTCTTCCCTAGGCACATTGGGAAGTATTCCCAATGAGCCTTGAGGAGTGTGGAGACAAGAAATCCCTTTAAGGCATATCTCTTGGTCTCCACACTTGTCTTGTCATCCCCTCTTGGGCCTTGTGTGGGCTCATAAGAAATCATGACCCTCCATCTTGGGTCAATCCTAGCCCTCCATTTCTCCTCTTCTCTTCCTATAAATTGACTCCATCCCCTCATATATCATCTCCAAGTTTAGTAAATCCATGTTGCTAGTTTGTGCCCAAGAAATCATCCCCATACCCCTACTATGCCAAAATTTGCATTCATCCATACTTAGCCATTCCATCCTTTGATCATCTATCCATCTTCTCTCATCCATCCATCATACCCCATTTGTGCACAATATTGGAGAGCCAACCACATTCAAATCCATCAAAGGAGCACATCAAGTGGAGCATCATCAAAGGGTGCCTTCACTTCATCAAGCTCAATCTGAGGGAGATGATAGCTTGCTAGGTATAAAATGGTTTTGTTTTCATTTTGAATGTTTCTTTGGATTTCTAACCATCTAATCTCATCTTGCACGATTTTATCCTCTTGAGGGGGCAATTTGGCTCCCTATTGTGATAATAGTAGGAAGTCCCAATCTCAGTCTACTACGAGAAGGGCATCCATGATAGCTTGAATCTTAGTCTCTTGTAATAATTTATCAATATCCTCTTGGGTTAAATGTATTTGATGTTTTTAAAGATGTATCGAGAAGAGGTTTTGTTGGATATACAGGTATGGGACTCAAATTCATTCTTTGGTAATAGTAATTGGTAGGGTTCAACATTGAATCATATTTGGGATAGGTCCATCTTTCTCTTCTTTCTTTGGGACCTCATAATGATAGGCATAAGAGATATTTGGAGACCTTACGGATGAAATGCAAGCTATATGAAACCTAAGGCTACATTTTTAGATTTTTAAAATGTTCTAATTTTTTCAGATTTTGGGGATTTTTTTCAAATGCTTTTTGGATTTTTGAGGTTAAGAACATATAAAAGAAAAGGAAACCTAGGATTTTTAAAGGACTATCTATACCTTAGATAATGAAACTTGATGGTTGATTAGTCAAACTTGCACTAGACTAATGAGTGCAAGCTCAATGGATAAGAGGATAGACTAGACTAGCACAAGATGAAGACCAAATCAATGATGAGAAGGATTTAAGGTCTTGACAACAAATGATTAACCCAAAGTTTTAATTAAATTAAATTGATCTAGATGCAATAAAATTGTGACTGATTCTAAAGATGCAAGGCAAATGTGAGGAAATAAAAGGTGCAATCCTACTAGTCTCAACTATATTCGAATTTGAGGTTAATTTTGGTCAATGTTTTGAAAGATTTTGGAACAAGTTATTTCTGAAGCAAGAAGACATTTGACAAGCATTAGAAGACAAAGAGGTTGTTTGACTTGGACTAAAATAAATCCATATTGTAGAGTTCACAAGAGGGGCCTAAAGTAGCCCAAAGATTCAACTAACACTACTGGTTTAGCACATCAAATTTAATAGACTCTCGTAAGCATGCACTTCCCTACTAAAGGTGACAAAGGATACTACTTGATAGAGCTCCTGCTGCAATAAAATACCTATCCACTATTGGAAACAAATAACACTAAGAGGGGGGTGAATCAGTGTTATATCAAAATAGTACATTTTAGCCTTAACAAAACATTCATACACCAATCGGTATATAGGTATAAACAGAATTGAAAGAAGTAATGCAACAAAAAAACCAAACACATAAATGAGAACCATAACACACAAATTTATACATGGAAAACCTCAAAGAGGAAAAACCAAGGTGGGATTTGTGACCCACAATATCAATTCACTGGCCATATGAAGAGATATTACAATATATGATGGGCTTGCACTTGCAGGAAGGCTTACAACCTAGAGCACATTGTTCATCACAATAGGAGCCTCACTGACTACATACAATTCCAGACAACAATCTAGAGAAGTGTGAACTACTTAATATAGCATCTCCTATGCCAGAATACAGTTCTGGTTTAAGCTATGTTTGTTCAGGTTAAAACCCTAAACCTCAGTGCCGAAATAACCCTTACAATGAATTCCTCACATACATAGTCTCTCTGATATATTTTGCATTACATCACATCCATATATCCATTCTACATGTCTATCCTTCTCCTTTTTTTTAAATGTTCTAATCAATCTCCCCTATATACCCTATACAAATTTATGTCTTATGTCGGCTTACAAGGATATATACAATATCATATTTACATGTCGGTCATTTAACATAAATGAATAAGCATTAAAAAAAGTTGCCGATGTCGGATCCAAGGTGTGTCAGTCTCCAATAGCGATGACCTTCACCATACCATGTCGGCCTGCATTGCCAGTGACCAAAGAAATCTTCTATCATGTCGATGTCAGTGTTGGTGTCAGTGTAGAGTCTATGAAGTGCCTGTCGATATACCATATGAAGTCGGAACCCAAAATCATGTTGCCATCAATGACAACATAGTGAAACCTAATGAATAGAGTGTTAATTGCCAACAATGTCCCCCTTTGGCATTGATGGCAACACTCATGTGAAAAAAATGGTCATGGTTTCAACTGTTGGTTTCATCTTGCCCTACTCCCCCTGAGCTGAACATGCAAAATGCTCCAATAATCCAAAATTCCAAAAACTCTGTAACTCCCCCTAATGTATGCAACCCTTCATTCTTTTTCACATCTATACTTCTTCCCCTTTGACATCAATGCCCAAAAAAATATGTCAAAGAATAATAATTGTGCACTAAATACCTCCTAAAATATCTTATCGGAGCTTGACCAGTTTCAAGAGTTCTAGGTAATCTTTCTCTAATAACTCTACATAAGTATCCCAGTCGATTTTGAATGTGTCGTGTTGGTGCCAAAAACCACAGATTGGAAAACTTAATGGTTTTTCAAATCATCAAATAATCCAACTAGACTTGGCCAACGAATAGGGATGGTCGATGACCAAATCCCTCTGCACTTAGGGCTCCACTGAACCTAGGTGGGTATACCTCTTCCTCTCAAGCACAAAAAAGATTATTTAAAGTGGATTTAAGACTTTTAGCAAATTAAAAAAACTAGCAAATTGTTGTTCTGCAATTATGCTTTATTATGTGCTTTAAGTGAATTCCTTTGAAAAGAAATGAAAATGATTATGATAGTATAATGAGAATAAGGATTCTTTCAGGACTTTAAAAGAAATATGTAAAGATCAGTTCATATAGAATTTAGGAAGAATGTTTCTCTATCAAGCACCTTGAAATCATGGCCAACAAAGACCTTAAAAGATAAATAACAGTCCAGTGCCTCTATCCAAGGATATTTATGACACTTTGCAAACAAAAATCTTATCAACTCCTGAGACAATATTAATCATCAACTATGAAGGTTTCAGTATGTGTTACACAACAATGAAAAACCCAATCTCACACTTAATGTAACAACATGTGATGGTACATCATAGCAAATTATATGATAGATTTATCAAGAGGACAAAGATAACTCATCAACACAAAAGTATGCACAATACTTAGAAAAAGAAACAATGGACCTTCATATATTAATCCTTAAGAGATGATTGCATACATAAGCAACACTTGAAAATACTCCATTGCAGTATTTTTGCATAAAAAGATACTTCTTCGTTCTATAGACTTCCCTAATACATATAACTTGCAGTCCTTCCACGCAGTATTTTTTATTTGAATCCTAGATGCCTTTACATACAAAATGACTCATTATAAATACACATGCTAAGAGATATGAATGGAAGGACACACCCTTCCATTGTCCTAACATCTAACTGAACAGCAACTAAATAGCCTAACTAAAACATCAATTACATTACAAAAACTAAACAATGAACTAAGTCTTTTGATCCAGCCATTGTCCGCACTTCTGAATATGTCGCAAATAGTGTGCATCCTTGTAGGTTGTAGCATTGAATATCGCATCCCTGGTTGCATTCTTGATCACGTAAAAGTTCTCGAACTGATTGGTCGTGTCGTTCATATCAAGAATATTTGTATTGGCAATGGCTTGGGCTTCACTAAGTAAAGACTTACACTCAGAAAGCCATACAATCTTATCTTTAATTACACCTGCATTATCTACCAAACAAGGAACCCCACGTTGGACAATTTACTGGCACTCGTCAAATTCATATTTCAATTGCTTTGTGAATTCATCATGTTTGACGAGAAAACCATAAACGTTCTTCTTTACCTTTTCCCTGGTCGATGCATCTTATAACAACAAGTTAAGTCTATCTCGAATCCTGGTGTTTGAAACCATATTGTCCATGTTCCTCTGATATACTTCCTAGAATTCATCCAACACCTTCTCCATATTGTCATATCTTTTACTCATGAATACACAATCAGTATCAACCCTGATTCTATTCATCTCCCTCTTCAACTTAGTGTGCTCATAAGCTAATTTTTCAAATTTCTTCTTCCAATGGCCTCCTGAATTAGTAATTTGAGGGATCGGGTGCCCACTTCTTTTAAGATTTTCCTCATATAAGGCCTTATATTTATTCTTTTCTGCTATCTCATGTTTCATTTGAGCCTTATTTAATTTTGAGATATTAATACCTATGTCAGTTGTGACCATAGGATCTACCTCTCCAACTTTAAAGGTCATCATGTGACCAAAGGCTTTGTCCACGTCTATGATTTTTGGCCTTTTATTTGGGGGGTACAATGCCCATAACAACATTCCTTGTTCATCGGGATCATACCTTGATCCAATGAATATATCATTAACCCCTTGGACATTCAACTTGAAGTCTTTATTGTCTTCATGTAATAGCTGTCAAAAATGAATGCTGCACTCAACTCCCATCCTAGGAAAAGAATAATACCTTCTTCCACTAGCAATTGTCATCCTCTCTAAGGGGTCATTGTCTCTATTTTCACATCAATATTAGCTTTAAGCTTCTGCAACATTTCCTCCTAATTTTTTGGTGTGATCTTTGGCATTGCTTCCCTCAACTTCTTCCCTTTGAAGTGGTACAAGAAGGATTTAAAATATTTAGACTTGATGAATTGATCATCTGAAACAAATGAAGTGTGCTCTGTCATCCTCTCATCTGTTTCTGAATTTAACACAATGAGGAGCTTATCATGTGCTTCTGGTTCCTTCTCCTTCTTAGGTGTATGGAGCTTGGAAACTACTTCGTTCTCCCCTGAATTACTTTGAGTTGGGTCTCCCTCCATGTTTTCCAGCCTTTGTCTCCTCTCCTCCAATTTCTTCTCCAAGGTCTCCATAACCTCTACAATCTCCTCCACTTCCTTATTTTTGCACATGTCTTCAAACTCATCCTCTTGATGAAAGTAATCTCCCAACTCTTATCTCTTCTTGCTTGTGTGGATGTAACCCTCGGGATCATAATGCGTTCTAGATGTGTGTTGGAACAAGTTGTACTCATCCACCAGCTTCATGTCAATAACCTCATATGCTTTGGTAGATACAATTTTAAAATCCTGGAAATGAAGTGTACCAGGGAGGAAGGCTTGCTTGTGTGCACCTACAAAATTCTTGGCATTAGAGACACTTAATTGCCTTACAATTTCCAAAAAAGCAATCCTATCTGGTGCAGGTTTTGGCAGCACATAGGGATAACCTTCAAATCCATAGCATTGAATAAAAGTGAAGTTTTGGCATAAGTACCAATCACCCCAATTGTGATTAACCTTTGGATTTTTGTGCTCGTGAGGCCTAAGAAACTTCTTGACATCCTCAAAAAATGATCCCTGTAGAAGCTCACCAAAGAGCAAGAAGATTGGCTTAACAAAGAATTCCTCAAATTTGAAGTAATGAGAATTTACATATCTGTAATCCCAGAGAGAAACCCACAACTACACTGGTTGATCCTGTCCATTCTTCAAAATTGTATTTACATTCAAACGTTCTGACCATAATCCCTCCCATAAAATAAAATAATATGCATTAACATCGAATAATGCTGGAAATGCTTGTCTGGATTATCTTTCAAGTTCATGAAGCCTTCATGAAGTCTGTCCACCAAGTATGAAGCAAAACAAAAATCTCTAGGCTCATGTCTCTAGATATCTGCTGCTAAAACTAGCGGTCCTATGTTTTCCACATCGGGAGCTTCAACTCCTCCAACTTGACCACAAGCCATATATGTATACTGTAAATATTTCTTGAAAATAGTCATATCATAAGGAGGACCATCTTCCTCTGTTAGCCTCCCCTTCTCTTCTTTGTGGATAGTGATGTTCCAACCTTGGTATGTAGTATCCATTTTTGTGTACTCCTCTTCCAAATCCACAAAAGATAAGCGCACATTTGCCTCCAGATCTACTGCAAAATCTTCCTGAATTATGGCTACTACAAAGTGAACTAAAGCAGTCCCGTTGGGCAACAAAAGGCATCATTTGTTTGCATCATAATGTCTTACCAGGAGCTTCAATAAATAAATATTTATAAAGACATTAGGTACCACGAGTTTACCTAAATTGGTACTCCATGGGTTTGAAATTGGCATAGGCTCATCCCTATGGAGGTAATGAAAAATAAATAGCTCGTGCCCATGCACTGTTGTGAGTGCATCTCCAATTTCTTTGTATTTGTCCTCCAAGTGGTCACGGATAGGAAAATTTACCTTAGCTCTACGTGACCTAGCTCCTGGAGAGCCCATTTGATCTATCATATCTTGATTTAATTTTCTTCGAGCCTCACTGACTTCACCCTTTGATTTTTTCGTTGTGGTACTAGATACTTCAACAACCTTTCCCTTCCCTTTTGAGCTTGACCCTTCCATCTCTGCAGATTTCTTTACTCTATGCTTAGCAGCTCAAAATGTTTCTCAATAAACACTCGATATCTTTCTGCAATAACTTCGTGCGAAATATTGTTATGCAACACTAGCTATATATCCAAAGGCGTCCAAGCTTGTACTTAATTACTACAATCTTGATGGATCTGCTTTGTGTGGTAACGGACCTACTCAGTGGATGCATTTAATGGAAGCCATTATGTCAGTTTTTCACATCAGGACCTCCAATGGCTAATCGGTGAGACTTTTCCTGATGATTTAATTGTTTGGCGCCGTTTGTTATGACTTTACTACTTTTCGCCTTTTGATCAGCACAAGCTATCTCAACTGACCTATTGGGTCTCAAGATAGCAATTTTTCTCCTATCCTGATGGTTCACTTTATCCCGATGGGCACTCCTTCAATTTTGGCTTTGCTTTTTGTTTTCATGCTCCATCGGCATAACTCTCCCCGATGCATTAACCTTCGGTTTTCTTTTACTTAACCCATCAGGTGTCGGCATAGTTTATTTTATGTCCCTCCGATGCCCCAATGATCTCAATATACCAATCTGCATTATGATTAAATCCTCCACATTATTGGCATAACTCACCTCGAAGAACTCTTTTCAACTCACCATCCGCTTTAACAGTTCTATCGGGATTCGGCATAACATAAAATTTCTTCTTCCGATGTCCCGATGAGTCCTTACTTAATGTTAACTTTATCGGTACAATTTACACCGATATCCCCACAGGCGCTTTTATCTTCATCGGGGGTCAGAATAGCCTATTTCTATTCCTCCCAAAGTCCTGATGAGTCTTCGATGCACTTTTATGCTTTATGTTTCCGATTTGGTTTCATCTGTATAGGTAATACCAATGGTTCTGCCTTCCAATTCTCCATGTCATCGAGGATCGGTCTAACTATTTTTGCACTATCCCGATATGGTCTTTTTCTCTGATGGGCCCGCCTTCAGTTCCCTTTAGTCATCGGGTATCAGAATAGAGTTTTATTTCTATTTTCGATAAGCCGATACATGTCGATAACAAACACCCTCCTTCTGCCTCATCGGAATAAGCTATCCTGATGGTGTGACTTTTCCAAGAGCGTGCACCGTGCTGAAAACTACTTAAGTGCCTCAATGAATCCACCCTTTGATTTATCGGTATATGTTATGCCGATAATCCTTCTTTTGCTTGCCAGTATTGTTTCATCGGGACTACTTATGTCGATAATTAAAATTTTACAAGTTTGAACAAATGAGCCATCCACCTTGACTATTATTAATTCCAACTATCTCACAAGGTTTGATACATACTAAAAAACAATCTTAGATTATACCATAATGACTTTTCCAAAAGATTAAATGCTTCCATGTTGGGTTCCTTGTGCAGTCTATACTTAGTGCATGCCCTTAGTGTGCCCAAGTGATACCTTGACATTCCTGACACAACTAGTCCTTAGAGAACTTTACTCGTGCTAATAAGTTTACAGCACTGATAGAATCTGGGATGATGCCTCAGAGACTGATTCCAATGAATATGAATGGGGTACCTGCTCCAATGCTACTACAGATATCCCTAATGATACTGATTCTATATCTCTTTCTCAAGAAGAACATAACGCAGAAGATAGACCTCTTGAATTTGGACCGCAGAATATCTATGACGCCAAGGAAAGCGAACAGAAACATTATGAACAAGTCTATGCGGAAGATAATACCATCGAAGACCTCGACGAAATCCTGGACTTCTTTGAAAATAGGAACAATCACAATCAAAACTCTGTCCTAACACTTACAGTAGCAGAACTTGATCCACCTAACGATTCCTTACTGCTTGTCTTTCCTGACCTCATCGATTGGGATGAACCTGAAATCCATGATATACCAATTTTCCCAGATGATGACTCTATTATCCATTACCTATGTACCGTAAATCTGGAAACAGGCTCTACCAGTGAACAAAGTAACGATGTCTGCAAACCAGGGAGTGCCAAGTCTCTCAGTCGCAAAAATGAACCAAGTAAAAGATCTGAGGTTGAAAACCAGTCAATGGCAGCTCTAGATCACAAAAAAGTAAAAATAAAGGATGCATCTAAGAGTGAAAACCTTTTTAAGGCACCTAACGATGGGAGACTTGACACTCTTCCTGAGCACTTTCATGAGCGATCACCCATATTGATTGAGCCCACTCAATCAATCAACATTGGTACCACAGAGGCAGTCAAAAACATACACCTTGCAGAATCTCTGACAAAGGAAGAAAGATCAACATTCATCGTTTTCTTTAAAGAACAGCAAATTAACTTTGCTTGGTCATATGCCGATATGCCTGGAGTGGATCCACACTTAATCATGTATCACCATTCCATCTCTTCAGGAGTTAAACCAGTCAAGCAAAAGCTACAAAATATGAATCCACAGGTGGCACTCATGGTCAAAACTGAACTAAAGAAACTATTAGATGTCGGATTCATCCGACCCATTGACTATGGAGAATGGATTTCCAATATCATTCCAATATCAAAACCAGATGGTAGTATCAGAATATGCACTGACTTCAGAGACATCAACAAAGCTTGTCCAAAAGATGACTTTCCTCTACCCAGTATCGACATAATTGTAGATCTCACAGCAGGCCATGCAATGCTCTCACTAATGGACGGTTTATCAGGCTATAATCAAATCAAAATAGCTCCCGAAGATCAAGATAAAACTGCATTCACCTGTCCTTGGGGAACGTACTGTTGGAATGTTATGCCTTTTGGCTTAAAGAATGCAGGGGCCACTTATCAAAGAGCAATGACAACAATATTCCATGACATGATGCAAACATTTATGGAAGACTATGTGGATGATTTACTAGCTAAATCCTTCACCAGAGCAAAACATCTCAGCATCCTAACAAAGATCTTTGATCGATTGGAGAAATTCCAAGTCAGGCTCAACCCTAAGAAGTGTGTCTTCGGGGTTACATCAGGCAAGTTACTAGGCTATATAGTCTCAGCTAAAGGTATCGAAGTAGATCTAGCAAAGGTACAAGCCATTATGGACATGCCACCACCAAAGAATATCAGTCAACTCAGATCTCTACAAGGATGACTTCAATCAATCAGGCGATTCATCGCTCAACTAGCAGATAAAAGTCTACCATTTAACCATTTACTACACAAAAATGTACCATTCAGATGGGAGACCAAGTGTGCGGAATCTTTTTACCAAATCAAATAGTACCTGATGAATCCACCAGTTCTAGTACCACCAGTCGCAGGAAAGCCACTGATCTTATATATCTCAACAACAAATATGTCGTTGGGGGCACTATTGGCACAAGAAGATCAACAAGGAAAGGAACGGGCCATATATTATATTAGTAGGACATTGAATGGCTATGAACTCAACTATACATTCATTGAAAAGGCTTGCCTAACAGTGGTCTTCACATCTCAGAAGTTCCGACATTATATGCTAGCACACACCATTAAGCTAGTCGCAAAAATTGATCCTCTCAAATATCTACTCAGTAAGGCATCTCTTACAGGCCGATTGGCTAAATGGGTCATGATTCTCAGTGAATTTGACATTCAATACACAGAAAGATGAGCCATCAAAGGACAAGCAATTGCAGATCAGCTAGCTGAAGCACCGCTACCAGGAAAACAAACCATGGAGATTGAATTTCCAGATAGGGAAGTTCTTTCTCTTTCTACCAAACAATGGACCCTATACTTTGACAGATCCTATACACAACATGGTTCAAGTGTTGGCATTCTATTCATCACTCTTGAAGGACACACTATACCAAGATCATATAGGCTTATGTTTCCATGCACAAATAATGTGGCTAAATATGAGGCATTGGTTATAGGTATCAAAATGGTCGTAGAATGGAAAATCACAGAGTTAAAGGTCTATGGAGACTCACAACTAGTCGTCCATCAAATCAACAATGACTATCAGACAAAAGATGACAAACTACTACCCTACAAGTGAATGGTGGATGATTTCAAATAGTATTTTGTACACATCACCTTCAAGAAAATACCAAGGTTCAACAACAAATCAGCCGATGCAATGGCTACTATCGCCTCATTACTACAAATTCTAGAGCAACAGAGTCGTTATGAGTTCCTGGTAGAGCAACTGTTCTCCCCCGCCTATGACCACTCTGAATCCCATGTTATCTATGCCTTAACTGGTTCAGATTCTCCATTATATGGACCAATATACGACTACCTCAAGAACAATATCTTACCAATTGACCAATCCCGTAACCAAAAACATAACTTTATCTAGCAAGCCGCCCGTTACACCCTTACCGTTGATACTTTGTATCGTCAAGGTCTAGATGGTACTCTTCTTCATTGCCTTGATCGTAATGATTCTGATTCTGCATTACACGAGCTTCACAAAGGTATTTGTGGAACACATTCAAGTGGTACTACTCTTGCTAAAAAGCTTCTACGGATGGGATACAATGGCCTACAATGGAGAAAGACTCATATCACTTCGCCAAGAAATGTCCTAAATGCCAGATCCATGGCAATCTGATACATGCACCAGCACAGGAATTGCAGCCATTTACAACATCCTGGCCTTTTTGTCAATGGGGACTAGACTTAGTTGGCAAAATTCATCCTTCATCTTCAAATGGACATAAGTTCATTATAACAGCAACGGAATACATTACCAAATGAATAGAAGCAGTTCCCATGACCACAGTGACTGGGAAACAAATTGCCTCTTTTATCCTCAATTATCTGATCTGGAGATATGGTATTCCAAGCTCAATCATCATAGATAATGGACGGCCTTTCAAAAACCAAGATGTACAAGAACTATGTGAAAAATTCAAAATCCAACATAGGTTCTCTACACCATACTACCCACAGGGAAATGGTCAAGCAGAAGCATCTAACAAGACAATCTTGAAAATCCTAAAGAAAACAGTGAATGATGCAAGCAAAGATTGGCACGTACAACTTAATCCAGCACTTTGGGCATACAGAACCAGCATCCGCACACCTACAGGAGCAACACCATACTCATTGGTATATGGATCAGAAGCCATTTTACCCCTAGAAATAGAAATCCCATCTCTCAGAGTCTCTTTGAAAGGTTTAATCCCAAATGAAGAGTATCGAGTTAACCGACTGCAAGAACTTGAACTATTAGAAGAAAGACATCAACATGCTTACACTCATCTCAAAGCATATCAACAACGCATGTGCAGGAGCTACAATCACAAGGTCATTCCCTGCAACTTCAAAGTTGGTGACCTAGTCCTCAAAGAAAATCCAAGAAATCAACAAGATCGAGAAAAGAAAGGGAAATTTGAACCTAACTGGTTAGGTCCCTATGTCATCATATCAGTCTATGGATCAGGTGCCTATCAGCTAACAACTTTAGAAGGAGATGTGCTCGATGAACCAACTAACAGCATCCATCTGAAAAAGTACTACACTTAAGTAGCCTAGTCCACGAAAAAAAAAAAGCAAAAACACAAAGTACAAAAAAAACAAATGGTGAAAACCTGGTAAACAGGCACTCTTGTGAAAGAATGGCTCCTCTATCTATCTCCATACCATTTTATCTGAAAAAACACTATCGGCCATTGCCTGACACTTAGCACATATCCATTCAAGAGATACTTAGCGTAGTCACTATCCTGGGTTATCCATATATATCCTCTTACCACATTCCACCATGGCTTGGAAATCACTGTACATATTCACATCAAGAGGCACACTCCGCTAGGGGCATTAAAATCATCAAAAATTGCGAGCATTAAAGACATCAAAACTATTTGCAACACTCAAAAGCATGACATCCAACAACCAAAACTACACTTCATCGCAAAGCAAAACACAAAATTCACAAAAAATACCAAGGATGGATGATTTTATGAAGTACTGAATGTTGCATTATAGCATAAAAATCTTGACTAGTTTTGCATTTTGAACTTTTTCAATTATTGGATTCTCTTCCTTGTCTCACTAAATGCTTCACAGCTAGAGATCATGGGGAACTTCCAATATTTTCTTAGTCTTCTATCTGAGAGCCAATCAATTGTACTGTGTGAATACTTGCCTCGAGACGTGATACATCGAATATCACTGAAGGCCTGATTCCACTTCATGCATACAAATGATTTACTCTTGTCTGTTTATACGCAATCCGCACTCTGGTCGTCCTGGTTCAATTATACCTTGACACTTGTGCTATCTTGCAAAATCAAATATCATGTAAATTTTTCTCAGGTCATTATGGTTCAATTATACCATTGTGCTTGTATAAATTTTCAACATATCCTAAACAAATCAATGCTCAATGATGATACCTACAAAGAAAGCAAACAACATATGGCTATATCGGATGGCAAATACAGAAGGAGGATGCTACCAAAAACATAGTTGCATATCATTTTAAAATAGTTGTATATCATTTTACAATTAATTGCATATCATTTTAACATAGTTGCATATTATTTTACAATTAGTTGCATATCATTATCATACATCTCACAAGATACATTTCATAGCATATCAAATCATACAAGATACATCTCACAAACATACATCCTACATCATACATTATATCATATATTTACGCATTGCATCATCATAAACATAAGCACATCCATCCATATAACACACCACATGATCAAAGAAAATGGTGTCGTGTATATATATATATATATATATATATATATATATATATATATATATATATCTCAAAAATGATCAAAATGTACAAAATCTATCATCACTGTGTCCAGTACAAAGAATACAATGATCAAAAATACAACACAGACCACGTCTCTCAAGTATGGCTATCCCCTCAAAGATGGTCTGGCTCCAGATGTGCCCGCCCCTAGATCTCCAGGAGGGTCCTGTCTCGATGGCCCTGTCACACCTCGGCTCTCGGATCGTGATCGACTGGATCACAACTGTGTGAAGCTCTGTACTTGATGATCCTTGGGTACCATAGCCTCATAATGCCGCCGGTAATACTCCGCCTCCTGAGCTCTCAATGATATCTCTCTCAGGGTGTCTCTCATCAGACCACCTGCCGCTGCTCTCTGCACACTGGCTGCAAGCTCCTTCGCTCGCCCCCTCCGCTCTATCTCTGTATCCCGCTCAGTGGTCAACTACACAATCTGCCACTGATATGTCACAACCTGTGCCTACAACTGCTAAACAGTCACCTGCAGGGTCCGAATCTGAGCATCCTCAACATGGGTAGGGACCCCAACCCGTAGCGGTACCTGTGCAGGGGCATCCCCTCTCACTCTGCCTGTCCTCGGTGCTGGAGGTGGGAGCACATCCATCCTCCTCCGTTGCGCTGGTCACATCACCTCATCAGTACTTCCACTGTAGCTAGCACCTCCCCCACCCTCCCCTCTCCACCAGCTCCAATAGCTAATCCGCCTCTCCCCCTATCTATCGCCCCCTGTCTAACTGCTCTCTCCACACCTCTATCTCCTCTCCTCCCTCTATCTCCCCATCTCCCTTTGACTCCTCTCCCTCGTCCTCCTCCTCCATCATCTCCATCATCCTCCTCATCTCCCTCTCCCTCCTCATCATCATCATCAAATGCTGGTCGCATCTCCTCGGGATCAGATATCCTAGCCACCGCCTGCACCACAAATAATCTCACGAACTCATCGGTCATGCCCATATCCAAAATCTCTAGGGCATAATCCCATATCTACCTCACCAACCTAACAAACTCCTCCACCGCCACTGCGCTATCAATGGTCGGGCCCCAATCAGCTACATCCTGCCTCCGCCATGCATATAAGCAAGCTCCCTACGGTATACCCTATTGTTGACCAAACTGTCTCAAAACTCGGGTCACCACAAACCTCTCAATGACAAATGGGGTCCTCCCAATCAGGTATCTAGTCATGAACACATAGGGCATCTCCAGCCCGTCCTCCGCCCACACCTTGCATCTTGTATACGGTCGCCATGTGACCATATCAATGTCATCCAAAACTCTCCTCCAATGCTCTAGTTTGCCCAGCTTTCGCTAGACAACTAGACCCCTGTATCCATACGCATATGTGCCTCCAACGAGCCTATCTCTGTCTGCTAATGGTCTCACAGCTGGAATGTGCTCCCAGCACCATACCTGTAACAGTGTCACGCCAGCTGACAAACTGTCGTAACCAAGGTATACCACCTCATGCAAGCCCCTGTACATATGGGCTAGCATAGCCAGTCCCCATGAAAACCTACGGCCCTGTGTCACCATCTCCTCTAATACCAGCCCCCATCCCATAGAGAATCCCTTTGACCTATGATCAGGACAAAGGAATCCACCAATAAACCCTGCCAGTACTGATGGAAGGGGTGCATAATCCAGGTCTAAGAACCCCTGCCACGGGACCTCATATCTGCAGACTGTCTCATCGTGAAAAATGTGGCGAAGTGCCTCTGTACCACCCTCCTCTGACTACTCATATGGTAGTAGTGCACCTACTACAAGAATGCACAGGATCCTATAACAATCCTCTGGTGTGACTGTCATCTCACCTGTGGCAAAATGAAATGTGTTCGTGTCATTGTGCCACCTCTCTGCAAGTGCTGTCAGTAGCCCCCGGTTCACAGTGAACCGAGGTATATCTAATAGGGATGTCAAACCGCATCTCTCAATAATGTCCAAGTCAACCTGGGTCAACCGCGGTATCAATGTCCACGGCCTCGAAAATCGCTCCCACGACTGAACCACACCCAAGCGCTCCTGTGAACAAGCAAAACAAATCCAATATCAATTTCCACATCAAAACAAAGATATCAAAATCAAACTCACATCAACAACATGAAACAATTTTCTCATTTACATCAAGTTCAAAATCCTATCATTTCATATCAACTTGTAACACAACTCAAGTTCTCAAAAACCATATCAAAACTTGTAACACAACTCAAGTCTCCACATCACATAAACTTGTAAAACAACTCAAGTTTCCCACCCATATCAGCTTGTAAAACAACTCATGTTTCCAACCCATATCAGCTTGTAACACAAATCAGGCTTCACACATTGAACTTGAAACAGAGTGCAAACACAATTCATATTTTGATCCACACAACACATTGATATCTATGCATAACTTGACATATCGCAAATCAAAACAAGTCATATCAACACTCATATTGGACAAATCCATAAAAATCATGACAGCACGACACAACAATTTCACAAATCAGCTCATCTCGCAAAAAAAATTTCGGATGCGCTAAAATCCACCCACGCGCTAGGCTGTTGTTCCTACGCACTAATCTATTCACTCTATGCGCTAGACTGACTCTACGTACTAATCTTTTCCCCCCATGCGCCACCTAACCTACCCTATGCGCTAAACCCTACCGACGCGCTAACCTATGCCTCGCCAACGCTACCTGTTTGACCCTATGCGCTAGGTTTACCCTACGCGCTAAAACCCCTTACCCATGCAAACCCCTACGGCCCCTATGCGCCAGATCTACCCTACGCGCTACCCTGCTGACCTAAAGCGCTACCCTACGTTCGGCATGCGCTATTTTCACTCCCTGCGCTACCCTATTTTATTTCGGACGTAGCCCTAAAAATCAACTTGATGCGCTACTTAAATTTTCGTATGCGCTACTTTGCGACTTTGACGCGCTAAAACGCTAAAACCGAATTTCAAAAATCAAAAAATGACCAAAAATGACCAAATCCAAAATCCAAAAGGGGTCAAATGTGATGACTTACTGGTGGTCCATACGCGGCAGGCCTCCGGTACCTCCGAACGCGCTCAAAACAGTGCCTAGAATACGGGATAGGCATTTTGCTTTCAGACCCAATTCTCTTTCTCCAAAGTCAACAATGAACAAATGAATCAAATTAAACCACTTTTCCCCTTTTATAGGAGGGAAAATGAAATTAGGGTTAGCCAACCGGACATGTAATGTGGTCGCGGTCTCCCTTATACCCTAAAATCTGTAAATTATCTGGAGATGAATCAATTTAAAACACATTTCCCATAGATAAACTCATTCACAACAAACACAAATTGCCAAATCAAATCAAAATTTTCAAAAAAATTGATTCATCTCCCGAGGGGGCATCACGCATCAAATCAAATCTGGGGCACGACTTGCAGATCATAAGAGCGACACAAAAATTGTATTTGATCATAAACCATGATAACACATCATTTTCTTTGAAATAACATGTGCACACACGTCACTTCAAAGAGGGGCAAAATGTAGACATATAAAAATGACCATATTCCTAAATGAATATTTTATGTTCATTTCTCTATTTAATTAAATCCAATTTAATTAAATTACCCGCATTCCTCTATTAAATTAAATAAATTACTCAATTTATTTAAATTAAATTCACTATACCCATTTAATGAATAAATCATTTTATTCAATTAAATTCCCCCTATCCACTTTTAATTAAATTCAAATTTAATTAAATAGTTATCCTAAATTGAATAAATCTAATTTATTAATTTCCCCAAATTGCAACCAAATTGAATTAAATTAACTTTATTTCAATTAAATCCTATTATCCCTCCATCCACTTGCATTTTCCTACATCTCCCACTTGCCTTCCTAAACCCCTTCCTAATTTCTTCTAGACCCTTCTAATCACTTCTAATTAGCCTAACCCATCTTCTAAACTTTGTCACATCCCTAAGCAAGGGGAGGTCACTTCTCAAAACCTTAAAGTCTTTGATAACCATTAAAGGCTTCAAGTCTTCAACCACTTAATCTCCCAAAGTCTCCCAAACCATTAATGGTTAATTCAACCCTCTTACATGGTTAGAGACTTTTTGCCTAACTTAACTTTCATCCAACCCAAGGGTCTCATCAAGCCTTTAATGTTTTGACCATGATTATCTCTTAATCATTTGCACAAGGGTTTATCTTTGGATTAACTCTTAATCCAATGGGTAAGCCTAACTTAAGCTTAACCCTTATCTCTAGATAACCATAAGGTCTTCTCAGGCATTTAATGCCTCCAACCCCTTCTCTCAACCCAACCCTATGTTGACACTTGTCACCATTTCATTGGTGCAAATTTCAAACATGGATCCCCAACTTTCAAACTCAACCCTTGATCAACTCTTTCAATACTAGCCATCCATTGCCCTATTTTTGCTATAAATAGAGCTCTCATTCCTCCATTTTGGGAGATCAATCCAAGTTTGTAGCATCATACTTATGCTCAAATACATTCAAGCTTTCATATCATTTTTATGCATATCATTTTAGCCTCTCTTTTAACTAGGAATTAGTCTAAATATGCATGTTTATAATACTTTCTTTATCATTTAGCTCAATCATAAGACTAATATATCATGTTAGGATAGTATTTATACTAACCTTGTCATCTTATAATCTAGTTTATTGCATTTTAAGATCATGCATAGCTTAGGATGCATCTCATATTAAAACCAACAAAAAACATCCCTCGTTCTTGCATTTGCCATCCCTAAACCATTTTGTTCAATGATCTGAGAGCAAAAACATTGGTTTGAGGGACCATGTAAGATAGAGAACCATGAGAACAACCTTGGGAAGCTGAGTGATACTTCATTACTCCGTAGCTTGCACCAAGAAGTCCTGTGTGTGTGTGAGCAAGGCTCCATAGAGCTCCGTTTTTCACATATTGAGTTCTATCGACCCGCTTTTCCCGCATACAAGTTATATCCATAATCATCAACAACCTTCTCAATATCCTTATTGAAATGCTAACAATCTCCCATTGTCTGTTATAATGCCAAATGCCAACACTCTAATCATAGCCGACCATTTATCTTTTACACCTCTCAATCTCATCCCTCCATTTCTTACAGTGTCTTTTATATAAGGAGATGTTTCCTTCATTATCAACCCTATGCATTCAACCCCCTGGACATATACATTCTAATCAAGCATGCTAGCACTCAATCTTTCATATGCGATCAGGCCTACTTGTAACCACATTTCCGTTCTTTGTTGAGCTCTTATGCACATATAAAATCTGAGAGCAAATATATCAAGCAAGATCAATGGAGATAGGAAGAATGGAGATTCAAACCCTATTTGACATGTGATGGTATAATCTTTGTGATTTCATTTGATTTGCATTGTCTTAGGTAATTTTCATATGTTATGGTGGATCTTTGTTGTTGTTAGCCTAGGGTTTTGTGGTTGAATTCATTTAATCTTTCAATATTGTTGTTTTCCTTTTTCACCATAAACATTTTGGCACGCCCCGCGGGACATAGATTTTTGTTAGATCTGTGTTTTTTTTGAAGGTTTTTCTAACCCTATATTGTTGTTTTGTAAAACAATTTAGAGAATAACCTTGTGCAGCTAGGGTTTTGGACACAAAATCAAGATCTTGGAGATATTCGATCTGATCTCATAAATGGCTCAAACTTTTTGCATAAAATTTTGTTTTTTAGTTGAAGACAATATTAAGCGCTTTCAGTCCAAAATCCAGAATTTTTGGAGCACATTTGCATTTTTCATGATTTTTTTATGATTTTTCATAAAAAATTAATTTTGAGAGCAAATTAGCGAATTTTTCAGATTTTTTTTTTTTTGGACATCTCTTTGATTTATACACATGATCTTTTCTTTGTGATTTTAATTTTGATGCAAAATATTCCCCTAAAAATCGGATCTTTAAAAATTAGGGTTTTTCATTATTTTGCTCAAATCTCACAAACGGCTTTGAATTGTGGCATCAAATTTTTTTTACAGGACAGGAACATTATGAGAGGTGTTTAGTAAAAATTTCAGATTTTTAAGATCAATTTTGCATTTTATATGAATTTTTATGATTTTGCATAAAAAATTAATTTTGAGAGCAAATTAGCGAATTTTTCAGATTTTCTTACATTTTTAAAAATATTTTCAAATCATACAAAACATCTGTTGTTTGTGATTTTAATTTTGATGCAAAATCATTCCTCAAAAATTGGATCTTTGAAAATTAGGGTTTTGCATTATTTTACTCATATCTCACAAACTACTTGAATTTGTTGTAGAATTTTTTTTATACAGGTTTGGAAGACTATCAGTACTGTCCAGTAAAAATTTCAAATTTTTTGGATCGATTTTGCATTTTATATGAATTTTTTATGATTTTTCATTAAAAAAATTAATTTTTGGAGCAAATTAGCAAATTTTTTGGATTTTCTTACATTTCTGGAAATTTATTGAAATTTTACAGGTGCTCTTTTTTTGTGATGAATCAAATCTTTGAATTGTTCAACAAAACGCATTGTTCAAGGCCCCTATTTCACAAAGTCTTTTGGATCTAAAATTTACCTAACTTGTGCGCTTGCAGGAAGGGGTGATCATTTCAAACAATCCAAACTACTAACAAATCTTTGTTCCAGGACCTTGGCAAGGGTTTTTGGTCTTTATTGTGTGCCTTGTTTTCATACACTAGCAAACACTTCAATTGGTGCACTGAAATTGAACCATTGTCTTTTGTGTCTTGAGCAATAGGCTCTTTTTGTTCAATCTTTAGAGGGTCTGTCTCCCCGTGTGGTCATTAAGACTACTAGTGAGGAGAGAATGACCCAAGTGGTAGCGAGAAAAACCCACCTCTTCCGAACCACTATAAACAATTGTATTCATGGTGAAAACTATGGATAACGTGTTCTGATTAGTTCATACAGACACTATGTCTCCCCATAAACCCGTTTGATCAAATTTATTTGATCAATTGTAGGGCGTAACCCCTATCGGCTGGGAGCCTTCTGTATTTACAGAGCTGAAAGTTCCGCATGTATGGCCACACGAGTGGATTCCTTTACTATTACCTCTTTGTTTTAGAAGCCAAAATCCTTCTAGTTGTTGGGGCAGGAGGTCGGACCTCTGGAGCGGCCCACACACATACGGTTCTTAGTAGAGATACAAAGTTCACCACGAGGAGTTTTCGTGGGGACTGATGCTTGGCTGCCCCAAGAAGTGAGTGCTAAGGGTGGAGCCAGTGGGGTCAAGCATCTAAGTATTGGCTCTAAATGGCATAGCCTCAGGGGAAACCCCATGTGGGATCAACAACTATTGTCCTGGCCAACCATTAGAATTGTGCTTGTCTTATTTTAAACAGTCAAACATTCAAGACCAAACATCAAAACATTGTGTCTTTTGTGTCTTCAAATGTATGCAAAACAATTTTACATTAAACAACACACTTTTCTTTGAGTCATTTTGAGTCTAATCACTTGCAAACATTGAGTCTGCATCAACATTATGTCCTCTTGTCATGAAAAACAGTCAAAAAATTCAAATTTGGTCACAACAAACAACTTCACAAATTGGAAAAATTTATAGTCCAACAAACAAGAGCAATCAGATTCGGAATTCTTGAGCTTCCTAGGTTATTTCTCCAGGTTTTCATCTAGCATTCAACCTGTCTTTGGGTCTCACAAAGTCTATCATTGCTTTACACCTTACATTACATTCATATTTGTCTAAACTTGAGTCAAAAGGTCACTTTCTTTTCCTCATCTTACTTTGTCAACACACTACATACAACATTTTGCTAAGTGGTCCCTCATCAAGGTCTATCACCTTTGGGTCTCATTTGGTCCTACTTAGAGTCAAGGTCAACTTACCTCATCAAGAGAAACTATCATCTCTTTGGAAGCCACACCTACTCTACTACATACATACTTGGTCTTACACTTTGGACATTGCAAGTAAACCTCAGATTCATTTACATTCCATCCAACTCTTGGTCTTCCATACTCTTGGCATTTTAATCTAGTCTTAAACATCTCGGTCAATACCTAGTTCATGGTTGAAACCTGTTTCCAAAAATCTAAGAGAGAAGCTAAAGAGGCTCAAGAGTCCGTAAACATGAGTGCCTATGAGTATGACAATGATGTCTTTTTCAATTCTGATCTTACTACATTACTTGACATGGATGCCTATAGAAACATTCCAAATGTTGAGCACATGGACACTATAAACAACAATGATACACACAATGACAATATGGACAACTTTTCTGTACATTCAGCAGAAGTGGAAGACTTCATTATGGATCCTCATTTCAATAGATTGGTTGAGGAAATAATGAGTAGAGATAGACAATATTTCTTACAAGTGATGGCACAAAGTGGAACCAAGATCCCTCATGATTTTGACATGTCTCAAATAATGGAAAATTGACCTTTGCAACAACCTCACCTCAACATGGATCAAAGGAGGCCTAATAGTGGAGGCAATAGAGGACCACATCTTGTGCCTGAATCACCATCATCTTTGTTTCAAAAACTAGAGGTCCCTTACACACATGGTCAAGCATATGATACTCACCTTCGCAAACCATTATGGAAGTCTTATGCAAAAAAAATACTCAATCACATACCAATGCTAAGGATCAACCATGAAAGCAACTGGATATCCAAAGGCATGTTCAAAATTTGGACACAAGGAAACCCCACGTCAAATTTGGGGGCAACACATTAGAACAAACTCATGACATGCCTGTAGAGTATGGTATACATGGACAAAACAGATTCCACTCCTCACCATGACTCTATACCAAGTGGTCCTTATACGCATATGCAGCACCATTATAGACCTCCTCCATATGAACATGTGTATGCTCAATACCATCCATATATGCAATATGCTCCTCCACCTGGTGGTTTAAGCATGGGGTATGGTCCAAGACGCCAATCTCCACCTAAGAACAATTTGGAACAACAAATCAAGGACTTACAAAAGAAAATGGAGGACATAAATACACTGAAGCCAACTTACACAATGAGAGACATATATCCCTACCCATTTGACAAAAGCATTCCAATGCCTCCATTTCCTACACATTTCGTGACACCTAAGTTCGATAAGTACAAAGGCAATGGAGATCCTAAGGCACATATAAGACAGCTTTTCACAGCTTACATTGAGGTAGCAACAGAAGAGACATATTTGATGAGATTATTCCCACAAAGCTTAGGTGATCAAGCTATGGAATGGTTCTCACAACTCCCACCTGGAATTAAGTCATGGGGTGACTTAGCAGAGGCATTTATACAACATTTCTCATACAACATAGAGATAGGCATATCAGTCACTACTTTGTGTAACACCAAGCAAAAGGATGGAGAGTCTTTTTCATCATTTCTACAAAGATGGAGAAATTAATGCCAAAATTCAAAGCCATTTGTGAGATCTGATCAAAACAATGAAAAACCCTAATTTTTAAAACAATTTAGAGAATAACCTTGTGCAGCTAGGGTTTTGGACACAAAATCAAGATCTTGGAGATATTTGATCCGATCTCACAAACGGCTTAGAATTTTTGCACCAAATTTTGTTTGTAGGTTGAAGACAATATTAAACACTTTTAGTCCAAAATTCAGAATTTTTGGAGCACATTTGCATTTTTCATGATTTTTTTATGATTTTTTATAAAAAATAATTTTGGGAGCAAATTAGTGAATTTTTAGGATTTTCTTATATTTTTGGAAACCTATCAGAATTATACACAGGATCTGTTCTTGTGATTTTAATTATGATGCAAACTATTTCCTAAAAAAATGGATCTTTAAAAATTAGGGTTTTTCATTGTTTTGATCAAATCTCACAAACGGCTTTTAAAAATTAGGGTTTTTCATTGTTTTTAAAAGTAGCAACTAATGACTACCAAACAAAGGATGAAAAATTAATGCCCTACAAAATAATGGTGGATGACCTGAAACAACATTTCATGAAGATAGACTTTGAGCAGATACCAAGAGAGCAGAATAGAGTCGTGGATGCCATGGCTACAATTGCTTCACTAATTGATCTACCACTGAATGAGACCCACTATGAGTTCTTGGTGGATAACCTTTTGGTTCCCTCATATGAAATCACTCTTACTGAGATGATATGTGTTGTTGGTCCTGAGTCCCAGTTATACGGTTCCATTTTCGCTTACCTTCATGGCAATATCCTACCTCCTGACCTATCCAATAACCAACATCGCACTTTCATTCGCCAATCTTCTCGATATATCATTTTAGCCAATATCCTATACCATCGAGGTCTAGATGGCACTCTTCTTAGATGTTTAGAAAGTGAGGAAGCTCAGATTGCATTACGTGAAGTACATGAAGGGATATGTGGTCCACATTCTAGTGGTCCTACCTTAGCCAAGAAACTCATCAGGACTGGATATTACTGGCCCAATAACGAAAAAGATTCATATCAGTTTGTCAAGAAATGTAAGTAGTGTCAACTTCATGGAGACCTCATCCATGTGCCAACGCAAGAACTTCAACCAATTGCAGCTCCTTGGCCCTTTTGTCAGTGGGGACTCGATCTCATAGGCAAGATTCACCCTCCATCTTCCAACAGTCATAAATTCATCATCACTACCACAGAGTATTTCACAAAATGGATCAAAGCCATGCCTCTCACACAAGTCACTGGAAAACAAATTGCTACATTCATTCTCAACTATATCATTTGTCGATACAGTATTCCTGTTTCCATCATCACTGATAACGGGTGTCCCTTCAAAAATCAAGATGTTCATGAACTCTGTGACCGCTTCCATATTACCCATCATTTTTCCACACCTTATTATCCCCAAGGTAACAGTCAAGCTGAGGCGTCTAATAAAACAATCCTTAAAATCTTGAAAAAGACAGTCGACGATGCTAGCCGTAATTGGCATATCTAACTTAATCTCGCACTTTGGGCTTACCGCACAAGTGTCCACACACCTACATGAGCTACACCCTATTCACCTGTCTACGGCACTGAAGCTATCTTGCATGTTGAGGTCGAGTTACCTTATTTATGAGTCTCTTTGCAAAACATTATCAGTGATGAAGACTATAGGGTCTCTCGCTTGCAAGAACTTGAACTATTGGATGAACGAAGACAAACTGCTTTTAATCATCTCAAGGCTTATCAACAACAAATGAGTCGCAACTACAATCACAAAGTAAAGCCTTGCACATTTGAGGTAGGTGACTTGGTTCTTAGAGAAAATCCTAAAAATCAACAAGACAGAGAGAAGAAGGGCAAGTTCGAACCAAACTGGCTTGGTCCTTACATCATCACAGCAGCATATGGATCTAGTGCATATCAACTCTCAACCACAGAGGGTGAACCCTTGGAGGATGCTATCAACAGCATGCACCTTCGCAGGTTTTACACATAGCTCTTCAGAGTATCCTAATTCAAAAAAAAAAAAAAATCAAAAAATCAAAAAATTCAAAAATACAAAAAAATAAAAATAAAAAATACAAAAAAAAAATCGTTACTTGGTGAAAACCTAGCAAACAGGCACCTTGTGACACAAAAAAAAAAAGTAAAAACAGAAAAAAAATTCGTCCAATGATGAAAACCACTTCAGTGGCGCCATGGGCAAGTACCATGGTGAAAACTGGGTCACCAGCGCCATGCGTAGGGACATTGCTCCTCCCTCCTTTAGGATTCACTTTCATCCTTTCACTTTGCACACACTCACAACCTCTTCATTCATAATAAACTTACCCATTCTCATCATGGCTTGTTATTGATCTACCCAAGATTAGTTAGCCATTCATAATAACCTTCCTTTTCATCCCTTTCCATCCATAATAAATCAACTCCTATCTGTGGCTAAGGAAAATCCTACGTCTAGTGATGGGTGTGGAACTAAGAGCATCACACATTCTGAGGAGTACAGTTTTTTCCCTCTTTCTTCAGTCTATCCGTGCACAATCCACAATAAAGAAACATTTGCATCATCGATCCGCAATAAAGTTTCATCTTCTTCGTAATAAAGTATTAGTTTCATGGATTTAGTCAGTTTCAGATGAGACATAGCAGCAACAATGGGCTTCAACAAATCAAATCTTTCAACAGACTCAGACAACATTATGGTTCAGTGCTATCTATCCTTTTGTGAAAGTAAACATTGTGACCACAATCAAATAGACTTATACAAGTGACAAGAGACACTAAACTTGAGGACTACAGTGGATGTTGGTGTCGAGTCTTGGTTTTCTTTTGATTTTATCTTTTGGTGACATGTCTTTTAGCTTTTTCGGGATGTCTCTGACTAGAGATTCTATCTCCAGGATGTCTTTAACTAGAAAGGCGAGGATGGGGTATCATCACCTATTTTTATTTGTTGTCTGTGGATTGTCTCTTAGTAATGCTATGACTTGTCCAAGGATATGAGGACACTGTGAGTCTAGTGTGAACTGGGGCATTCCTTATTTGTGATTGTCTTATCTCCATGCATACAGGTACAATGACTTTCTGGGTCGAACATATGCCTCGATTGTCATAACCTATTTTGCCATAATAAAGCTCAATGATGATAACGCACAAGAAGCTCTTTCATTTTCATATCTTCTATCTTCCATCCCCCTTTCTTGATTGACCTCCATCATCCTTCTTAAGACCGTGTAGCTTGCTATCACATGACTAAGTCTAATGACACACCAAAAATATTTGCATTTCATGTAGTTGCACTTGCATTACCACATATAAGCATTTCATACATACATATAGATATCAAAATTGCATCACATCCTACACACAACACATGTTATCACTTTTTACATTCTCATCATGTAAATAGTTATTTGCATTATCATATTCATCTGCATTTCACATTCACATATGCATAACATATTAAAAACATAAAAAAAAACATAAATATTTCATTTCATTATGTACATATTTGCATCCATATCATAACCATCACATAGAAACATACATCAGGAAACATCTCATCACATAGGTACACATGCATATAGCTACCGCAAGGATGAATCTCATATATATATAATCATAAGTGTCATGATACAATGATGTCAAAATACATATGGCTACAACCAACCCTCGTGTCACCCTATCCGGACACAGGAACCCACTGATCACTCCTGCTAACACTGTTGGTAGCGCTAATCCTAGTCGTGTCATGGTATCCCACGCCACATGTCCAGCCCTCATCTCTAGTCCTGGATCTTGAAACACTCATCTCAGGGCATCCCTGTCTCTGTGTCGATCGTAGGGAATCAACTCCCCATTGATCGATATCCTCATAATCATGTACACATCCTCTAAGGTGACTGTCATCTCACCCATCGACAAATGGAAACTACAAGTCTCTGAGTGCCATCTCTCAACCAGCGTAGTCAGCAACTCCATGTTCACTCGAAACTCAGGCACATACAGAATATGTTGCAGGCCCATAGCCTGAACCGCTACTCTCTCCTCAACTATCAGCTCTGCTCACAAACTCTGAGTCGATGGGAATCTCTCTCGTGGCTCCAGCATAGGTAGATACTCCTGCAGTCAAGCAAATCAATCATGTCAGTCATAGTGGCATTCCCTGTTCATCATAAAATGTTTCTCTTTATCCTAGTGCTTATACTTATCATATAGCGCTCTATCCTAGTGACACTCACTGTTCATCAAAAAGTGTTACTATTTATCCTAGTGGTACTCCTTGTTCATCACAAAGTACTACGTGTTTTTTTTGCACTCCCTATTCATCACAAAGTGTTGCTCATATTTGCACTCCCTATTCATCACAAAGTGCTGCTCATATTTGTACTCCCTATTCATCACAAAGTACTATGTCTTGGTACTCCCTGTTCATCACAAAGTGCCTCGATCTATCCTAGTCTTTCCTAGAGGACTTTCTTGAGTGTATCCTCCCACTAGCTTATCCAATCGATGGCGTATGTTCATCACAGAACTGTCGATTCGACCTAGAAGACATAAATACCTTTACATTCATAGACGCGCCTGGCAAAATCGAAGAACGCAATCGAATCTGTGAACCAATGCCATCGCTGCTGATTGTTGCTGCTCTATTCTCTCTCTGCACTCTGATCTCTTGGATGTGTGGATGACAATGAGGATGTGTTCCCTCGTAGTCTATCTTATAGACTACCCTAGCCCTCGTTTCCCAAGTCAGTCTTCTTTATCCTGTGACTCTATCACTCTATCCTATCTAGCCAATCCATTTTAGCCTTTCTTTCTTATCGAGAGATTGTCTGCGATCTTTCTAGACATTTTCATCCAATCTCTCAAGGGGGCATATCATTCCCATCTTGGGGCAACTTTGTATCAGTTCATATCATTGTCTTTGAAACAACGCGACAAGCTGCATTGTCTCAAAGAGGGGCAAAATGTAGACACCTAAAATTGTCATGTCTAATTAAATAAATATTTTTATTTATTTAATTATCTAAGCCTAATTCTTCTATTAATTAAATAAATCTTTATTTATTTAATTCATTCATTTATCCTCTTCTAGCCTTATTTCTCATTTAAATAAATACATTTATTTATTTAAATTATCCTTTTCTTAAATTAAATAGACCCACTTCTACTATTAATTAAATAAATCTTTATTTATTTAATTAATTCATTAACCTTTTCTACCCATGACACATGTCATTCATCTCTTGATTCCTACACTACCTACCCTCTCATTATTTTATTTTTTCTTTTACCTACCCTCTAATCATAGCCGACCATTTATCTTTTACACCTCTCAATCTTATCCCTCCATTTCTTATAGTGTCTTCTATATAAGGAGATGCTTCCTTCATTATCAACCCTATGCATTCAACCCCCTAGACATATACATTCTAATCAAGCATCCTAGCATTCGATCTTTCATATGCGATCAAGCCTACTTGTAACCACATTTCCGTTCTTTGTTGAGCTCTTGTGCACATATAAAATCTGAGAGCAAATATATCAAGCAAGATCAATGGAGATAAGAAGAATGGAGATTCAAACCCTATTGGACATGTGATGGTATAATCTTTGTAATTTCATTTGATTTGCACTGTCTTAGGTAATCTTCATATGTTATGGTGGATCTTTGTTGTTGTTAGGCTAGGGTTTTGTGGTTGAATTCATTTAGTCTTTCAATATTGTTGTTTTCCATTTTCACCATAAACACATATCAATCCTATTGAATCCAATCAAAATCTCAAACTCCTTTCCTCACAAGGATTGAGCCTAGATATATTGGGTTCAATCCTCTTTCAATGTATGTGTGTTAATTGGGATATTTAGTGGTTTATTATCTTAAACCCTAATTCTCAAAATCCATACATTATAGAAGCAGCAAACATAACCCTAGAGCATAAAGTTGGAATGGAGGACTAGAATCACATACTCAGGTATACCTTTAGAAGCACCTCTTTGTCAGTTAGATGTGCCACAAAATGCTTCAATGGTGCCACAAAAAGATTCAATAGTGCCACAGAAATGCAAATGTTCCACTCTACTAATCAAATATGCTAAACTACAAAATGGAAGTGCCAAAACTCATCAATTATGCCATTATGTATGCAGGGAGCTCAAAATCATTGTTTCATGATCAAAGACTCGCAAAAACATCAAAAAACCATAAAATAGATCAAATATGGGACATGGGGTCCCATCGGGCATGCCAAAATTGTAGACTAGAAAATGTGAATGCTATGATCATCATAGAATAACCACTAAATCGTCAAATCATTACCAATATCTAATCTCTCCTATGAAGAACATGATATGAGAGAAAAGAACATAAACTTCAAATCCTGAAGTATACTATGAGAAAAACAATAAAGACGTCACTATGAAACTCTAATACAATAATAATAGCATCATGAAGCATAATCAACAAGAGGAAATGAGCATACAAATTATAATAATGTGAACACAAAAATTCAAATGCATAAACATGAACAAAAAACTCCCTCAAAGTTCTCCATATCTCTCAAGTCTCCTTTGAAATATTGATAATATTTTCCTAAAAAACCTGCAAGCACAAGTATGAGATAAAAGGAAAGCTCAAGCATAGTGGTTGAAGGAAAATGGTAGGCAAATATTCCAATATATAGACTTGGAGTGAATTTGATCAACCTAAAGCTCACTTGGGTGGATATCCACTAATTCTTGGAAGACCAAGGTTGACCATTGTTGACGCTTTCATTAGTTGTAGGTCTAGAAAGATGACAATATCTAATGGTGAAATAACAAAGAAATAAGACTTGTATCCTCTAACTTAGCCTCACTCGAACTTGGAGTAGTCTGCTTGGCCTACCTTGGAGGAGGAGGAACAATATTCTTTACAAACTCTTATGATGGAAATGAAATATGAATATGTTGTCCTCCTTAGAATCATGCAAAATTCTTATGTGTTGGACCCGCAACAAGAGGAGTTCTTATCCTATCTAACTTGTTGATTTCATAGCTTGTTGGCTAGTGAAGATCCATACACCTCACATATGTTCTTTGATGTTTTGCCTAATGATTGTAGTCTAAATATTTTAGTTCTAGATATTGCCTTTGTTACAACAACGATTAGTCTTATTCAAGTATTTCCAGAAAATACACTCAATATCAACAACAAGTTGACAACAACACCACATAATTAAGTGTTGTAGATGTTAAAAGCACACACTTCAGTGAATGCATGGGACTACCATGATATGAGAGGCATTGATCCAAACCTTTGTATGTATAAAATATATATCAATGAGGGTTGCAAACTAGTAAGACAACCACAAAGGAGAATGAATCTAACACTCAGAGATATAGTTAAAGTTGAACTACCAAAACCCCTTGATGTGGGAATCATATGCCCCTATATGATAGTGAATAGGTCTCACGATTAGTCATTGTACCCAAGAAGGGAGGCAAGTGGAGAGTATGTGTAAACTATAAAGAATTAAATGCTGCCACAAAAAAGGACCACTTTCCATTGTCTTTTATTGATCATCCTATATTTGTATATACTTAAAATTCATATTGCTTAACTAGAATCAAAGGGAAATCATGAATCCCTATCTAATTAAAGAATCCTAACAAATATCAATGAAATAACACAAACAAAGCAATAAGGATATATAATATTAATCAAAACTCCCTATTCTATGATTGCATATAGCTTCCATTGTTCTTCTCTTCTTTGTGGTATGATGGCTCTCAGATATTGCGTTGGTAACCTACAATTGACACAAAGATTCAAAGTTTGTGATTGTTGAAAATGAAGAATTGATCCTAAATTTATAGATTTTTGGAGAGGATTGATTGAGAGGTGGAACAAAATGACTAAGAGGTGGAACTCAGGTGAGCTCACATGTTGATTGATAGTTAAACTGTTGATTTAGAGGTGGAATAGAATAGATTGAATTGTTCTGATTGATTAAAAAATAGGTTTTAAGGACCTGAAACCTTTACATCATAGAAAGAGAAAGAGCAGCAAAAGGATTAAAAGTCCGCATACATAACGACTAGCTAGAAGACCAACGAATAGAAAGAACAGCAAAGCAACAAAACAACAAAACACAGCAAAGAAATCGGGGAGATGCTACTCAGCAATTTTCTTTAGCAGGTCCTCTGCCTTTATCACCAACACATCATAGGTAGCCCCGACAGCTTTCAGCTCTTCCAGATCCTTGTTCATTTTCTTTTCCTTCCTCTTGCTTCTAGTGCAGGTTCTGGGACCTTGAGCTTCCCCTGTACCTTCAGCATCCAGGTCAATTTCCTAGATTTCCTTGTCATCATCAAGCTTACTAATGAGGGTATGAGTATTATTGCTCAAGATTTTCAGAATACTAAGGCTCTGCTCTATGATATTCTTAAGGCACTCCTCAACTTTTCCCACTTTAGTGATAGTATCCGAGAGTGTTTTTTCACTAGTTTTCGCAAGGCTTTTTCTGTCCAGCATCTCCTTTTCAATCTTCTCAAACCTGGGGTTGAAAGCATCTCTGATGTCTTCCACTTTAGCAATAGTGTTTTTCAGATCCTCAATATAGTCAGCCATTGTATTCCCCTCCCCTATATTAATGGTCTCCAGAATCAGGACTCTGTTGCATAGTTTTTTATACTCATCCACAGCTTTCTTGTAACCATTAATGAGCCATTCCATAGTTTTCATAAAACCATGCAAGCCCTCGGGAGGAGGGCCATCAGGGGGAGTCACTTTTCTAGGGGTTACCTATTCATCTTTATGGATATGGAGGGAAAAGATAGTGTCGGCATCCCTGAGAGTCTCTTCCATTGCCTCCTTTTCTAGGCTGTGCTCAGCTTCCAGGGTCCTAGTTTGCTTGTCAGCTTCCGGTTCCTTGCCAGTCTCCTCTTTTTTCTTATGCTTTTTCTGGTTCTGGGCTTGGTTTTTAATTTTATTCTTTAGCAACCCTTTAGGGTTCTTCTTCTCCTCAGAATAATCTGAATCCTCTTCTTCCAAAGAGATGTTGATCAAGGGTTTGATTTGAAGTTGTTTGCCCTTGGAAGATGAGGGTCTTGTTTTCCTCTTCTTACTACTCTCATACTCTGAATCATCAGAGCTATCCTCAGTATTAGACAAGGAATCATTGTCGAATTCCTCCTCCTCCGAAAAAGCAGAATCAGACATATCTTCCTCAGAGTCCATAGAGGGCTACATCCGGTTAATTTGATTGGCCTTTAAATGGTCATAAATTAGGACCATTAGGCCTTGGTGCATTGTTGTATCACCCAGAGGATTCTCTTTGTAGGCTTTAAGGGAAGCATTCATTGAACAAAGCATGAAATAAGGAAAATTCACCTTATCATTATGCCTAAAGTGGTTTAACAGAACAAAATGATACCCATAGACTTTCGTAAACCTACCATCTAGAGTTATATACCACATTAAAACAAAAAGAATTTCCCGCCAGGGTTTGGCAAAAGCCCTAGGCGGGTAGTAGGTTTTGCTCAACTTTACCAGTCGTTTTTTCTCTTTCTCAGTAACCGGGTACCTTTCAATGGCTTCCCTGCTGACCTTCCTGTCTCTGTAGAAGTTGCAGCCTTCCCTGTTGAGACCGGTAGCTTTAGCAATTAAATCTTCATCAATTTCCACCATTTGGTCACCCATTTTTAACATGCCCTTCTTCCAATTTTTGCAGAAAAGGCTAGTTACCATTCCATCACAGGCATCGACTCTCTTTATGAAGTTCGAGAGACTGCCCTTCTGCAAAATACCCCACACCTCTTCCTTTTGTTTCCACTCTTTGCAACTACTTGGCTCATATCGTCTCCTATTTCTGCCCATGATGTCGCTTCTCACAACTAAATTTTGAAACTTGCAGAGCTAGTTAAACAGAGTACTTTTCGGAGCTAAAACAATTACCCAGCAAGCATGGGAGTTGATGGCATTGATGTTATAATGAGTGATTTTCTCATTATAGAAATAACTCGAAGTGCTCACATCAACACTTTTCATTATTACCCTGTCAATCAAGAATAGATTGAATTGTTAATTGAGTTAACTGATTGAGAAAAAGTTGATAGAAAGATGAAACAGAATGATTGGAGGATAATTAAAGAATGATGCAATTAATAAATTAATTGAATTGAAGATTAAAATAGATTGAACAGTTAACTAATTGATGACTGATTAAAATCTTTTTTGGAAAAAAGCAAAGTGGAAGATAGAAATAGAGATTGGAAAGATAATTGATTAAATTAATTAATTTAGCATGTGCTTGAACTTAATTTAGATTTTCAATTTGATCTTTTGCATGATATTGAACTTATTTTAAAATCAATTTAATCTTTGAATATATTTAGAACTTGACTTTGGTATTCAATTTAATTTTTGAAATCATGCACATGTATTTGAAATTAGACGAAATTAGAAGAATGTGAATTGATTTTGAATTTGGAGAATTAATAAAATTAAATGAAATTAGAAGAATTAGAACTAATGAAATTAAACAAAATTAGAATTTGGGAATTTTGGAATTGGAATTTGAATTAGAAGAATTAATTAGCTAATTAAACAATTTAAAGAAACTATTTAATTATTTAGAAAATGAATTTAATTAAATAATAAAGATTATTAATTTAAAGGATTAAAATCATAATTAATTAAATAATAAAATATTTAATTAATATTTAGAAAAGGGTTAATGATTAAATGATTAGAAATAGAAAATAGAATAATTAGTAAGACGGTGAAGAAATATGAATTTTTAGAAGAATAAGATTAATTAGCTTAATTAAAGAATTAAATAATTATTTAATCAATTAGATGAATAATTAGTACATGATTAATAAGACATTTTTAGGTGTCTACATTTGCCCCTCTTTGAGACGCTGTTGAAAAGACGTTGTTTCAAAGAAAACAAAAAAAATTCAACCCCAATGACGCTTAGGGTGTAAATATGCCCCCTTGGAAAAAGTGGTCGAAAAATTCCAAAATTGAAACATTTTTTTCGATACAATGCTAGTGAGCAATCGTGTGAAGTTTTGTGCAATTTCGAGTTTGTTTGATTGGGCTACATGTGTTTTCAAGTTTAGAGGGACCACGACTGTCGAAGTAGAAAAAACCCTAATTTTGAGCTATAAATAGTGATTTTGACCTTTCATTTGCTCATTTGCACTCTTTTGAGTTCTTGGAGTTCATTGTCATTTTTTCAGATTTCCTGCGAGTGTTTGATCATCATGGCTAGCATTAGCGCACAACAACATTTGTCTGAGCGAGTACGTTCATATCAGAGACCACCTGGGACGAGCGGCATGGTATGTATCCAAAATTTTGCTTAATTTTTCAAAAAAAATTCAAAGCTCCAATCTTTAAGATTCACGCATACATATTCAATTTTCACGCATTAGTCCTTATCATCATGCATGCTTGTTAACTGTAACGCATTAGTGTAAGTGTTATGCATAAGTCTCAAGTGTTACGCATTAGTAAATTTCCTTACGCATGCATGCTAATTGTTACACAATCATTGTAAATGTAATGCAATAGTAATAAATGTTATGCATAAGTTGTTAGGACCCGGGAGGCAACTGAGACGGGGGGTGAATCAGTTGTCTATTAATTTC
Source organism: Cryptomeria japonica (assembly GCF_030272615.1). Lineage (NCBI taxonomy): Eukaryota > Viridiplantae > Streptophyta > Pinopsida > Cupressales > Cupressaceae > Cryptomeria > Cryptomeria japonica. Next base: position 331,543,636 of record NC_081412.1, read on the forward strand.
AACCCAAATATAACTTAATCAAACTTGATGCATAATATCGGTAAACCAAACTTAATGTCGGTTGACAGATTAGCAGTTAGTATTAATACGAGTGAAGCTTAATGCATAAAACAAAAAGAGAAACAACATCCATAACACATAACACAAAGATTTGTACATGGAAACCCTGTAAGGGGAAAAACCATGGTGGGAAACCTTACCCACAATCAAATGATACTACTACAAATAGTATGTGTAAACAAATGGGGTCTGCACATGCAAAAAGGCCAACTACCTAGAGCTCACTGCTCAATCACAAAGTAGGAGTCACACTGACTACAATTGGATGGTTAAATCCAATGATAATGTACTACTCAAAGTAGCATCTTCAATGCTAGATTTAGTACCAGTTAAGCTCTGATAATCACCTTCAAACCTTCCTTGAACCTTCTCTATGGTCTGCTCATATGATCTTCAATATTTGCACATATCATGTTACAATACCATAACCATATACCGTTACTTCTCTACTTTCTCATTTCGTCTCACAAATGAAATCTTACATATATATCGAAACCTAAGACCAAATGTGTAGGTCGGCTTACTAAGAATATTACAATAAAATCAATTACAAATAAGTCAAGATGTGATGAATCATATCGGCTCAATACATTTACAACAATATCCAATTAATAAATCATCTTCATAACGTGTCGTGCTAATCTAGAATAGATAATGCATATTGATCCATAACCTTGACCAATTTGCCAGTAATAGAAAATATGTCAACCCGATTAGACCATTTACCAAAATACCATAACCAAGTATCCAAACCATGTCTTCAACATAACCAAGTGATCTCCAGATGATAACAAGTCATCCTTAGTGCTGGTGAACAATATAACCTGTCAGTGAACAATATATCGGTGATTGTGCATAAGTCACTGAACATGTCGGTAAACACAATGTGTCAGTTCAACATAACCAAAGATCTCCAGAAAGATAAGTGTTGACATCAATGACAAAACTAATGCAACACATCCATAATACCAACAATCTCCCCCTTTGGCATTGATGGCAACACAAGATGGAAAAACATCTAAGTGCCGAAACAGAATGCCAAAAACCAAAAACCAACAATCTCCAGAATAGATTAATACCAGAAATCAAAACCAAAATCTCTCCCCCAATGAATAATCTCTCCCCAAAGGATAACGTTTCCTAAATACAAATTTTTTCCATAGATATCTCTCCCCCTTTGACATCAAATGCCAAAGCAATACAAATACTAGAACATACAGTCAACTCATAAAACCAATTACAATAACCAACTACTCCCCTTGAGAAGTAGCTCTCCTCCATCAAAGCCGGAAAAAGGTTTCTATGTTAATTCTGTCGGTTTGATGTCAATCATCAACTATCTAAGTCTCTACCGGTGAGGGTATTACCCCAAGCTGCTCTCTAAGATATTCAAAAGTTTCCTTAGGCAAAGGTTTAGTGAAAATATCTGCAATCTGCTCTTTAGTATTCACATAAACCAATCTCGCTTCTTTTGCTTCAACATTCTCTTTCAGAAAATTATATTTGATAGAAACATGTAAAGTCTTAGAGTGAAATATTGGATTATTTGATATATCAATTGTTGTTGAATTATCACAATAAATGATATAGGTTTTTGCATTGTACCTTGATGTCCTTCAACATTTGCTTAATCCATAATACCTGAGTACAATTAGTTGTTGTTGCAACATATTCTGATTCTATTGTTGATAGTGATGTACAACTTTGTTTCTTGCTCAACCATGAAATCAATCTGCTACAAAGAAAGAATGCTCTGCCAGTGGTGCTCTTTCTGTCATCTACATCTCCTACCCAATTTGCATCAATGTATGCACATAATTCAAAATTTTCATCTTTAGGATACCATAAACCAAGATTTGTTGTCTCTTGTAGATATCAGAAAATCCTTTTTACTGTCAATTCATGATTTTCTTTAGGATTACTCTGAAATATTGAAACAATACATACTGCATTCATTATATCAGGTCTTGTTTGTGTCAAATACAGTAAACCTCCAATCATTGATTTATATCTTGTTTAATTAACAGGATTTTAATCATCCTTCAATGTCAATTTATCAGTTGTAGTCATAGGAGTACTTACCGGTTTGGAATTTTCCATACCAAATTTCTTCAATAGTTCCTTCAAGTATTTTGTTTGACATATGAATATGCCTTTATTAGTCTATGAAATTTGCAATCCTAAAAATAATTTTATCTCCCCAATCATAGACATTTCAAATTCTTCCTGCATCTTATTAGCAAAGTCTTTACATAATCCATCTTCTCCTCCAAAAATGATATCATCAACAAAAAATTCAATAACCAAGATGTCATCATTAGTCACTTTGAAATATAAGTTGTTGTCAACTTTACCTTTAGTGTAACCAAGCTTCAAGAGATATTTGTCTAATCTAGCATACCAAGCTCTAGGAGCTTGCTTCAATCCATACAAAACTTTCTTTAATATGCAAACCATATCTTCATTATTTGTCAATGAAAATCCATTAGGTTGTTAAATGAAACTTCCTCTTCAAGATCACCATTCATAAATGCACATTTTACATCCATCTAATATACTTTATAGTTCTTGTGAGCTGCAAATGCAAGAAATAACCTGACTGCCTCAATTCTAGCTATCGGTGCAAAGGTTTCATTATAATCAATTCCCTCTTTCTGTGAATATCCTTTACACACTAATCTTTCTTTATTTATGATTACCTTACCATATTCATTAAGTTTATTTCTAAATACCCATTTAGTTCCAATTGCATTTTTATCTTTAGGTCGGGGAACTAATGTCCATGTATTATTCTTTTCAATTTGTTCTAATTCATCTTCCATTGCTTTAATCCAATGTTTATCTTCACATTCCTCAATAACAGATGTCGGTTCAATTTGAGAAATTAAACATACCTCTTCATTTGTTAGTCTTCCTCTTTTTATAACACCTTGATACTTATTCCCAATTATCTGACTTTCACAGTGATTTAGTCTTACATACCTGGGTGTGTTCACTTGATGTTGTTATTCAGTCACTGTGGAATTCTCTGATGATGCTGGTGTGACTGGATCCACATTTTGTACTGTGCACTTTGTATAGGCTCATTTATGATCATCTCAACTACCAGTTCAGAATCTATAGACCTTGAATTTCCTCTAAAGTGTTCATCTATCTTCACATTAGCACTCAATGATTTTCTGCAATCTTTTATTAAAACATCTATATGCCTTTCTCTTAGATGAATAACCAAGAAATATCCCTTCATCACTTCTAGGATCAAATTTACCAACATACTCATCTCTCCTCATATAACATTTGCTTCCAAATATTCTGAAGTATTTAAGAGTAGGAGTATTACCAAACCATAGTTCATAAGGGGTCTTACCAGTTTCACCTTTGATGTGAACTTTGTTAAAAGTGTAAACCGATGTATTCACTGCTTCTCTCCAATACACATGAGGTATATTTTCTTCCAATATCATGCTTCTAGCTGCATCCAGAATAGTTCTATTCTTCCTTTCCACAATTCCAATTTGTTGAGGTGTTCAAGGTGTTGATAGTTGTCGTTTGATTCCATTCACTTCATAAAATGTATTAAACTCCTTAGATGTAAATTCTCCTCCTTGATCTGATCTTAAACATTTGATTTTCTTACCCATTTCATTCTCTACCATTGCCTTGAACAGTTTGAATTTTCCAAAAGCTTTTGATTTCTCCCTAAGAAAAGTAACCCAACACATTCTAGAATAATCATCAATAATTAGCATAAAGTATCTATCTCCCTGTAGAATTCTTGTTCTTGTCGGACCACACAAGTCGGTATGAATTAAATCAAGAACATTATTGGATTTCTCATAAATACTCTTAAAGGTTGTTCTAACTTGCTTTCCCATTTGACATTCCTTACATACTGGGTTATGAGGTTTCACAATCTTAGGTAAATCCCTTACTGCCTTAGTTGAACTAATCTTTACAATGCAATCAAAATTCACATGACAAAGTCTCTTATGCCATAACCAACTTTCATCAATATTTGCAATCAAGCATGTCTTTTCACTATTATTCAAATGAAAGATATTACCTTTAGTCTGATTACCGGTTGCAATCTCCAATCTAGTTCTATTCATGATTTTGCATTTACCATTCTTGAATTGTAACTAAAAACCCTTTTCAACTAATTGACAAACACTCAAAAGATTATGCTTCAAACCTTCAACATAATAAACGTTGTCAGTATTGTGCTTACCATCAAAAGATATAGTGCCTTTTCCTTTGATCAAACAAGCTTTATCATCCCCAAATCTTACTAGACCTCCACTATATTCTTGAAAAGATAAGAATTTACTTTTATCACCAGTCATATGATGTGAACATCCGGAATCTATAATCCATTCATCTTTTTCTTCAATTTTAGTTGTCAGGGCCTGCTCTACCAGTTGAACAGTAGGTGTCAGTTGATCTTCTTTTATTGCAACAAAATCCCATCCATTGTCTGTCGGTTCTTCATCAGAATCATCAGTAACTCCTTCATCAACATAGTAACATGATTTGTCTATGTTCCTCTTAAATTTGTATCTCTGATATTCAGGGTTAGGCTTATATGTCCTTTTAGCTTCTTCTCTCAATCTCACATATCTAGCAGGACATATAGATGCTATAAGACCAACTTTATTGCAGTTAAAACATTTAAATGGTGCTTTACTTTCATACTTACTTCCAATAGGACCTTTAGGCATTTTCCTTGCAAATAGTGCTTCAAGTTCTTCCAATTCTTCATTTTCCTTTCTAATATCTTCAAGTTCTTTTGCATAAAGTTCTTTCCAATCAGACTTCTTAGATGATGATGATGATGCTGCAGATGATGATGCTTTGAAGGCAAAATCTATTTTAATTGTAGCAACGGGACCAAATTCCTCAAGCTCAAATGTTGAAAGTTTTCCAACCAAGGTATCTCTAGATACTAATGTATTAGGCATTGTTCTCAACTCATTAATAGAAGTTACTTTCATTTTGTATGCCGGTGGCAAAGCTCTTAAAACTTTAGAAACAATTTCATCTTCACTTAAAGATCCTCCACAACATTGTATTCCCAAAACAATTTCATTTACTCTTTCTATAAAAGCATAAATTCTTTCATCTTCTTCCATTTTCAAATTTTCATACCTGACCTGGAAGCATTCCAGTTTTGCAATTTTGATAGTGGTATCACCTTCATTCAGTGTCTCGAATTTATCCCAAATAGCTTTAGCAATAGATCAGACTGATAATCCCATGATTTGTTGATCTGATAATACGCTCAAAAGTGCTTCTCTTGCTTTGCAATCATTTTCTTGATCTTTACCCAATGTTGGTGGATTAGGTTGATTCGATGTAGGACCAACATAGCCATTCTTTGTAATATCCCATATGTCTCTTCCAATGCAATTCAAATGAGTCTCCATTCTGATCTTCCATATACCATAGTTAGTTCCATCAAGTTACAAATTGTCCTTCCTGAAAACGTTTGTTGCCATAGGATCTCCTCAAGTTGTTAAACTTCTGCAAAAAGAGGACTTTGCTTTGATACCAATTGTTAGGACCCGGGAGGCAACTAAGAGGGGAGGGGGTGAATTAGTTGTCTATTAATTTCAACCCAAATATAACTTAATCAAACTTGATGCATAATACCAGTAAACCAAACTTAATGTCAGTTGACAAATAAGCAGTTAGTATTAATATCGATGAAGCTTAATGCATAAAACAGAAAGAGAAACAACATCCATAACATATAACATAGAGATTTGTACGTGGAAACCCTATAAGGGGAAAAACCACGGTGGGAAACCTTACCTGCAATCAGATGATACTACTGCAGATAGTAGGTGTATACAAATGGGGTCTGCACATGCAGAAAGGCAAACTGCCTAGAGCTCACTGCTCAATCACAAAATAGGAGTCACACTGACTACAATTGGATGGTTAAATCCAATGATAATGTAATGCTCAAAGTAGCATCTTCAATGTGGATTTAGTACCAGTTAAGCTCTGATAATCACCTTAAAATCTTGAACCTTCGCTATGGTCTGCTCATATGATCTTCAATATTCGTACATACCATGTTACAATACCATAACCATATACTGTTACTTCTCTACTTTCTCATTTCATCTCACAAATGAAATCTTACATATATACTGAAACCTAAGACCAAATGTGTAGGTCGGCTTACTAAGAATATTACAATAAAATCAATTACAAATAAGTCAAGATGTGATGCATCATGTCAGCTCAATACATTTACAACAATATCCAATTAATAAATCATCTTCATAATGTGTCGTACTAATCTGGAATAGATAATGCATATTGGTCCATAACCTAGACCACTTTGCCGGTAATAACAAATATGTCAACCCGATTAGACCATTTACCAAAATACCAAAACCAAGTATCCAAACCATGTCTTCAACATAACCAAGTGATCTCTAGATGATATCAAGTCATCCTTAGTACCGGTGAACAATATAACCTCCCGGTGAACAATATACTGGTGACTGTGCATAAGTCACTGAACATGTCGATGAACACAATGTGCTGGTTCAACATAACCAAAGATCTCCAGAAGGATCAGTGTTGACATCAATGAGAAAACTAATGCAACACATCTATAATAAAAACATAATTCATAAATGCTACGCATACATAGGAAATAGGTGTTTTCTTGTCATGCATATGTTATTTTTTTCTCGTGAAGGACAGTATCTAACATTTTCATTATTCTTGATTGTGCGGGAGAATCTTGGAGTGCTATATTGCAGATAAAGTAGACCCAGTGGTCTTGACCTTCGTGATCAGTTACTTGATGAGGAGGTTGCACATATCCAACATCTAGGTTTGTATCATGTTTTGCATCTTCTAGAGATTACAGCCAACAGGGCCTTGATCACCATGTTAGTTAAGTGGTGGCAATCTGAGACTTGTACATTCCATCTTCCTACCGGTGAGGCATCCATCACATTAGAGGATGTTTGGCAGATTCTCCATATTTCGATTCATGGAGATAAAGTCATTTATGATCATGATGATGGTCTCGTAGGACTTGTTGTTTCCCAAAACCACAGATTAAAAATCAAAGGGACTTGCCAAATCCCCAATTAATCTAATCAGCCTTGGCCAATGAGCAGGAATGGTCAAAGACCAAATTCCTCTGCACTTTAGGCTCCACTAGACCTAGGTGGGTACACCCCAATCTCCAACGCATAAAGAGATATATTTATAGTGGATTTAAATTATTGAATCTAGTTGTTTACAGGAATGGCAAACAATTTCCTACAACTAAGCTTTATGATATGATTTTAACTTGTTTTAATCTGAAAATTTGAATATAATTGAATATGAATAAAAGCTATAACAGAATGTTGTTGGAACTTAGAGTAATTATGAGAAAAAAAGGCAAGTAAAAACTAGTAATGGATTTCTCTATTGAGGACTTTGTGCACACTTAATCTACTCACGGGAAACCAATAACAGACTAGTGCCTTATCTGACAATTTACATGCCACTTGATGGACAGATACTTGTAATCTTTGGAGACAGTGTGAAGAAACAAACTATCACTGCAATGTCTTCAATGTGTTCTATAAGAACAACAACAAAAATTCTGCTATCTCTATACCAGCAAGTGATTAAACATTGCAACAAACCTTATTCAGATTTATCCAAGAGTTTTTAAAATCATCAACATCATATGACATGAAACGATCTGAAGTTGAAAACAGTGAATCTTTTATATTAATATCTCAGAATGATTGGTGTACAAAAACTAAAGACTCACAAATACTCCATGGTACACTTGCTTGCACAAAATGGATTTGCATTTCTACAAACCAACCTTACACAACACTAATGGTTCCAACAGACAATCTGAAGGTAATAGTTTTGACAATCTGAAAGTAATAATTTTTCTTCCTCTCTCTTTGAGAATACAAAATGACTCATTGTATATACATGACTCAAAAGATACAAATGAAAGGACACACCCTTTCATTACAACAAACTAAAACTAACAGAAAACTAATTGACTCCCTGATTGCTAAAAACAGAACAAATTACAATAACACAGACTAATTCTTTTCGTCTAACCGCTAACCACATTTCTGGATATGTTGTAGATATCCCTCATCCTTATATATGTAGGCATTGAAGATAATATCTCTGACCGCGATCTCTGTTGTAACAAAACTTTCCACCTATTCCCCTGTTTCATTCATGTCCAATGCATCCTCACGGGCAACGCTAAGGGCTGAACTGAGTAGAGATCTGCACTCAGTAATCCATAGGTGTTTGTCCTTCATGATCCCTGTATCATCGACCATGCTTGGAAATCCATGATTAATGATCCCTTTACACTCCTCATATGCAATATTTAAATCTGCTATGAATCCTTGATGAGTGTCAATTAGTTTGTTGACCTTATTTATTCTTTTGTTACTCAATGTCTGATCCTGCAGGAGCATGTTTAACCTATCAAGGATCCTCTGCTGTGACACTATGTTATCCATATTTTTCTGGTAGACGGTCTAGAATTCTTCCAATATCTTCTGCATATTTTCAAATCATTTAGTCAATACGACACATGTTATGTTTGTCCTTATACTCTGTATCCTTTCCTTCAATTTTTTGTTTTCCTTGTGCAATTCTTCACACTTCTTTTTCAATTTGGATTCATCCACTATTTGGGGTACAGGTTGTCCCTTACTTCTCAAGAGTTCCTCATATAATGCTTTATACTTTCCTGCCTCTTTCACCAAAATTTTCATTTGTGCTTTATTTAGTTTCAAAATGTCAACTCCCATATCTGTTGTGACCATGGGATCAACCTCACCGACCTTTAACTTCATCATGTTTCCAAAAGCTTTATCCATATCTATGATTTTTGGCCTTTTATTTGGGAGATAAAGAGACCATAGAAGCATGGCCTCATCATCAGGATCATACCTTGATCCAATAAAAATATCATCCATGCCTTGGATATCTAATTTGAAATCCTTCTTGTCTGAATGCAATAAACTGTCAAAAATGAAGGACACGCTAAGGTCCCAGCCTGGAAAAAGAATTATTCATGCTTCTGTTAGGAGTTGCCTTCCCCTCTAAGGGGTCATGCCTTCCAAATCTACATTTATGTCAGCCTTCAATTTTTTAAGCATCTCTGCCTCATTCTCTGGTGTTACATCAGGCATGGCCTCTCTTAGCTTCTTCCCTTTGAAATGATATAAGAAGGATTTAAATTCCTTTGATCTAATGAACTTGTCATCAGATACAAAATAAGTGTGCTCCTCTAACCTAACATCTATGTTTGCATTCAATCTTTCAATAGTTAGGTTATGTTCTTCAGGCTCTTCCTCCCTTTCAGGCCTCCTAAATCTTGAAATAGCCTCATTTTCTCCTGACTCGCTCTCTGCTTCTTCTTCTTCTCCCATTTCCTACAGTCGTTGTCTCTTCTTGTCTAGTTTCTGGTTCAGTTCTTGGATTATCTACATAGGCTCCTCGAATTCCTTGTTCCTGAAGATATCCCAGGCTTCAACATGCTCATGAAAATAATCTCCCAGATTTTGCCTTTTTCTGCTTTGGTGTATATAGCCCTCAGGGTCATAATTCTTCCGACTTGCGTGCTCATAGAGGTTGTAATCTTCTATCAACCTCTTGTCAATGATCTCATATGCCTTTGTGGAGACAATGGAAAAATCACCAAAATTTAAGGTCCCGGGAAAGAAAACTTTCTTATCAGTGCCTCCAAAATATTGTGCATTTGTGACACTCATTTGCCTTACAATCTCTAGGTAGGCAATTCTATCAGGTGCAGGCTTCGGCAACACATAAGGAGCTCCCTCAAATCCAAAAACTCTAACATATGTGAAATTCTGGCATACATACCAGTCACCCCAATTGTGATTTACCCTAGTATCGCCATGCTTATGGGGTCTAAGGAATCTTTTGATTTCCTCTTAAAATGACCCATCAAAAGAGACTCCAAAAGCTCTATATAAAGGTTGCACAAAGAATTCTTCAAATTTGATATAGTAGGATCTCATGAACCGAGAATGCCATAATGACCACCATAACTATACAGGTTGCTCCTATCCATCCTTGTCATGAACATTCAACTTTAGCTCCTCAGGCCACACTCCCTTGAATCATCCATAGAACAAGACAATATGCATTAACAAAGAATAAAACTTAAAAGACTTATCAGGGTTATTATGAAGGCTTAAGAAACCCTCATGCATCTTCTCAACAATATAATTAGCATAGTCAAATTATCTCGGATCATACATCTGTGTGTCAGCAGTGAGTACCCAAGTTCCTACCCGAGCCACATCTGGAACTTCAACTCCTCCCACTTGTCTGCATGCCATATAAGTATACTGAAAATAGTTCCTAAAAATATTTATATCAAATGGGGGCTCATCTTCATTTGTCAATTTTCCTTTCTCAACCTTATGTATGGCCAGATTCCACCCATTGTACACAGTGTCCATCTCTGTATACTCTTCTTCTAGTTTTTTTTAAAGATAGAGGCACGTCAGATTCGAGATCAAGACCAAAAACTTCCTAAATGGTGGCCACTGAAAGGCAAATGAATGCTTCACCATTTGGCAATTGAATACATCTTTTTGTGGCATTGTAAGCCCTAGCCAATGTTTTCATCAACTGGACATTCACAAAGACTTTTGGAACCACAAGTTTACCCAATCCAATTTTGGTCCAGATATCACCAATTTCCTTGAAGTCATCCTCTAGCTGGTCACGGATGGGTAAATTTGTCTTAGATCTCCTGGATTTGGCTCCTGGTGAGCTCATTTGGTCAATCATATCCTGGTTCAACTTTCACTTATGCGTGCCTTCTCCACCTTTAGACTTCTTCGAAGAACTTTTAGAGACCTCTATGACCTTCCTCTTACCCTTGGAACTAGAACCCTCCATATTTAAATCCTTCAAGCTTTCTGCAGTTCGATTCTCTATAGTTTAAATTTGCTTCAATCTCTCTGTTAGCTTCAAATTGTTATGCAAAATCCTTGTACCGACTCTTCATATATAGATTTGACGGATTACAAGCATTTACTCAACTGAAATCCTGCTATGATTTTCCTTGTGCGAACACCAATCTACCCATTCTCTGCATTTAATAATGGTGGGTTGATCCGTTTGCATTTAGATTTCACAACAACTAATTGACATAAATTTTCTAATAATTCAATCCATTGGTGCCACCCATCCTTTCGGTCGACATAAGTCTCACCAATCACTTCGCCTCCTGGCTAGGTTCTACTTTCACCTTTATATCACATCGGTGTATGTCATTCCGATATACCCTCCTTTTATTCCTCCGTGGCATTCTCCCCGTTAGGTTTTGGTATAGCTCCAAATATGTTCCTCTGATAGTGAAAAATTATTTTGATGAATCCTCCTTAGTAATCCGTATCTCATTTCTTACATCGGGTCACTTTATCAGGTATCAAAACAACTCATTTTATGTTTCTCCGATGACCTGATGATATCAGGCTCCAGCCTGCTTATTTTCAGGTCCATTGGCTTATGCTTCCCCGATGAGGTCTCCTTCCTGATAACCATTTTAGATTCCTCATCGGGTATCGGCGTAGTGGAAAATTTCTTCCTCCGACGAGTCGATGTCATCTTGATGACTTCACCTTGTTACTCTTTTAGTCACTTCTTTCGATATAGGCTATCCCGATGAGACCTCATTTCCACCCGCCATGATATTTACCCTATCGGGTATCAAGGTAGCTTTTTCTTAGGTTTTCTGATGTCCTGGTGACTTCAAAACATCCACTCCACATTTTCCTTTCTCGGTGTAGGTTATACCAATAACCTCCTCTTTTGTGCCCAGCTTTGTCTTCCTCATCGAGTATTGATGTAACCCAAAACTCCTCTCACCGATGATTTGAGTTATCTCGATGATTTAGTATTTCTACCTTTTGGTATTGCCTCACCGGAGTAAGTTATGTTGATGATACCGCCTTTTCTGTCTAGCCCATTGGATATCGGGGTAGCACGAAATGACATTTTTCGACAACCAGATGATATTTCCACCATCTACTTTACATTATCCTTCATTGGTGTAGGGTATGCCATTGAAACCCTTCTTCTAAACTTCCTTTTGGTTCTCCTTCAGAGTGATCGGTCCAGGTTATGTCGATAGGTTCTTTCATTATTTATGCTAGTCGGTCTTGTTGGGGTAACTTACGTCGATAGCTTAAAATTGATAATTATAATAATCAAGCTCCCCTTCCCATATCATTTGCACCTGCAACCCCCAAAGGAAACTTCACGCATGCTAATAAATGATAAAGGCTATTACATAGGCCCAAAGAAAGCCTTATAAGGATCCCAATACTGTCATGATGCAAGATCGTCATGTAGTCCCTATTCAGTGCCAACCCTTAGCATGCCCTAGCGGTACTTGTTCAATCCTAAAAAATAGGTCATAGTAAGATTTTTTTGGTACTATTGCATACTTACTACACATAAAATCCAGCAATAAATGCTCTTATGATAAAAATATATATATATAATATCAAAGAAATAGCACAATATATTTTGAAAATATGTGCTAACAGGACTATGTGCCTTATTTGAGTATGACGAGCAGGACTTGCAGATTAGTGGTCATTATGATATACCATGGGCTAGTCTAGACTACGATGATCTGACAATAGTATTATGCAGTATTGTAGCAGGTCTACTTATCCCTGATAGGAGACGTCATGGATTCCTTGTCGAATGGGGTAGGGTACTTCATGATATGATCGTTCATTAGCGTGTGTATGCTTGGGGCCCTTGTCTCTTAGCCATGGTATAGTATCAAATGCATAGTATTGTATATTTGACATACAGATCTATCAGTTGCAGTGAGACACTGCTTCAGACTTGGGCTTGGGAGCACATTTCTATCTCTAGGCCAGTGATTCATGTTGATTTGCAGCCTGAGGATTCATACGCTTACAAATACACACCTAGGATTAGGCATAGGGGCTTAGGTAACACATTATATTGGCGACATCAGTTTGACATCTTGCAACACTTTATTTGGAGAGTGTACTTGTACTACCCCGATTGGGTGGATGATGTTCAGCATTTACCATTCTATAGGGAGTAGAGATATCTTATAGGAAGGACTGTGGAGACACAAAGGATTATCGAGATGTACTTGTCAGGATGTGTACTTAGGCAGTTTGGGGAGGTACAGGGAGTACCTACTGTCATAGCTTATTTTGCTGGGGTTGCTTGAGAGGTAGCTAATTGAGGAGCATGTATACAGCTACATGTGGCTACTGTAGAGTTTAATGCGCTTCAGGCAGTATAGTGGGGTTGGAGAGCAGGTGTTGCAGATCCAAGGATGACACCTTAGTATGACGCATGGTGGGCTAGACATAGGCCTATTCCAATCACTAATCCTATAATTCCTATCACACCTTAGCATATACGTCATCAAAGATAGTGGAGAGGAGATGACAGGAAGGAGTTAGAAGGTGGCAGAGGAGATGGGGGTGGAAGAGGAGATGAGGAGGGATGAGATGAGGACGCATTTATCAGTGGAGACACTGAGTCTAGTAGAAATGGAGATGATGATGATTCGACTTCAGGATCATTGAGCAGTGAGGATGGGGATGACACTGACATGCCCAAGTTGGAGGATGTACTAGCTACAGAGGGAGGTGGGGATGGAGGATAGGGTGGTGATGGATATGATGATGATCTGTAGATTTTAAGAGCACAGATTTGGAGTCTAGAGGATGAGGCTACGATACTAAGAGAGCGATAGAGTGCTAAGTGGCACCTATTTTGGAGGGATTATGCTGCCTTAGAGAGGGAGACAGATCAGATCGCCAGTGAGGGGGATCATCTCCAGAGGGAGAGAGATGATGCAATGAGGAGGACTCAATTGATTCAGGATGCATACGACCAACATTTTGCTTGAGGTACAGATGTATGGACATGGTCTGATAGGCTTTTATTATGTTGCACAAGAGGCCTTGTATTATAGACAGTTCTATCATAATGTTGTACTTGAGGGATAGAGAGCTCATAGTTTCAGTGATTTTAGAGGTCGATCAAGTTCCAGTAGGTCTACCTCGCGAAGGACTAACAGTAGGGGTGTTATGGGTCCACCTCAGACATCCTTGGGACATCCCGAGGTAGGATATAGTAGACAGGATCCACCTAGAGACATAGGCAGTGTTGGTTGAGACACTTTATATCATGTTAAATGAGTCTCTGGTAATTTCTAATGATTGTATTTTGACACATCACCATTTTTGTGTTATATATTATATGCAGTTTGTTGGCGGCGATCTATTATGCTTTGTGCTCTTTATATGATCTATTATTCTATGTGATTTATGCATGTCTATATGATTAATGAATGAATGTTTATATGCTTTTGATACAATAATTAATGCAATGATTTGCTAATGAACTATATGCTTTTGATACAATGATTTGCATGATTAATGAACTATATAAATGTAGCTTAAATGAACTAATGCAATCTATACTACACGAATATGATTTAAATGAATACAATTTAAACTATATGAATATGTTTTAAATGACTAAATGAATGCGATCTATATTGTATGAATGTAACCTAGAATTAATGCAATCTATATTGTATGAATGTAACCGAAAATAAATGCAATTTGTTTATGTTTGATAATGTCAGCATATTGATTTACCTCTTTTGACTTGGGTATATTTTTGAAGAAATGTTAGTAAGATGAAAGAGAGAATAGATTGATGAAAGAATAATGTTAGATGATAGAAAATGATGCAGAAAGAGATGATGAAAGAAAGAAACAATGAGGAAAGAATCAACAAACTAGAAATAAGAAGATGAGATGAACTGAGAATGATTGATTCATGAACTTGTGTCATCATTCATAGCGCAATATATATTTGTCATTGAGCCTTATTATGTAACAATGGAGATTTGCACATTAGGGTATAAGGAACCAAGATGTAAAGATATCTCATTGAAGAAACAAACACGTAGCAGACAAGGAGTAAACTCTCCATTCTGGGAATAATGCTAGGAGTCGAGGTATGTGTGGCATTTCAAAATATGAAATCTCTTATCACAGACACCCATAACACCTATCCCAGAACTTTGTTGGTTCACACCACAAACAACAAACAAATAAAAAGATAATGCCAATCATGGCTCCTCTAGTCACTTGTGGACATTCTTGAGTAGCATAGGAACATAATCTATCACCAAATGATAAAAGATAGAGACTGACTAGGACAAAATTCATTAGCTATACTTATATGTGCCTTCATTCTTGGTTTCTTGATGTCATGGTTGATAATGTCTGATCTCAGAAATTTTGGACCCCGTTTAAGGCTAACCTATCTAATTTCGAGTGTATCCATCTATGTTTAAGACAAGATAATTATCACTTGATATGGATATTGATACAATTGATAAGATGGTTTGATCATTTGATTGCAGATGTTTGATTAGATAGTTGTATCCTTTGTTAACTTCATGTGAAGTGTTTTCTAGATATCTTCTAGGGTATTTGATTCTTGCGAGACATTTGCAAGTTTTTTGATTGATTTTTTATTATTTTTTGTATTTTGTGGATCGATATTTGAATGTTTTTTATTAATTTTTTCAGGACTTTATGTGAATGTTTTTGGTTGGTTTTTTTTTTAAGATCGTATATGGATGTTTTTTGTAGTGTCCACCCTTTATTCGACTTATTTTGATTGGAGTTGACTTTTATATTATGCTTGATAGACTTATCTAGACTATATTTTGATGATTTGATGATGATTACTCATGTGCTTCAGTGACTTATGATTGATGTTAGACACTATTGGACATATGCTATTTTGATTATCTATATGGATGTTGGTATTATCATGATTGATCATGTGATTTGATGATATATGTACTCAATGGATTTTATATGCTCACTATGTGATGGATTATTGCTAGATTAGATTTATCATGGTTTTGATGATGATTATGATTATGATAACCCTACTTCATGATTACATATGATGAGATATTTATAAGATGTGTTTGACTATTGTTTGACTGTCTTCGTGATAGAGACGATTCCACATCACTCATTGCGAGCGGGATGTGTCGTCGCGATTCTCTATCACTTTCTTATTCTATATATGTATATCTATATGTTGTGTTGTCATTTTGTGGTTGCAGGATTTTGCAGGTACCAGACATTGACTCCACCTGGCTTCACAGGTCTGAGCATGTCTTTAGTTCCAATGGCTTATGTGGTTCGGAGATGGCATGAGTTTCCCCTCACATACTCTAGGTCTAAGTTGTTCACCGTGAGTAGTCAGTGTCTTGGCATAATTCGCCATGTTAGTTAGGAAGCTTGATCTTTTGGTATTGTGAGTTCGGTTTATGTCGGTTGATTTACTTGTTTATGTTACAGTAATTACGTGGCTCTTGATGTCTAGTTTTATATTTGGCAATGTTTATTATAAAGTATTTAATTTATAAGTTTTGAATATTTAATTATTTGATATTAATATTTATTTGATAATTAACGTTTATTGATTTTATGATTATTTAATAATTGATAAGCTTTCTTGTTAATATTTATTTAATATTTGTGATTTAATCTTTAATGGTATTTGATTATTTAATTATTTATTTGACCTTATATGGTTTGATATTTATTTGATATCTTATATTTATTTGGTTCTTTAATTTATTTTATTAGCTTTTGGTTTATTTGATTTTAATCCCCATTTGGATTATTTATTTACAGCTTATATTTATTTAATAGTTTGACTTTTATTCCTAAGTGGGGTGTATGAACACATTAAATTAAATAAAGAAATAAAAACATTTCCACTTAGCTGAATAAGTATATTTTATTTACCTTACCTACCCTTCACTCTCATTGGTCGAATTCAAAATGGGTGAATAAATTATATTATATGGGGGGCTGGTAAAATATACTCCAATATGGAATATTTTGATTGGCCGAAATTGAGGCTAGGGTTTTGGATTATTGTTGCTTTTTATTTTCTTTCTCGTGAGGCTTTTCGGGTTGGTTTTTGCTCCTCTGGAAAATTTCTTCAGCAAGTTTCTGCTTGGTTTTGGATTTCTTCTTTCTTGGATTTGGCTGGACCTTGGATTGGATTTGGTTTGGCTTGTGGGAGCTCTTCTTCAGCTTCATTTCCATTACTTCAAGTTGCAGGTTGGAGTTCTTTAATCTGCATTTTGGTTTTCAATGGCTTCTCTATGCATGCACTGTGTCTGCATTATTTTGGGTATTGGGTTGAAGTATTATTTATTCTATAGTTTAATATTGTTGAAAGGAAATATTTGGGGAGGAACTTTATATTATTTGGGTTTTGTATAGTTGTCGGAATTTATGTTTTTGGTTTCCTGTGTATGGCATTTCACGGCTCTGTGAGAAATGGTTCTAAAGTTATTTGATTTAAATCTTGGTTTATCAATTGAGTTATTTTATTGTGTTTATACCCAAGAATTCCTTATTTCTGGGTGTTTCTTTTCATATGTTTTTCGAGCCTTTTCGTTAAGTCTGTATTTTATTCGAGCCTTTTCGTTAAGTCTGTATTTTATTATTTTACCTGAAAATTATCTGAGTTTTCTGTAATTTTTGTGCAAAAGTGTTGTTCTGTATTGCATTTGCACTACTCTACGCAGCATAAGCGTTGTCTTAGGATGCATAAGTGTGAATCTGGAAACATAAGCGTTGTTTCAGAATGCATATGTGTGATTCTGGAATGCAAAAGCATTGTCCTGTGTTGCATTTGCGTTGTTCTGTGTGCCATAAGCGTTGTCCTATGGGGCAAAAGCGCTAACCTGACTGTGTTTTGTATTTTCCCAGTTTTGGCCATTTTTGAAGTATTTTCCCGAAATGATTTTTGTACCAGAGGCTTTATTTGAGGTCTGTTAATATTTCCCGGTATTGGGTTTGATCAGTTTTGATGCATTTTGATGGTTTTGAGTATCTTTGTTTCTCTATGTATTGTGAGTATTTTAGACTCTCTTCCATGTGGATAGGCCATGGATGATTGAGATAGTTTCTATGTTGTTTTGGACGAGCAAGTGAGTAGGCCTTGTTGTGATGTTATCTTTTATTTGATGGAAGCATTTGATGGCTTGATATGCCTTTGTTTATTGCTAGCCAAGAGGCTTATTTTGTTATATTGATGTTGTTGTATCCTTGTTTATGTCGTAAGAGTATGTGTGGAAGTTGTTGGCTACATTGAGTATTATTTTCATGTAATTATGTGGTAGAGCCTCTTGTGATTTATTGTTGGGCCATGTTAGGAGGAGTGGGCTTCCTTGTGATGATCAGGGTCACGAGAGATAGGCTTGCATGAGGTTCCTTGTAAGGATGCATGAGGTCTAGACCACCAGGGCACATTGGAGTTTTCTGTGATTTGTAAATAAGTGATAACCTAATAATTGATGGGTTGGGTAGTTAAATTAATTAATAAGATGATAAGTTGATTTGTGCCTCATGACTTAGTCCTAGGGAGGATGTTTTAGGATAAGCATGAGAAGGTCATGAAGACGGTAAGCTAATCTCCCTTAGTCTCTCATAGGTTGAGATGGCTCCACATGTCCATCAGGCTAGCGCCTTGTGTTATTATGTTATTATGTTATTATGTTATTATGTTATGAGGATGGCATGTGATGACACTCCACTCCTACATGTGTTTCCCCTTTATGATTTATGATTATGCTTATTGGATGCATTTATGTCTTGATGAGTTTTATGCCTCTAGGAGTTCATTCTTGTTGTATGTGTGAGTTCTTGCTTGAGAGTCCTTGTGTGGTTAGTCTCCTTGGTTATAGGTGTCAACTTAGGTTTAGAGTATGTGTTGGGACCTTGTGTCATCTCCTAGCACAGGGGGTGGTTCCGTTGGTTCTACATTGTCGGGAGGTTGGTGCTTTTTAGCCATTGGGATGTTCTCTTAGATTCTTCTTGCGTGGATGTGGATTCTTCTTCATGATGTACTATGGATGTACCTTGTAGCAGATTTGTGTAATGGATAAGATGGAATGTATGTAATGTAATATTTTTGTATATAGTAGATGGAATCTTTTAGTAGAAAGAGCTATGCTCATGATGTATTTAATGTACTTATATTTGTAAGATTAATTGTAGTTGGAGATGGGAATTTAGAGACATTGTATTTGTACTATTGTAGAGATGTAATTTTATGAATCATGGAAATAAAGTGGATTATAGTTAGGATAGAATGGAGTTGATTTATGGATTAGTTGTATTATTTCATGGAATGTTAGAGGGTAGTTAGAATGTTAAGTAATCTTGTAAGAGAAATATTCGGAGATTAATAAGTGAATATGTTAAAAGATATTAATTGGAACTAGTAAATAGGAATGATTCACATAGATGCATTGGTAGAAAGGAAATTATGCATAACATGAGGAATAAGTAATGTTGTAGGTGACATATTGTAGGTTACATATCTTATGGTTAAAGAATTAGAATATGATGCATTAATGAAGGTGAAATAAACCTATCGTGTGTGTAGTATGTTATTGTGGAAATAAATTAAGTAATGATGTTAAAGTACCCTAGAGAAAGATTATTGATGTTGTGTTATTTCCGCTTGAGTTATTCAATGAAATGAGCAATGATGTATGTTCATTTTGGTTAATTGGTTAATGAATGTAAATAGATGGAGATGTTATATATTGCATTAGTTGTTATTATATGTTAATTAAGAAAAAAATTATCTCCATTTGTATATTATTGTTTAGTTCCTTTAGGGTATTTTGGCGGCCATTACATTTTTGGTAGATTTTTACAAGACATTATATTATTTTTGCGGTTTTTCGTGTTTTCCAATGTTTTTGGATTTTTGTGTTTTTCAATGTTTTTTGGATTTTTTCAAGACTTTATACGATTTTTTCAGCTATCCCCCAATATGCAGACCTGTCACGATATGGTGATCAAGAGAATTCATGTGGAGACAATGACTTTTGACATTACCTATGTTAATGCAATATGCATGATCAAGATGCATTTCCTATTTGATCAAGGATGACTCTTTTTGTTTAGCATTTTATAGTACACCAATTGAATTGGAGGTGCAAAACATTTCATAGATAAGCAGTCAATCGATCCTTAAGATCCTTTGGAACATACAGATTAACACACTTAGTGACTAGGATTTACAAATGGAGACATAGAAAATATCCCCATTGATTCTCGAAACTTTGATCTTCTTTTGCCCATGTTTGTGCAAGTGAGTTAATTCATTCTCTTGTGTTCACTAAAGATCCTTGGCATCTTATATGACTAGCTACATGTATTATTCTAACTTCAAAAGAATCCTAGATAAAGCCTCTCTGCCAGCAAACTTTTAGGGCTCCGACAAGGTTATACACTGTAATCTCTTGAATATTGCTCCATTGCCAGCAGACGTCCATAGCCCTGATGGAGTTATTTTCATGTTCCCATAGTCAAGTTTTTTGTCACCCTTGTATGCATGATATTTCAGTTATATATCATTGTTCTTTTGCCTTGAGATGGATATTGGCGTAGCACTTTTTTTTTTTTTTCTTTCCTTGACTTGTAAGTAATGAAACCTACATGGGTGTGACAATTACAATGGCACTGAAGTAGAATATTGGATTTTTCACTAGTCATATGATCAACTAGGTGTCTAGAATGAATTAGAGATTTTGTTAATGTGTTTGAGATATAGCAATTGATAGATTTGGGTTAACAAGTCTCAAATAGTGAAATCACTACCCAACCAAAGGTAAATCATTGTCACAGGGTGATGTTGAAAATGAATGACCTTAGGATCTCAAAGACTTCATGTCCGAATATCTAAGAAAGAAGATTGCCCTTGTTTATCTTGAATATAAACAAATGATAAACTTGGATAATTGCCTTGTTTTATTGATGCTGCCATATGCCAATGCAAAAATCTTGTGAATGTGATGCATTTAAATAATAACCTAATGTGATGTAGTGCTTTGAAGAAAATGATATGAAATTTAGAATAAGGTGTTGCTCATGTAGGTGTGCATACCCTGTTCTATAAGCCCAAAGAGCAGGATTTAACTAGAGTTGTCAGTCTTGTCCTGCGTCAGTGACAACTTTCTTCAGGATCTTCAATATTGTTTTGTTTGTTGCCTCTTCTTGTCCACTACTTTGCGGATAATATGGTGTTGTAAATCTTTGTTGTATCTGGAATTGTTCACACAGTTCTCTTATTTCTTGATTTTTAAGTGGACGTCCATTGTCAGTCACTATACACATCAGAATCCCATACTAGTAGATGATGTAGTGAAGCATGAATTTTGCTATCTGCTTACCAGTGGTGTATGCTAAAGGGATTTCCTCGACCCATTTGGTAAAATATTCGATAGTCGTTAAGATGAATTTTTGCCCATTGGATGAAGTAGGATTGACTTTACCAACAACATCTAACCCCAACTATGAAAATGGCCATGGTGATGCGATAGATTGGAGATCTTATGTTAGTGCATGTATGAGGTCCCCATGTACCTGACATTGTTTACATCTTTGTACATATTTGTAGGCATCCTTTTCCATGGTAGGCCAATAGTATCCAGTTCTTAGTAACTTCTTTGCTAGTGAAGGGCTACTTGAATGCGCATCGCAAATTCCATCGTGTACCTCTTTTAAGGCAAGTTGTGCTTCTTCAAAATTAAGACACTTAAGAAGTTTTTCATCAAGGCTCTTTCTATACCATGTGTCAGCAATAATGGTGTGTCTAGATACTTGATGAATAAGAGTCTTCTTTTGATTTCTTGATCAATCAAGAGACATATACTGATTATGTAAGTATGCATATATCTTGTTATACCATGGGGATTTAGGACCCACAATTACACACGCATATTCTGATGAGGGAATCTCATATATCAGTACCATCAATTGTTTTACAATGAACTCAAACTGAGTTTCATTATTAGGCATGTCTAGGAGAGACCCTACTATAGCCATGACATCTACTACCTTGTTCTGCATTCTTAGAATCTGCTCAAAAGTTATGTTCTTGAAATGTACTTTCCAATCTTCTACCATTTGCTTATAAGGAATCAGTTTATCATCTTTTGTGTTGTAATCATCATTGACTTGATTGGCAATCAGTTGTGAATCACCGTACACTTGTAGCTCTTTTATCCTCCACTATATAGCAGTATGAAGTCATGTGATGAGAGTTTCATATTTAGCTATATTGTTTGTACAGAGAAAATTTATTTTGAATGACTTTGGGATAGAATCACCTTAAGGGGTGATGAAAATAATATCGAATCCTGCTACGTGACTTGTGTAAGAACCATCAAAGTACAATTTCCAAGTGATCGATGTTGTCAATGTAAACATGGATTCATCAGGAAAGTCCACTAGTAGTGGGTGACTGTCTTGGAAGGGAGCTTATGCTAATTGATTTGTTATAATCTGCCCTTTGATTGCCTATTTGTCCATGTATTCTATGTCAAACTCACTTAAAATCATGACCCACTTGGCCAATCTTCTAGTTAATGTTTCTCTTCTCAATAGATGCTTGAGAGGATCAAAGTGTGCTATGAGTTGAAATTTGTGGCTCAACATATAGTTTCTAATCTTTTGGGATCCGAAGATAACTACTAGACGTACTCGTTCTAGGGGACTGTAATTAAGCTCATATACAATTAGGGTTCTACTTATATAGTAGATTGCTCTTTCCTTTCCTTGGTCATCATGTTGTGCCAAAAAGGCTCCCAAAGATGAGTTTGTTGCTAATATATACAATAATAAAGACTTTCCTGGAGTGGGTGGAACTAATACTGGAGTAGTCAAAAGATAATTCTTTAAAGATTGAAAACCTTCTTGGCATTGATTTTTCCATTTGAAGGTGACTCCTTTCTTGAGTAAATGCTGAAATGGGTGACATTTATCTGCTAGATGTGATATGAACCTTCTTATAGACTATAATCTTCCTTGTAATCCCCTTAGCTACTTGAGTGTTGATGGGGGTTGCATATCAATGATTACTTTGACCTTTATTGATTCTACCTCAATTCCATTGTTAGAAACAATAAATCCTAGAACTTTTCCAGTTGTGACACCGAACGCACACTTATTTGGATTTAATCTGACATTGTATTATTCTAATCGGTCAAATATCTTAGCAAGTACTTCCAGGTGACCTTCTCTTGTTTTTTATTTAGCTAGTAGATCATCAACATAATCTTCCATGATATTGTGGATCATGTCATGGAACAATGTTGTCATAGCCCTTTGACATGTTGCTCCAACATTCTTAAGACCAAATGGCATGATGTTCCAGCAGTATGTTCCCCATGGACAACTAAATGCAGTCTTGTGTTGATCTTCTGGTGCTATCCTGATCTGATTGTATCCAGAGAAACCATCCATTAGTGAAAGCATTTCATTCCCAACAATTAGATAAACTATCATGTCTATGTTAGGTAATGGGAAATCATCCTTAGGACATGCCTTTTTTAAATCTCGGAAGTCTGTAGAAATTATTATACCCCCAGTGGGTTTAGTCATAGGTACTAGATTGGATATCCACTCTGCATAGTCAATAGATCTAATGAAGCCCACATCCAAAAAAATTTGTAGTTCCACCTTTACCAGTAACGTGATCTATGGATGCATCTTTTTGAGTTTTTGCTTGTATAGTTTGATTCCTAGTAGCAACAACAAGTGATGTAATACCAACTCTGGGTCTAGACTTGGCATATCTGCATATGACCAAGCAAAATTGATCAGGTGTTGTTTATTCAGAATTGTATGAACTTGTTCTTTTCCTCATGATTTAATGATTTAGCTAAGTGGATATTATGTATAACCTCTCCTTCTACTATATTGATTTCTTCAGTCTTTTCCATAAGTAATGCATAATTTTCTTGTTTAAAAGGAATATTGTCTACCTTTCTTTTACCATTGTTATCACTTTCATCTGCATTTTCTGGCATGGAGTAACTTACCTCTCCAAAGTATGTTGTTTTGTCCAAGTCTATAAAAAACCATGCCTTGTAATTGACATAGGGAAACCCTTCTGTAACACCAAGGAATTATGTGATAGCTTCATCATTTTCAAGCCAGTCTAGACTTGGTGACTCTTCTTGTCCCCAATCAATTAAATATGAATGTATGAGGGGTAAATCCTTTCTTTCCTCTGTTGAAGAAGTTTCTGACATCATGCAAACCTGGTCATTCTGGACATATTTTACTGATCTTGGGTGAATGCCATATCCTTGTAGACAATGACATCATCAATAAGTGGTTGCTTGTCGTACGTCATGTCTATTGTTCACGGGCTATTGTTGTGAATAGATATAAATTCATAGTCATGAGAATCTGTCATATTTTCTATGTATGTTCCACTATTTGATGTTGTGTCACTTATCTCATCTTGTTCTTCAATGGGTGGTAAGGAAACTTCCGTTGTAGTAATACATAATGGGATCTATTCCTGACTTGTGGATCTTCTTTGTGTGGTGGAACCTTCTCTCAATCTTGGTATAAGATGTTCCAGTCTTACTTCATCTAACTCATTTGGTAGAGTTAGGTTTGTTTCCCTTTGTAGAATTATGGTATCCATTGGTAGAATCCATGTTTGAGACTCATTTGCAGGTGCTAATATAGGTTTTGTTACCACATTTGCTTGTGAGGATCTTTGTGGTACGATGTTTTTGGATGATGACACATTAGTTTCTTATAAAAGGCGCTTGAGATCTTCACCATCTGATTCCATACTAGGGTATGTTGTTGTTTTATCGCTGAGGAAATACCTGCATTGATAATCGATTTTGAGGTATGTACTCTGATTCTAGTCTAGGTTTATTCAATATGTCAAGTGTTTTTTGTCTTTCCTCTGTTACCTTTGTGACATGTTTATATCCTAACCCTTAATCTTTGGGTTCTCCTGAGGTCAAACAGGTTCTATTCTTCCTTGTTTATGTGGTCCCAAGCCTGTGGTACCATCATACCCATATTTCTATAGCATCTTGAAACCATTTCCATACTTCTCTAAGGGTAATATGGTTATTTTCATGTTGTCTTCTTCTTTATATAACCCTTGATTGACATCTTCATCTAAGGATTCTTCTTGTAAGTCTCCCTATCTAATAAATGAGCATGAATCTGAGTATTTGACTATCTCTTTTCCTTTATCTTGCTTTATCATAGTAGTTTGAGGTTTCCCAAAATATCTAGGAGAAAGAGATAATTGCTTGACATTTGATGTACTTGAAATGGAATATTCCCCACAACTGACATCTTTAATTTGTAAAGGTGTCGTAGGTGTAGCTTTCTATATTTTTGTAATTGTCAATGAGTCCATTTGTGTGGTGAGCGGGGTTGCTTGATTGATAGGTACTTGGTTATCCACACTTTCCTTTAAGTGATTACAGTGTTGAAATGGGTTCGGAATCATCATGGATGGTGATTTCAATACCATTGTATGGAAATTTAACATATTGGTGAAATATCCCAGCTCTCTATCCAAGACTTGAAAAGTAATCTCTGTTGTGATAGGTCCTACTTGTACTGGTAGTGTAACCACACATTTTGAAGGGTGTGCCTTTATGTTTATTCACTTTGTGCGATCAATGTGAAGTTCGGAATAGCCCAATGCCTTGACCAACTTTAGTGTACAAATGTTAAGACCAACTCCTCCATCTATGAGTACTCTTCTGACTCTCTTTTTATGTATGTAAACCTCTAGATGTAGTGGATCATTGTGAAAAGGTCTATCAGTAGGAACATCCCATTCTGTGAAAGCAATACAAGTAGAAGCAGGCAGATTCCCTACCATGGATTGAAAATTATTTTCATCTGCCTTTGGAAACCACTGAGTCTTGAAATGCTTTATCTAGGATAGTGTCGTGATTTGGTGATATGCGCAACAACTCAAAAAGGGATATTTGTGTTGGGGTTTTCTTTAGTTGTTCAACCACATTATAATTTCCTGTTGTTGGTGAATGATTTGATGGTACTCCTTCTAAGGTCACTTTTTATCGGCGCGTGATTACGACACAATCTCTATCTCTTGGATTTACTGTGATAGTAGCCACTATATTATCTCTTGTGATGGATTTCAATCCTTCAAAATATGTTGTGCTATCAAGGTTTATTTCATATCCCATCTTATAATCATCATGTGAAATTTTGTCATCCATGAATTTTTCTATAACCTTATCTTCTTCAAACCATCCTAAATATGGTTGTTCTTCTTGTCCCCAGTATATAAGACAGATATTCTCATCTTTATCATACCTTGGTGCTTCTGACATCATGCAAACCTGATTATCATAGTTATAGGTCCATTGACTTTATTCATTATCATCAAATTCTTCTTTTGGGTCAATATTTATTATATCTCCTATGCTAATAGCATGGATGGTATAGTCGTATGAGACCTTTGTATAGTTCGTAGTATTG
This sequence comes from Cryptomeria japonica, assembly GCF_030272615.1. Lineage (NCBI taxonomy): Eukaryota > Viridiplantae > Streptophyta > Pinopsida > Cupressales > Cupressaceae > Cryptomeria > Cryptomeria japonica. Next base: position 331,570,167 of record NC_081412.1, read on the forward strand.
TCTTGTGTTCCTGATGTTTATGCCTTACCTTTGTCGTGTTTGATAAAAGGGTCTTTAAAGATGGTGTGATTTGTATTTTTTGAAGCTTTCTTTGTATCCACTATGATATCACCTTGGTCTATCAAATCCTAAATTAGGTTCTTTATCTTATAGCAACTTGCAAACTTATGACCCTTTTGTTGGTGTAAATAAATATTCATTTTGGATATTATTACACTTTACTTAAGTTAACTTAGGATAATGCATCTCTTCATAGTTTGGATTTGAGACACTTAGGGAAGTGTGCACATAGGGATAGAGCTTGTAGGAGAAATTCCACCTTTTGTGGTCTTATTTTGCTGTTACACTCCACATTCGGTGGGTCATCCACCTCTTGTGGAATATTATATTATTTCTTCTACCTACCCCTAGTATTTCTTACCTACCTTTGTTTCTCATTGAGCCACATGTCATATTTGTGTGCTCATACATCCATATGGCCTTGCCTGTATAAGCAGGCCTATATTCATTGTATTGGTTAATCTAGTTGATCATTTTGCATATTGATGAGAATACATTTTGTTCTTGTCATTCTACTGTCTCTTTCATGCTTTTCATTGTGCCCTTGATCTTGGCAAAATCCTACATGGTATCAGAGCTATTGGGGCTTCATTGATTGGTTTTTGGAGACATCATGGAAGGCTTCTATTTTCGGATTTGGGGATCTCCATTTTTTGGGGGCGTCATACAGCAATTTGGACATCACCGTTGAATCCGGGAGGCCGTTTCCATAAATTTCAACTATAAAGTTGATCTATTTTGGTGAGAAATTTTTTTTTCCCATTTTGGCTATTATCGTATGGATTTCGAAAAAAAAAATTCAAAAAAAAAAAGGCGAATCAAAAAAAAATCAAAAAAAGAAAAAAGGTTTTTTGTGCTGTTTTTGGGGGGTCCGCAGACCCCCCCCTGTGCAGTCCGTACCTGCGTGTCGCAGGTGTTGTAGGTTCGGACCTGCCGCTGACGTCGCCACGTACAGGGACTCACCGCCGCCGTAGACCGCCGAGATCCATGCCGCCGAAGAGCTCCCGCCACCGGCTTCCCTCCCGCCGGTCGCTTTACCTGCACGTCGCCGAGTCCTGTCCAGGCCGCTGGCCAAAGTTTTTCGACGACCGCCCAGCCTCCAACCCCGCCATGTGGAGCCCAGTCAGCTACCAGGACCCCGCCACACAGTGCCACATCAGATCCGTATGCCCTGTCAGCCGTACTGTACAGTCACCTGCACAGTCATCGGCCCAGTCAGCAGTCCGTACAGTACAGACGCCCAGTCAGCAGGGAGGCGAAGTTTTCATGATGGTCATACGGCCGTCAAAATTAACACAGTGAATTGCTGATGTCAACGCCACATCAGCATTTTTTGAAAAAAATTTGACCCCTCTCCATTGGTCTTTTCAGTTTTGCAGTCCAACTTTGAAAGGCCATATCTTGCTCATTTTTGCTCCTTTTTTGGTGCAATTTTTTTTTAAATGGGCTAAAATTTCCTGATCTTCACAGTGGTGTGGTTATTTTCTAATTTTGGTGCACAGGTTTTTCAGAATTTTTGGATTCTCTCAGCTGTACCTGTCCAATCCTCAATTCTGCAACTTCAAAGGCCTCGTTTGAGCTCATATGACCTCCTTTTCAAGTGCCGTTTTTTTTTTAAGTGCTTATTTTTTTGTCTACTTTCATAATCTATGATCAGATTTCAGAGATTTTGAGTGGAAATTGTACTTTCAGATATTGGTCTTATTTGGCCTATTAGGTACTTGTAAATTGGTTGGATCTTAGTTAGATCTCTTGCATTATCAGTTTGAGACTCTTTTGGCCTTATTGAGTTAGTTGTAAAATTGTAAATCAGAAGTCCACTTTGCCATTTTTTGCAAGTGGCCCATTGTATACGCACTACTTATAAAGTGCCAAATCATCACATTTGGGGGGGGTTCTTTGATTGAGTGAATTTGGCGGGGTGTCTTGTGTGATTGTGCCTCTCTTTGTGCTCTTTCCATTTTTGTTGCAATGAGTCCTAATAAATTTCCACCTTTAACTCCACATAATTATGCATCATGGAAAATTAAAGTATGGAGTAAATTAATGGAAAAGGGTCTCACACACTACATAGATGGAACAATAACAGCACCACCTGATCCTAAGGCTGATCCAAATGCTCAATTAGAATGGCTTACAAAGAATTGCATGGCTCTTGGAACCTTACGCAAGTATGTCTCAGATGACCTCATTTTTCACATTGAGAAGTGTAAAACAATCAAAGAGGCTTGGGATATGTTTCAGAAATTGTATGGACAAGTTGATGAAATCAGAGGCTATCAGATTGACAATGAGCTCACCAACTTGGATCCCAAGAGTTTTGATACAATCCAAGATTATGTCACCAAAGCAAATGAGCTAAGAGCAAAGCTTAAGGATTGTGGAATTGACAAAAAGGATGCTCAATTGATATTCAACTTGTTGGATAAGCTTGCACCAGAATATGCAGCATTTGTGTCTAGCTTCCAAACTCATCGTTTGATAGTGGGGAGTTCTTATGTTATGCCTTCATTTGATACTTTCACAGAAATGTTAATATTGGAACAATCTAAGTTGTTGAACATGGGGTTTCTAAAGTCTTCAAAGTCCAAGGATTTGGTGGCTAATCAAGGGAATCGAGGAAGTTAAGGCAAAGATTCCAACAAGAAGAAGAAGCACTCTAAGTCAAAGCCACACCAGGAAAAAGGACAATCATCCTCTCCATCACAAGGCAATTTTTCATCCTCTTCCAAGAAGGGGACACCACCTAAGAAGGATTAAACAACTTGTGCATATTGCAAGAAGTATGGTCATGATGAGCATCGATGCCACGCAAAGCAAGTTGATGAGTTAACCAATCTTCTTAAGAAAAACAACATCAACTTGCCATCCGCCTACACAAAGAAGGATTCATCTCCTTCCTCTTCCTCACAGTCTAAGGGAAAAGGGCAAGCATTTGTGGCTACAACAGGTTCTTCACAGCAGTGGATACTTGATTCGGGTGCCTCATATCACATGGGTTCTACAAAGGAGCAGTTTTCTTCATTGGAGCCATCTAAGGTACCTCACATTTACATAGCTGATCATACACAGGTAGAGGTTGAAGGGAAAGGTTCAGTTGACATGGATGATGGAACATTTGAGAATGTTCTCTATGTTCCTAACTTGTCTACCAACCTTCTCTCCATCTACCAAATCACTCACTATGGGAATGGGAAAAAGGTTGAGTTTACACCAGATTCAGTTGTGGTAAAGGAACTTGATGATGATGCCATGGTAGCAGTGGGACAAGTCAATGACAACTCAAGGCTTTATTCATTCTCCCACTTTGTGCCAAGTTCACCTTCTAGGGCCTTGCTTACTCATTCAAATTCAGAAAGTAAGATATGACATGAGTGGTTTGGTCACCTCAACTACCGCTATCTTCAACAACTAAGCACTAAAGACATGGTCACAGGTCTACCTTGAATCAGTTTTTCAGGGGGTGTATGTTCAGGTTGTTCCATGGGCAAGCATCCTGAAGAGAAGTTTGATAAGGGGAAAACTTGGAGAGCTTTGGAAGTTCTTCAACTTGTTCACAGCGATGTAGCAGGTCCATTTCCAGCACCTTCATTCAGTAAGGCCCGTTATGTTCTCACCTTCATTGATGACTGCTTTTGCTTCACTTGGGTCTACTTTCTCATTCATAAGAGTGAAGTATTTGATAGATTTCAGGACTTCAAGACTCGTGTGGAGAAGCAATCAGGGAAAGTGGTCAAGATTCTTCGCACAGATAATGGAAGGGAATATGTGAACAAAAGACTTGAGGATTTTTGTACATTTGAGGGGATTGATCTTCAGCATTCTGTAGCCTACACTCCATAGTAGAACAGGATTGTAGAATGCAAGAATAGAACTCTCAAAGAAATGGCTAGCTGTATGATACATGCACGTTCTCTTGATCCCGCCTTTTGGGCAGAGGCTATCAGTTGTGCCACACACATCCAGAATCGGGTTCCTCACAAAGATTTGCAAGGTATTACTCCTTTTTAAGCTTGGGCTGGTAGGAAACTGATTGTGAGACATTTCAGAGTCTTTGGGTGTCCAGCATGGGCTCGCATACCTCTGCAGAAATGCAAGGCATTGGAACCTTAGAGTCAGCCTTGCATATTTGTTGGATATCCTGAGGGTGTTAAGGCATACAGATTGATGGATCCAGAGACACATGAGGTGTTCATTGAGAGGAGTGTTCACTTTGAGGAAAGCTCTCCTAGCTTAGCCTCTCTACCTCCTCCACCTTCCTCCATTGTGGATAGTGATGTTAGTGATTCAGATGATGAGACTCCCTCAACTCTGACTCGCAGGGTTACACCTCTGCAGGGTCCACTTGCAATTGAGGAGCCTCATTCTCCACCTCCACCTAGACCTCGTTGGGCTTGACAGACACTTGTGTCCGCGGGTTCTCTTGTTGGGGATCCTTCAGATACACGGAGAACTCGATCACAACATCAGGATCTTCCACATGCATTCATTGCTACCTCTTCCGATCCACAGACATTTAGGGAAGCATCAGGGGTTCCTGAGTGGGACCACGCTATGGAGGAAGAGTATAGTTCCTTGATGAGGAACAACACATGGGATTTAGACCATCTCCCTAAGGGGAGAAAGATGGTTCAATGTAAGTGGATCTATCGGACCAATTTTGCAGCGGATGGTAGTGTGGATAAGTATAAGGCTCAGCTTGTTGCAAAAGGTTTCTCTCAGGTTGCAGGTGTTGACTATACTGAGAGCTTTGCACCCGTAGCCAAAATGAACTCCATTCGTTTGACACTTGCTATTGTTGCAGTTCATGGTTGGGTTGTACATCAGATGGATGTGAAGAGTGCTTTTCTTCATGGTGATCTTGATGAGGAGATTTATATGGAGCAGCCACAGGGTTTCATCCAGGATACTTCCTTGGTTTGCAGACTAAGGAAATCTCTCTATGGCCTTAAGCAGGCCCCCAGGGCTTGGTACGCCAAGATGGATTCCTTTCTTCTTTCTGTAGGATTCACCAGGTGTCATTCTGATCTAAATGTCTACATTTTGTGATAGGATGACTCTCACTTGATACTTGTGCTCTATGTTGATGACTTGATCATTACAACGAGTACTTCATCCATCATTAGCAGGGTCAAATCTACTTTGCATGATAGATTTGCTATGACTGACTTGGGTCTTTTGCACTACTTTCTCGGGATAGAGATTTCATAGTCACCTTCCGGGATTACACTATCGCAGCCCAAGTATGCTCTTGATCTACTTGCACGCTTTCATATGGCTGATTGTAAGCCTGCCCCGACTCCCTTTCTTTTAGGAGTCAAGATTGAGGTTCTGTTTTCTTCTCCACTAGTTGATGCCACTTTGTATCGTCAGCTTGTGGGTAGTCTCATCTACTTGACTCATACACGCCCTGATATTTCATTTGCAATTGGCATGGTTTCCCGCTTCATGCAGGATCCACATGAGCTTCATTGGAAAGTCGCCAAACACATCCTTCATTACATCCAGGGTACACATCACTATGGGATTCACTATGTAGCAGGCACAGGACTTCGCTTGGTTGGGTACACAGACTCCGATTGGGCTGGCGATGTAGTTGATCGTAAGTCTACTTCTGGTTACAGTTTTCACCTTGGTTTGGGCCCCATTTGTTGGCAGAGCAAGAAGCAACATGCTATTGCTCTCTCTTCGACTGAGGCTGAGTATCGAGGCACTGTTAACGCAGTGACTGAGACCATTTGGCTCCAACAGATCCTCACAAAGTTTGGATTCACCACTCCACGGCCGACAGTTCTACATTGTGACAATCAGAGTGTTATTGTGATCTCGAAGAACCTGGTCCAGCACCAGTGGACCAAACACATCAAGATTCATATGCACTATATCTGAGAGCTCATCCAGGAGCAGGTCATTGATTTGCAATATTGTCCTACAGTAGAGCAGGTTGCTGACATATTCACCAAACCTTTCACCAAGAGTAAGTTCCAGCAGTTGCGAGCTCTCTTAGGGGTGTGGGATGTGTCATTAGGGGGGGTCAGCTGACTTCTCCTTCCTCTCTTATGGGGGGGACTTTTTCCTCTTTAAGGTTTTGTCCTTCTTCTTTGAGAATCTTTTGTACATTCATCTCTCTTTTGGGGGGGAGTTTTTTCCCACTGGGTTTTCTGCCTTTCTCCATTTGTGAGAGATTGCATTGCATAGTTTTGCATTTGCATATTGTACATGGGTACCTATCATGGCCTAGTAGCCGGGACCCATCTTGCATTGTTGACTTTAGTCTTCATTCCCCTAAGTTGCACTTAAGGGGGGGTGTTGGTGTAAATAAATATTCATTTTGGATATTATTACACTTTACTTAAGTTAACTTAGGATAATGCATCTCTTCATAGTTTGGATTTGAGACACTTAGGGAAGTGTGCACATAGGGATAGAGCTTGTAGGAGAAATTCCACCTTTTGTGGTCTTATTTTGCTGTTACACTCCACATTCAGTGGGTCATCCACCTCTTGTGGAATATTATATTATTTCTCCTACCTACCCCTAGTATTTCTTACCTACCCTTGTTTCTCATTGAGCCACATGTCATATTTGTGTGCTCATACATCCATATGGCCTTGCCTATATAAGCGGGCCTATATTCATTGTATTGGTTAATCCAGTTGATCATTTTGCATATTGATGAGAATACAGTTTGTTCTTGTCATTCTATTGTCTCTTTTATGCTTTTCATTGTGCCCTTGATCTTGGCAAAATCCTACACCTTTGTACAATGATAGTCACAAAAATCATTATCATTCGACCAACTTGGTTTGAAAGGACCTAGTTCATATGCTCTAATCTCTGGCAAACTGATCGCATTTGTTTATATCAACTTCTTTAATGTTGATTCAATGGGCTCTCCCAGTGGCGTGTAATTCCTTCTCAGAGCAATCATTCTTGGGAATCTTGTGTTTGTAGCGGGTGTAGCATTTGCATTTGTTGACACTATATTGTTTTCTAGATATAGAATTTTATTCTGAAAGGATGATTGAACTGGTCCTTGTACAGATAAATTAGTTGAGCCTTGTTCACTGTACGAACACCGTCATTTGTCACGTTCTTGTTTCTTGACTAGAACTTAGGTTTATAATTATTTGTATTGTTTTTAGAAGCTCCATATTTTATGATACCTTTCTCTACAAGCCCTTTCTTGCATTTTAAATCCTTTTTAGTGATTTGTTTGAACGAGGTCAAACATTGCATTTGTATTGGGTATTTAATCTATGGAATCAAATTCTCTGAGAACATGTCAACTTGCTCATTTTCTAGAATATTACTCTTACATCTTCAATAGAGAGATCTCCATCATTGTAAGAAGGATGCGAAGGTTTCATTTTGATTTTGTTTTGTAGCACATAGATCCATCAATGTAACTGGGGTATCAATGTTATGTGAGAAATTTACAATGAATTGTTCAGCTAGTTCACCCCATGATGTGATATTAGGTGGAAGGTGTGAAAACCATTCCAAAGTGGAACCTCTGAGACTCTTAGGGAACAATCTCATCAGATAGGTGTCCTCATGTGCAACCTCTATACATGTAGTAAAAAGTTCTCTGATGTGATCCCTAGGATCACCTTTCCCTCGGTATCTGTCAAATTTTGATGTTTCAAAATGTGGAGGGAAAGCAAGCATGTATATTGTATGATCAAAGGAGTAAGGACGTAAGTCCTGCATTGTATAACTCTTTTTGTCATTACCAGTTTGCATAGTTGTCACTTGTTGTTGGAGATTCTATACTTGTTGGGTTAGAATTTTTGTTCGAGTCAATGGTGCATTTTGTGTGTGTATGTTTCCCACAAAAGGATTTGTGGTAGTGTAAATAGGAGCTTGTTTAAATGCACCATAGCTATAATTTTGTGTGTTGTGGCTTCCGCTAAGTGTTGTGAAATAAGCAAATTGTGAACCCATGTTTGGTTGGGTTGTACTCATTGTATTAGCGGAACCTGGATTTATGTTTTGATGACTGTATATGGAGCCTATTGAGCGAGATACTGGGGGTTGTGTTGTACTTGTCATATGAGAAACATGTGAGGCTTGTATTTGACTTGGTACCAAATCAATTGACATTGTTGGTGTGGTGTGAGAAGTTATAGTAGCCTGCATTTGTGTGCTAACATTCATAGTTGAAGATGATGTACTTTCTTGAGAACTTGTGTTTGACACCAAAGTTTCTTGGGTTGACGATGCTGATATACTTTGGGAGGAAATTGAAGTCATAGATTGTGTTTGTGTTACATTTGGTACATGACTGTTTTGACTTAAGGTAATTCCTGGTGGTAAGATCATTGTGACATCAAAACCTTGAGGTAGCTTGGCACCATTTTGTAATAGCAAAGAAAGATGCATATCTATGTCATTATTTATAAGAGCATTTAGAATCAAAGGATGTGTGGGTCCTGTTGAGTTGTCTCAATTTCTTCACGTGTCAAGTTTTGTTGTACCTCTTGTATTGTTTGCATGACATAAGGATTCGACTATTGATAGTTTTGATTATTTGACATATCCCTGTTCCAAGTAGGGTTAATTGATGGGTCATTGTTTGGATCCATTTTACTCTTTGCCTTTTGTGATTTTGCGACGGGCATTTAAGACTACTATATGAGAACAATAAGACCTAATGCAAGATGATGATAGACCTTGGGTATGAATGCAAGACTCTAGACCAAAAAGTGATGCATGCAAAACTAGATCCAATTGTCTATTCAGGATTATGATGTGGAATTTGTTGAATACTTTGTTGAGGTGTTTGTAATGAAAGTCTCTCAAGTTCTTGTCGAAGGAGTTTTGTCGCAATTTCGCTATTGATTTTGTGGGTAATCTATATTCTCGATCTAGTTCAAACTCAACTACTATGTACTGAGGTGCACTTGTCTTTAATTACCAAGCCAAGTTATCTAAGTCATCAATGATTTCTCTTTGACCATCATTCATCACTAGATTAGGTTGCTCAAAGGGGATCAAACCATCACCTGATAGACCCATTATGACTCATGTTATGACTTTCTAAGATGATTAAGCAAGGGATGACGGACTGTGACAAATGTATATGGATTCTAAACAAGGACCAAAATGAAGATCATTACACTACTAGAATGAATATCTATGAGGATACTAATGGGACACAAATAAGGACTTTCTAAAAACTATATTAAACTTACTCAAGGACTTATGTGAAGATTACAATGATGTATATGGGAACTTTATGAGGACGATAATGAGGACTATGAAAGGACTATAATGCAAGGACTGATGTAAATTAAGGATGTAAATCAGGACTATAATGAGGATGATGCAAACCCTAAGGACTCTAAGAAAACCTATGGTCACAAATATATAAAATTTTGGAGTTTGTTGGACTATTTGATGTTTCAAGATAAACTTTTTTTCAAGTAACTTTGTTTGTGGGACAAGTCTTTTTTTAATTCTGAAAACATTGTGTGAATATAAGTATAGGTGGATGAATTATGTTCTAACAAACTCTGAGAATTCAGAGCTACGCAAGGTAGGGCTTAAGATAGCCCAAATACTTACTCAAAAATGGTTTAAAACAATGATACATATAATAACACATAAGACAATCTTAGGCTGGATATTGGAAACCATTCAGAGAGGCCCTTACGAAATATCAAAAAAGGACGAACAACTAGAGAGTCTGGCAGCACTGGCTCCACTCCACGACACACACTTCTTAGGCATGCCAGTCTCTCTTACCCCAAAGATATTATCACCGAGGGATTTATGTCTCATAATGCAAGGTAAATTAAGGGTATCAATGGGGTATGATCCACACTCTCGGAATCAATGAATGTGGGATTTGGGTTACTAAGTTGGTTCTTATTGTAAATTTCAAGGGATCTCGATTCTAATGATGGATTCTCACTTTAAGCCACTTAAGACTTTAGTTAAGCTTATTGGTGTAGGGAAGGCCCCCACCTACGTTGAATTCACTAAACACTCTAGCCGCATGACCAGTATGTTTATATAGTGGCTCGAAAAACCCGCTCGAGAGTATGCTATGAGAGATGATATCCCCAATGCATCCCAATTCAAAATACCTCTACAGAGTGATGAAATCCCCAGTCAAAGATATTCCTCACTACTAAAAATAAAAAGTGGGTGTCATCATCACCTTTCCCTCTCTCCCAAGACCCCAAAGGTGGGTAGAAAGGTACTTAATGCAACAATAGGTCCACCCAAGACACAAAAAGTTATTTTTCCCTTATATATTGCAATGTGTGATTTATTCTATTCATAAGGCAGATTCATGTCAATTTTAAAGCTCAAACTGAGGTGTGAGATACGCATGTGCATGTCTATTTTAAACACCAAAGGGAAGTGTGAGATCATGCGTGTCAATTTTAATCCAAATTTTATTTTAAGAACCAAGATGAACTTTGAAATCATGCATGTCAATTTTAAACCCAAAATCCAAAAGTGAGTTAACCCTAAAGGATCTTGCAATCAAATTATCATTAGTCTCAAAATAGTCTGGGATGATCAAGCCTTCTCTCTAATTTTGCCACATGTTGCAAACAAGGAATCGGTAACCAGAAAAACCACACAGAAAACCAGAAAATAGAACACCAATTATCTACCAAACGAATGTGGTACACTAAACTTATGAATGTGTAAACCTTACTGGATGAATGCATATACTGACTGAATGAATGTGTGACATTGTCAACACGAATGCGTGACATAGACAAAATGAATACGTGACAGAAAAATAGATAATTAAAAACCCTAACAAAAACATAAACATAAACCAAAAACCTGCAAAACCAAGTATCAAACCCTGGTCAGATCTGTCATCAACCAATCTATGTTAATCAAGTCATATTTCACTGTGTATGATTAAAGGTTGTCATATCTAGAAATAGCTTCTTGGTCTTCTAAGTCTTGTATTCTCTTTTCTGCCTTCAAGATTCGCTGGTAGTGTCCGGCTTGCCTTCTTTGTTCAGTTGTTCTTCGAGCACTTGAAATCTTAAACTTCACTTTGTGTGCCATGAGATATTATATTTAAAGCATCATACAAAGATAAAATCTTCAGATTTGCAGAATTAGATAGAATAGAGAATAAGTAATAAAAAAACACAATTAACAAAATGTAAAAAATAATAACTACGAATGTGTAAATCTGTTTAAACGAATGCATTAAGGTGTTTGCACGAATGTGTGACCCTATCTGCACTGGTGTGTAAATATGCCTATACAATTGCATTATTATGTCTGAACGAATGCATAATGGTTAAGCCCACCTGTGAAATCCATACAAAACCTACGAAAAATCTAAAAATTTGTACAATACTACCAAAACACAAAAGAAACACAGAGGGTTAATTAGATGTTGTTCACGTCGGGTTCACCAAAATGTATATGCTTAAAATTCATCATTGCTTAACTAGAATCAAAGGGAAAACACAAATCCCTATCTAATTAAAGAATCCTAACAAATGTCAATGAAATAACACAAACAAAGCAATAAGGATGTATAATATTAATCAAAACTCCCTATTCCATGATCGCATATAGATTCCATTGTTCTTCTCTTCTTTGTGGTATGATGGCTCTCAGATATTGCACTGGTAACTTACAATTGACACAAAGATTCAAAGTTCATGACTATTGAAAATGAAGAATTGATCCTAAATTTATAGATTTTTGGAGAGGATTGATTGAGAGGTGGAACAAAATGATTAAGAGGTGGAACTCAGGTGAGCTCACATGTTGATTGATATTTAAGAAACTAATTTCAGCTCAGGCTCTCTTCTCTGTTACACTGCGCATCAAGCATCAACAAATTTCAGTCTCGAGCTGACATATTTATCTTTTAGGGTTCTTGCCAAAATAACATTCAAACGGTGTTGTGTTAGCTTTTTCCTTCACCAACTTGATCTGTATTAGATTTGATCCAATCTACTTTTCTGGAGTGATGTTCTATATGTCATCAATCAGCACCACCAACACCTCACATTCCAATATGCATTTTTTATATTTGGATGTTTGTACTATGCTTTTCTGCATTTCTCTGTCACACGCCATTAATGGCTTGACTATTTCCTTCGGCAAGAAGGTACAAAGATCAGATCTTCCTGCAGGGTTTGTTCAATCACTTGCCACCTTGTCTTCCTCAAGCCACAACCTTCTGCCAACCTCCCATGATTTGCGGGTTCTTCATAAAATCTGACCTACTTGCTTACTGTTACATCGATGAATACTTCACTGACCTCTGCATGATTGCCACCTGGCTTCCACTTGTCATCCTTAACGACATTCACCTATGCTCAGTTTTCTATGTCAGTTTAACATCCTTCACCGACCAAGATTGACTACCGGTTCAACTCACCTTACTGGTATAACCTAACTTCACCGATTGTCCTTCATACTTGTTGACCTCTTCTCTATCGGTGGATCAACTTGGCCTTCCATCAAACATGTTGGTCCAACTTCTCAGTCCATTTACCATCAGCATTAAACTTCTCTATGTATATTGGTTTACATCCTTTAGCTCTTCTTTTGCTTGCTTGCTTTATCTTGTTGGTGGTCCTGCTTTACCGGTAGATGATGCATTTCATGTGTACCGGTAACCTACCTTCTATCTGCTCACACACATATGGATTGACATCATAATTTATCACTTCACCCATACCGGTCACTACTACTCACTCACCAGTGACCATGCCAAACCAGTTCACATCAATGAAAAACTAATGCCAATAATGCCAACAATCTCCCCCTTTGGTCGGTCACTACTATTGACTCACCAGTGACCATGCCAAACCAGTTCACATCAATGACAACCTAATGCCAATAATGCCAACAATCTCCTCCTTTGGCATTGATGTCGACTCACTGCAAGACTTCACACTGATAGATTTCTCCCCCTCTGACAGAATGACAAAGGGTCGGGGTACTTCATTCTCCCCCAATTATACAGTGGATTCTCCCCTTTTGGCCATTATCTGCTCTACCAGTAGCATAGAAAATTCAAATGTGATTGTACTATGAGTGCTGCCAAGTTGGAAAGTAGATACCCATAATCATGAAATTCTCTTGGGTATTCCTACAACAATTTCCATCTTTTGTAGTTGATGTTGTCAGTACACCCATAAGTTCAAGCATGTTGGTTCTATATCATACACATTTGATCTCCCCCTGTGTCCAACATATGGTTCAAGAGATAGGAGATTTTACAATGAACTCCCCCTAAACCATAGATCTCCTTCCAATCTTAAGTGCATGAGACAGGTGACACAACTCCCAACTTGTGTTTAAGTACTCAAAGATGCTTACCAGTAATGGTTTGGTGAAGATGTCTTCCACTTGTTCCCCTGTAGGAACATATTCCATTTTTATTTGTTGTCCTTCAACCTTCTCTCTGAGAAAATGATACTTGATGGCTATATGCTTTGTCCTTGAATGCATTATCGGATTCTTTGATATGTTGATGGCACTTGAATTATCACACCGGATGGGAATAGGATCAGAGATGTCTACCTGTATGTCCTTGAGAGTTTGCTTCATCCAAAGCACCTAAGAGCAACATGTAGCAACAATAATGTATTCTACTTCAACAGTTGATAGGGAGACTGAATCCTGCTTCTTGCTATGCCATGAGACCAACTGGTCACCTAGGAAGAATGCACCACCACTTGAGCTCTTCCAGTCATTAATGCAACCTGCCCAATCGGCATCAATATACGCCTCCAAGATGAATTTTGCTTGTTTAGGGTACCACAATCCATAACTGAGTGTCCCTTGTAGGTACCTAAAAATTCTACTTATGACATTCATATGTGACTGCTTAGGTGTTGCTTGAAATCTAGCCACCATGCACATTGCATGTACTATATCCGGTCTAGAAGTAGTAAGATACAATAATTTTCCTATCATGGATCTATACAATGTCTGATCCACCACCGGTGATTCATCATTTTTGCTTAATTTGCTTCTGGTCACCATGGGGGTACTCAGTTTGCAGTCCTCCATTTGAAATTTCTTTAACATATCCTTTGCATATTTGGTTTGTGAGATAAAGTTTCCCTTATCTTGCTATGATATCTGCAAACCAAGGAAGTATGTCAATTCTCCAAGCACTGACATCTCAAATTATGACTGCATCTGATCAGCAAATTCTTTGCAGAGGGTATCCCTGTTGCCTCCAAAAATAATGTCATCTTCATACACAACCACAATGATCATGTGATTTCCATCTTTCTTGATGTATAAATGGTTGTCAGCACTCCCCTTTTTGAATCCTTACTCCTTCAGATACTGATCTAGCCTTGAATACCATGCTCGAGGAGCCTGCTTTAAACCATACAGGGCTTTCTTCAATAGGCACACAAAGGTTTCATCATCATGTAATGGAAACCCTTCCGGTTGCTCCATGTACACTTCTTACAAATTTCCATTGAGTAAGGTAGATTTTACATCCATTTGATATACCTTATAACCCTTATAGGTAGAAAATCTAGAAACATTCTAATTCCTTCTAATCTAGCTATCGATGCAAATGTTTCTTCAAAATCAATGCCCTCTACTTGAGAGTAGCCCTTGCACACAAGTCTAGCTTTATGCCTAACAATTTTACCTTCTTCATTCTTCTTATTCTGATAGACCCATTTGGTTCCAATTATGTTCTTGTCTTCCAATCTAGGGACTTAATCCCAAGTATTTTTCTTCTCAATTTGTTGCAACTCTTCTTCCATTGCACCCATCTATTTCTAACTTTTGCTGGCCTCATTGAATGTTTTAGGTTCTACTTCAGTCATGAGGCAAAAATTGACTTGTTCATCATTTCGGGAAAGTCTTCTCCCAGTTTGCACACCATCACTCTTATTACCTAAAATTTTCTCTTCCAGGTGGTTTATCTACACATACTGGTTACGGACCTTTTTGGATGCTTCTTCCGGTTCAGTGTCTGACTGAGCTTCTTCACCTCCGTCACCATAATTATCATACCGGTTCACTTGTGTTTGTCTTCCTTTATGCATATCCTCATCAACTCTTACATGCACACTCTCAATGACTCTTCTTAGTCTTTTGTTGTAGCATTTATAGGCCTTACTATTAGTTGAGTAACCAAGGAAGATTCCTTCATCACTCTTGGAATCAAAACTACCTAAACCATCCATATCTCTCTTGATAAAACACTTGCTTCCAAATACCTTGAAGTACTTAACTGATGGTTTCTGGTCATACCACAACTCATAAGGTGTCATTTTGTTGTTTGTTCTTAGTTGAACCTAATTCAAGGTACATGCAGTAGTATGAACCGCTTCCTTCTAATACATGTCCGACAAACTTGCCTTATTTAACATGGTTTTGGCCATCTCCTTGACTATCTTGTTCTTCCTTTCTACCACACCATTTTGTTGTGGTGTCCTGGGGGCTAATTATTGCCTTTTGATTCCATGTCTTTCATAGTAATCTTCAAACTTATTTGATGTGAACTCTCCACCCCGGTCTGATCTTAGGCATTTCAGTTTGCACCCACTTTCCTTCTCTACCATCTTCCTAAAGATTATGAATCTGTCAAATGCTTGTGATTTACCTTGTAGTAAATTGACCCATGTCATTCTTTAATAGTCATCAATGAAGAGCATAAAATATCTTTCACCGGCAAGAGCTCTTGTCCTAATTGAACCACACAGATTTGTATACACAATTTCAAGTGGTCTTGAGGTGTTGTTTTCTTTTGTCCTGAAGCTCACCTTAGTTCTCTTTCCTTTCACACATTCATTACAAAATGTACTCACCGGTTTGATAATTGGTAGTATATTTCTTACATACCCCTTTTTGCTTACTACAACTAGATTATCAAAATTTATGTGGCCTAATCTTCTATGCCACAACCAACTTTCATCCGCTTTTCCCAACATGCATTTGGATTCAAAACATTCTTTCAAATTGTATACATTACCATCTGTCCTCTTTCCTTCAACTACAATCTAACCGGTACTCTCCTTCTTTATCTGGAAGCCAGTAGAATCAAAGGTGAATTTCTAACCTTTGTCACACATCTAACTCACACTCAGTAAATTGTGCTTCAGGCCTTCCACATAATACGCATCATGTACTTTCGGTTTTCCATCAATGTTTAGAGTACCTTTTCCCTTTATTTTGATGGATGAGTTGTCTCCAAATCTCACTAAACCACCATTCCAATCTTCAAGCTTGATAAATTTCTTTTTATCACCAGTCATGTGGTTGGAATAGCCACTATCTATAACCCATAGATTTCTTCTTTCAGTATGTAGGACAGTCTATACTATTAGACTTGATTTTGTCTTCTCCTTTTCTTTCTCAACCCATACCGGTTTAGTTTCCTTCTTCTTATCAGCTGCAATTTTGTGCTCCGGTTTAGCTACCAATTCCTGATCAGAATTCATCCTCTTTTACTTGATTTTCCTGTTCTTACAAAACTTTTCTATATGTCCAAACTATTGATAGTTATAGCATTTCACATTTACATTGAAAGATGAATCTTTGAAACTATTCTAGGACACTGGTTTACTCATCCTACATTCAAAACTCTTATGACCAAATCCATTGCACTCATAACAAACAACATTCATATCCCAAAGTGCATTAAATGGATTTCTACTTTCATAACTCATAGTGGACTTATTGGTTAATCTACAATCAGCTAACCTATGTCCAAATTTGTTACAATGGTAACAATAACCATGAAAGTTTGAAACATACCAGTTAGGTTGCCTCGGTCCTGCAAATGACTGTCTCACTGGGGGTGTTTCTTTCATGTTGCTAACTCTAGTGAACCCTTCGTGATCAAATTTGCATTCTGGTACATTGAGTGTGGCCTCTGGTTCATTGATTGTGTATGCTAGTTTGTGTGGTGGTTTCTAACAGCTTCTGCATAAGTGTTCTTACCGGTATCCTTGCTTACCGTGAATGTCTTCTTCTCTTCACCTTCACTTGAAGAAGTGAATTGTATCTCCTTACCGAATGTGTCTTTGTTATTTTAACTTTGTCCTTCTTCAAATCCTAATGCACTGGTATCTTTAGATTGCTTCTGTTTGCTCAACATCTTGTCCAAGGCTTCTATGCTACCCTCATATTTGCTTCTCACTTTCAGTTCATCCTTACTCTTTTCAAGCTCCTTTCTAATCTTCGCTATTTATGCTTCCAAATCTTGATGCTCCTTTTCTTTCTTCATCAGATCAGAGGATGTAACTTCACATATCCCCTTGGCTTCTTCCAACTAGAGTTTCAAGTCAAATATAACTTGATTGGACTCATCCAGGGATTGCTTCAAGAGACCTTGTTCTTCTACTGCAGCAAGCTTGAACTTTTTGAGTTCTCTTCTTGTCCTACTCAGCTCCTCAAGAGCACTTATGAGCCCACCTTCTAGATCCACTTAGGCTTCAATGTCTTCTTCTTCCTCATCTTCTCCAACCGGTTCATCTAGTGCCATAAAGAGATTAACTTCTCTTTCATTCTCATGACAGTCATCTTCTGATGCACTTTCTTCATCGGTGGCATCATCCTCAACAGTATAAAGGTTGTTCTACTTCTGGTAACCTCTTCTTCCTTGCCGGTAGATATTCCTTTATTTGTCTTTACTGGCTGATCTACCAAAACTTTTTTTCTCATCTCCACTGGTTTCATTATAAGGATGTTTTGCAGCAAAGTGTCCAACCTTACCATAGTTGAAGAATTTGAGTGCTAACTCCCCTTTATACTTGTCAGATCCTCTCTTGAGCTTTCTGACAAAGTTTTCTACCTCTACATCTGAGTCTTCACTGGATCCTTTATGAGCAACCTCTTCCTTGCCCTTTTTGGTGGAGTTGAATGTTGCTTCTTTCCTTGAGGATGCTTCACTGATTATTCTCATTTCATAGGTTGTTAGAGAGCCAAATAGATCATCCATTGTGAAGGTCTTTAGATCCTTGGCTTCCTCTATGGTAGAAACCTTAGTATCATACTTAGATGTGAGAGAAGTACCTTCTTGACAATAATCTCAACAGCAATTTCTTCTCCAAGTCCTTTGATGGTGTTCATAGTTTCATCTATTTTGTGAAGGTAGTCTACAATATTTTCTTCATCTTTCATCTTGATGCCTTCAAGTTTACCTCTTAGTGATTGCAGCTTGGCCTCTTTGACTTTGGAATCTCCTTCAAATAACCTCTGCAATTTATCCCAAGTCACTTTGGCAGATGCACAATGCATGACCTTGACAAACTCATTATCTGACAACCTGCTTAGAATATCATGTTTGGCCTTTTCATTGTTCTCATACTCCTTCTTGGCATCCAGATCAGTGGGAGGAACACTAGAGAGAGTATACCCATTCTTGACAGACATCCACACATCAAAGCCAAGGGAGGAAATATACCTCTCCATTCTTCTTCTCCAGAAGGCATAGTTAGATCCATCAAACATGGGGCTTTTGAGGAGGAGGACTCATTTCTTGTCATTGTGTTCTTTAACCAGAATCTACCCAAGCTAGAGAAAGCTTTAACCAACCAGAAACCTAGGCTCTGATACCATTTGTTGAACATAATGTACCATTGAGAGGGAGGTAAATCAGTGGTTACTAAAACTTTTATTTTTAAACCAATCCTTGAGTACCGATTAACAACCTAAACACTAAACAATCAAACCGATAATATAAGAGTGGATATCAAAAGAGACAAACACACAAGACGTACGAGGAAAACCCAGTATGGGAAAAACCTCGGTGGGAAATGTTGCTAGAGTCTACTGCTCCAATCCAGCCTCACAATGAAACAAAGGATTACAATGATTTAGGGCACCAACCCAAGGAGAAACAACCCTTACTGATTTAGGCCACCAACCCAAGGAGCACCAAGCTCCAACTCGGTGTTGTATAATGGAATACAATTTTGATACAGTTAAAGCACCTAGTGGCAAATGAGTTCTGCAACAACTGATCAATGGATTTATGTCGGTTAACAGACTCCTCTTCTTTATTGGTTCTCACATTATCGGTTATCAGATTACTCTTTCTGATCACTCACCAGTTACTTCTAGCCTTTCTTCTCTCTCTCTCTCAGCCTCACACTTCACTATGTCACACTTGGATGCCTTCCTAACCAATCACACCTTACCGGTTCACTTGACTATTAGAACTACAACAGTTTACCAGTTACTCTGTCTCTACTAGTTAGACCCTCTCACCGGTTCAGACTACTAACCCTCACTCCAATTTACTGAGAATAAACTTTAAAGAAGATAATACATCTTCTTGCTCAATCTTTCTTCTCTCTTACACCTTGCATCAAGCATCAACTAATTTCAGTCTTGAGCTGATATATTTATCTTTTAGGATTCCCACCAAAAAAAACATTCAAACAGTGTCATGTTAGTTTTTTCCTTCACCAACTCGATCCGTATTAGATTTGATCTAATCTGCTTTTCTAGAGTGATGATCTATATTGCATCGATCAACACTGCGAACACCTCACATTCCAATGTGCATTTTTTATATTTGGATGTCTGTACTATGCTTTTATGTGTTTCTCTATCATAGGCCATTAATGGCTCGATTGTTTCCTTCGGCAAGCGGGCACAAAGATTAGATCTTTCTGCAGGGTCTATTCAATCACTTGCCACCTTGTCTTTCTTGAGCCGTAACCTTTTGCCAACCTCCCATGATTTGCGGGTTCTTCATAAAAGTCGACCTACTTACTGACTGTTATGTTGATGAATACATCACCAACCTCTACATTATCACCACCTGGCTTCCACCTGCCATCCTTTTTGACATCCACCTATGCTCAGTTTTCTATGCCAGTTTAACATCCTTCACTAACCAAGATTGGCTACCAGTTCAACTCACCCTACCGGTATAACCTAACTTCACTAGTTGTCCTTCATACTTGCTAACCTCTTCTCTGTCGGTGGATCAACTTCACCTTCCATCAAACATGTTGGTCCAACTTCTCAGTCCATTTACCGACAGCATTAAACTTCTCTGTGTATACCGATTTACATCCTTCAGTTCTTCTTTTGCTTGCTTGCTTTGCCTTGCCGGTGGTCCTGCTTTACCGGTAGATGATGCATTTTATGTGTACCGGTAACCTACCTTCTATCTGCTCACACACATATGGATTGACATCATCATGTCTCACTTCACCCATACCGGTCACTACTACTCACTCATCGATGAACATTCCAAACAAAATGATATAAATGACAACCTAATGCCAATAATGCCAACAATCTCCCCCTTTGGCCGGTCACTACTACTCACTCATCGGTGACCATGCCAAACTAGTTGACATCAATGACAACCTAATGCCAATAATACCAACATTCCATGCTTTATATTATTCATTTCAAATCGTTGAGCCAAATTTGTTATAATAGATTGATTAACATGCCAAATTTTCTCCATCATATGTTAACCACGATGATAATTGAATATGTGAAGAAGAAGAAACTATATTTCTTGTCTCACCACTATATAGTTATCTTATTGGTTAAAAGAAATTTGTCTTTGTAGTTTTCAAATGTTGATTGGGAAGAAATTAATTGATGGGACAATATTTATTATAGATGTTTAGAAATGTTTTAGAACATATAGATGATAGAGCAGAAGGGTTGGAAAGAGTTGAGGGAGAAGAAGAACAGGTTGAAACCCTTGTAGGGGAAGCCTTGAGGGTTAATAAGGATAATGCAACATCTCCTATTTCACCTGCCAAAAACCCTAGGAAATCCAAGGGAAAGAAACTAGGATATGAGAGTACTAGTGACAGTGAGCCAGTAGCCTCACCTATATCATCATTAGAAACACCTGCAACCTCTAGGAAATTTCCTTTCTTATCATAAAAACATAGTCTTGGGTATTCTACGAAGAAAAGGAAATAATATATCTCTTCCTCGACCTCAGATCATAAGAAGCCGAGGGCTATAAAATAATCTAGGAGAGTGTTCACATGAGGGTCAAAAATGAAGAAGTCTAAAGAAAAACCTAAGACCCCAAAAATTGCAGCACAGTCTAAATAGAAGAAGCCTAAGGAAAAGGGGTTTAAAGGAACACGGAGCTTAGAGAAACGTTCCACTCACCTCTTCAAAAATAAAACTTCATCTAAACAAGAAACTCATACACAAGAGACTATACATTTGGACATTGATTCTAAGAGGGAAAAATTATTCATAAATAGGGAGACTAATGATAAGGATGCACGAATACCAGAGACAAATATTGTTAGAGAGGATGTATAGGGTAAACTTGATTAGTATGACTCTTATCACAAAACTAATGATGAAGACCCCTTTGATCCAAGGAAGGTACCTATTAAGAGTGGGGGATCATTCCCCTATGGAAGAATATAGGGGTGACAATGTAACTAAAGAAGGTCCTATAAATTTTATTGGTCCTGAATATACACTGAAAGAGAGAAATGAGAAACAAGAGTTGTAAGAAACTCTTGAAAAGATAAATTTATTGGAGCAACAACTAAGTAAATATAAAGAAAGAAAGATAAGGTTAGAAGGTAAGGTATAGGAGTTATAAACACAATTCATGTTATAGTAGCATGAAGGGGTCTGACTATAGAATCTAGCCAACCTAGATTTTTGTTGGGTGAAAATTTTGTAAACTCGGGGAGGTTTACAAAATGTGATTTTTCACCACAATATGCAAGACATTATCTCTCGAAAGGTAAGATACATTCTCTCCTATTTATAAGGGAAGGCTCACCCTTTCTAATACAATCCATATCTAATATTATTCTACCTGCTAACTTTACACTAATCCAAGATGATACAACTACTTCAACTCACTTTTTTTAGAGTAAGTATTCGCCAATTCTCTATCCAGAATGGATTTCCTTTCTTGTTCAACCACTAACAATTCTTACTTGCAGTCATTCAAAAATCTATACTATTTAGAAGAAAAGTGTAAATTAGAGTACAAAGCCTCTTGTTTTGATTAAGTAAAAGCAGGTATTTGAAAGGTACCCAAACCTTGTACAAGCCAGGAGAACAAAACTACGAGAAAGAAAAGTGTCGGGTCACTTCAAAAAGACAAAAAGATCCCACTGGAAATGATCAACTTACATAACATAACCTATAAAAACCAGAAATAGACAGCAAAAGGAAAGCACAGCGACAGCAAAAAGACAAGACAAGGACCCCTGCAAAAATAGAGACAAAGAGCTAAATGCTTTTCATGATTTCCTCAGCATGAACAACCATTTGTTTCATGTTGTTTGCCAAGGTCTTTAATTCCTCCAGCTCATGACCTTTGATGTCGCCCTTGATCTTTGTGTTAGCTCTAATCCTCATATCATGACCCTTCTTGTCCGACTGATCTTTATCGCCATCCTTCTCAGCCTTGTTCTCAAACCTGTTGATAAGTATGTTCATGTTATCCACCGAAGCTTTGAGTATCTGAAAATTTTAGTCAGCAATCTTCTTAACATTGACTTCCAGCCTGTCAATTCTGTTGCTCAAATTGTTCATTTTATTTTCCATTTCCTTGGTGTCTCCCATCTTATTAACCTTGTTTTCCGTTGCTATAATTTTGCCCACCATACATTCAATAGCTTCCACATTGTGCAGAACAGCAACCAGTCTACTTAGTAAAAAGCCTCTTGTTGCTTTCTTTTCTAAAAATGACTTATGGGATAGGAAAACAACAATGAAGCTCACAGTCTTCACCTTACTACTATCCTATCAACCTCTTTACAAATAACTCTTTAAACCAATACTTTTGTAAATAACAAATGAAGCACAAAGTATTTATGTTGCTACTTGAATACAATTAATGATTTTTTTTAAAATATAATAAGGTATACTCAAAGTCTTTAACTTATTACCCGCACACACAATTATACTTCCAAATTTTCAAAGTAACACAAAGTCTACTTAGCAAATTTGAATTACTCTCCAATATATCACACAACTCATACTACTCAACTCAAACTCTCAATAATATATAACATAAGGACATTTATATCATAAACAAAGATGATTCCAGCATAAAGTTTGAAAGCCAATATTTGTCTTCTTCTTATTTTTATTGAGCTTGCAAAATCACAATTTGAATACAAAGTCTCACTTTTCTTTTCACTTTGGCAGAGTTTATTTGCATAAAATAAAAGATACTAATTACAAAGAGCACCCTCATATATATAGGTGAGGTGCAATGAGAAAAAATAGGAAAGTTGCAACTAATCTAAGACTAAGTCAAAGAAAGAGTTTGATTTGACTTAGGACTTATGCACTCCTAAATGCAAAACTATATATGCAAAATGACACTTGAAGTGTCAATTGGAATTTAAAAATGACACTAGTCTAGGAACGCATAAAAATGACTAATTTGTTGGAGCTCCATTTTGTGTTTCATCATCTTCATCTTTGTTTAGAAATTCATCATACTTTTTGAGAGAAGCTTAGATTTTTGCATCATCTTTGTAGCAGAAGATGACTTGTATTTTGGTAACTGAATTTTGCAATAGGGTACATGCTTTCTTGGATTTCTTCAAGAGAGATTCTAGATCATGCAAAATATATTGAATTCATATCAGCATATCAAGTGAGACAAGTCATAAATCTTCTCTCTCTACTTCATCCTGAATGAATAAACTAAAAACCTAAATAATTGAATCCAAGGGAAACAAATTATTTTCTTCATTAAACATTTTACTGTTGGCATTATGTGAACCGGTATGTGGACATAATGACATTGTATGTTGTCATTGATGTCAATATGTTGAAGAGGTGTGAACCGGCATATGTGAGAACCTGTATAACACTGTGAACCGGCATTTGTGCCAAAGTGAAGCGGTGTGCTTGTTCAAGGTGAACCGGCATATGGTTATGGGAACCGACACATGGAAGCATTGTATGACTACCGGTTGGTAATCTCAACTTCAGGGTTTCCGGTTGATGTGCTTCAAGCCTGTATGGCTCAACCGGTGACATTGTGTGATGAGTTAGCATTGTAATGAAGAACAGATCATGTTGCCACATCAGCCTTGTGCGCGTGAAGGATCTTGCATGAAGGAGATTGTTCCTATCCACCTCGGGAATGAGTGAAGTCTGTAAAATGGTGATAAGGTGTGATGGGTTATCAGCCACCATGAAATTGGTGAAAATGGACAATGGAGAATGTCTTGAGATTGGATCAAGACCGTTGCAATTAATGGAGTGTTCTCAACGGTCAGGATTGAACTGTTTGAATTCCTTAACCTAACAGGTTTAGGGTTTAGGGTTTATGCTACCGACCTATCTATTTTCCTATAAGGTCGATGTTGTGTCTCTTTCTGAGGTTGTTGGCAAAAGTTGTGTGTGTGTATCTGAGAGAAGAGATACGTAATTCTTGCCAGACCAAAAGGAGAGAAGTGATACCTGCAGAGTGTAAGTGCAGAAGGTGAAGAGGAGCTTAAGCGGATCTGCATTGGCATTGAGTGTCGTTACCAGATCATTGTAATACCTATTGATCTCTAACCACCTCAACAGTTGGAAAATCCCTTAACAAGGTAGCCTTAACCGGCTTGCTGAAAATCCTTTAACAAGGTAATTCAAAGCTACTAAGTTTGGAATCCTTTAGCTATTGAGTTCTTGAAATCCTCTAACAAGGTAACCTTTAACAGGGTTTAACCCTTAACTGGGTATTGTAGCCATCCCTTAACTGGGATCTTTAACAGGATCAGTTCCTAGCAGAACCTATTGTAATGTCTCTAACCGGACAAGGCTCCTAACAGAGCGGACTTCTAAAGAGTTAAAAAATAGCTTGTGGGTATTCATCCCCACCGTGGTTTTTCCCAGTTGGGTTTCCACGTGAAAAATATGTGTGTCATGTGTGATGCTTTTATCTTGTGACACTTTCCTATTATCTGTCAAGCATATGATGGCTTTGTGTTTTATGTCTGTTAATAAAACATGTTGAACTAGCTGTTATTATGATCTGATGATAGATTACCTGTTTATGCATAAGGGTGAAATGGTAGTGTAGTCTTGAGTTGAGTGAAAAGCTAACTGAGTAACCAATTAATGCTTGTCTCTATCATTCTTAGCTTTATCGGTTGCACTCTATTTCAAACCAGTGCCACTGTTTGCCAGTCATTTGGAGTGTCTGTTGTCAGACCGGTTTAGGACTGTATTTTTGTCTATACTAATTCACCCCCCCCCTCTCAGTACCGGGATAGTACTATCAATTCATCATTGAGTTATCAATTGGTATCAGAGCATCCTCCAAGTCCTCTGTGTTATAAGCTTAACTGCTTGAGGTAAAGATCCCAGTCAAATGATGAAGAGGGAAGGTCCAAAGTTTAACAGGGAAAATTTCGGTATATCGAAAGACAGAATGAAGATATTCATCAGAAGCATGGGTGCTCAACACTGGAGCTATGTTGAAACTGCCTATGTTGCTCCTACCGGTACCCTTACCGATGACCAAAAGAGAGAGATGCAGGAGAATGGGCAAGTCATGGAAGCCCTAATTAGTAGTTTATCCGACATTGAGTTTATTGATGTTCAGGATAAGGTAAATCCCAAAGAGGTATGGGATACTCTTGAAAATATCTATGGCGGTGATGAACATGTAAAACAGGCTAAGGAAGAAAGCCTTAGAGGGAAGTTTGAAGATATGCGGATGGTTGAAGGTGAGACCATTCAACAATATGGAATAAGGATGAAAACCGTTGTTGGAGATATCGAGAGTGCAGGTGGTAAAATAGAAGATGCCACTATGGTAAGAAAAGTCCTGAGATCCCTATTGCTGGTCTATGCAATAAGGGTTGCTACTATTCAGGAGCTGAGATCAATAGACAAGACTAAGGTATTCTTAGACTCCATCATAGCAAAGTTGATAGCCTATGAGCTAAATTGTTTTGATGGCAGTGTTCAAAAGACTGAATCAGCTTTTAAAGCTTCTGTTGCACCATCCAGAAAAGGAAAAGAAGCTAGCGCTAGTGGTGAACCAAGACAGAGCAAAGAAATGGATGATGAGGAGATTCTAATGGCATTTGAATCTCTCCTTTCCAGGAAACTTCCAAAAGGAACCAGAAAATACAAAGGTAAGCTACCTTTGAAATGCTTTCCTTGCAACCGGATAGGACATATTGCTGTAAACTGTCCTAATGGCGACAATAAGGACAAACCGGAAAGGTTCAAGAAATTCAAAGGAGGAAACCAGAGAAACTATTTTGTGGCAGTTGATGAAGGTGTCACAGATGAAGAATCAGAGGATGAAGAAAATGAAGATATTGTGTTTGTTGCTGTCAAAGAAGATGTGTCTGACAAGAAGGCTCTTGTCTCCCAGTTTGATAATTCCAATGAGTGGATCATTGACAATGGTTGTTCTCACCATATGACTGGTGACTGGAGCAAGTTTCTATCACTGGAAGAGTATGATGGTGGTGTGGTTCACTTTGGCAATGATGCACCATGGATGGTCAAAGGAAGAGGGTCCATCTCTCTAGATGGAAAGAGTAGTCCTGACAATGTGTATTGGGTTGATGGTCTTAGACACAACATTCTGAGTGTTGCCCAGTTGAATGACAGTGGCCTCACTCTGAAATTCAAGAATGGAGTTTGCAGAATCAAATGAAAGAATGGTGAATTGGTGGCCACCGGCATGTAGACCAAAGGTAACCTATTTCATCTGAATGCAAATATAAGTACATTTCTTATGGCTAAATTTGATGATAGTTGGATATGGCATAGGAGACTCTGCCAGGTAAACTTTGATAACATTGTGAAGGCTAGTAAGATCAAGGAAGTCAGAGGGTTGCTGGTGCTAAGCAAACTGGATAATACCTTATGCAAGAGTGTCAATTGGGGAAAATGTCTTCCTCAACCTTTAAAGGTAAATCTTTCACTGCTGACAACTTGCTTGATCTTGTGCATACTGATTTGTGTGATCCTATGAAAACTAGAAGTGTGCAGGGTGATAGGTACTTCATGATTCTCACTTATGACTGCTCAAGAATGATGTGGGTCACATTCTTAAAAGACAAGTCTAAAGCCTTTGTAAAGTTCAAAGCTTTTAGAGCATTAGTGGAGAAGGAAAGCGGTAAAAGGATCAAGTGCCTGAGAACTGATCAAGGAGGGGAATTCACTTCCGGTGAACTCAACAAGTACTGTGAAGAACATGGCATCAAGAGGCAATTGTCTGCCCCCCAGACTCCACAGCAGAATGGCCCAGCAGAGAGGAATAACTAGACAGTGGTTGAAGCAGCTAGAACCATGTTGATTCAAGGAAAGGTAGCTCACACCTTTTGGAGAGAAGCGGTGAGCACTGTAGTCTACACAATGAACCAGGTACTCATCAAGAAAGGTAAGGATAAAACTCCTTATGAGTATTGGACCGGTAAGACACCTATGGTTAGCTACTTTAGAGTGTTTGGTAGCGAATGTTACATCAAGAGGAGTAAACACCAGAGTAAATTTGATGCAAAATGTGATGAGGGAATATTCCTAGGATATTCCACCAAGAGCAAATCTCTCAAGTGTTTCAACAATAGGACTTAGAGAATTATGGAAAGCATCAATGTAAGAGTTGATGAAACCTCTGAGAAAACTGAGGAAACCGATAGTGAGCAAGCGGTAAACGAACCGGTTGCAACCTTCTGGGAACCGATTGTCAGTCAACCAAGTACTAGTAACAGTGTTCCTACACCGGCAAATGTAGATGTTGATACTAATGGAGATGAGGATGAAGAAGAAAAGCAAGAGGAATCCATCAAGACCATTCCTCGGTATGTCAAGCTGAATCATGATCCTAATCAGATCATAGGAGATAAGGATGCAGGAATCCTTACAAGAAGAAAGGTCAGAGAAAACTCATGTATGATCTCTGAATTTGAGCCTAAATCATTCAAAGAGGCACATAAAGATGAAGACTGGATCAAGGCAATGGAAGAGGAACTTGACCAAATAGAGAAAAATGGTACATGGTCTTTGGTACCCAGACTGGAGCATAAAAATGTCATTGGTACCAAATGGGTCTTCAGAAATAAGCTGAATGAGGATGGCACAGTGATTAGAAACAAAGCAAGACTGGTATGCAAAGGATATGCTCAAGAAGAAGGAGAAGACTATGAAGAAACCTTTGCTCTTGTAGCCAGATTGGAAGGGGTCTGTATGCTTCTTGCATATGCAGCTTTTAAAGGTTTCAAAGTATATCAAATGGACGTAAAATCTGCATTCCTAAATGGTGTACTTGAAGAGGAGGTGTATATTGAGCAACTAGATGGGTTTGCCCTATCTGAAGACAGTGACATGGTATGTAGGCTACATAAAGCCCTATATGGACTAAAGCAGGCACCTAGGGCATGGTATGAACATCTGCATTCCCATCTTGTGAAGATTGGATTTGAAAGAACAAGTGAAGATAGCTATATCTACTTGAAGTCTGAAGGAGATCAGATCCTAATCTGTGAGGTATTTGTTGATGACATTATCTTTGGTGGAGATGACAAGATGAGTCATGAATTTGCAGATGAGATGAAGAAAGAGTTTGAAATGTCACTCATAGGGGAGATTAAGTTCTTCATTGGACTACAGATCCAATAGATGAAGGATGGAATCTTTATCACTCAGTCCAAATATGTCAAAGAAGTGTTGAAGACTTTTGGCATGGAAGATAGAAAACCAGTTGGGACACCGATGGTGACTAGTTGTAAACTATCCAAAGAGGATGACTCAGCATTGGTTGATGAAAAGGAATACCGATCAATGATTGGTAAATTGCATTATGTAGTGCATAGCAGACTGGATATTGCACATGCAGTTGGCATTACTACAAGGTTCCAGAAAAGTCCAAGAGAATCCCACTTGGTTGCAGTCAAGTGGATTCTTAGGTATTTGAAGGGAAATGTTGACTATGGATTGTGGTATCCATACAACAAGGATTTCAACTTGAAAGTGTTCACAGATGCCGATTGGGCTGGTAATGTAGATGACCAGAAGAGCACAACCGGTGGTGCATTCTTCCTCAGTGGTAGACTAGTCTCATGGATGAGTAAGAAGCAGAGTTGTATCTCTCAGTCTACAGCGGAAGCTGAGTATGTTGCAGCTTTCATGAACTGCACTCAGACAATTTGGATGAAGCATGTATTAAATGGCTTCAAAGTTCTTGTATCTGAACCGGTAAGTATATTTTGTGACAATATTAGTGCAATTAATATCTCCAAGAACCTAGTTTTACATTCTAGAACCAAGCACTTTGAGCTTAAGTATCATTTCTTAAGGGAAAAGGTTCAGAACAAAGAGATTGCATTGGAACATGTTTCCAGTAAGGAGCAGTTAGCAGACATATTCACCAAGCCTCTCCCAAAGACTACATTTATGTACTTAAGAGGTGAATTAGGCGTACTGCCCCTTCAGGAGGTGAACTAAAGATATATGCTCCACATCAGTCATGTATTGCATAGTCAAATCTTTCTTCATGATTAATGTGTTGAAGGATGCTACTCCTCAGGGGGAGCAACATAATGGAACATGGAAGCTTGTGCCTCCACTTTGGCATTGTTGTCAAAGGGGGAGAAGATGTGAAGCGGAGAAGATATCTGTAGAAATTGGGGGAGAAGATGTGAAGCGGAGAGATATCTTAGTATATTGCCATCAATGCCAAAGGGGGAGATTGTTGGCATTATGTGAACCGGTATGTGGACATAATGACATTGTATGTTGTCATTGATGTCAATATGTTGAAGAGGTGTGAACCGACATATGTGAGAACCTGTATAACACTGTGAACCGGCATTTGTGGAAAAGTGAAGTGGTGTGCTTGTTCAAGGTGAACCAGCATATGGTTATGGGAACCGGCACATGGAAGCGTTGTATGACTACCGGTTGGTAGTCTCAACTTCAGGGTTTCCGGTTGATGTGCTTCAAGCCTGTATGGCTCAACCGGTGACATTGTGTGATAAGTTAGCATTGTAATGAAGAACAAATCATGTTGCCACGTCAGCCTTGTGCGCGTGAAGGATCTTGCATGAAGGAGATTATTCCTATCCACCTCGGGAATGAGCGAAGTCTATAAAATGGTGATAACGTGTGATGGGTTATCAGCCGCCATGAAATCGGTGAAAATGAACAATGCAGAATGTCTTGAGATTGGATCAAGACCGTTGCAATTAATGGAGTGTTCTCAACAGTCAGGATTGAACCATTTGAATTCCTTAACCTAACAGGTTTAGGGTTTAGGGTTTATGCTATCGGCCTATCTGTTTTCCTATAAGGATGATGTTGTGTCTCTTTCTGAGGTTGTTGGCAAAAGTTGTGTGTGTGTATCCGAGATAAGAGACATGTAATTCTTGCCAGACCAAAAGGAGAGAAGTGATACCTGCAGAGTGTAAGTGCAGAAGGTGAAGAGGAGCTTAAGTGGATCTGCATTGGCATTGAGTGTTGTTACCAGATCATTGTAATACCTGTTGATCTCTAACTACCTCAACAGTTGGAAAATCCCTTAACAGGGTAGCCTTAACCGGCTTGCTGGAAATCCTTTAACAGGGTAATTCAAAGCTACTGAGTTCGGAATCCTTTAGCTATTGAGTTCTAGAAATACTCTAACAAGGTAACCTTTAACAGGGTTTAACCCTTAACTGGGTATTGTAGCCATCCCTTAACCGAGTGATCTTTAACAGGATCGGTTCCTAGCAGAACCTATTATAATGTCTCTAACCGGACAAGGCTCCTAACAGAGCGGACTTCTAAAGAGTTCAAAAATGGCTTGTGGGTATTCATCCCCACCATGGTTTTTTCCAGTTGGGTTTCCACGTGCAAAATATGTGTGTCATGTGTGATGCTTTTATCTTGTGATGCTTTCCTATTGTCTGTCAAGCATGTGATGGTTCTGTGTTTTATGCCTGTCAATAAAACATGTTGAACTAGCTTTTATTATGATTTGATGATAGATTACCTATTTATGCATAAGGGTGAAATGGTAGTGTATTCTTGAGTTGAGTGAAAAGCTAAATGAGTAACCGGTTAATGCTTGTCTCTATGATTCTTAGCTTTATCGGTTGCACTCTGTTTCAAACCGGTGCCACTGTTTGCCAGTCATTTGGAGTGTCTACTATCAAACTGGTTTAGGACTGTATTTTTGTCTATACTGATTCACCCCCCCCCCCCCCCTCTTAGTACCAGGTTAGTACTATTAGTTCATCATTGAGTTATCATTTACAAGGAAATTTTGTGATCTCGATCAAGATTTCTTTGATAGTATTTTCACTTGTCTTCCTAGCCTTTTTTATATCTTCAACTAATTCCTCTAAAACTTATATGAAATATTTTTTTTAAGTTCCTTATGTTGCACATATAATTTCCTTGAAGGAAAAATACTATTGTCAATCAAAACCTCCAAGGGGAAATCCCTCAACCCAGGCAAGGCTTCAAAGTTCTTTTCATGTGTTTCAATCCCCTATGTTAATGTTTCAAGTATTGTATCAAATTCAAACTCAATACTTTGAATGTTGTCAATCAACTTGATTGTTGAAGTCAGAAGATGTGTCCCTTGACTTTTCATTTTGTCCATCCACTCACCTACTATTGTGCCCCTTTGGGTGAGCCTCTTAGCTTGCCTGATGGTTCCTCTGTCAATAGATGAAGTTAATGCCTCAACTATCTCAATGGACTTATTAATTTTGATTAAAACATTTATCAAAAATTATACCTGAGCTTTGAGCTTATCCTTCTTGACTTTCTCCTCATCATATTTGACAATGAGAGATTGGAAGGCCTCTTAAGCATCTTGCTTGGTACCATCATGGGTCTACCTACCAAGATCTATTTTCTAATAGTATAATCCTCTGCTCGAACTTCATATACATTTTTATACAAACAAGGTTTCACAACTTCAACATACTTATTTATAGCTTGACCAATTTTTATCCTAGAGATAGTTTTGGCTTTCTTGGTAGTCTTTGGCTTGACAAGAACTACTTGACCAAAATCAAAATCATCAAGAGAAATTGCCTGTTTCTTTCTCTTGGGAGTGTTTGAAACTAACAAAGGTGGAAGTGCAGAAACATTTTTCAGAACTAGAAACCAATGTTTGAGAAGAAATCCCTATATTCTAAGCAATAGTGGCCACTATAGGTGAAGTAGAAGTTATAATAATAGCAACTAGAGGATTTTCCATGGATGGCTCATTGAGCTTGGAACCAGTTTCTACCAAGAATTTATCAAAATCATCTAACATGCTAGAAGTTACTTATGGTAGAGAGGATAACACATTAACAATGTTATCTTGAGGGTTTTTTAGTGCAAACTCATGAGCAGATACATGAATAGTATTACTAGGAGTAGCACGAGGAATAGTAGTTCTAGTTGGTAGAGACTCAACAATATAAATTGTTGGTACATAGGATACTATATATCCAAATGGCATAGAAGTAGGAATAGAAACTTGTGAAGATGAAATGACTATTACTAGATTAGGTGCTTGGGAAACTTGCTCTTGAATCTTCTTTGGTTCTCCATCCTTTGAGGTTTTTGGTAAGCTTTCCTCATCAAATTCTTCCTCTTGCTCTTCCTCTGTAGTTTGATCCTCATTTTGATTTTCACCATCTATTACTTCATTGTCTAAATCAAGAGGTTCATAATCTAAGTCCTCACTTAATACTTCTAACTCCTCTTCCTGAGAACTCAAAGTAGATGGTTCATCTTGCTCCTTTCCTTTACCTTTTTCCCACTATAAATTTGAATCTAGGAGCAATAGTTGAATCTACAAGATCTTGTCCGTTCTTTGTTCTCAACTCTGATTTCTTCCCAATAGGTCCTACAATATCTTCTTCTGAACTTATGGTAAATTATTTAAGATGAACGCCTTTTGAGATGAACCACACATTAGTGTTTGCAAGAATCTTTTGAAACTGAGCTTTTATAGAAACAACTTCCTTTTGTGACCATTGAATCAAAGGAAGAGGAGCAATATCTATTTTCTTAGCCTCATAAATAGGCTCAATAACATTACCATCATATAAAGGTCTCCATGTACATCTACCAAGTTAAAATCAATCATTTTCTCTTCGGTGAGATGACAGTAGTCAAGTTTCCTGATATCATTCTTTGTCCTACAGTCTATCCAAATATCTTCAATCCCGTGAACATGAGTATAGGATATTTTTAACTTGTTCTTCATACTTCTATAATCAAAATCCTTTCAAGCTCTGAAAAAATTCATTGTGACCCTTCTCATTTCTTCATCCATGGCTTTAGCTTTGAAAATTGAATACCTCCCAATGGACAAAGAAAACTTGAACCCTGGCCTATGTAAACTTGATTGTCTCTCGTGAACATATACCATTTTCCATGCTAATTCCATCAAGGTAATCTTGTTGGATGGATACCTAGGAAGCATGAATGGTTTGTCATCAAAACAACCAAATCTCAGGTAAGTGAAGGTGGGAAATTGGAGGAACATGCATCCATACTTATTAACCACTTCCCAATCTTGATCTAAAACTCTTTTATCTTCCAAACTCTTGTTAAAAAAATAGAAAAAATTACCAAATAAAGCATCATTGGTTGTTCTGAAATGATATTGACTCTGCTTCAAAGTCAATTAAGGATAGTATTTCCAAATAGAACCAGACCTTTTGTCACCTTCTATAGATAGACCTGGAAAATTTCTCATGGTTGTTGCAATGTATACCATGTATGAAGTCATGTAGAACTTTAGAGTGCTAGGAACCTTGGTAAGTTGATCACAAAGTGTATCACTTGTTTGCCTTCCCTAATAGATTCTCTTGTTATTTTACCTTATGACATGAATGTATTGATACATTCATTCATAATATTATTTGAAGTTGGCAAAACCTTTACCCTGCTAAGAAGTGTGATTAGATCATTCACTTCCTCTTTGAAATCACTCTGAGGAAAAGTCTTAGGCCACCTAGTAATGGTTGGCCTAGGAGTCTTTAACTAATTATCATTTATATTCCTCCCGTGCCTGTCAAAAAATTTCTCATAATAAACCTCAGCTGACTCTATATTTATGTTGGCAAAAGAATTTACAGTTGGACATGTGAACAGTGTATCAAAAAAATCTTCATCCAAAATCAACACCTTATTCGCATCAGCATCTTTGATACTTCTACTCACTAGATCCAAATGACTATCCACTACAAGCACAAACTCATGATTCTAAAACCAAATATATACTACTATTGATAGTGGGTACCATCAAATAGTAGTTAGGAGGATTCTCAACCCTTTTAAGAAACTCATCCAGGTATACATGACCAATCTTTGTATCCTTGATATGCTCAATGTTGGAGGATACCGAAGACTGTGGAAAGGTAGGATGAGGATCTTGCTTTTTGAACTTCATCTTTTTTTTGCTCAAATAGTATGAAGTCATCTAGTAGAAACTGTGACTGCAACATATTTGATAAAAATCCCCTGAGTTAGCTGAAAACATCTTCATGAGAAAGACATCTTCATTGGAACAAGAAGACTAAAAATACTTTGTCTTAAAAGAGCCTCCAAGAGTAGGACCTTTCTTCTTCATACTTAGAAAAATTCTAAGTAAACAATTGTGTCTTATATTTTTACACTTAGAAAAAAATTAAGTGTAGTTATCAATTGGGTCCATAGGCCCGGTTTACACTTAGGGTAAAGCTTATGAAATGTATTGTGCAAATTGGGCCTATGGACCCGATTGACACCTTACAAGGGTAAATCAAAACTCGGTATAAGTTGAGTCTATAGGCCTAACATACACCTAAAGGAAAGGGAAAAAGCTTGTGTAAGTCAAGTTCATACACAAAAGATGCAAGTAACGATGGTGTAGGTCGGGTTTGTGAACCTGAAATACACCTAAAGAAAAAACTTAGAAGTAGTGTTGTTTGGGTCCATAGACCTGAACGACACCCTTACATCGTGGGCATCGATTCATACTGTTCAACACAATATAGCAAGGGTTTCGATGTCATTTGGGTTTGTAGGCTTGAACAACACTAAATTTGTTGGAGTTCAAGTCTACAGACTTGAACACAATGTTTGGTGTTGCTCAAAGTTTAAAACACCAAAAACTACAAAGATGATGTTGCTTGGGTCCTCAGATCCGATCCAAATGATACCATGGCTATGGTTTTGTGCTTTGTGTGGTTTTTAACAAATGGAAAATACAATCAAAAATTGTAAAAGCTAAAGTGAAGAACAAATGAAAAGCAAAAATATGCCTGGGTAGATCAATGGCGAAAACAAAGCTTTACGCAGGAGATTTCAATGCAAACTAGGGGCCAAATGATGATAATTAAACCAAAGGAAAAATAATTAAAAGCATAAAAAAGATCAATTTAAAACAAACTCGAACGCATTAAATGCTAAGCATGGGAAATAAATGATGTAAATATCCGATTTGCATCGTTAGGTGTGTTTTCGAGTCTATGAACCCGGTTTACACCAAAACTGACCAGACAAGTGCAAGGTTAGGTTGACACTTAAGACAATATAAATAAAACTAACTTAAAAATGAAAAATAAAGACTTTTAAAAAAAAATACTTAAGAAAAAATGACCTAAGGGCTTAAAATGAGAGGGAATTTAAATAAAATTCACCTCTACTAACATGCTTAGAGTATATTGGTCATAATTCAGACAAAAATTGTGGGGTTACCTATTTTTTCAAATTTGAAGGCCAAACCTAAAAAATAGGATAACACTATTATAGAGCTACAAAATAAGGGACACCCTAGTGTCAAAGAGAAAGAAGCAGTAGCATCATTGACCACAGTTACTCTTGGATTTTCTTTATGGAGATTGCATTTAAAATTTGAATTGCATAAGACTCATAGGGAAAAGGAGAAACATGCACTTAAGGAAATATATGAATCATAATTAAAGGAGAAGAACATGAGGGTTGAAGAAGTTAATTATTAATCTGGAACAAATGGTTAACTTAGCTAATCAGCTCAAAAGTTGTCTATATCGTCATCGAGACAATTTTTTATTACCTACTCTAAAGCCACTGCAAACACACAACACCAAATGTGTGAATTTTACCCTCACAATATGACATCCCACTAGAACATTACTTGGAATCCCTTATTTTATGTGGGGGATCTATAGTTAAAAGCACTCGCATCCTATCTCAGGAATGAGTGGGAACAAGGGGAATCGTACTAGCTCTATCAAGAATGAGAGAAATCACACCCATTAATGATTAGAGATGAGTGTGGTGAGTTGAACAAGATTTTAGTGGAATGGTTCATAGTGAATAATAGGTTAGAAGATGTAATTAAGCTTTATGGATGTACAAGACTATAACAGATTTAGAACTTTTATGCATGAAACAAGGAAAGAATAGACTTTGATGTATTTTCAACATAGATGGTTAGAACTACCCTAGGAACTCCAAAGAAGGCAACCAAATTCCTTATATAACTTCATTACCTTATAACTAAGAGCCAAAGATATATGAAAGCCTTGGAGGACACACAAACATCATGGATTCTACTCAAATTTCATGGTCCACTCCTTCTCTACTCGATGTCACACTGGATAGGACATTGGATGATTGATACAACAAGAGAAAGGGACTGATAAAAAAGGATTATAGATGACAATGTCTTCTACTTACATCAACTCTTAAGAGTAACCCAATCCATAGGTTACATATTAGACATTTTAGGATTTAATCTTAGGAAATAGTTTTCTTGAGAATGAGCAAAGGAAAAAGTTGGGGGGTATGATGAGTCCTAGGAATATCTTAGTTTCATTTGTTTTCTCCTAATTTTTCATAATTTTATATGCTTCAATTATCCTCAAATATATATGACATATTGATATGGAATATGCTATGTGTGTTAATGTTCAATAAATTGTCAAATGTTATAGATGATCATTTGTGTGGATTATTACTTCTTGTGAGAGACAAACATGCATCTTGAAGAAAGCCCAAAGCCAACTATAGCTTGAGAAATCTTTGATCAACCCACAGCCAAAGGAGATTCACCCTATCACTTCATGTGGGAATAGTCAAGGAATAGAAGGAAAGTTGTGGTTGCACTAAGTCCTTGTTGACTCTGTCTACTCAGCAAGCATGGAGGATTTGTAGCATCATGAAAATAATGGGTTTTTTCCTCATCAATTTAGACTTAATGCATTGAACCGTGTCCTTGATCTTGTGTTACTATGGAATAAAAGAGTCCATCTCAAAATAGGACTCCTATATGGCTAGTTTTTGTTTCTATTTTTCCTTTATTGAATAAGTTAATTCAGTGTTGGGGGGAAAGTGACATCTATTTAGGGTCAATTAAAAGAAGCAAATGACCCACTTCCTGTGATTTCTTTTAAGAGGGGAAATTTTGTTTCAACTATTATCTTATTCTTCTGTGAATTAAGTTGTTTTTCTTTTTCAAATAGTCAATATAATTACAAACAACGTAAATGATGGTCGTTGCTAGATCTTCTACATAATTATAAATCTTGTTGCCTTGAATATGAATATATAATGAGAATAAGCAATGATTTTATTTTCCTAAACTAGTGTAATATTACTTTCTGTAGATTACTCTCCTCAAGAAAAGGCCACTTGCGGTATTATAATTCTCCATTTCTCTTTTCTACACTTATTTTATTTATGAATGCAGTAGATAGATTATTGTTAGTTTCTTACTTGTTGTTAAAGTTATTCTTGTGGTTTGTTAGTATTATTTGTAGTTAGAGTCCCAATTGCGACCAAATTACCACTTTGTCATATCATTAACTATTACCCATAGCTATTGTTGAGTTACTCTTTGACTAACTTGCAACAACTTCCGTATCAAATAGTTTTTCAGTTCCAACACTATTCATACTTTCATTTGTTAGTGTTCCCTTTATGCAACTATGGAAAGCTTGAGAATTCCTTTACTGCACATATAGTGCCACATCATCTTTGAAGATACGTCCTTGGTTGATAATTAAGTGTAATACCCTAAAAATGGTCATATAAACCATGGGCCCCTAATCTCGACAATATCACCAAGGTCCTGACCAAAGGCAATTAAATCAATCTTGAGCACATTAATTAATTCTTTAATCATCAAATGTCACATGGCAAATCAATTACTCAATATTAATTAAATATTTATTTAATTAATTGAATCATTCCAAGAATATCATTTTAATCAATTATCATGTTTAATTTTTTACAAAAAAAGGAATCATTCCAAGAATATCATGCAAAAAATGAATTAATTTATTACAAAAGAGAATTAATTACAAAGCAAGAGTTGAATTGAAAATAAAAGAATTAAATTGAGAGAGAAATCAAACTTGAGATATTGTTTCTTTCTTCTAAATTGAGATCAACTTGAAATCAGAAAAACAATTAAAATGAATTATTAATTATTCTGTAAAATTGGAACTCGCAGCTTTTGAGAAAAAGAAGTTCAGTTACATTAAAAGACTCTTTTATTGAATAAATAAAAGAATTGTCTATTTTTATCACAAATGCATGGAATTAATTAATTCTTGTTTCTAATGCAACTTGAACTTCTTATCTGAATGCATTTCAATTAAACTATAATTGGAATCTATCTCAAAATTAACTGAACTTGATTTCTCAATTATTCAATTAATTCTAAATTGTGTTTTTTCTTGATCTCTCTTGTAATTCTCTATAAATTCAGCCTTCAGCTCTCATCCAAAACACCCCAAACATTTTTGAGAACACGCTTGGAGATTATTATTATGTTGATTTTTCTTTGGAGTCATTGAAGATATTGTGGTTTTTTTATTATTTGCATCTTAGTTTAGTTTATCCATTATTGCTTGAATCCATATTGCTTGAATTCACTATTGCTTAAATTATTCATCCATCTTGCATCCATTTAGCTTAATATCATGCTCATATAGATTAAATCCTTCGTCTTGGTGTAGTCTAGTCACTGGTATTGCTTATAAAAATATGAGAGTAATCTTATACTCGCATCTTTTAGAAGGAAATTGGTCGCTTTGTTATGGTTTATTATTTAAAGATTATTGATTTACTAGCCATACATGTAATGACTTAATTGAAGTGTTGTGCCTGCAGCTATCAGACCTCTTTTCACTTTTTCACACACACATCTCTAGCGTCCACTGTGGGGCAGAAGACTACATTTTTTCGGCCTCCAAGACTGACTTTTTGTTTTTTTTACATTTCAGATTTTTGACTTTTCGGATTTTTGTCCGTATAGTCTCTACGTAATATCGTACAACATTTCTCATAGGCCAAAACAAAAAACTACAGGTGTCGTACGAACTGGAATCCTGTATCGTACGATCTGGTAAATACTGTAGTACGATTCTGTATTTTTCTTGGTTAAAAAGAGAAAAAAAAAGAAGCAAATTTTATGACTCTGGTTTTCTGTTCAAATTGATTATACTGACGACTGACCCTGGTCATTTATCTATCTATCTTAGAATTTTTCACAGCCTAATGAGTTTTTACAGAACGCTTGTCAAAGAATATGCTTGTCGCACAAAGACAATATGACTATGGATTTGTTGTCTTTGCAGGTTGCCTGAGAAGAATCGACCAAACATCGTGTATTCTTTAAATTCATTTTTAGGAACCTAAATTACTATCTGGTTAAAGAACAAATCTATATTTCATGTTTTAAGTAAATTCTGAGAGGTAGGAGAGTATGCTCTTGTCTTTTTAGACAATCAGAAATCCAGACCCTTGAGGCATTTTCTTTGTTTGAGATTTGTACATCTTTAGCACGCCTGCCCTCCCGAGGAGGTTAAAAACTCTTAAAGTCGTTACGGCTGGTGTGAGGGGAGCGACCTAAGTGGGAACGGCTAAACACCAAGTACTCGAACCCACTATAAAATAAATGTGATTTGATGAAAATCAAATCAACGACAGTGCTCGAGAATAGCTCTCCTCAGTACCTTCGGGTATATTTAACCTTGGTTTTCAAGGCTGGGAGACCTCTTAATTGATTTTATACCTCGACGCGCCGAACGGACCCCTTACTATATCTAATTAAAATTAGAAGCTACCTGGTTCACCTCCGAAAGGGGGATAATCTTTATGCAAGAGAGATTGTAACTCTCCCAACATACTTGTCATTTTGTGGCCCCATTAGCGTTTGGAGTCGAATAATACGGCGTTAAGAATCCATTGCGTGAGACTCAGCAACCGTATTCTGATTAGCTATTGGGTGTGTACCTGAGTCTATAAGCAAAGGTTTTCTTCTCTCACTAAATTCCGTAGGGTTCGAATGTTGTGATTAGAGTTACTATTCATATTACGTGTTTTCTGTGTTTTCATGCCTCAAACTAAAACTGAAATACCAAAAATTGGAGAAAATAAGAAACAACTCAATGATCAAAAACACTATTCGTGTCAGAACTAGTCTATCCTAAGTCGCAATTCTGTCCAAAATTAGTCTATCCTAGTCAAAAATCAGTCCATCTCAAAATTGGTCATACTTGGTTGTCATACTTAGCTATTGAAAACTCAGAATTTAGTCTATGTCCTATGAACAATCGTATGAATCTGATCATTTATCATCCTGCTTCATATCCTGTGTCGTACGAGCCTGATTATTTATCATTTGAGCCTCAATACTGTGTCGTACAAATCCTAAAAGTTTGTCGTCTGATGCTGAATCCTGTGTTGTACAATAAAAAATTGCACTGAATAGTCTGTCGTCCTAGACATACCCATCTATCGTATGGTACAAGGCAGCAACTCATATGAAACACTGTTTGTCATCCAAAAACTACTGAATTATCGTCTGACTCATTAAAACCCGTCGTACGAATCTCTGATTTTATCAGAACAGAACAATCAAACTTTCCTAAAACAAATCTACAGCGAGCATAATACTGGTTATCATCATCCTAAGCATAAAAAGATCAAGACAGTGTACCTCTGCCATTTGTGTTGCACAATTTGGTCGGTCATCTTTCAACTAGTTCAAACAACTACTTATCAAACTTAAGTCACTTAGATAATGTCTTATACAGGATAGATCGTTCCTGAAACCAGACTGAATCTTAGTCACTATTCTCGAATCAACTTAGATAAACGTCTTATGCAGGATAGACCTTTCCTAAAACCAGACTAAATCTTAGTTGCTTCTCTCAAACAAATACATTAACCGAACAACTAGCTCTGAATTTGACCTTGACCTCTGCATCACAAACAACTTTAGGTCACACTATTAGGATTCCCATAGATACTAAGAGGGGGGGGTGAATCAGTATCTAATTGGTGATTTGAATTTCTTAACTTAAAACATGTAGAACATATTATAACAGTATACCGGTATGCAAGAAATAGTGCAATAAACAGAATTAAAAGCATCCACATGAAAAGCACACCATGACACAAGGATTTAACAAGGAAACTCGGTGTGGGAAAAACCTCGGTGGGATTTGTGACCCACAATATTCACTTACTGGTCAATAAGAGAATATTACTTACAAGAGGGGCCTGCACATGCAAGAAGGCCAATTGCCTAGAGCTCACTGCTCAATGGGAAGTCTCACTGACTTATGTGGATTATACAAATCCAATATCTTGTACTGCTTTACAATAGCATCTATAATGCCTTATCCAGTACCGATTTCTACTATGTTCTTTACATAAAACCTTTAACCTATATTTCGCATAATAGGTTTGCCTAATATCTTCCTTTTTTCGCTTACTTCACTTGAAAAATGTCTACAATTATCTCTCTCATATATAAGAGTCATTTTACAACTTTCCAAGTTGGCTTATAAATTTTTTACAATAATAAACAAAATATAATATATCAAAAATCTTGTCGGCCTCTATGCCGGTGGTCTGAGTGCCGGTGTAGAGTGTGATCTGTTGATGCCGGTGTAATGCCTTGCCGGAGTCATAGGATTGTAAGGTTGCCATCAATGACAAAACCTTCAATCACCTACAATGTCTTATTGGAGTGTGCATATGCCAATAATCTCCCCCTTTGGCATTGATGGAAACACTCATGAGAAATTTCAAAAGTGTATCCAAAAATGTGAAGTCCAAAAATGTTACCAAAAATGTGTGCTCCCCCTGAGCATATGATTCCTGTGATATTGAATTTTCTCATACCACTACTCCCCCTTTGGCATCAATGACAAAGGTTGTCAAGATGTCAGTAGAGTTTGTAGTTTCAACCTTGTAACTGGGTAGTTACAATTTGAAATAGATCCGCCAAAATCAAGTTTATACTCTCCATAAACTTCTTACTGTCTCTTATTGATGTCTCTGTTCTTGAACTGTACCGGTGAGGTGCTGCATATGCTTTGTCGATGTTTTCTGTCCCTGTATCAGTGCCTCAGATATTTCCTTCCGTAATGATGCTAGATAGTCCAATCTTGGACTTAGTTTTAGTCTCAAATGCTTTGCCTTATTCACTATTCTCTCCTTTACTCTTTCTAACTTGAGTAATTCTTCCTCAAAGTTTGTTATCCTTTGCTCAAAAATTGATAATGTATCAGGTGAGTTAACAAAATTATTAGCAAGTTTATTGATTTCATCCTGTACCTTGCTCATCTTCTTATCTATGTCTACTGTCAAAAAGTTTGTCTTGCAAGTGTCTTTGTACAAAGTTTTGTATTCCTTTAATAATTTATACAGTTCCGATAGAAGTGTGTCAAATTCTCTAGTACACTTCTTTATCTGATCTTCAAAGAATTTTTGCTTTTCAATTTCTACCTTATTCTTCAAGGTCTCTTCCTTTATTTTCTCAATAGTCACTGTGTTCTCAGTGATGTATTTACACAAAGTATCAAGTTGTCCTAAAGAATCTTAGTGTCTATATTATAGTTAGGAGCAATTACCTTCAAAATTGGGATTGTGTCATCTATAGCTTTATAAGCCTGTGAACTACAATCTGTTATCCTTTTGATTGAATCCAAAAGTACTTCAGTTACATTTGTTGATTTGTGGCCTGCTGAGGAGGAACCAACATTCTGAATTCCATTGTTGGAGGAAGTAACCAAGCTTGTTGTGACCTTTGGTAGGTTTGTTTGTGTTTGCATTTCCTTAAGAAATGGTTTGTGTACTTCTCTTGTTGTTGGTTGCACTGTTTCCTCATGAACCTGTTCCTGTACCTGTTCTGGAGCTTGTTCCTATTGTTGTTTCTTTTCTTGTTGCTCTATTTGTTGCACTGTCTCAGTCTGAGTTTCTACCTATTGCTCTTTTTCATCTATCGGTTTCTCTTGTGTGTTATCAGTTTGCTCAGCTATCGGTGGCTCACTAGCCATTTCAGTCTTACCAGTTGTATCTTTGTCTACCACAATGTTGATCTTTTGTGTATCAACATCTACTGTGTATAAGACTTCGGGATTAGGATTGACATCCTCTACATCCATACTTTCAACTGCTGGTTGATCTTTTGTAGTTGTTGTTACCGGTGATGTAAAAGGAGGTGGGGGTAAGTTGTCTTTTACTTTGATACTCGGAGGTCCACCAACCTTTCCTTTTCCTTTGTCTCTTTCCTTCTGATATACCTTTGTTGGTTTGGGGTTCCTGTATTCTTCCTATTTTTCTTTCTCAACTAAGAATATATCCCATCCATTTTCTATTTCTTCAATTACCTCATTAACTCTTCCAACCATTAAAGCAATATGTCGGTGTGCAGTAGAGAATACTGACCTATTGGCTTCAGCAATTAAATCATCAATTTCTTTAGGTGAGTTCACTGGATAAACAGCTAGTATCTTTTCAATTTTGATTTTCTTATCAAGCTCTATAACAGCTTGTCTTCTTGCTTCCAGTCTTTTGAACAGTTCATCTGGTACTTCATCTACAACTTCCATCAAAAATTTCTTATACATGTCCATATGCAATATAACATTGTTTTCTACTGTTCTTTTTCATCTGTAGTCAGAGTGTCATACAATTTCTCTATATTCTTCAGTTTCCCTTCCTCTGTAATTTCATTCAACAATATGTCAAGAGGAGCCAAAAAAAATTTTGTTCTCTTCTTCTTCTTGGGTGTCAGTTTCTTCTTTGGTGTAGTCTTTCTAACTGGAGATCTCACTGCTTGTTGTTTATGTCTTGTTCTCCTAGGTGAGGGTGTGGTTGCCGGTGAGGGATCTCTTTTCCTTACAACTCTTTTGAAAGTTGCAGGCATGTCAAACTCCGAAGAAGTGCCTACCGGTGATAGATGAGTCTCAGGCTGTAGAGTTCCTAGCTCATCCTCAGTGATACCAGTTTTCTTTAATACATCTTCTTTAATAGCCTTTGCCTGTCTAGAACCTCTTCTCACAACTGCCTCAACTTTTTTCACTCTCTTCTTAGATTGTATTTGTTTTTCTATGGTCTCAGCACTACCAAATACTTCTTCCTTTGGTTCGTTTGGAGCCTCTAGAAGTGCTTTAGCATAAGTCTCAATTATATGATCATCTGTCTCATAGCCCATCTCTATTACCCAGATTGTTCTTGGGATGACTGCTTCCATCCAGATCTCATCCTTTTTTATTACAAAACATATATCATCCTTGTACTTGTCAACAATCTTTTGTGATAATCTGATTCTCTTCTTCATTTTGGCCTTAAGTGCTTGAAAGTAATCATGGATTTTGTTTTCCTTATCTTCTCCCATATTGTTGAATAGTTTTGTCGATTGTTTTCCTACCGGTATATCAAATCCAAGTACTTTATAGCCTATATCGGGAACCTGTTTGGTTATATGTAGCATCAAACATACTAGCAGATTTCCAAACCTAAAAGTTCCTTTCTTATCTTTCTTAATCTTGTCTAGGTTGTCAATTAACTCATCCTTCAACCACTCACATATATCAA
Source organism: Cryptomeria japonica (assembly GCF_030272615.1). Lineage (NCBI taxonomy): Eukaryota > Viridiplantae > Streptophyta > Pinopsida > Cupressales > Cupressaceae > Cryptomeria > Cryptomeria japonica. The sequence goes on from NC_081412.1 coordinate 331,614,963, forward strand.
TCTTTACATTATCTGTGATCATGTCATAAGCACTCTTAATGCATAATCTTGAAACTAAATTGAGTCTATTTGCATGAGTTGCCTTATACCCTAATATCATGCTGATAAACCTTACATTGGTGTCAGTTACATCATTGACTCTTAAGGACCTTTTATCAGATGTAGCACCAGTTAGCTTAGTAACTAGGTCATTTGAGACCTTCTTGGTTTTGTCTGGCCTTTTACCGGTGGATGGTAACCCTGTGACAGCTTTCACAGCTTCCTTGGTGATTTTGTGAATTGCATCTAACCAGAAAAATTCACCATGTACCCTGCTTAAGACTATCCTAATCACATCCTTGGGAAATTCAGGAATGCAGAGGATTTCAGTAAATCCTAGGGTTTCAATTTTATGTTCCGATTTCACATTTCCAGAATTATCACATATGACAGATTTATACATAGTGTTGATCTCTTCATCTCCCAATTCCTCTATGTTACAGTGAATGTAAATTCTGGGGTCTTCAGCATAAACAACTCCTTTTGGTATTTGAGAGAAAGCACCTACATTGTCATTTTTCTTTGCTACCTTGGGAACTAGTTGAAATACGGGCCTAGGGCATTTTATAACCTCAACTACAATAGGGTTTGCTATATATTCAAGTGCAGAGATGGATGCCATGATGATAAATACCTTTTTCTATCTTGGATGGATTGATTGCTTGAAGTGCTTCGCCTCCTTGCTTGGAATTCCTTAGCTCTGCAAATTTCACGCTCTACGAATGTTTGAAATCATAGTGAAATGAAATGGAGCCAAAACCACAAATAGTGTTTATTTGCCATCTACCACATTTAATGCATGCTGATTAAGTATTCACTTAACATTGTCTGTCGGTAATGAAGTAATTTCCAACTTCTCATCTCTAACTGAGGGAATGATAGCACATGTGTCTTTAGATTGCCAAACCCTCAGGGAAACTTTCTTCAATTTGATGAAGAACTTCCTGCCAGTGGAGCACTACTCTGTCCTATCGGTGAAGCATCACTTTTTCCTGTCGGTGAAGAATTGATTGGTTCTACCGATGGAGGAGTATTCCCAACATTTAGATCAGCTTTTCTAATCCATTGTTTTGAGAATTCTTGCTTAACCTCTTCAACTTTTTCTTTACCTTTCAAGCTAGAACTTTTGTTGTCTTCCGGTGATCCTTTACTTCTACAGAATTTTGCAATATGCCCAATCTTGTTACATGCATAACAAGTCACATTATTCTTCTGAATAGCTTTCCCATAACCTATGCAGGTTTGTGTTCTGCATTGATTAGATAAATGTCCAAATCTCTCACAAACATAACATCTCACATTCATTCTACAATTTCAGAGTTGTGACCAACTTTGTTGCATTTTGAACATTGACCAGTGGGTGTGTTGATATTTTGATAATTTCTAGATCTACATTCATTTTCTCTATGACCATACTTATTACAGTTAAAGCATTTTCCATTGAATTTATAAGCATTAGGTTGCCTTACCGATTTGTTGTGATCCTATGTGTTTGCAGTACCGGAGCTTTCAACAACTTCAAAGCCAATTCCAAAAGTGTCACCTTTAGGTTTTTGATTCTTCAGCAAGTTACCAGGTTCCTCTGAGCTTTTCTTGAATTTTTCTTTATGTTGATTTGCAGTTTCTAGTTCTCTTTCTAAGACTTCTTTCTACCTCATCAGTTCATTGGAGTCATTCTGAGTGTGCATCAGATCTGTCTTCAATAAATCATTTTCATAGCTAAGTCTTGTGTTCTCATTTGCTGCATCACTTAGTCTTCTGGTCAATTCTTGTTCAATCTTCTTTCTATCTTCAATTTCTTTACAAAATCTCATAGTCATATCCTACATCTCATTCTTTGTTGTTATGTTCTCCAGTTTCAACTTGCTTATCATATCATTAAGTGATTCCTTTTCATCATTCTCATTTTGCATTTTTTCACAAAGTTCTCTTCTCTTGTTTCTTGCAATAGTAAAATTCTCTCGAAGTGCTTGAATGATATCTTGAGCTACTTTTAGATCATCTTCTAGTTTGATATTTTCCAATTTCTCTGTATCATAGTTTGAAAGAGCTGCTTCAAGTTGTTTCATCAGATTTTCCATCTTTACCGGTGTCAAGATCTTCCTCAACCTGTTAGGCTTCTGAAAAATAGAGGACCAGGCTTTGATACCAATTGTTAGGATTCCCACAGATACTAAGAGGGGGGGTGAATCAGTATCTAACCGGTGATTTGAATTTCTTAACTTAAAACATGTAGAACATATTATAACAGTATACCGGTATGTAAGAAATAATGCAATAAACAGAATTAAAAGCATCCACATGAAAAGCACACCATGACACAAGGATTTAACGAGGAAACCCGGTGTGGGAAAAACCTTGATGGGATTTGTGACCCACAATATTCACTTACTAGCCAATAAGAGAATATTACTTACAAGAGGGGCCTGCACATGCAGGAAGGCCAATTGCCTAGAGCTCACTGCTCAATGGGAAGTCTCACTGACTTACAATGTGGATTATACAAATCCAATATCTTGTACTGCTTTACAATCGCATCTATAATGCCTGATCTAGTACCGGTTTCTGCTATGTTCTTTACATAAAACCTTTAACCTATATTTCGCATAATTGGTCTGCCTAATATCTTCCTTTTTTCGCTTACTTCACTTACAAAATGTCTACAATGATCTCTCTTATATATAAGAGTCATTTTACAACTTGCCAAGTCAGCTTACAAAGTTTTTACAATATTGAACAAAATATAATATATCAAAAATCTAGTCGGCCTCTATGCCGGTATGCTTCCTTTCTCTGTACCGGTGTCGGTGGTCTGAGTGCCAGTGTAGAGTGTGATCTGTTGATGTCGGTGAACTATCTTGCTGGTGTAATGCCTTGTTGGTGCCATAGGATTGTAAGGTTGCCATCAATGACAAAACCTTCAATCCCCTACAATGTCTCATTGGAGTGTGCATATGCCAACACACACTAATCCATAAAATGCCTACTCTGATGAATCAATGATGAATAGTTAGTACCAAACTGGTATTGAGAGGGGGGATGAATCAGTACTGAGAAAAACACTTTTCCTTGAACCGGTTTGACTGAGAACACTGCACTTAACTGCCAAGCAGTAACACCGGTCTAAACTAGATTACTATCGGTTCAACACAGTAAGAATGTGAAAGACATAAACCAGTAACTCTTAGCTTTCCATGCAATCTAACATCTTATTTCCATTTCACCCATATGCATACACTAGTAATACATCAACAGAAATGTAAAGACTTACTGGTCAACATGCTTTACCGCTTGACAAAGAATAACAAAGCATCACACATAACACACACATTTCTCATGTGAAAACCCAACTGGGAAAAACCATGGTGGGTATGAATACCCACAAGCTATTCTTTGAACCCTTTTGAAGTCCACTCTGTTAGGAGCCTAGTTTGGTTAAAGACTTTACAATAGGTTCTGTTAGGAACCAATCCTTCTAGGGATCACCTGGTTAAGGGATGGCTAAAATACCTGGTTAAGGGTTAAACCCTATTAAAGGTTACCTTGTTAGAGGATTTTAAGAACTCAATGATTTTGAGTCACCCTGTTAAAGGATTTACAGCAAGTCGGTTAAAGCTACCCTGTTAAGGGATTTTCCAACTATTGAAGTGGTTAGAGGTCAACAGGTATTACAATGATCTAGTAACAGCACTTCAATTCCAATGCAAATCCACTTTAGTTCCTTCCTTCTGCAATCACACTCTGCAGGTATATATTCTCTTATTTGGTCTAGCAAGAATCATGTATCTATGCACTTAGATATGCACACAACATTTGCCAACAACCTCAACACGAAAACAACATCGACCTTATAGGAAAGATAGGTCGGTAGCATAAACCCTAAACCCTAAACCCTAAACATTTAGGTTAAGCAATTCAGTCGGTTCAATCCTAACTGTTGAACATATTGCAAGGATTACAATAGTCTTGAACATATCTCAAGACGTTCTCCAACGTTTGTTCTTCACCACTTCTTGGAGGCTGATAACCCATCACGCGTTCTCCACCGTTTACATAGACTTCGCACATTCCCAAGGTAGATAAGATCAATCTCCTTCATGCAAGATCCTTCATGCACACAAGGCTAACATGGCAACATAATATGTTCTTCATTACAATGCTAACTCATCACACGATGTCATCGGTTGAATCACACGGGCTCATAATACTTCAACTAGAAACCCTGAAGCTAAGACTACCAACCGGTAGTCATACCATATGAAACCTTGATACAAAACATTCCATATACTAGTTCACATTCCAACATACCGGTTCACTTGGACAAACATACCGCTTCACTTTTTCACATATACCGATTCACAACATCATACCGGTTCTCTTGCAAATTGCTTACTTCAATATATCAGTTCACTCTTCAACACATTGACATCAATGACAACATACAATATCATCATGTCATCATACTCATATGCCAAAAATCTCCCCCTTTGGTATTGATGGCAATATACAAAGATATCTCTCTTCTTCACATCTTCTCCGCTTCACATCTTCTCCCCCTTTGATAACAATGCCAAAGTGGAGGCATATACATCTATGTTCTACTATGTTGCTCCCCCTAAGGAGTAGCATCCTTCAACACACCAATCCTGAAAAAGATATATCAATGTAAGTCTTGACTGATGTGGAGCACATACCTTTAGTTCACCTCTCAAATAGGTAAAGGTAGCCTTCAGTAGAGGCTTGGTGAATATGTTTGCTAACTGCTCCTTACTGGAAACATGTTCCAGTACAACTTCTTTGTTCTAAACCTTCTCCCTCAAGAAATGATACTTGAGCTTGAAGTGCTTGGTTCTAGCATGTAAAACCAGATTCTTGGAGATGTTAATCGCACTTATGTTGTCACAAAATATACTTACTGGTTCTGATATAGGAACTTTGAAGCCATTTAATACATGCTTCATCCAAATTGTCTGGGTGCAGTTCATAAATGCTGCAACATACTCTGCTTTTGCTGTAGACTGAGAGATATAGCTCTGCTTCTTACTCATCCATGAGACTAGTCTACCACCAAGAAAGAATGCACCACTGGTTGTGCTCTTCTGGTTGTCCACATTACTAGCCCAATCAACAACTGTAAACACTTTCAGGTTGAAATCATTACTGTATAGATACCATAATCCATAGTCAATAACTCCCTTCAGAGATCTCAGAATCCACTTGACTGCTACCAAGTGGGATTCTCTTGGGCTTTTTTGGAACCATGCAGTAATCCCCACTGTACATGCAATGTCTGGTCTGCTATGTACTATATAGTGCAATTTACCAATCATTGATCGATATTCTTTCTCATTTACCAACCCTGAGTCATTCTCTTTTGATAATTTACAACCGGTCACCATCCGTGTACCAACCGGTTTGCTATCTTCCATACCAAAGGTCTTCAACACCTCTTTGACATATTTAGACTGAGTGATAAAGATTCCATCTTTCATTTGTTGAATTTGTAGTCCAATGAAGAACTTAATCTCCCCTATAAGTGACATCGCAAACTCCTTTTTCATCTCATCTGCAAAATCATGACTCATCTTGTCATCTCCTCCAAAGATTATGTCATCAACAAATACCTCACAAATTAGAATCTGAACTCCTTCTGACTTTAGATAGATATTGTTATCTTCACTTGTTCTCTCAAATCCAATCTTCACAAGATGGGAGTGCAAGCGTTCATACCATGCTCTAGGTGCCTACTTTAGTCAATACATGGCCTTATGTAGCCTACACACCATGTCACTGTCTTCTGATAGGGTAAACACATCTGGTTGCTCTATATACACCTCCTCTTCTAGTATTCCATTCAAGAATGCAGATTTTACATCCATTTGATATACTTTGAATCCCTTGAATGTTGCATATGCAAGAAGCATACAAACTCCTTCCAATCTGGCTACTGGAGCAAAGGTTTCTCCATAGTCTTCTCCTTCTTCTTGAGCATACCCTTTGTACACCAGTCTGGCTTTGTTTCTTACCACTATGCCATCTTCATTCAACTTATTTCTGAAAACCCATTTGGTGCCTATGACATTTTTATGCTGAGGTCTGGGTACCAGAGACCATGTACCATTCTTTTCTATCTGGTCAAGTTCCTCTTCCATTGCCTTGATCCAGTCTTCATCTTTATGTGCCTCTCTGAATGTTTTAGGCTCAAATTCTAAGATCATGCAAGAGTTTTCTCTGACCTTTCTTCTTGTAATAATTCTTGCATCCTTGTCTCCTATGATCTGCTTTGGATCATGATTCAGCTTTACATATCTAGGAATGATCTTAGTTGTTTCCTCTTTCTTTTCTTCTTCATCCTCATCTTCATCAACATCAGCATCTACCGGTGTAGGAGCACTGTTACTGGTGCTAGGATGTTTTGCAACCGGTTCCTAGAAGGTTACTACCCGTTCATCTCCTACTTGCTCACTGTCGGTTTCCTCAGATTTCTCAGAGGTTTCATCAACTCGAACATTGATGCTTTCAACAATTCTCTGAGTCCTATTGTTGAAACATTTGAGAGCTTTACTCTTTGTGGAATACCCTAGGAATATTCCTTCATCATATTTAGCATCAAAATTGCTCTGATGTTCACTCCTCTTGATATAACATTTGCTACCAAACACTCTAAAGTAGCTTACCACTAGTGTCTTACGTGTCTAATACTCATAAGGTGTTTTATCCTTACCCTTTTTGTGGTAACTCAATGATGAACGGATAGTACCAAACCGATACTGAGAGGGGGGGGTGAATCAATATAGACAAAAACACACTCTTAAACCGGTTTGTCAGCAGACACTATGTATTGACAGACAAACAATAACACTGGTCCTTAAACAGAATACAACCGGCATTACCCAGAATAACTGAGACAAGCATAAACTGGTTGACACTTATCTTCTCATACAATCTAATACTTCATTTCCATTTCATCCTTATGCATGAACAGGTAATCTACCATCAAAGATATACATATAAACAACTAGATCAACATGATTCACCGCTTGACAGAAAACAACATAGCATCACATGAAGAAGACATCACACCTGACACACATATTTTTCACGTGGAAACCCAACTGGGAAAAACCACGGTGGGGATGAATACCCACAAGCTTGTTTTTGAACTCTTTAGAAGTCCACTCTGTTAGGAGCCTTGTCCGATTAAAGACTAATATAATAGGTTCTGTTAGGAACCGATCCTGTTAGGGATCACCCGGTTAAGGGATGGCTAGAATACCCAGTTAAGGGTTAAACCCTGTTAAAGGTTACCTTGTTAGAGGATTTCAAGAACTCAATGGTTTTGAGTCACCTTGTTAAAGGATTTACAACAAGTCGGTTAAAGCTACCCTGTTAAGGGATTTCTCAATTGTTGAAGTGGTTAGAGATCAACAGGTATTACAATGATCTGGTAACAGCAATCAATGCCAATGCAGATCCGCTTAAGCTCCTCTTCACCTTCTGCACTTACACTCTGCAGGTATCACTTCTCTCCTCTGGTCTGGCAAGAATCATGTATCCCTTCTCTTGGATACACACACACAAATTTTGCTAACAACCCTAGAAAGAATCACAACATCGACCTTATAGGAAAACAGATAGGTCAGTAGCATAAACCCTAAACCCTAAACCTATTAGGTTAAGGAATTCAAATGGTTCAATCCTGACCGTTGAGCATACTGCATTAAATGCAACAGTCTTGATCCAATCTCAAGACATTCTCCATCATTTGTTTTCCACTGATTTCATGGCGGCTGATAACCCATCACACGTTATCACCGTTTATAGACTTCGCACATTCCTGAGGTAGATAGGAACAATCTCCTTCATGCAAGATCCTTCACACGCACAAGGCTGACGTGGCAACATGATCTGTTCTTCATTACAATGCTAACTCATCACATAAAGTCACCGGTTGAGCCACATAGGCTTGAAGCACATCAACCGCAAACCCTGAAGTTGAGACTACCAACCGGTAGTCATACAACGCTTCCATGTACCGGTTCCCATAACCATATGTCAGTTCACCTTGAACAAACACACCGCTTCACTTTGGCACAAATGTCGGTTCACAGTGTTATACCAGTTCTCTTCTCTTCATCATATTGACATCAATGACAACATACAATGTCATTATGTCCTCATACCGGTTCACATAATGCCAACATTTTGATGAGTACCCAGTTCATTGTGTAAACTACAGTGCTCACCGCTTCTCTCCAAAAAGTGTGAGCAACTTTTCCTTGGATCAGCATTGTTCTGGCTGCTTCAACTACAGTCCGGTCATTTCTCTCTGCTAGGCCATTCTGTTGTGGAGTCCAGGGGGCAGACAGTTGCCTCTTGATGTCGTTCTCTTCACAATACTTGTTGAATTTACCGGAAGTGAATTATCCTCCTTGATCAGTTCTCAGGCACTTAATCCTCTTACCACTTTCTCTTTCTACCAATGCTCTAAAGGTTTTGAACTTTCCAAAGGCTTCAGACTTGTCCTTCAAGAATGTGACCCACATTGAATTCTTGAGCAATCATCAATAAGAATCATAAAATACCTATCTCCCTGCACACTCCTAGTTTTCATAGGACCACACAAATCAGTATGCACAAGATCAAGTAAATTGTCTGCAATGAAAGGTTTACCTTTGAAGGTTGAGGAAGACATTTTCCCTAGTTGACACTCTCTACACAAAGGATTCTACGGTTTGCTCAGCATAGGCAATCCTCTAACTGCCTTGATCTTACTGGCCTTCACAATATTATCAAAGTTTACATGGCAGTGTCTCCTATGCCATATCCAGCTATCCTCAAACTTAGCCATTAGACATGTACTGACATTAGCATTTAGCTGAAATAGGTTACCTTTGGTCTGCATACCGGTAGCCATCAGTTCACCATTCTTTCCTTTGATTTTGCACACTCCATTTTTGAATTCCAGAGTGAGTCCATTATCATTCAGTTGAGCAACACTCAAAAGGTTGTGTCTGAGACCTTCTACCCAATACACATTATCAACACTGCTTCTTCCATTCAGAGAGATGGACCCTCTGCCTCTTACCATACATGGTGCATCATTACCAAAATGAACCACACCACCATCATACTCTTCCAGAGATAGAAACTTACTCTAGTCACCAGTCATATGGTGAGAACAACCACTATCAATAATCCACTCATTGGAATTATCAAAGCGAGAGACAAGAGCCTTCTTGTCTGACACATCTTCCTTGACTGCTACAAACACAATATCTTCACTTTCTTTATCTTCTGATTCCTCATCAATGAAACCTTCATCAACTGCTACAAAACAGTTTCTCTGGTTTCCTCCTTTGAACTTCTTGAACCTCTCTGGTTTGTCCTTGTTATCACCATTAGGGCAGTTTACAGCAATGTGTCCTATCTGGTTACAAGAAAAGAATTTCAAAGGAAACTTACCTCTGTATTTACCAGTTCCCTTGGGAAGTCTCTTGGCAAGAAGAGCTTCAAATTCCATCAGGATCTCCTCATCATCCATTTCTCTAGTTTGTCTTGGTTCACCACTGGTACTAGCTTCTTTGCCTTTTCTAGATGGTGCAGCAGATGCTCTGAAGGCTGATTCAGTCTTCTGAATACTGCCATCATAATTATTTAGCTCATAAGTTGTTAACTTTGCAATGATGGAGTCCAAGGATACCCTTGTCTTGTCTACAGACCTCAACTCCTGAATAGCAGCAAACCTTATTGCATAGACCAGTAATAAGGATCTCAAAACTTTGCTAACAACAGTGGAATCTTCCATTTTACCACCTGCACTCTTGATATCTCCAACAACAGTTTTGTTTCTTATTCCATATTGTTGAATGGTCTCTCCTTCAACCATTTGTGTGTCTTCAAACTTTCCCCTAAGGCTTTCTTCCTTAGCTTGTTTCACATGCTCATCACCGCCATAGATATTCTCAAGGGCATCCCATACTTCTTTGGGATTCTCTTTATCTTGAACATCAATAAACTCAATGTCAGATAAACTATTGATTAGGGCTTCCATGACTTGCCCATTCTCCTGAATCTCTCTCTTTTGATCATTGGTGAGAGTACTGGTAGGGATAAAATAAGCATTCTCAACATAGCTCCTGTGTTGAGCATCCATGCTTCTGATGTATATCTGCATTATGTCCTTCCATATTTTAAAGTTGTCTCTGTTGAACTTTGGACCTTCCCTCTTCATCATTAGAGTAGGATCTTTACCTCAAGCCGTTAAGCTTACAACACAAGGACCTGGAAGATGCTCTAATACCAATTGATGAATCAATGATGAACAGTAGTACCAAACCGGTACTGAGAGGGGGGGTGAATCAGTACTGAGAAAAACACTTTTCCTTGAACCGATTTGACTGAGAACACCGCACTTAACTGCCAAGCAATAACACCGGTCTCAACCAAATTAATACCAATTCAACACAGTAAGAATGTGAAAGACATAAACCGGTAACTCTTAGCTTTCTACACAATCTAACATCTTATTTCCATTTCACCCATATGCATACACTAGTAATACATCAACAGAAATGTAAAGACTTACTGGTCAACATGCTTTACCGCTTGACAGAGAATAACAAAGAATCACATGAAAAGCATCACACATAACACACACATTTCTCACGTGAAAACCCAATTGGGAAAAACCACAGTGGGGATGAATACCCACAAGCTATTCTTTGAACCCTTTTGAAGTCCGCTCTACTAGGAGCCTAGTCTGGTTAAAGACTTTACAATAGGTTCTATTAGGAACTGATCCTACTAGGGATCACTTGGTTAAAGATGGCTAGAATACCCGGTTAAGGGTTAAACCCTGTTAAAGGTTACCTTGTTAGAGGATTTTAAGAACTCAATGATTTTGAGTCACCTTGTTAAAGGATTTATAGCAAGCCGGTTAAAGCTACCCTGTTAAGGGATTTTCCAACTATTGAAGTGGCTAGAGGTCAACAGGTATTACAATGATCTGGTAATAGCACTTCAATGCCAATGCAGATCCGCTTTAGTTCCTTCCTTCTGCAATCACACTCTCCAGGTATCTATTCTCTTATCTGGTCTGGCAAGAATCACATATCTCTGCACTTAGATACGCACACAACATTTGCCAACAACCTCAACACAAAAACAACATTGACCTTATAGGAAAGATAGGTCAGTAGCATAAACCCTAAACCCTAAACATTTAGGTTAAGAAATTCAGTTGATTCAATCCTAACCATTAAACATATTACATTGATTACAACATTCTTGAACATATCTCAAGACATTCTCCAACGTTCGTTCTTCACCACTTCTTGGAGGCTAATAACCCATCACGCGTTCTCCACCGTTTACAGAGACTTCGCACATTCCTAAGGTATATAGGATCCTTCATGCAAGATCCTTGATGCGCACAAGGCTAACGTGGCAACACAATCTGTTCTTCATTACAATGCTAACTCATCACACGATGTCATCGGTTGAATCACACAGGCTTGGAATACTTCAACTGGAAACCCTGAAGCTAAGACTACCAACCGGTAGTCATACCATATGAAACCTTGATACAAAACATTCCATATACCGGTTCACATTCCAACATATCGGTTCACTTGGACAGACATACCACTTCACTTTTTCACATATATCGGTTCACAACATCATACCGGTTCTTACTTCAATATACCGGTTCACTCTTCAACATATTGACATCAAAGACAACATACAATATCATCATGTCATCATACTCTACACATATGCCAACATACTCAAACTAGGAGTTCTCATAAGAAAGATGCCAAAGGCAAAGGGCAACCCTTTTCATATAAATATAATCCATTTTATGAAGAGGATCCCCTGACTAATAAACCTTCATCATCAGAGAGACCAGTTTACGATCAACCATTATCTCCCACTATACATGAGACATAACACAATGACAAAGACAACCTTAGTATTCACGGAACTGATAATGATTCCTCATCAAGTGAAGCTGAAGATTCTGAACCTCCCAAAAAAGATATTCATAAATGTCAAAAGGATAAGGATTTTTCGAAAAATGATGAAGGCTATCATGGCTAGAGAAAAATAAGACTATTTTCTAGAGCTAGCAAAACAAGGTGCCAAACTTCCTACTGGATATGACTTTCAAACACTTATTACTAAAAAGGAAGAATCACCTATAATAATGGTCCACAGACAATTACTAGTCTTACGGACTGAGATCACAGAAATAAAAAACAAGGATAAATCCCCAAAACAATATTCTCTGGAGACAATATGCCCATTTCCATTTGACAAAAACCTATACATGCCTCCATCCCCTTCACGAGTTGAGATCCCTAAATTTGACAAATATGATGGTACCTCAGATCCTCAAGATCATGTCAGGGAATTTTGTGCTGCCTGTATGGAGTTCATGCACGATCAAACGTATCTCATGCGCCTTTTTCCAAGGAGTTTGGGAGGACAAGCTATGGAATGGTTCTCAAGTCTACCTAAAGGAATAAAAACATTTGAAGAACTAAACCAACTGTTTTTACAACATTCGGCATCCTGTGACTATGATCGAGCTTTTCAATACTAAACAGAAAACAGGGGAGCCTTTTCTTACTTTCCTCCAACGTTGGAGAAAGATGTTCTCTAGGTATTCATGACCTATCCCAAATTCTAAGAAAATGGATATATTTGTCAACAACTTGGTCCCAGAATTGAAATATAGTATCCAAATGCAAGTACACCCATCATTTAACAAAATGGTAGATAATGCTAGTCGAATGGAAGATGTGCTTATAAAGAAGGGGGATATCTCACCTTGGAAAGAAACACAACCAGGATCTATCTCTAAATAGAAGAACAAGTATTGGAAGCATGGCAAAGACAACAATAAGAACATTGTTAATGACGGAGTAGTAGACACTGTTAAAACTAACTCAAAGCCCACAATATTCAACTTGGCTAGTGGCACGCAAGCACTCAAAGCAGCTGAAGTTGCAGCAAAAAATCCTCCAAAGAAAACAAAAAGAGTGGTTCAAAGAGAAACCTTGGCTTTCCAAACCTAAATGTAACTTTACTCCTCTTGAGGAATCATATGAATCCACTTTCCAAACTCTATTGGCAAACAACCTGATAACATTACCAGATAATTCCAAGCCATATGATCCGGAAGTCAAACCAAAATGGTGGAGAGAAAATGAGTACTGCGACTTCCATCAGAATAAAGGTCATAACACAAACAACTGCATGAAGCTCAAACATGAGATTCAAGATCTCATAGACGCTGGTAAAATTGTTGTCGGGAATCACCCGACCAATGCTGATCACAAAGCATTTAAGGACCCTTTACCTATTTATGAACAAGGTGAATCCTCAAAGACCAAAGGAGGTGCCAAAGTAAATTATACTTATACCAATAATGATAACATCATCAACATGATTGAGCCTTCCCAATCTGAATATTGCAATGTGATTAAAATCTAGGATAACCAAAATGAATCACGTTATGCAAGAGCTATGACTCGTTCTCAAAAGAAAGTCACTCTCCAAGGAGCTAGTTATTCAACTCCAGCTCAAGCAACATCAAACCTACCAGCCTCATCAAACAAACAAAAAGAATCAACATTTGATAAATTTAAAAGGCTAACTTCATCATCATCCTCTGGATATAGCATTGTTGAATAGTTGAAAAAGACAAATGCTCAAATTTCCATCTTTGAATTACTAAAAATCTCTTCTTCTCACAAAGAGATCTTGGACAATGCCTTGCTCACCATTAATGTTCTAGAAGATTTAGACATTGATCGGTTTCAATCCATGGTGGGTCATCTAACTTCACCTCACTATCTGACCTTCTATGAAGAAGATGACAACTCGCTAAATCATCCACATTGAAGCCATGATCCATAAACATAGATTCAAATGTGTTTTGATAGATGGAGGCACGGGGTTGAATATATGTACTTACAGTTTGCTTACACAACTAGGATTTTCTGAAAATGTCATTGATCCGGTCAAGAAAATAACAATTAAAGCCTATGATGAAGAAGAAAGGACCTCTAAAGGTCTAGTATCATTACCCATCAGGGTCGGACCTGTAGAAAGAGATGTCCTTTTCCAGGTACTTGATCTTCCTATGTCATACAATATCTTACTCGGAAGGTCGTGGATTCATGAAATGAAGGTAGTTCAATCAACATACCATCAATGCTTAAAATTTCCTTATAATGGAGTTGAGGTCAGTATTCCTACTGATACAAATTTCCCCTATAATGCATTGACAAAAGGTGTTGTTACCTTTGTGCCTCATAATAGGGCAGCCTCTACAAATGAAAATCAAGAAACACTAATGAAAGACTTAGAAAAGAAATTGAAGATTACAAATACCGGCATGGATGGCTACAAGATAGAACCAGTACTTTCATTAGTCTCTCTCCCTCCATCACCAAAATAGTTGGGCAAACCATCAGAGGCTATGAGAACACAAACTTCAGCTCAGAATATCATATATGATGGTCTTTTTGTACAATCTTCTACTTCCCTAGCAGATGAAATAGAAGAGGATGTTGTTCTAAATGGCTTTTTAAGGAAGATAATGAAAACAAAGAAGTACGACATTGTGAGATTTCCTCAACACAATATGGTCTAGGCTACAAAATGATTCAACGCATGGGATATTCAGGTATGGGTCCCCTGGGAAAACATCAAGAGGGTATTATTGAACTAATTCAGTTGCAAACAAAATTAACAAATGATAAGGTTGGACTGGGGTACAATCCAAAAAAGACATCAGACCAAAAACATGCTTCTAAGTCTAAGTGGCAGAAAAGGATATTGCCTTCAACATTACAGGAAACAAACACTCAACAAACTCAAGCAGAGTGTGTAAAAGAAAAAGAGGAATCAACAATCAAGAAAGAAGAAATAGTCAGCACTCAAGCTCTGATGGTGTCAACTACAACAATACAAGGAGTTGAAGTCCCAGAGGATATAAGAGACCAAGTAGAAAGAATTAGAGAATTGTTTGCACCACTGAAAGTTCCAGTCACAAACACTGGTAGGCAGCGGGTAGACGATTCAGAGACTGACTCAAACGAGTATGAATGGGGTCCAGACCACCCTCAGATAAATTCAGTATAGAAACTCTAGAAGAGTCTAGCGGTATCATAGATGATACTCAAGAGCTGATGCACTTAAAGCTAGAAAAGGAGATACAGGAAATCAAACTAAGAAGACAAGTAGACTATGAACGAGGGCTAAAGGAAGGAAGATTACCAGAAAGTTTTTCATCTATTATATACCCCTCTAATAAAACAAAACAAATCAGGTATGGGTTTACACAAGAAGAATTGGAAGCTATAGAAGCAAAATCGGTCATTAGTCCAGAGGAAGCTTAATGGAGTAGACGACAGGAAGTCACAAAACCATCAAGATCATGTCAATAGGTGTGTTGGATACAAATGATAAATGAGCCAGATCTTGAAGGAACTTGTAGCATTAAAGATGTTGGTGTTGATAACATACATATACTCACTAAATCACTTGAAGAAGAATCAGAAACTTCATCTGATGACTCTGATGACTCTAACAACAGTCCTATTCTTGACAATATCTACTCAACATCAAACTCTGAATCCTCTGATATAAATGATGAAAATCTGTCTACTGATCTTATTGTTGTCGAACCATGGTATGAAGTTCAGCCTGGTGTAGAGAAGGATGCTACAAGTAGGTCTATTGGATTAGGATAACTAAATATTAACATGCACTTTAATAATTGTGTTTTGACTTTTCCTGATCTTGAGACATTTACGCAAGGTATCCTTCTGGAACTCGACTTTTCGATCTGCAGTTGTGATGACAATACCGTGAACTCCCTCGAACCTGTCCGCACTCTATCCTTGGTAAATCCTGAATTAATTGACTGTAGTCTACATGACCAACCCATGAATGTACCTACTTTTTCCAATGACTACACATTAGCTTATTACCTAAACGCAGTTAAACCCATGTACTCTTCTGCCAGAGAACAGAGTGGAAACATGACTGAAACATATATCAAGTATCTTAGTCGCAAAAATCAGAAAAAAAATAAAAATAAAAGATCTGATGGTGAAAACCACATTGTGGCGATATCATAATCTAAAAAGGAGAAAATAAAGGACGTACCTAAAGGTGAAAACCTCTCTGAGGCACCTGAAGGTGAGATACTTGATATACTACCAAGTCACTTCCAAGAAAGGTCTTCTATATTGATTGAGCCAACTCAGCAAGTCAACATTGGGAGTCAAGAGATACCACACATCATTCATGTAGCTCAATCACTATCAACAAAAGAATTGAAAGATTTCACTCGTCTCTTTTCAGAAAAGAAGATCAATTTTGCATGGACATACTTTGATATGCCAGGCCTGGATCCTGATCTTATCATGCATCATCTTTCTATCATACCAGGAGTTAAAGAAGTCAAGCAAAAACTCCGTAAGATGCACCCTCACGTGGCACTACTAGTCAAAGTTGAGGTAGAAAAATCGCTAAAAGCTAGATTTATCAGAGCTATAGACTATGCAGAATGGATTTCAAACATAGTACCTGTGTCAAAGGCAGACAAATCTATTAGGGTTTGCATAGACTTCAGAGATCTCAACAAAGCTTGTCTGAAGGATGACTTTCCATTACCAAGCATTGATATGATAATCGATGTAACTACTAGATATGAGATGTACTCACTAATGGACAGATTCTTTGGCTATAATCAGATCAAAATAGCCCCTGGAGATCAAGAAAAGACAGCTTTCACCTATGCATGGGGAACCTTTTGCTGGAATGTCATGTCATTTGGGCTAAAGAACGCAGGAGCAACTTATCAAAGAGTAGTAACAACTATATTTCATGACATGATGCATAAGAATATGAATATTATGTTGATGACACTTTAGTAAAGACTATGAAGAGATCCACGCATATTCAAGAGCTAGGCCCTATACTAGATAGAATGGAAAAATTCAAACTCCGGCTAAATCCAAAAAAGTGTGCATTCGGAGTGACATCTGGTAAAGTACTTGGCTACATCATTTCAAAGAAGGGAATCGAGGTTGATCCTGAGAAGGTCCAAGCTATAATGGAAATGCCACCTCCGAAGAACATCAGTCAAATGAGAATTTAACAGGCATGTCTCCAATCAATCAAACGCTTCATTGCTCAGCTGGTAGACAAAGCTCAACCTTTCACAAAAGTATTAAGGAAAGGAGTAATATACAACTGGGATCAAGAATGTGAACACCACCTTCAGCAAATCAAAGAGTACCTATCCAATCCACTAATACTGATGCCACCGATTCAGGGAAAACCATTGATCTTATACATATCAACCACTGATTCATCATTGGGGGCACTTCTGGCACAATAAGATGAAAATAAAAAAGAGAGAGCTATATATTACATCAGCAGAACATTGGTGTCTTATGAAATGAACTACACTATAATAGAGAAAGCATCCTTGGCATTAGTCTTTGCATCACAAAAATTGAGACACTACATGTTGGCACATTCCATCAAGCTAGTAGCTAAGATTGATCCACTCAAGTATCTTCTCAACAAAGCAACACTCACCGAAAGATTGGCAAAATGGGTCATGGTTCTTATAGAGTTTGATATTGAATATGTGGAACACAAAGCTATCAAAGGACAGGTAATTGCAGATCAACTTGTTGAAGCTCCACTTGAAGACACTCAACTGCTGCATATAGAGTTTCCAGATGAATCAATAATGCACCTTACTCAACAATCCTGGAAGATGTTCTTTGATGGATCTTTCACCCAAAATGGTTCCGGTGTTGGAATACTATTTATCACTCCTCAGAAATATTCAATCCCAAAGGCTTATAAGATTATGTTCCCTTGCACAAATAACATTGCAGAATATGAAGCTTTGGTCAATGGGATAAAGCTAGCTATAGAATGGAAGGTTACAGAATTACACGTCTATGGAGATTCTCAGCTAATTATCAATAAAATCAATGATACATATCAGACTCGAGATGAGAAACTAATGCCTTATAAGAGGATGGTGGATGATCTTAAGAAATATTTTTCTTTTGTATCATTCCAACAGATCCCCAGATCCGCAAATAGAGCAGCAGATGCTATGGCCACCTTGGCGTCTATACCTGAGTTACAAGAATCCAATTTTTGCTTTGAATTCCTGGTGGAAGAGTTACATTACCTTGCTTATGATTCTCCTGAGACCCAAATAGTTTGTTTTATTATTAGACATGACTCATCCCGATACAGCCATATTTACTCTTATCTACGAGACCAAATTATCCTTGAAAATCTTACCCGTAATGAGAAAAGGAACGTAACCCAAAATGCTTCATGATACATCATCATTGCTAGTGATCTATTTAGACGAGGTTTGGATGGTACATTGCTTAGGTGTCCAGAAACTCAAGAATCTAAACGTGCATTATCGAAAGTCCATGAAGGTATTTGTGGATCTCATTCGAATGGTCTTACTTTAGCTTGGAAACTACTACGGGCTGGCTACTACTGACCAGACATGGAGAAGGACGCTATAAAGTTTTCTAAAACTTGTAAAAAATGTTAGCTACATGGAAATCTCATACATGCTCCAGCAAGGGATCTCATACCCTTCATCACACATTGGCCTTTTCAGCAATGGGCCTTTGATCTCATTGGTAAGATCTATCATGCATCAGTCAACGGACACAAGTTTATCATGACTACCACTGAGTATTTCACTAAGTGGGTAGAAGTGGTTCCACTCATCAAAGCAACTGATAAAGAAGTAGCTCTATTCATTCTAAACCATATCATTTGCAGGTATGGGATACCTTCGTCCATCGTGACTGACAATGGAGGACAATTCAAGAATAAAGATCTGGACAAGCTCTATGAGAAATTCAAAATTAGACAACACTGGTCATTTGTATATTACCCTCAAGGTAATGGACAAGATGAGGCATCTAACAAAAACATGTTGACTATCTTATATAGAATAGTAAACAAATCTGGGAAGGATTGGCATCTGCAGCTCAATCCTGCATTATGGGCTTACTTAACAAGTATCGAAATACCTACTAGGGATACACCTTTCTCTTTGGCATATGGGTCCAAAGAAATATTACCTATTGAAGTAGAAATACCATCTCTAAGAGTTTCTTTGCAAGGTCTTGTTACTAATGAAGACTATAGAATATCTAGATTACAAGAACTCGAATTGTTGGATGAGCGTCGACAAGTGGCATTTGATCATCTCAGAGTGTATCAAAAGAGAATGTCTAGAGGAAATAACAAGAAGGTTCGACAAAGAGAATTTCAGGTTGGTAACCTAGTTCTGAGAGAAAATCCTAAAAAATCAACAGTTTTAAGACAACAAAGGGAAGTTTGAACCCAACTGGTTGGGTCCCTACATCGTTACTGCAGTATTTGGCTCTAGTGCCTATCAACTCTCAACATCGGAAGGAGAACAACTCCATGAACTGATTAACACCATCCATTTGAAGAAATTTTTCACTTAGCATTCTCTGCTCCAGCAACCTGTACGGCTGAAAAAGTCCTGAAAAAAATTAAAAAATCATAAAAAGTCCTGAAAAATATTATAAAAAAAAAAAGAGAAAAAAGAAAAGAAAAAATGCCCTGGTGAAAACCTGGTAAACAGGCACCTTGGTTAAAAAAATGATGAATCTCTGCCAAGTAGGTGAAAACCTGGCAAATACGTGCCTCTTGTACTCAACGCTTCATCTATCAACGCAACGTTGGCATTTCCCACTTTCATGTATCTTTATTATCACTTGTACATATATTTTAGTCAGTTTTGTGACATTGTGGTTTGTTGGAACCCGCATGGCTTGAAACTGATTAATGTCCTAGTCTTAGGTTAATCGACAGAGCATATTATATGTCCTAAGAAGAATCAACCAAGTCATATTTCCGTCAATGAAACCTGGTCATCCACTCTGAGTCAGTCACCTGTCTCCTAACTACCGAAGAGTTTTATCACTAAGTACACAAGCAAAACAACAAAATGAAAACAATCACTAAACAGTTTGAGCTATGAATGAAAATTTTGTTTGTATGTTGTCTTTTATATTGATTTTCGATTATTATCCCTCTGAGTAACTCGAGGAAGTCTATCTTGACTAAGAGGAGCAAGGATTGGGGGCTTAATATTTTCTTTGTTTTCTACTTGTAGGAATGATTTCGATGATCTGGAAACATCTAATAAGCTGGGTGTCTGTGATAAGAGCTTTCACATCAAGGTGAAATCGCCACCGATACCTCAACTCTGCTTACTTGAATGCTATAGGGAGGTTCCCATCATTTCTTTGTCTGTTTTGAGCAAATTTCTTTATCATGCAATCCGGGTCCCTGCGTAATCTGTCCAAGGATATGAACGGAAAAAAAGGGTCATTGCGGACAAGATAATTAATATTGCACATGAAAAGAAAGGAACTCTAAAATGCTTGTTATGTTTGTTATACTCAGTGATGAAACTTAAGCATTTTAAATCCAGTGACTAGGTTTAGGTTG
This sequence comes from Cryptomeria japonica, assembly GCF_030272615.1. Lineage (NCBI taxonomy): Eukaryota > Viridiplantae > Streptophyta > Pinopsida > Cupressales > Cupressaceae > Cryptomeria > Cryptomeria japonica. The sequence continues at coordinate 331,635,573 of NC_081412.1, forward strand.
CATTTCATTTTGCATCTCATTTTGCATATCATTTTGTATTTTGTGAATTTAGAGTGATTTTGGTATGATAATAATCTCTTTATATTCTGAATTAGAGTTGGATGCATCATCATTTCTTAGCTAAGCGGTCTCTTTTTTCATCATTTCTCTGATCGAGTACTTGTGTATTGAGATGTTAGCTGCATGCATAAGCATCTTATATAGATTCATACATTTCATTATCACTCATTCGCATTCATCTTATTGCATAGAGAAAAAGAAAATTTTCATTACTCATTACTTATTTTCATCATTTATTTGCATATAAAAAGAAACAAAAACAAACATTCATATTCATTTGCATTTACATAAATCCATGCTAAATAAAAATGCATACATATAGAACAAAGCATATAGAAGACATCTCATAATCGATCAACACAAGTACAATGAAGTCAAATCAGATCTCATATATATATCATATAAAGTCTCAGAGTACAAAATGATGTCAACTAACATCTACAAACTCCCATCGAAGCAAGAATCAGAAGGGCTACAAAAATGGGTGTGTCTACAAAAAATCTCAAAGCTACAAAAATAATATCTAGCTCTCGGCCTCTCCCTCATCACCTGGTGGAGGAGGTAGAGCCTGCTGACTAGGATCCTGACGAGGTGCTCGTGCTCCCTCTGACCGTGCCATGTACTGCGAGTAGGGACAACCTGCTGTGCTATAGAAACAACTACGTTGTAAGCTGCAAAGTAATAAGCCGCCCGACTGGTCTGGTGCAAAACCTCCTGCTCAAGAGCATCTTGCTCTACCCTCATCACTATGACCTGACGATCATGCTCTACTCTAAGCTCCACAAGCTGACAATCTCGCTCAGCCCTAAGCTCTGCTAGTTGTCAATCTCGCTCTGCCAGCTGAGTCTGTGCCACTATCAGCTATGACTGCAAACCTACTAGGCGTGCTCTCATCGATTTCAGTCCCTGTCATGAGTTTGGCCAACCCTTGTCCTTTGATAACTTGTGAAATTTTGAGTTCAATGTTGAACTCTTGTATTTGGTTGATCCATTTACATCTTTTGCCTGTGACCTCAGTTTGTCTGAAGATATCTTTCACTGCTGCATTAGGAACATATGCTATAACTTCAGCCCCCACCAAGTATGGTCGAAACTGTTTTACTGATATGACCAAGGCATAAGCTTGCTTTTCATTCAACTCATATTTTATTTCCGAAGGGCTTAAAGACTTGCTAAAATATGCAATGGGCTGCTCATACCCTTCTGGATTCTTCTGCAACAATACTGCTGCTATTGTATGACAAGAAGCGAATGAGAATATTATAAAAGGCTTGCTAAAATCTGGAGAGATTAGTACTGGTGCTTCAGAAATTGCTCTTTTGATCACTACAAAGGAATCAACTGCTTCCTCAGTCCAATCAATTTGGACTCCCTTTTTTAACATCTTTACTATAGGTTTTATTATGTCTGCAAAATTTAGAATAAACCTTCTTACAAAATTTATTTGTCCCAAGAATGATTGAATGGCCTTGATAGTTTGAGGAATGGGAACCTCATTGATACCTGCCACCCTTTCAGGGTCAATTCTTACCCCCTCCTTGGATACTATGTGTCCAAGTAACTTTCCTTCTTCGACACCAAAATGGCATTTTTTAGGATTCAAGAAAATCCCATACTCTAAGGCTTTCTTGAATATCTTCTCAAGGTGCTCACAATGATCATCAGCCCTTTTTGAGTATGCAGTTAAATCATCTTGGTATACTACCATGATTATATCAATCAGCTTTGCAAAAGCCACATCCATTGCTCTCTGAAATGTGGCACCAACATTAGTCAATCCAAATGGCATTCGTGCATATACATAAGTGCCCCATGGAGTTGTAAAGGCTATTTTATACTTTTCAGTTTCTTTAACTTTCACCTGATTGTAACCTGAAAACCCATCCATCATAGATAACAACTCACACCCTGTCACTTTCTGCAGCATGTTGTCCATATTTGGCAATGGGTAATTGTCCTTTAGAGATGATATGTTTAAGTTTCTAAAGTCCACACACAATCTAATATCCCCATTCTTCTTTCTAACCGGTACTAAGTTAGAGACCCATGTGGAATATCTGCAGGGTTCAATAATTCCTGCATCTTTCATTTTTATGATCTCTTCCCTCATTTTTGGTAACAATGTTGGATTAATAGGTCTCTGCTTTTGTCTGAATGGTTTAGCTTCTGGCTTAAGCGGTATCTCATGCTGAAAAAGATCTTCTCTATAGGCTTTGAGATCTTCATAAGACCATGCAAACACGTGTTTATATCTTCTTAGTAATGTCATCAGTTGTTGCCTCATGGCAGGAGTTAGCCTTCTCCCAATGAAAACATTTCTAGGAGTTTCTTCACTTCCTAAATTGACTTGTTCCACATCACTTTCTTTAACAGTTGATCCTTTAGTCTCAATTACATCCTGAGCATTGAAAGTCCTTTCCAATGCTACTAAGCCTCTTGGTAATTTATTTGATTTCAATTGTATGATTTCATGTCCAAACAAAGTTTCCTTACCTTTAGTCTTTTCCACGAAGTCACTGAAATTTATTGCCTGAGTCTAATAGTGATCAACACACTGTAAGAATTTTAGTAGGTCCGTATCATCATGAAACACTTGCCAATTATATAGGTTGTCAGGAACTGATGGTCTTACTTTCATCTCCACTTCAAATATCCTAGTTAATGTTATGTCATTATCCTTCAATGCAATACTGGCTAAAAAGTCTGCCATGATGTTCTTTGACCTGTCGATCCAGTTTATTTGAAAAGCATCAAAAATTTCTATAGTATCCCAAACAGCATTTCTATACTGTTTCAGTCTTAAGTGCTTTGAAGAATACTTCTCCTTTACTTGTGAGACTATTAACTCTGAGTCACCAAACACACTGAGTAATTTAATTCCATGTTTAACTGCTATATTAAGACCAGTGAGTAAGGCTTCATATTCCGCAATGTTATTTGTGCATTCAAATAGCAATTTGAAAGAATATTTGTAAGTTTCCCCTGTGGGTGAGATAAATAGGATTCCAGCCCCACTCCCTTCCTTGCTACAAGACCCATCAAAGAACATTTTCCATACTTGATCATTCTTCCCAACTAGACCTGATTCAATGGGGATCCATTCATCAACCTTAGGTTTCATCAACTGTACTTGGAAATTGTCCATATCAATTTGCAAGAAACATATTTGATTTGCTGACTCTTCCATGTCTTCTATGATATATGTGGACCGGGGTTCCCTATCAATTTTTACCTCCTGCCCATTTATTGGAATCGTAGCATATGATAAATCTAACTGCACATACCCTCCAATCATGTTTGACCATTGCCTAGATAGCAACATCCCATAGTTTGGAGGGACATCCACCACTGTAATATCTGTCTTGTACGATGCTTCGAGACAGGCTGCCAATTTGAATTCTACATCCTTCATGATGCCAACCACCGGGACCGACCTGTTGTCCATGGCATAACATTTCCCAAAGGTAGTATCAACTTCCAATCCAAGCTCTTTCATCACTCCAACAGGCATAACATTTATGGCTGCTCCTGAGTCAATCATACAATTCTTTACTTTTTTATTGTTTACCACCAAGGTGAGATAAAATGGGTCTACTTGTGTTGGGTTTTTGGTTATGGTAGACCCTAGATATATAACTGGGGCCATTTGTTCACTATTATTACCTTTTGGAACCTCTTGTTTCTATTCACTCACTTTTTCCTTCTGGACACCTGAAATTATCTCAAGAGTCTTTTCTCTATATTCAGGGAACTTCATTATTTCCATTAGGGGAACAGAAACTTTTAATTGCGTTAATGCATTTGAAATATCAAATGAAGTGGAATGTTGTGCCAAAGGAAATTTTGTTATATCTTCCTTTTGAACATCAGGACCCCTTGTATTATTCTTTGGTACATCTTCCTTAGCTGCTTTATTTGTTTGCTTGGGTGTTTCATCATTTTCTTTTATAGAAAGACTAGTGAGTTTGCTTTGCTTTGGATTCACCACCCTATTCCTCAAATCATAAGTTCTTTTTGCTTGTGCAACGGCATAAGCCGTAATTCTTCTCTTTTCTTCTTCAGTGGGGATTCTGAGCTTAACACTTTCATTTATGTTGGTGGTTACGGGTAACACAGAGCATTGATCAATGTTCATGGAATGTGATCCTCCTTCTTCTACAAAGGATATCATGTTAACAGTTGGGTCACCCATATGTTCTTCATAACCATTCTCTTCCTCCTGCAATCCTTTTTTTACAGCGCACAAAGAGGGAGCATGTGGCATATTGCAAGCATAACACCACATGTCATCATCTTGAGTATAGTTTACTGTTCTTTTCAAGGGATCTGGAATTTGCTGGTTGTCTCTGTGATTCCTGTCTACTGGTTTTCCATCTTTCCAGGTAGTGTTATAGGGCATGTCATACAGTCTGGGCCTCTCAGGACGATAATATTGTTGCTTCTCTATTTTGTTTACCCTTATAGATAAATCTTTCAGGGCATTCAAAACCTTGTCAAGCTTATCCTCATCTTTATTAGCCTTGGGTGCTTTAGGATTGTATAACCTGGCATCTTCTCTTTTCCCCACTTTACCAGCAGCCTTCCTGTTATTTTCTATAACAATGGCATTTTTCATAACATCCCGGAGGTCTCTAGGATTTCTGGTTCTCGGCTCATAGTTTGTTTTACTATCATAAGCATTGATGTAATATAGAATGCTTACCTCAGGTACTGGTTTCATCCTATTGGGGATTTTGTTCATAACCCTGTTAAATCTTTTATTGAAATCTACCACTAATTCATTTTGCTCCTTTTTTATGCTAATGATCTCATGCAAAGCAAATTCAGGGATGTTATGGTCTCCATACTGCTCAAGGAATAATTTTTTGAACTCTGCAAGATTTCTAATAGATGCATCGGGCAACGCCCTAAACCAATCTCTTGCATCTTCTGTTAATGATTGCATAAATAACCTGATCTTAACATCTTCATGTGGTAAACCAAAATCCTCAATTACTGCATCAAAGGCTTTACAATGAGCTTCTCCTGAAGTTGCATTACTTCCCGTGAATCTTGGTATTGCAGTCCTGATTTCATTTGGGATAGGATATGGGTATACCATCACTCCTGAAAAATCAAACTGCCTCATTTGTTCCATATTCATTAATCCATGTCCCCCATGAGGATTCCCAAAGTTTTGGTTCATATTACCATATGAGGGCATTTGATTTTGATAGGGAAAAGGGTATTGATTCTGGTATTGATATTGAAATTGATCAGGGGGTGGATGTTGGTTATAAAATTGACCTGGAGGCGGAAATTGGTTGTGAGCAGCAAAGTTTCTATGTAAATTTGGCTGGATTGGTGGTGCACTTGATTGCACATGATCATCCCTTTTGTTACCAAACAAGGGGTTCTCATAAGCCTTAAAATTATTACTCTTTGCTTTACCCACTCCCTGAGCACATTTTTTCTTGTAGTTGTTTACATCTTTATTAAAGTCATCCTCACCAACATTTATGCCTAATTTAGCACACAGCTCCAAACATTCCTGAGTCCTTCCCGAATCTCTCATTTCAGCAGCTGCCTCCGTCATTTGTCTAGTTAAATCTGTGAATCTATCTACAGGATCTGCCATACCTGATCCCGATGAAAGCAGTGTGTTTTGTCTGGATCGTGCTTCGTGATTTTCGAAACCAGGGGGAATTTGATATCGCCCCTTTTGGGCTTTATATGCTACAACCAAATCCTCATTTACTGGGCTTGAAGTAGTTGCTTTATCCTACTCTCTTGAAGGTGAATGTTGGTTGCTTTCATGTTTATACTGATTGTATCTTTCTCTCATGAATTCATTCATGGGTTCTTTGTTTTTGTTCTTTCATTGAGAGAAATCTAACTGGGATAAAGATTGTCCTTTTGTGACTGACCTTGTTCCGTGCATAGATATTCGTCCCCTTTATCTTTGAGTCGCCACCTCTTTTCTTAAGAGGAAAGTTTTTCTTTCTTTTGAGTTCTCTCCCACAGCAGAGTCTTAATAATTTTCCCCAGCAGAGTCGCCAATCTATTGGGTCTCAAATCAACAGATTGGATAGGTTTTAAGGAAATGCCAACTCCTATGATCAAACCCTCCAATTGACTTGGCCAACATGTAGAGTGAACCTGTTTGGTTGTTAACTCTCTCGCTTCAGGCTCTGCAGGACCTAGGCGGGTATACCTATTCACCAGTTGTTTTTTAATGACCGGTGCTTTTTATAGCAGACTGAGTATCCTGATCTGGTTTCCTCCTATCTCAGAATGGCATAAGTTCCTAGGATGGAGATATAGTAGATGAGTTCAAGATTGTTGTTGTAGAAGCTATTCGATCTATGTTTCTTACTTAGTTACTCCTGTTGCTTTAAAATAACATATGATGAGTATGGTGATAAGTGTAATCTGTAAATAGCTAGTGCCTTCTTCACTGTTTGGGCTACAGAGTCATTATATTTTCTTTAGGACTTACTGTGCGGACCTGTGAGACAGTTTTTTAACCCACCCCTTTATGGACCTGTTGGTTATTATTTCTTTTGAGATCAATTGAATGCTTATATCATAAGTTGCTTGAATGAATTTAACCCTACCTTTAAGGGACCATTCAAGTAAGTACTGCGAAGAACAATTATAATTCGCAAGCAGAACTTTTATTTCAACCTTATAACATACAAAATAAATTTCATTCCAAGAATATGAATAACCTTATCTCTTTAGATAATATCACAAGCGATTGCCAAAACAATATGAAATAATCCACAACACATACGCAAAGAAAAACAACTGATCATAGCATGTATTCCATCAAAATTTGTATAACAGAAAACTTACAGGTTGGCATACATTGCTATCTTGTTCCTATGTATATTGTTACCATATTACAAAAACCTCTCTCACATATATATGAGAGCAAAAGTCATTTATGAAAAGACGTGTCTTTTCAAAATACTAATTGTTAATTTGAATATTCCTAACAAACTTAAGTAAAAAGAGATTAAGAATTCCTAAATGATGAATATAATCATCTTCTTTGAAAGTCTTGATCTTAACACTCTGTTTCTTCAATTCTTCTCCTTGTGAAAGGTATTCGAAGATCATCTGGTTGACGGTAGGGGCCATGTCTTTGCTTCGGTCCAATCTTGACAGAGCCCGATCCTTGATGTTTACAAGCTCATTCCGCAAATCTTCCATAGACATTACTCCTCCTTCTTTATAGAACGAGGGCATTCCAATAGGGCTCCCATCATCCAATTCTTTAAGATCTCGCTTTAGCATATCTTCGAATTTAACATGATCTTCTATATATGAAGTCCCTTCAGCCTTCTCCTCTAGCGTCATCACATCAACACTGCTTATTACCTCATGCAATCATGCTTTTAACCTTTCATGCTCTCTTAATGCTTTTATGGTTCCAGTGTACACCCTCCAGTAATGTTCAACATGTATAAGCATGGTGTTGAATCGGTGTTCAATGATGTCGTTGACCAGTTTATCCATCTTTTGCTGGATATTATTTACCTATTTGGTAGCCTTATCTACTTGATACTTCCAATATAGAGCATCAGAAACATCATCCAAGCTCTGTCTTGTGGGATATGAGGCATAGTCATTCAAGGGAGTCCCTGTCTCAAGTTGTAATATTTTTGTTTGTAACTTTTGGTTCTCCTCTTTAGACTTTTCATACAAGCGCTTATAGGTAATATTTTCCCTGACCAAAAACTCTGTCTGATCCATATTTAATTTGGCTACATCCAGGTTCAACTTTGCAGTGACCCTAGGGTCAGTCTTTCCAACCTAATGAATCATGAGGTGTCCAAAAGTTTCTTCGATATCCACAATAATTGGCCTTTTCCCCTTCGGATATAATGCCCATTGTAGGAGAGCCTTTTGATCGGGATCATACCCAGAGCCTAGGAACAATTTATCTACCTCTTGAGGCAACACTTGTTGATTCAAGTCCTGTTTCTTCAAGAATCCGTCAAACAGAAGTGCTGAATTTATGTCCCAACCAGAAAAGATGATAACACCAGCCTCTTTTAATATTTTCCTCCCTTTCTCAGGGGTCATATCTTTCATGAGGGTATCGATTTCATCCTGTAGTCTCTTCATTTGTTCTTCTTCTGGTCTTCCAGCCATGCTTCGTTTCACATGGGCCCCTTTATACTGGTACAAGAATGAAAGGAATTCCCTCGAAGAGGCGAATCCATCATTAGCAACAAAGTCCTCATGCTTTGTCATCCTTATGTCAACTACATCTTTAATGTTGAATTCACCAGTGTCCACATCCACCTCTGCTTCAAAACCAGGGGGATAATCTTCTCTAGGAGAGTCAGCAGGGATGCTACTAGCAGCTGATTTCGGTGACATGTGAGCCAGTGGTTGACTATCATTTTCAGTATTGATAAAATGAAGGAACTGTGGGGGCACTCTATGCATAATCTCTACTTCATGTTGAAGTAGCCTTTTAGCTATCTCCAAAGGGTCTTGGAGGTTTCCAAGCAAGTCTCCATCCACCATCCCCCTTGCTCTTTTCCATTTGAAGGCTTCCCAAGTCATTTCGCTTCTTTCTCTCAAAACCGTGGCCTCTTCCCTTTCAAGGTTCTTGATTAAGTCATCTGGCATTTTAGCCACATGTATTTCGGCTTTTAGTTTTTGTGATGCCCTGGCAGCTCTTATATATCCCTCAGGATCAAAGTTCTCTCTAGGATCACCCAGAGTCATGCCATAATAATCTAGTTTATTTTGAAGTAAATGATAGCTTTTTGAACTTTTAACAATAAAATCAGAAAAAACCAATAACCCTGGAACAATGGATTGTTTACCAAAATCCATAAGATGTTTGGCATTGACAGTAGATAATTGTCTCACAATCTCCAGGCTAGCCACCCTGTTTGGTACGGTAATTGGAAGCATGTATGGCTTTCCTTCATACCCAAATACCCTGATTTCTGTATGATTATTGTGGCAATACCAGTCACCCCAGTTGTGATCAATCTGGGACTCTGGAGAGAAGTCTTTTGGCCTGAGGAATCTCTTAATTTCAGGGGACAAAGTATAATCTCTATGTTGTCCAAAGGCCGCACTAAGGGGTTTCACAAAATATTCCTAAAAGTGCCAGTATTGGTTGTTCATGAATCTTTGATCCCATGCAGAAACCCATAACTGAACTAGTTTCTTCAAACCATTCCTATCATAAGCTCTGATGCAGAAATCATCTGACTAGAAATTGATTTCTTGTCCACAATAAAGAATAATGTGCATCAATAAAGAGTACAATGAGAAATGGATATTCACAAGGTCTCCTTTCAACTTTTCCAACCCATGATTTAGGGCATCTGCAACATAAGTGGCATAATCAAATGACCTAGGGTCTTTCGATTGTAAATCAGCACACAGAACCATAACCCTAATATCCATGAGAGGATGAGCCTCTAAGCCTAATTCTTGGGCTGCAGCATAATATGTATACTTAAGATACGGATGGAATTGGTTGACATCAAATGGTACCTTGTCATTTTTGCTGAATGGAACAAAGGACCCGCCCACTTTCGGCCGGTGAATGGGTAATCTCCATGTCCTGTAGATGTTTTCCAAGCTAAAGAATTCTCGCGACAGTTTCTGCATATCAATTTTCTCTTCTACTTCCCAGTCTAGATCAAATACCATATCAATAGTATGTTTGTTAATCACCACCAAGGGATTCCCTCGGTAGTCGCATATGGTTTTGGTTCTCAGATCATAGCAATCCACCAGAGTTTCATTAATTCAACATCCACAAATACATTCGGGACTACCAATTTCCCTAAGTTTTTCTTCCATAGGTTACTTATGGGCTCAGGAGCATCCCTCCTCTTGTAACTAAACAAGAACAACTCATGTCCTCTGATTTCTGTCCATATGTCTCCCAGATGTTCAAATCTATCCTCCAATCTTCTTCTTCACTCTTGATCTTTTTAGACCTCACACTGGATGTCGGGCACTGGTCCAGCAAATCCTGAGTCAAAGCTCTACCTTCCTTTTTCTGTCTTTTGGGCTTCTCTTCAGGGTTTAATTCTTTCCCTTTTCTACTCTTTTTAGAAGAAGAAGAAGGTTCCATAATTTCAGCAAATACGAGAAATCACACTTACTTGGAGAATTGTCTAACTCTTCTGATTGTCGTTCACGATTTTCAGCAAATTCCTTGCGACTTTCAGTCTCTTGGCATCAATCTGGTTCTTATGAAGATTCGATCAGCTCAGCTGTAATTGCATGGGCAACTTGTGCACAGTTAATGTCTCTGCGTCTATAATGGCTATTCAAATGTTTAAACTTAATTGCAGATGTGACATTCCTCACTTGGGCTTTTAACTCTTTCGCGGGAAGTACTATTCAACTGAAATGATCGTAAATCGAGTTTTCGATGAAACCCTTGTTTTCGGCCGAATACTTTGATCTTTCATCGAAAGCTCACTTTCCTCGATATCACTTCATCGGCGAATAGCCCATGTCGAAAAACCATTTTCAAGTCTCATCGAAATCATATTTTCCTCGATGAACTTTCTTTCGATAAGTCATTTGCAAGTTTCATCGAAATCATATTTCGATGAGTTCTGTTCTTCGGTGAAAGTTCATGCAAGCTCTTCGAAAGTCTTTTTTCTTCAATATCCCCTTTATCGATAAAACCCCTCTGTTTTTGTTTGATATAATGTTATCGATGAGATTTGCATTTCGATGAATGCTTTTTGAACTTCTTCGGCAGTTGTATCTCCTCGAAATCACTTTTTTCTTTTTTCTTTTTGCTTTTCACTTTTCGATGAAACTGGAGTATCGATGAGCGGCTTCCTTCATTTATCGAAAGTGATATTCCGCCGAAGACATCTTTACGTAGTGCTTTACATGTCATGCTCTATTTCGATGAAAGCATTCTTTCAGTGAAACTCCTTTTGAGATGCTCAATATGACATTTTGGTCGATATCTTTTAGTTTTCACGCCTTTGGGAAGATTTTTTTTTATTTCAAATATAGTGTTCAACACCACCCTCTACCCTCTGGTGCCTACCTCCAGCTGGAAACCTACTGCTACTAGCACCAGGATCACCACCTGTCCGCTTGAGAGCCTCAACTCTCTGTCCCTGTCTCTGTCCTTGTCCTTGTCCCTGTGCGAGGGCATCATCCTCAATCTCCTCAATACGAGGTGTCTTCTCTACTGGATCAGTGAATCTAGGGAAAGGGTGTTGCTGGAGCCAATCCGTGTACTGGGGCAATACCCTTGCATCTGCAATGTCATCCATGTAGTCCCACCGGAGTCGCTATAATCCAGTCAACTCCTGCATACCCAAGGCATAAGATAACCTCGATGCCCATCCCTGTCTCTCCTCATCAGCATATCACGCGTATGCAGTGAACTCCTGTGAGATCCCTTGAGGTCTACCATACTGCTTCATCACTCGAGAAACCATGAATCTCTCAACCACAGTCGACGATCTACCAATGAGTGGGTGAGTAACAAACAGATCTCTCCAAACAATCCAAACAATCATCCCACGGCTCTAAACCCCTGTAAGGTCTCCATATAATGACTATCAAGTCATCTAGCTACTGTCTCCAAAAATATGTCTTGCCTAGATGGGGTTGAGTAATATAACCTGAATATCTATATACAATAGGCTGACCAGGATCTCTGTCGTCATCTACAATTGGCCTGCATACTGGGAGGTGCTCCCAAGCCCATACCTGTAAGATCAAAAGTCCGACAGCCATGCTCTTCTCCTCCCTATAAACAATCTCATGCATCTCACGATACATGTGTGCTAATATACAAGAACTCCAGCCTAATCTCTGAGGGGCCTCAACAAGCCTCTCCAACATCCTGCCACATCCACACAAAAATCCTTGTTGTCCCCTATCCGGCATAAGAAAATAGTCGATAAACCTTGCCAAGACGCAAGCAAGTGGAAAATCCTCACTGTACCTTCTCATCATCACGTTCCAATTGATAGAATGTGTCAAAATATCTGGATCCCTGAAAACATGTCTGACAACCTATAATCTAGGAAGCTACGCTGCATCATAATCCACCTTACCCCCAACAAAAGGGATACGGAGAATCCTATAAACATCCTTAGGAGTGATGGTCATCTCCCCAATTGGCAAATGGAATGTGTTATGCTCTGAGTGAAATCTCTCAACTAACGTCGTGAGCATACCATGATTCACACGGATATCAGGTAAATCAAGAAGGTGGGTCAATCTGCACAAATCAATATGTGCCCGGTCAACCTCTAACAACTGACGCACTAATGTCATCGTCGATGGATAGATGCATCTGAAAAGAACATGAGGCAATCAAACCTGTAAAATCAAACAACGAAGCATTAGAAAATATTTCAAATGAGCTTATAAGAGAAGTAAAATATCACGCAAATTCAACTACGCCAATTGCAAAATCAAAATTTCAAGTGTGCACCTTAAAAAATGCTCACTGTTTTCCAAACCATAAAACACAGAAGGGCAGGAACTCATACGATTTAGGAATGAGCTTTGTACGACAAAAGAGTCCCATACGATTCAAGACTATACCTAGGACAACAAAAGGGGCTCTTTTGAATATTGTCATACAATACAAGGGTAGGCTTCGAAAGATAAAACTAGTAGGCTTAAATGACAAAACAAACTTCATCAATTTGTCGTATGAGATAGGATCCTATCTCGCACGACAAAATGAGAATGGTCGACTTTAAACGTGCTGAAAATTAAAAAAATCAACAAAAAAATTCAAAAATGAAATGAATAAAAGGCTTAAGATCGATCACTTGCCGCTAGCTCATAGTCTCGAGATCGATTATGTCATCTCTGTCGCTCGAATCGATGCTCATGAGTGGGAACCACCATTTTTCTTCACATAAGGCTTTTTGAATTTTCAAACTTGGAAGGTTAAAATGAATTGAAAATGACACTTTTACCCCATATATAGCCAAAACCCTAAATTTTTAACTTGCTCTGATGGACATGAAAATTATACCCTTAGCTAATTCGCCCATTCTAATTCCATTTTTGGGATCAAAATCAAAATACAAGATCATTTTCCTAGTCAATTTTACAATTTGGACCACTTAGCGCTTTTTCATCGAAAGCTCATTCTTTCTTCAAAATTACGCCAAATTTCTTAGTAATCAACGTTGAATCTCAATTTCAATTCTACATATCAACTTTGCGCTCAATTTCTCATTAATCAACGTTGAATCTACAAAAATTCCTCTGAATCAATTTATGCTTAAATAATTATCATCGCCAAAAATTGCCTAAAATCATGTACCCTTGCTAAATTTTGATTTCGTTCCCGAGGGGGCATACAAGTGACCTCATGACCTCACATCTTCAAAGTCAAGAAAATTTTCAAATCTTCATCAAAGTCGAGCAAAAAAAAAAGAAAAAAAAATATTTTTCAACTAAAGAAAAACAAATTCTTATTGCTAAGGGGCATCTCAGCTTCATCGCTTCACATCAAGTTGAGATCTCTCGATCATCTAAATCGAATCAATCGCTAGGGGCATATCGGTTTCATTGCTTCAAATCAAGCTGATATTTGCCTTTATCTGAATTAGTCTCTTAACGTTAATCAGTTTCATCGCTTTTCATCAAGATGATTATTCGTTTAAACTCAATCAAGGGTTTAAAGAGTATCTTTGATCACATGCTCAATCTAAGCAGGTGTTCAGTTTCATCGCATCAAATCAAGCTAGACAGTTTATGTTCGCTCATCATGTCTTGATCCATCAAGTTCAAGATCAATTTTATCTTCGCTCGCTATGTCTAGTTCAATCAAGTTCTAGATCAGTAAGATCCGCTTCTTGATCAATCAAGTTCAAGTTTGGTATTTTTGCTCTCTATCGTTCCTAGTTCAATCAAGTTCGGGATCAGTATTGCTTTAATCAAACTCTGTTCAGCTTCTTTGCTTTAAATCAAGTTGAACACCTTATTTTTCATATGGTTCATGATCAATCAAGTTCAGAACTGGCATCTCCTAGACATCAACTATTCTTTGAACCAATGCACTGCTCGCACATTAATTCAAAGAGGGGCAAATGTAATACCCTAAAAATGGTCATCTAAACCATGGGCCCCTAATCTCGACAACATCACCAAGATCCTAGCCAAAGGCAATTAAATCAATCTTGAAAACATTAATTAATTATTTAATCATTAAATGTCACATGGCAAATCAATTACTCAATATTAATTAAATATTTATTTAATTAATTGAATCATTCCAAGAATATCATTTTAATCAATTATCCTGTTTAATTTATTAAATATCCTAGCATTTTTAATTAATTAATAAATTTGCCATTTAATCATGCAAAAAAGGAATTAATTACAAAGCAAGAGTTGAATTGAAAATAAAAGAATTAAATTGAGAGAGAAATCAAACTTGAGCTATTATTTCTTTCTTCTAAATTGAGATTAACTTGAAATCAGAAAAACAATTAAAATGAATTATTAATTATTCTCTAAAATTGAAACTCACAACTTTTGAGAAAAAGAAGTTCAGTTACATTAAAAGACTCTTTTCTTGAATAAATAAAAGAATTATCTATTTTTATCACAAATGTATGGAATTAATTAATTCTTATTTCTAATGCAACTTGAACTTCTTATCTGAATGCATTTCAATTAAACTATAATTGGAATCTATCTCAAAATTGATTGAACTTGATTTCTCAATTATTCAATTAATTTTAAATTGTGCTTTTTCTTGATCTCTCTTGTAATTCTCTATAAATTCATCCTTCAGCTCTCATCCAAAACACCCTAGAGATTTTTGAGAACATGCTTGGAGATTATTATTATGCTGATTTTGCTCTGGAGTCATTGAAGATATTGTGCTTTTTTTTATTATTTGCATCTTAGTTTAGTTTATCCATTATTGCTTGAATTCGCTATTGCTTGAATTATTCATCCATCTTGCATCCATTT
The DNA here is from genome assembly GCF_030272615.1 of Cryptomeria japonica. Lineage (NCBI taxonomy): Eukaryota > Viridiplantae > Streptophyta > Pinopsida > Cupressales > Cupressaceae > Cryptomeria > Cryptomeria japonica. The sequence goes on from NC_081412.1 coordinate 331,650,594, forward strand.
AGCTTAATATCATGCTCATATAGATTAAATCCTTCGTCTTGGTGTAGTCTAGTCACTGGCATTGCTTATAAAAATCTAAGAGCAATCTCATACTCACATATTTTAGAAGGCAATTAGTTGCTTTGTTATGGTTTATTATTTATTGATTATTGATTTACTAACCATACATGTAATGACTTAATTGAAGTGTTGTGCCTGCAGCTATCCGACCTCTTTTCAATTTTTCACACACACATTAAGTGAGCCTCCACTTTGAACATTAAGTTACCCCATTGAACACTTCAACTAGGTTCAATGAATGACATACTACACCAAATCTATGTATATAGTGGAGACCAATTAATCACATTCCTATTTGGGTCCTTAGTGCCCTTTTCTCCTATATCATTTTGTCTATATGGGTCCCAACCCACTTTAAAATTCAATGCACTTTATTCCCCACTTAAATTTCATCAATCTTAATATAAGTTATAGATTTGATATCGGTGCCCTATTATCTTACTTCAATTAAAATTCAAGCCTATTTTGTCGAGATACTTCAGAAGAGTCTAAAGTGGCTAACGCTTTTTGGCTGAAATTTTAGGAGAGTAATGTGTCAGAAACAACATTTCTCTATTTGATCTCGAAATTGGGATATGACCATTGTAAGTTGACCTAAAATACAAATTACCTTGAGAACCCTATATAAGATATCATCCCTAATTCATTTTATCTATCTATCAATTTCATTCCCAAGCATTCCTAATTCCCTCAAGAGCAAATCTGAGTATAAGGAGCATCAAGCTACAACAAAGTTGTCTTCAATTATGTTTTCATTATGGATTTTGTTATGATTAATCATGTTATTTAGACAACACTTGGAGGACTTAACCTAAGAGCATAACATCACCAATCAAAGGTATAGTCATTTCAATTTAGAAAAGAATTAAAAAAGATTCCACAAGGTTTGCAACTAGTTACTTTGAATGCCAAAGAGTTAAAGTAGAACATAAACACCCTACAGGTTTGTTACAACCCAATGCAATTCCCATTTGGAAATGACAGATAATTAGTATGGACTTCGTCCAAGGATTGCCTATGTCCAAGAATAAACATAATGTCATTTTGGTAGTGGTTGATACATTAACCAAGGTAGCCCACTTCATACTAGGAAACTTAATAGATGGGGTGCCTACTATTGCCTACAAGTTCATACAGGATATTTTTAGATTCCATGGGGTACCTGAAATGATTATATCGAATAGGGATGCTAAAATGACATCCAGGTTCTAGCAAACTTAGTTTGCAGCCTCAGGTACTTAGTTAAATATCAGCTCTGCTTATCACCTAGAGATAGATGGTCAGACAAAAAGGGTTAATCAGGTTTTAGAGGATCTTCTAAGGATGTACTGCATGGACCAACAATAAAAATGGGAAGAATATCTTCCCTTGGTTGATTTTTCTTATAATAATTCGTATTAATCATCTATTAAGATGACGCCATTTGAGGCACCATATGAAAGGAGGTGTAGAACATCTGTCAGCTAGGATAAGCGGGAAGATAGGATAACCCTTGGTCCAAAAATGCTCTCAAAAATGAAAGAGCAAGTGAAGTTGATCTGAAAAAGGTTGGTAGAAGCTAAAAATCAACATAAAAGATATGTAGATGCAAAGCGAACTCCTAGACAATTTGAATTGGGAGAGAAAGTGCTTCTACGGGTCAAACCCAATAAAAGTGCCATTAAATTCGAAAGTCTTCCAAACTTGCACCTCGATATGTAGGACCATTTGACGTCCTATAAATCATCAACCTGGTCACTTATAGAATTGCTCTGCCACCAGCTCCTACCTAGTTACATGACGTGTTTCATGTTTCTTATCTTAAAAAAGACATATCTAATTTTCCACACATGATCAATTGGAATTCTTTACAAGTACAAGACCCAGGGGTGGTCATGATCGAGCTAGTTAGGGTGTTTGAGGTACGTAAGCATCACTTACGTAATAGAGAAATCACTCAGTGCAAGATCTGGTGGGATCAATACTCTGAGGACAGTGCCACCTAGGAAGACTACAATGAAATTCACTGAAGATTCCCAGATTTGTTTAATGTTTATAACAACTGAACTTATTTCTCTTTAATTAGGCTTGGATAAACAATGTTGAACTTCATGTTTCTTTTATGATATTAAAAATCATCAAGGATGATGATTCAAAAGGGGAAGGATATGTTACATCCCACGTACCCTAGATATTTTGATGTTATTTTATGCAATGATACTTGTTGCTTAATATTGTGGAATGATGATTCATAATGCACATGTATATGATTTAGCTTTAATCATTATGATATATGATTTGATTATATCTTTTATCAATTAATGCAATGACAAAATTATGTCAGGATTTAAGACTAACTACATGATTTTGACCTAGTGTGTCCAATGAGATCATCATCCTTTGAGAAGGGAGGGAAAGTATCATCATGTTGGGAGGTAACTAAAGAAGGACTCAGTGCCATTTATAATCCTATCTGTAAGTTGAGACTTGTAGAATTGTTATAACCTTGTTACCGTCAACCAGTGTTAAACTAGGTAACCCAACTGTTCAGTATAGTGATTAGGGTTTTTACCATCCTTGTCTTAGAATTGGTATTCATATCACTTGACCAAACTATTGTGAGGTCTTTATGTTAACTCTTTATGTTCTTTAACATTATCTCATTGTTAGAATTTGAAATGGGAGAAGGCGGGAATGTTTTTGCAACTCACATTGTTGGGAATCTGCATGCGACCGGGTTGCATGCTATACAAGAAGGAGAAAGGATATTAGAAATCCAGGATGGAGGCGCATATTCTTAAGATGGTGACCCACGGGAAGGTGGGATCCCCACAAATCCAACTAGGATTGTTGGGCCACGTAATGGTCCACGGCCAGGATATACTTGAAGGGACTCGTCATAACCTTAGTCTTCCTTTTTGGGGGTTAAACCAAGTGGGAAATCAATTTTCCCTCAAGTTCATAATATTTTTGATCCAACTTCAGGAAGGTATGCTATTTCTATCCCCAATCCTGTGATTGACCATAATATCTCATTGATGGCGCTTTCATTGGTTGGTAAGTTTATGGGACCCACACCCAATATTGATCTGGTAAGGGCTTTTGGTAAAAAGAAATGACGATTGAAAGGTCATATTGAGATCACAGCTTTGTCAAAGGGTTTCTTTTCATTCACTTTCTCTTGTGAAGAATTATTATCTAATGTGTTATGCGGAGGTCCTTGAGTGATTGGGAAGTCATCTTTGGCTCTGAAGAGATGGACCCCTAATCTAGATTTGAATGATGCTATCTTTGCTTCTACACCTGTTTGGGTGAGGTTACCAAGTTTTTTGTTGGAATACTGGTATGAAGATTTTTTTAGGGGTTTAGCTAGCTCTATTGGGGAGCTTCTAGTGATATATCCTATGACACCGACCAAAAAGAGAATGGTCTTTGCTAGGATCTATGTTAATGTTAGCCATGACACAGATCTTCCCTCCTCAATGGAGATTGTGTCTAAGTTGGAGAAATGGGTTCAAACGGTGGAATTTGAAACTATGCCCTTTGTTTGTTTTCTCTATTAGAAATCTAGGCATCAGGTGAAAAAGTGTCCTTTGCAGATTAATAAGGAGGTCGCCTAGAAAAATGTGATTAAGAAGAAGGTTTGGAGAGACAAGAAAGTGAATATGAATCGGAAAGAAGGTGAAGATCATGATCTTAGTCTTGACAAAAACCTTGGTCATGAGGAAATCCCAAATACTCAACAAATGGAAGAGGTGAGAACCCCCCACCCTAAACTGAATCTAGAAAGGGAGGTTGATTGAGGAAGAGAAACAAGATGGTATCCCTAGTAAGGAGTCTAATCTGGATGAGGAGAAGATCTGAAATGTGGAAGATCAAAAGGAGATTGGAAAACCCTTCCCAGAGTTGAATCAAGATCAACATTTGGAGGAAGGAGAAATATTAGATGGCAAGATTGGCAATGGGGATGGTGATTCTATTTCCCCTACTAAGATAAATAGAAAGGAAAGGGATCTATCGAGGGAGGACGATTCCCAATAGGGTTGTGGTTTGTCTAACGGTTTAATGATGCTATTTGGAACTCATAATTCTTTGGATTTTTTAAAATCTGCATTCCCAGATGGTGATCCTTCTTCTCTTTCTCCAGATAAGATAAATAAGGTATGGTCTGAGGTGCAGGGGAAAGATGGCTCTCTAAAAGATGGTAAGGAGAACCAAAAGTATGAAGAGAATGTTTTGGAGGGAGAGGATTCTTGCACGCTAGTTGAAAAAAAGAAAGTAAGAAAAGGTGCTCCTCAGGCTGTCATTTCTATAAGGAACAAACTGAAGGCAGATGTTGGTACTCCAAAATCCCCAATAGGCAGAAGATCTTCTAAATGACATAGAGAACATGAGTGTCATTAGAATTTAGCAGATGATAGCCAAAAAACCATCTTCGAGGTTTGTTCCCCTAGTAAGAAATAAAATTTATCTCATGGAACATAAGAGGTCTTAATGGATCCCATAAGCAGGATATTCTTCGGAATCTTATTAGAGATAATAAACTGGATATTGTTTTGATTCAGGAGAATAAAATGTCTAAGGAAATGGTGGAAAAGGTTAAGTTGTTCAAAAATTGTGGGGTTGTAGGCAGTAACTCTTAGGGTGCTTTAGGCGAGACTGCTATTTTTTGGAATACTAACCACATTAAGGGTGAATCTCTTGATGAGAAGGCGAATATAGTTTCTATTAGGTTTCATCATATAAGGGATCACTTCTCTTGGTTTTTATCTAATATGTATGCTCCAAATGAGAAAGCAGCTAGAAGCAAATTTTAGAAAAGGTTGGATTCTTGCAGTTTGAAATTTTTGGATGACAACTAGATTATTATGGGAGATTTTAACACACCTTTTCAAGAAATGGAAAAGTTTGGAGGATCTCAAGTGTAGATGGAGAGAAGACTGGATTTTATGGAATTCATCAACAACCAAGCATTGCATGATGTTTCTCTTCAGGGTGCGAGCTAAACTTGGACTAATAGGAGGGCTGGAAATGAGCTGATACAAGTTCGCCTAGACTGGGTCCTTATTTCTAATGATTGGATGGTTAAGTTTTTTTGTTCCCTTACGACTCTCCTAATGATTGGCTCAAATCATTTTCTCATCACTTTTGTTGTTGATGCAGTTTCAAGAAAGTAAAATTTCCCATTTAGGTTTGAAAAAATGTGGCTCTCTCACCCTAGGCTTGAGGAATGTATTAAGAATTGGTGGAATATCTTTGTAGATGGATCTGCGATGTTCAAGGTTGCTCAAAAATTAAGATTTATCAAATATAGTGTCAAGCGCTGGAATAAGGAGGTGTTTGGAGATATTTTTGCTTCGAAGTCTACCATCCAACTCCACCTCAAAGAGATCCAAGATAAGATTCAATTGGAGGGGTATACTTCTATCTCTCTAGCCATGGAAAATGATATTTTAGTTAAATATCATGATAATATTGCTAAGGATGAAGAAATATGGAAGCAAAGATCGAGATCACTTTGGCTAGCTACTAGTGATAAAAATATCGAGTTTTTTCACATGATAGCTCTTAAACATAAAGTTGCTAATAGGATCTCTCACATTTCTATCGACGGCGTGGTTTTGGATAAGGAAGAATATATTCGGGGGGAAGTTGTTCACTTCTTCTCCTCGCTTCTTTTTGTTGATCCTAATTTGAATGTGGAAGCTCAAGATAATTTGTTAGAGGATATCCCTTCTGTTTTGGGAGAAGAACATAACATATTCCTGACTACCATTCCCTCTAAGGAGGAGATAAAAAAAGTTTTGTTTTCTTTTGAAGGTAACAAAGCTTTGAGCCCTGATGGTTTCCCCATGTTCTTTTTCCAGAATTTTGGGCATATTGTGGAACTATATGTTATTAATATTGTCAAAGAATTCTTTGGAGCTGGGAATTTACTCAAAGAGTTGAATTCTACTTTTATTGTTTTGGTTCCTAAATCTTCTGGAGCTGCTTCTATGGATTTCTTTCACCCTATTAGCCTTTGCAATTCATTTTAAAAGATTAACTTGAAAGTTTTAACCTCAAGATTACTGGTCCTCTTGCCTTCAGTTATATCCCCTCAACAAAATGGTTTCTTTCCAGGCAGACAGATCCTTGATTCTATTATTACTGTGCATGAAAATATTCATTCTTTGGAGGTTTCTAGTAAGCAGGGATTCCTAATGAAATTGGATTTATCTAAAGCCTATGATCGGGTGGATTGGTATTTTTTATTCAAAATCCTAAGGGCGTTTGGATTTGGAAATAGAGTCCTTCAACTTTTTGGCAGCTGATATCCACCTCTTCTCTTGTTGTGATAGTTAACCACTCCCCTTCTCACTTTTTGAATCCATCCAAAGGCCTCAAACAGGGTGATCCCATCTCTCCTATTCTCTTTATTATCATGGCTAAAAGTTTGGAAAGATACTTGCAGAAGTTGGTTTCTGAAGGGAGAGTCTGGGATTTTAATCCTTCATCCTCTAACTTGGTATGCTCTCACCAACAATTTGTTGATGATACAATTTTGTTGGACAACTCTTACATTAGGGAAACTAGAATGCTGAAGAATACTCTGAATATTTATGGTTAGGCTTCGGGGTAGTTAATCAATTGGAGAAAGAGTTCCCTTTTCCTTATTAATACTCCTGAGGAAAGACAAAGAAGGATCGCTATCATCCTTGGCTATGAGATTGGTGATGAATAATGATGAATAGTAAATACTCAACAGATACTGAGCAAGGGGGGGGGGGTGAATCAGTATGGACAAAAACTTTCACAAACAACTCAAACTGCAAAGACTGCACTAACTGGTAAACAACATCATCGATCTAAATCAAGGCAATACCGGTAAAACACAGTGACTATAAAAGTCATAAACCGGTAACACTTAGATCTTCACAAAACCTAATGTCTCATTTCCACTTCACCCATATGCTTAAAACCTAATATCTCATTTCTACTTCACCCATATGCTTAAACAAGTAATACATCAGAAATATAATGACCACTGGATCAGCTTGCATTATCGCTTAACAGAAAACACTAAAACATCACATGAAAAAGAATCACACATGACACACTCATTTTTCACGTGAAAACCCAACTAGGAAAAACCACGATGGGGATGAATACCACAAGTTGTTCTTGAACTCTTCAGAAGTCCGCTCTGTTAGGATCCTAGTTCGGTTAAAGACTTTACAACAGGTTCTGCTTAGGAACCGATCTTGCTAGGGATCACCCGGTTAAGGGATGGCTAAATACCTGGTTAAAGGTTAAAACCCTGTTAAAGGTTACCTTGCAAGAGGATTTTAAGAACTCAATGATTTTAAGTCACCCTTTTAAAGGATTTACAAAAAGCTTGTTAAAGCTACCCTATAAAGGGATTTTCCAACTGTTGAAATGATTAGAAGTCAACAGGTAATACAATGATCTGATAACAGCACTCAATGCTAAGGCAGATCCACTTCAGTTCCTTTACATCTGTAATCACACTCTACAGATATCTACTCACTATTCTGGTTTGGCAAGAATCAAGTATCTCTTCACTTGGATACACAGATAACATTTGCCAACAACTTTTCAACAACAAACATCGTCAACCTTATAGACAATAATTAGGTCGGTAGCCAAAACCTAAAACCCTAAGCATCTAAGTTATCAATACAGTCGGTCCAATCTTGACCGTTTAATCACATTGCATAGAGTAAAACAATCTTGAACAAATCTAAAGATGTTCTCCATCGTTTGTTCTTCACCGCTTCTAGAAGCTGATAACCCATCACGCGCTCTCCACCGTTTACTGAGATTTTGCACATTCCCGAGGTGGATAGAATCAATATTCTTCATGCAAGATCCTCGAGAAGATTCTTCATGTGCACAAGGTTGACGTGGCAACGCGATCTCATCTTCATTTCAATGCTAACTCATCACCAGATGTCATCGGTCGAATCACACAGACTTGGAATGCATCAACCAGAAACCCTGAAGCTGAGACTACCAACCGCTAGTCATATCAAATGAAACCCTGATACAAACTTTGCATATACCGGTTCACATTCCAACATACCGCTTCACTTTCTGCATATACCGGTTCATACCATCATACCGATTCACTTCATACCATCATACCAGTTCACTTCATACCATCATACCGGTTCTCTTGCCAGTTTGCTTACTTCAATATACCGGTTCATACTTCAACATATTGACATCAATGACAACATAGAATACTATCATGTCATTATACTTTGCACATATGCCAACAATTGGATCCCTTCCCTCCACTTATCTTAGTCTTTCCCTTTGCTCAAAGCTGCCAGACTTCTTTTGGAACTCCCTGATTGATAGGTTCAACAAGAAACTTGTTGGATGGAAAGGATCTCTGCTTAGTCAAGTAGGTAAGATTCAACTTTTGAAGTCTTCTCTCTAAAACTTGCCTGTCTATGCTTTAAGTATGCTCAATATTCCTTCTAAATTTGTGGATATCATTGAGAAAATTCAAAAAAAAAATTCTTTGGTCAGGAGTTGAGGAGAGGAAGCGCATTTTGTTGCTAGCTTGGGAGAATGTTTGCAGGCCTAAATTATTGGGAGGACTTGGCATAAAAAGTATCAGGATATTTAACAAGGCCCTTTTGGCTAAGCAGATTTGGAGAATCTATGAAGAGAAAAGGGAGTGGAACTTTATTTGGAAAAGCAAGTATCTGCATAGTGTCTCCTCGTTGAAGGAACTCATAAGTTACTATGTTATTCCTTTCGGGTCACAACTCTGGAATAATGTGCTAAAGGATAGAAATTTGGTTGCTTTAGGTGTGGGCTGGAAGGTTGGTAATGGTAATAAAATCTAGTTATGGGAAGATATTTGGCTCTTTAATGAACCGTTATGCAGCGTTTCTTCCTTATCCCCTTTTGTGGATAATTGCACATCCATTTTTGGATTGTTTGTGGTAGATTACTGGCTAGATCATCATTGGGTCAACCTTACTCCAGTGAGTGAAACTCTTCTTCCCATTCAACTCTCTCTCAATTCTCAAACGCTCAACCCTACTTATGAGGACCTTATAATTTGGAATGGTACTTCCTTTGGATGTTTTTTAGTGGCTTCAAACTATCTCTTTGCTAAATTCTTCCTCATCTCCCCCTCCTTTTTGGGCGAGAGCTTGGGTGAAAGATCTTGTTCCTAAAGTCAATATATTTTTTTGGCTCCTTCTTCAGAACAAGGTTCTTACTAAGAATAATCTATGCCCTAGAGGTTTCATGATCCCTAATAGGTTCTATTTGTGTATGCAGGCTAAAGAATCTATCTATATCTCTCTCCATTGTTCCTTTACTTGTGAAACATGGAGCAGGATCCTACAGAAATGGAACCTTTGTTGGGTGTTCCCTGAGTCGATCCAAGACCTCTTCTTTCAATGGGTTTGTCCTTCTTCCCATCAACTCTTGAAGGTCCTCTAGTCTTTTATATTTCCTCATCTCTCATGGGGGTCTTGAAGGAGATAAATAATAGAGTCTTTAGGGATACTGCCCTTCCTCCTAAGGCCGTTTCAGAGAAAATTTGCAGGGCTATTGGGGAGAATATTAATCTTTTGGGTGGTTCTCTAAGCAAAAAACCTAGTGTCCCTTGCAAGGATTATGATATTACCGTGTCCAAGGAGTGGTGGTTAAAATTTGATTTATCTAAACCTATGGGCTAGATCATGAAGACAAGAGAGGGGTTAGTGTGGCACTACCCTCCTAGCGGATGGATGAAGATTAATTTTGATGGGGCGGCTAAGGGAAACCCAAGGCTGGCTGGGTGTGGGGGAGTGATTAGAGATGAAAATGGCAAATGTCTCACGGTGATGGCACTCCCCATAGGTAGCCAGACCAACCACCTTGCAGAAGCCATGGGCGCCTACCAAATGTTGGAAATTGCTAGGCATCTTAATTGTAGAATGGTATGGATTGAAGGTGATTCTAACAATATTATCAAATGTCTAAAAGGGGAGAATAGAGCTTCATGGACCATTGAAAATCTAATAAAGTCCTCAATTGAGATTATTCAAACCTTTGAAAGAAGCTTCATCTCTTATGCCTATCGAGAAATTAATATCGTGGCTGATTGTCTTGCTAATTTGGGGGTGAAATCCAAATCTAAAAGCACTTGGTATGGGGAGGACACCCTAGCGGTAGATGTTAAAGCCCTCCTATCATATGACCGAACACATGATAAAATTGGCAATTTGCCCACTTTTCTTGATGATGCAATTCATTGATTATATGATCATTATTGCGAATGGACACTGTCAAAAAGCCTTGGATATCAGAGATTTCATTTTTATTTTGCATGCTTTTTGGGTTATTCTTGGCTTTACTGGGTTTGATGGCTCTTTAGAGAGTTGTCTGGTTTTCTACCTATTTTGGGCTCATTTCTCTCTATCCTGCAAGATGGGTAGGAATAGAGGAAGGGTGGAACCTATTAACTGTGAGAGTTGGAAAAATAATGCTACCATCTGGTATCAATTGCAACAAGGAGGGGTGATGCCTTTCATGGGGATGCTCTATGGGAATGATCAAAGAGTTACTAAGATTTTTGTGACAGAGTGGAAAAATAGGAAGCTCAATCTTTTTGGTAAGGCAGTTGTGGTGGATGAGAGCCTTGTTGCAGAGGTCACCGACCTATCTATGGAGGGCATCAAGTTTTATAGGGATAGGAAGCTATCAGATGGTGTCGTGAAGAAGTTCCCTAAGATGACTAAGGAGAAGGTGAATTTGGTTAAGGTTAACAAGTCTAACTCTGAGCTGAAGTAGATAAAGCCCATTTGGAAGGAACTTCTTAAAGCAATTACAAAGTTCTTCACTTTGGACGACAGGTTTACGAAGATTTATGGATGCCACTTTGTTTTGCTCAACCACTTCAGACATAGGGTGAAGATTTCCTTTCCTTTTTACCTAATCTCTTTTCTGAATGCCAGTATTAATGAATTTAGAGAGAATCCCCACAATAATCTTGTTATGCATAAAGGGTTAATCTTGCTTATCTATGAGCATTTTAAGGACAGAGCCTCTGAGAACCCTAATCATGCTCTCTTGGTCTCTGATTATGATGGGGAGGGTAGTGGTATCTCTAAGAGTGAGGGATGGGACACTGAGGATGAGGAGGAAGAGGTCATTTTTACCCCTCCCAATAAACCTAAAAGGGAGCATAAGTATTTGTCTACAGGGACCGGCAAGGGAAAGGGTTCTCCTTCGGTGGGGGGAGATAAGTCTAAGAAGAAAATCAAGGGGAAAGGGAAAGGCTTGACCCTTGTGATATCTGACAGCTCCTAGGAGCATGATGTTCCTATCTCCCCTCAACTCTGAGGACTCTATTTCTCCTCATGACAAGGAGGGGGATTCTCAGGAGTCTGTGGACTTGAGCTTTTAGGATTTTTGGCCCAAGCAAGAGATTTCTTTTGGGGTTTTGGAGACCGCCAATAATAGCTTTGTGTATCTCTTTAGACTCTTCAGATGAGATTTTCATGAGATTAAAAGCTTCAACTTCAAACAAAGAGCCCTTTCTTCTAAGATTGAAGAATTACATGCCAAGGAGGATTTGGGGGAGAAGTTGCAGGTTACTATTGAGCCCATGCATTCTAGTAATGTGAAGGAGAAATCTCAAGGGACCCCTATTTGTGCCCTTTAGAATTAAAATGAGAAGAAAATGATGGAAGATTGTTTAACAAAGAATGTGGAGGCTATTGAAAAAATGAAGGACATGTATGATAACAAGTTCAAGGAAGCAGAATAGAGGATCAATAATGTGAGACCACCCTGCGCAAAATTATGGAGGATAGTCATAAAATTGTTAAATCTTCAGCAGATTACATGAGTACTGTGGTGCCCAAGCTTGAAAAGTTTCACTAGGACAGGGTTTTTATTGACTTGGACCAGGATCAAGACCTGGGAATTGAGGATACTTTGGGTATGAGCAAGAGAACTAGGGAAAGTACAAAGAGAAGAAGACTGCTAATCTGCCTCAAGACATCTTGAAGTTAAAGGATGTGGCCCAGAAGATGAATCGACTTGAAACTGAAGTTGCTAAAACTTTAAAGAACCTGGGTTAGTGTTGTTCCTTTTACTGGTGCAGCTATGTTCTTCTGCTGGCTTTTTGTTGACATAAGGTTGTGTGCCTTGTTTTTCTGTCAGTCCTATTGTCTATTTGGTTTGTTCTGTTTTGATGGGCTTAAATAATACATCATATGTAATTTCCTTGTAAAGGGCTTTGGGTCCCTTCAAAACCTGGTTTTGCCTTAATAAAAAACTCTTTATGTTCTTAATGATTAATGGAAACTTCCATTGTCATTTGTATATTGTATATTGTATGTGTGTGTGTGTGTGTGTGTGTGTGTGTGTGTGTGTGTTCATAGCTTAAAACACACACACACACAAGCATATGTAAAGGGTAATTTAAAATCTTTAATCACCTTAGTGTTACATGGCCTTATAGACCTTGCCACGATGATGGGAGCTTGGTCCCACGTTCAGTCCATATATTATACAAGACTCAAACTTGGCATAAGTTTTGAATTGCAAGTGATATCGACTCTCAACAGATGAAAGAAAATAATATTTATATTGTGGTTATTTTTAATGAAACTAAAAATCACCACCTTCATGAAATTGACATCAGATGTTTGGAAATGCCATTAACCGATTCTTTAAACAAAAAAATTGGAACTTTTGAAATCTGTATGTTATATACGGGGAATAGAGAGTCATTTGTCTGATTATTGGTTTAAAATTCTTTCAAAACGAGCTTGGAAAAGTATTAAATTTCTGCTCAAGAATTTGAAGCTTGCTTTAGCAGCGATTGTCTTCACACAAACATTTCTTAAGCCGTAGCTAACAAGGAAGGGAGTTGATCGTAGCTCACCAGGAAATGAACTCTTGCTCATTATTTGACTTGCAGCTCTATAGGTCATGCACTTGTTATTTTGAACTTTGTGAATGCAGTTTGAAAAATAAGCTTTATAATTCAATAAGATTAGAAATACGTATTCTTTCTCCTACTTTGAAAAGTGCATCTCCGCTTCAATGAAAGTTGGAAGTGAAAGATAGAATTCCTTAGAATGAGAGATGCTTATAGTCTGTACGTTTCATACAGATAATTTTGTTTATTAAAATGAACATAACCATATTTATTGGAAACTTGGAAGAGTTCCAGAGTATGAATCATCCTTGTTCTTTAAGAACAACACCGTGAGAACAATAGTGTGAGTAAGTAATCTTTTATTGAACAAGAACATAACGACTTAGTGGAAGCCTTAATAACAAAGACCAGAGGTCTATTTTGGAAGAAATTTTTTAAAAACCATAGTATTCATTGGAAACTAAGGCTCAAGTTAGTAAATGAACAACCCTGAAGGGTTCAATTTTTTTATGCAACCAAACGACATTTACTAGTTTATAATGGCCAAGTATTGGTAACTGTTAAACAATAAACAATCATGAGACTATGTGAAATATGAATACTTTAATTGTTGTAATTTAAGTCTGCTAATTTGAAAAAGAATTTTACACAGAACAAAAAGAGGAATAATGTTGTTTATATATCCAATAATAAGGATTCATTCTTGTACTCATGAGAGAGCAAGTTTCTAGCTCAAGTGCACAAGTATGAATCTCATATCTAATAATCCAAGAAATTGTCAATGACACCAAATGAGCTAAAGCCACCATGAGTTTTGTTGGTGTAAATAAATATTCATCATGGATATTATTACACTTTACTTAAGTTAACTTAGGATAATGCATCTCTTCGTAGTTTGGATATGAGACACTTAGGGAAGTGTGCACGTAGGGATATAGCTTATAGAAGAAATTCCACCTTTTGTGGTCTTATCTTGCTGTTACACTCCACATTCGGTGGATCATCCACCTCTTGTGGAATATTATATTATTTCGCCTACCTACCCCTAGTATTTCTTACCTACACTTGTTTCTCATTGAGCCACATGTCATGATTGTGTGCTCGTATATCCATATGGCCTCGCCTATATAAGTAGACTCATATTCATTGTATTGGTTAATCCATTTGATCATTTGCATATTGATGATAATACAGTTGTGTTCTTATCATTCTATTGTCTCTCTTTTATTCTTTTCATTGTGCCCTTGATCTTAGCAAAATCTCGCATGGTATCAGAGCTATTGGGGCTTCATTGATTGGTTTTGGGAGACATCTTGTAAGGCTTCTATTTTCGGATCTGAGGGACTGTGCTTTTTTGAGGCATCTTAGAGCATTTTCGACCTCACCATTGCGTTTGAGAGGCCGTTTCCATAAAAATGAGTATAAACTTGACCTATTTTGGCGAAAGTCAAATTTTGGGTGTTGGAGAAATTTTTTGCCCAATTCAAGCGGGTACGGTACAACATTTTAGGATTTTTTTCAAAAAAAAAAAATTGAATTTTTTTTTAGGGGGTCCGTACCTTCTGCCCAGTCAACAGCACACAGCCAACGCCCAGTCAACATTTTTTGAAAAAAATTAGACCCCTCTTCGTTGAGCAGTTTGGATTTTTGGGTCAACTTTGGAGGCTCATAACTTGCTCAATTTTGCTCCTTTTTGGGTGCAATTTTTTTTTATTTGGGATATTTTTTTGTTCTCTTCACAGTGGTGTGGTTATTTTATGATTTTGGTGAACATGTTTTTTGAAATTTTCAGATTCTCTCAGCTGTACCTATCCAATCCTCAATTTTGCAACTTCAAAGGCTTCGTTTGAGCTCATACGACTTCCTTTTCAGGTGCCGTTTTTTTAAAGTTTATATTTTTTTGTCTACTTTCATAATCTATGATCATTTTTCAGAGATTTTGAGTGGATTTTTGGATCTTAGTTTAGATCACTTGCATTATTAGTTTGAGTCTTCTTTTGCCTTATTGAGGCGGTTGTAAAGTTGAAATCAAAAGTCCACTTTGCCATTTTTTGCAAGTGGCCCCTTGTACACGCACTAAGTATAAAGTGTCAAATCATCATTTTTTTTTTTGGGGGGGGGGGGGTTCTTTGATTGAGTGCATTTGGGGGGGGGGGGGTGTGTCTTGTGTGATTGTGTCTCCCTTTCCTTGTGCTCTTTCATTTTTGTTGCAATGAGTCCTCATAAATTTCCACCTTTAACTCCACATAATTATGTATCATGGAAAATTAAAGTATGGAGCAAATTAATGGAAAAAAGGTATCATGCATTACATAGATGGAACAATAGCAACACCACCTGATCCTAATGCTCAGTTAGAATGGATCACTAAGAATTGCACGACTCTTGGAACTTTGCATAAGTATGTATCAGATAACCTCATTTTTCACATTGAGAAGTGTACTACAATCAAAGAGGCCTGGGATATGTTTCAGAAATTGTATGGTCAAGTTGATGAAATAAGAGGTTACAAGATTGACAATGAGCTCACCAACTTGGATCCCAAGAGTTTTGATACAATCCAAGATTATGTCACCAAAGCAAATGAGCTAAGAGCAAAATTTAAGGATTGTGGAATAGACAAAAAGGATGCTTAGTTGCTATTCAACTTGTTGGACAAGCTTGCACCAGAATATGCAACATTTGTTTCAAGCTTCCAAACTCATCGTTTGACAGTGGGGAGTTCCTACATTATGCCTTCATTTGATGCTTTCATAGAAATGTTGATATTGGAACAATCTAAGTTGTTGAACATGGGGCTTCTCAAGTCTTCAAAGTCCAAGGCTTTGGTGGCTAATCAAGGGAGTCAAGACAAAGATTCCAACAAGAAGAAGAAGCAATCTAAGTCAAAGCCACAACAGGAAAAAGGGCAATTGTCCTCTCCATCACAAGGCCATTTTTCATCCTCTTCCAAGAAGGGGACTCCACCTAAGAAGAATAAACCAACTTGTGCTTATTGCAAGAAGTATGGTCATGATGATCATCGATGCCACACCAAGCAAGTTGATGAGTTGACAAATCTTCTTAAGAAAAACAACATCAACTTGCCATCTGCCTACACAAAGAAAGATTCATCTCCTTCCTCTTCCTCACAATCTAAGGGGAAAGGGCAAGCTTTTGTGGCAACAACAGGTTCTTCACAACAGTGGATACTTGACTCGGGTGCCTCTTATCACATGGGTTCTACAAAGGAGCAGTTTTCTTCATTGGAGCCATCAAAGGTACCTCACATTTACATAGGTGATGATACATAAGTTGAGGTTGAAGGGAAAGGTTCACTTGACATGGATGATGGAACATTTGAGAATGTTCTCTATGTTCCTAACTTGTTTACCAATCTTCTCTCTATCTACCAAATCACTCACTATGGGAATGGGAAAAAGGTTGAGTTTACACCTGATTCAGTTGTGGTAAAGGAACTTGGTAATGATGCCTTGGTAGCAGTGGGACAAGTCAATGACAACTCAAGGCTTTATTCATTCTCCCACTTTGTGCCAAGTTCTCCTTCTAGGGCCTTGCTTACTCATTCAAATTTAGAAAGTAAGCTATGTCATGAGCGGTTTGGTCACCTCAACTACCGTTATCTTCAGCAGCTCAGCACTAAAGACATGGTCACAGGTCTACCTCGAATCAGTTTTTCGGAGGGTGTATGTTCAGGTTGTTCCATGGGCAAGCATCCCGAGGAGAAGTTTGATAAGGAGAAAGCTTGGAGAGCTTTGGAAGTTCTTCAACTTGTTCACAACGATGTAGCAGGTCCATTTCTAGCACCTTCATTTAGTAAGGCCCGCTATGTCCTCACCTTCATTGATGGGTACTCCCACTTCACTTGGGTCTACTTTCTTATTCATAAGAGTGAAGTATTTGACAGATTTCAGGACTTCAAGACTAGTGTGGAGAAGCAATCCAGGAAAGTGGTCAAGATTCTTCGCACAGATAATGGAAGGGAATATGTGAACAAAAGACTTGGGGATTTTTGCGCATTTGAGGGGATTGATCTCCAACATTCTATTGCTTACACTCCACAACAGAACAAAGTTGCAGAGCGCAAGAATAGAACTCTCAAAGAAATGACTAGTTGTATGATACATGCACGTTCTCTTGATCCCACCTTTTGGGCAAAGGCTATCAGTTGTGCCACACACATCTAGAATCGGGTTCCTCACAAAGATTTGCAAGGTATTACTCCTTTGAGGCTTGGGCTGGTAGGAAACTGATTGTGAGACATTTTAGAGTCTTTGGGTGTCTAGCATGGGCTCGCATACCTCCGCAGAAATGCAAGGCATTGGAACCTTAGAGTAGGCCTTGTATTTTTGTTGGATATCCTGAGGGTGTTAAGGCATATCGATTGATGGATCCTAAGACACATGAGGTGTTTATTGAGAGGAGTGTTCACTTTGAGGAAAGCTCTCCTAGCTTAGCCTCTATACCTCCTCCACCTTCTTCCATTGTGGATAGTGATGGTAGTGATTAAGATGATGAGACTCCTTCAACTTTGACTCGCAGGGTTACACCTTCGCAGGGTCCACTTGCAGTTGAGGAGCCTCATTCTCCACCTCCACCTAGACCTCATTGGGCTTGACAGACACTTGAGTCAGCGGGTTCTCTTGTTGGGGATCCTTCAAATACACAGAGGACTCGATCACAACATCAGGACCTTCCACATGCATTCATTGCTACCGCTTCTAATCCACAGACATTTCGGGAAGCATCAGGGGTTCCTGAGTGGGACCGCGCTATGGAGGAAGAGTATAGTTCCTTGATGAGGAACAACACATGGGAGTCAGTCCCTCTCCCTAACGGGAGAAAGATAGTTCGATGTAAGTGGATCTATCAGACCAAGTTTGCAGCAGATGGTAGTGTGGATAGCTATAAGGCTCGACTTGTTGCGAAAGGTTTCTCTCAGGTTCCTGGTGTTGACTATACTGAGACCTTTGCGCCCGTAGCCAAGATGAACTCCATTCGCTTGACACTTTCTATTGCCACAACTCATGGTTGGGTTGAACATCAGATGGATGTGAAGAGTGCTTTTCTTCATGGGGATCTAGATGAGGAGATTTATATGGAGCAGCCACAGGGTTTCATCCAAGATTCTTCCTTGGTTTGCAGACTAAGGAAATCTCTTTATGGCCTTAAGCAGGCCCCTAGGGCTTGGTACGCCAAGATGGATTCCTTTCTTCTCTCAGCAGGGTTCACCAAGTGTCATTCCGATCCGAATGTCTACATTTTGCGACAGGATGACTCACACTTGATACTTGTGCTCTATGTTGATGATTTGATCATTACAGGGAGCACTGCATCCATCATTAGTAGGGTCAAATCTACTTTGCATGACAGATTTGCTATGACTGACTTGGGTCTTTTGCACTACTTTCTTGGGATAGAGATTTCACAGTCCTCTTCCGGGATCACTCTTTCGCAACCCAAGTATGCTCTTGATCTTCTTGCACGCTTTCACACGACTGATTGTGAGCTTGCACCGACTCCCTTTCTTTCAAGAGTCAAGCTTGAGGCTCGATGTTCTTCTCCACCAGTCGATGCCATATTGTATCATCAACTTGTGGGTAGTCTCATTTACTTGACTCACACACGCCCTTATATTTCATTTGCAGTTGGCATGGTTTCCTACTTCATCCAGGAACCACATGAGCTTCATTGGAAAGGCGCCAAATGCATCCTTCATTACATCCAGGGTACACATCACTATGGGATTCACTATGCAACAGGCACATGACTTCGCTTGGTTGGTTACACAGACTTCGATTGGGCTGGCGATCTTGATGATCGTAAGTCTACTTCAGGTTACAACTTTCACCTTGGTTCGGGCCCCATTTGTTGGTAGAGCAAGAAGCAACATGCTATTTCTCTCTCTTCGACTTAGGCTGAGTATCGAGGAGCTGTTAACGCAGCGACTGAGACCATTTGGCTTCAATAGATTCTCACAGAGTTTGGGTTCAACACTCCATGACCGATAGTTCTACATTGTGACAATCAGAGTGCTATTGCAATCTCAAAGAACCCGGTCCAACATTAGTAGACCAAACACATCGAGATTCATATGAACTATATCCGAGAGCTGATTCAGGAGAAGGTCATTGATTTGCAGTATTGTCCTACAACGAAGCAGGTTGCAAATATATTCCCCAAACCTTTTATCGAGAGTAAGTTCCAGCAGTTGCGAGCTCTCTTGGGGGTGCGAGATGTCTCATTAGGGGGGGGTCAGTTGACTTCTCCTTCCTCTCTTATGGGGGGGACTTTTTCCTCTCTGAGGTTTTGTCCTTCTTCTTTGAGAGTCTTTTGTACATTCATCTCTCTTTTGGGGGGGGAGTTTTTTCCCATTGGGTTTTCTCCCTTTCTCCATTTGTGAGAGATTGCATTGCATAGTTTTGCTTGCATTTGCATTTTGTAGGTGGGTACCTATCATTGCCTAGTAGCCAGGACCCATCTTGCATTGTTGACTTAAGTCTTCATTCCCCTAAGTTGCACTTAAGGGGGGGTGTTGGTGTAAATAAATATTCATCATGGATATTATTACACTTTACTTAAGTTAAATTAGGATAATGCATCTCTTCGTAGTTTGGATATGAGACACTTAGGGAGGTGTGCACATAGGGATATAGCTTGTAGGAGAAATTCCACCTTTTGTGGTCTTATCTTGCTGTTACACTCCACATTCAATGGATCATCCACCTCTTGTGGAATATTATATTATTTCTCCTACCTACCCCTAGTATTTCTTACCTGCTCTTGTTTCTCATTGAACCACATGTCATGATTGTGTGCTCGTATATCCACATGGCCTTGCCTATATAAACAAGCTCGTATTCATTGTATTGGTTAATCCAGTTGATCATTTGCATATTGATGAGAATACAATTTTGTTCTTGTCCTTCTATTGTCTCTCTTTTGTGCTTTTCATTGTGCCCTCGATCTTGGCAAAATCTCACAAGTTTGTTGACCACTATGTGCATCTTTGGTCTAAACATGAATGCTAGTTAATGAGCCTCTTAGAGTTAGTGTGGAGATAGCATAGGGATTGACATGATGTCTCTGAGCCTTTAAGGAATCAGTCAAGCTAAGGAGGGTGATGAATGATGACTTCATGCATTGGCATGATTACAATACATTAAAACCTTTGGCCAATGTGATGCTACTAATGGTAAACGTCAGTTAGTTTATTAATCCGGATATACAACTCGGTTAGAAGTCATACTAGTTAGGAGTATCCTATGGTGTGTGGCTGACTAGGGATTGTGTAGGGTTAAACACCAGTTTCAGATGGCATGAGTTCAACTTTTTTAATTCCCTACGAAGGGTCGGGCCCTTTCTAGTTGGAAATGACACGAGGGACTAGTAAGTTTGTGGTTGGGTGGAAAAGTGCCCTGATTATATTTTCCATCCTACGAACAATGCAAAAGACTATTTATAGATTAGATTGAGCATCAAGAAAACTGTAATCTCTAAACCTCTCTTTCTTTCTCATGTTGTATTGTTAAATTGATGAAATTATGCATATGTAATTAGATTACATCTTCCTTAGTTTAATTCTTTGATTTCAAAAAGAAAAAAAGGTTAATGGTTTTAGTTTCCAATCTTGCATTCGTAATAGATGTTAGTTATTGCAAGTTTCCAATTGTGAAATGTTATTAATTTAAAATTGCATAGTGAATTCATGTTATTGTAACTATTCTAATGTATATTATATACCTTAACACAAATTACAATTACAACATTTTCATAAAATAAATTCTAGAAAATAAACTATTTTAAAGTTTTTGATTAATGAAAAAGCAGGTTTTGAAGGGACCCCGAAACCCTTTACAAGCTTAAAATAGCAAAGTTACGAGAAACGGGACAAAAGGCAAAAAAATAGCAAAAAACCGAGAAAAGCCAACAAAAGCCCCTGAAAGCCAGCAGGCCGTCCAGGAATCAGATTTTATCTAGGGCTTTAGCCAGGGTGCTGCTTATTTCTTGCAGCTCTTTGAATAAACTATTTTAAAGTTTACTTTATATAAGTAATTATTTTTATGTTGCAATAAAAAACATTTATCAAAAAATAAATACCAAAAAAAAAAAATTCTCCATTTCACTTGGAAGTTATTTTCTATGGAAGTTGTGAAATGGTGAAATTTTTGGTGGAATATTTTGAAAGTATCAATTTCTTCTATTTACATTCTTCACGGGGTAAACTGCTCATTGAGAATATTCTTAGGATCCTTGGTCTAGAATGATTTATTTATTGCACCAATTCATTGTGTCCATCTGAATGGTTTTTGATATGTTTTCATTAAGCAATATATTTCCATCTATAGTATAGTATGCAAGAGCTCTTTATAACTTCCATTGATTTTGAATTGAAATGGATATTTGTAATTACAGATTTGGTTTGAGCCTATTATGGAAAATATTTTAGAATTATGCTACGAGAAATTACCTAATCAAAAAAACAATAAGCAATATGTCTACTCAACATACTAACTTAAGTATATTTTTTCTATCGACATAACCTTTGCACCCCTTGTGGTGCAAGTGCTAGTTTTATTTTTTTCATATTCATACTTAAAGATACACTAAGTGTATAAGATTGCGTGGTATTTCTAGAATCCTTCTCTTATATGCATGAATACTTTGTGTGCTAATGTATGAATCCTTTATTTGGTAATGGAAATGAAATTAGTTTAAACCCATTAGAGTTTGTTTTTTATTATATAAGCAACGTTAACAAGGGCATTGACCCTTAACATAGTCCAGAGACTATCAACAACACATTAACAACACCTTAACAACACAAAACAAAACTTAAAGTGAGAGTTTAATAGTATTAAAAGAGAGTAGTACGGGCATACCCCGTAAGTCCAGTGAATCATAAAGCAACAACATAAGCAAAAAAACAAATAGACCAAGACCTAGGATGCTGGCTTAAGAAGCCTAGCCATATCAAGGACATTGCCCCAATCCTTATTAAGGAACCTGTAGAGTTCCTTGCAAGCCTGTTTATCCACATCATCTTTAGTAGTCTTGTCATATAGGAGACAAAGGGTCATCTCCGAGTTGTGCATGATTCTCATGCAAAATTTGTTGATGCTGACAAGTTGCTTATCTCTAGTGTCCCATCTACGCTTCATCTCCCTGAGTTCCTCCTTCAAATTTAGTATTTCCTTGTCCACCCCAAAACTATCCAGACGGTTCCGTAGCTCACAGACCTCACATTTGAGGGCTTGAATCTCGTCATCCCTGTACATTTCTCGTTGGTCCTCTTCTGTAGGAGAGCATCTCTTATCTTTTTTCTTCTTCCCCTTCTTCTTGTCACTTTTCTTACCCTTGTCCATCCCTTCCACAACAACCCCTTCGTTACCATCGACCCCTTCATCTAACTCAGAAGCCATCCTAATGATTGGGTCCACTTTCTGCATAATTTTATCTGGGGCCACATCTTCAAAATTCTCAGCGGGGAGCACATTTGTTGCATTCAAATCTTGAGGGTCCAGTGGGGGACCAAAGTCATCCAAGTTGCAAACAGTGCCAACCTCTTCCCCCTCAAGTTCATTTAAATTACCGCCACCCTCACCCACTTTAGGATCATCTCTAGTATCAACAACAATCTAATTCTTATTCCTTTTCTCACTAGCACCCCTAGAGGCAAGCCTTCGAGACCTTCTCCTTCCCTCAGTTTTCACAATAGGGTCTTCTTCATCTATGTCCTCCACGCTGGAATTATCAATCACAATTTGTTTATGTTTTACAATGGATTTACCCTTGCCCTTAGGGCAAAAAGGTTTCTGCTCTTTAGTAGCAGAGGGGGAGGGGAAGGTAGGGGGCTCGGCTCTGTGATGGTAACAAAGGAGGAGAGAAGAGGAGAGGAAACAAAAGCTTCATTAGAGAGTTGGAAGAATCTGGAAGGGGCCACTCCACTCACAAACACTACCTAAGGGTGAGAGGCATGCAGAGAGGGTTGAACTAACATAATGTTACAAAGGGCGGGAGGGGGGGGGGGGTATAAAGCCAAATGGTAACGATAGAGCCTGTAAATTAGACCATGGTAGAGGGGGATAAGTTGCTTATCCTCATTTTTTCGGGTGTAGGGCTTCCTTGATTGAGCATTCTAGAGAATGCAATAGATAGAAAGGCAAACATACAAGATCATGGTTCCTAAAATGATTTAACAAGGGAAAATGATAATAATAATAAATTTTGTGGTGGCCCTTAAGAGTAAAATATTTCATGATCATTATACATACCACGTCCCACGAATGTTGGAGTTCATCTATGGCAAAACCACCTTGCAATTTGATAGGGGCTTCCTTCCCCTTGAAGAATCTATTAAGGCCATCCTTGTTTGCCATATGACTCGTCTGCTTCCATCTCCTTCCCTCCAGAGAAAGGGCAGTTGTATGAGCAATAACTTCCTCAGAAACTTCAAAGGAGATTCCCCCAACAACAACTTTGCGATTATTCCAAGAAATAACAAATTGAATAGAGAGTTGTTCATCACGTCCACGCAAGTTTTCCATGAACTCCACCACCTCACCTTCAACGCAGTAGTTCCAAACCATCGTGTCCTTGAAATCGTCGGGCTTATTAGACTCAAGGCGAACTCTATCACCTCCCATGGCAAACTCACTGAAATTAACAACTAAAGCGCTTTTCTGAACTCTCGACATAAACCATTTAGCATGAAAGATAGCCAAAAACACTACCTTGTAAAAGTAAGATTAACATCAACAAAAATGTGAAAATTATGGAAATCATACAAGCCAGCGACGAAATAATTGCTCGGATTATCCTCTGGACAAAGAGACGCGTGCGAAGGGTAACTCTAGCCTTTTGAAGTGACATTAGAGATTAATGACACCGCCTTGTAATCAAGGCTTAAGGAATAATCATTAATAAGACACCCATGTGTCCATCCAAGCTCTTTTCTTTCCATGAACGCACGATTTTCTAAAGGTGTCACATGTGCTCCAACCCAAATAAACTGTATCATTAAAAAAAACACAGACAAACAATACCAAGTGATGATGGTGAGGTGGTTGTCACCCATAAAAGCCCAATTGACAGTCCACATCATATGACCTGTCAACACAAGTTAAGATTATTCAAATTTGAAACCCCCTCTTAGCACCCATGACCCAGATGAGGAGGGCGGGCAACCCATTTGTTATTTTATACGACATATTCTAATATGGAGATCAAGTTAGCAAGTATGAGCTGGTAGAAATGAAATTAGCTTAAAATTTGTAATTTGTAAATTTGGTATTTGGCGGATACAGGTAGGCATGCATACGTGGGGAGTTATTATGATGGATGAAAGACATTGGCATTTACGAGGCGGCGGACAGGTAATAGGGGAGGCTTTACACCCGATCAACAACAAACATCACTATCATTGCCAATTTGGAGTTTGGGTTGCCACTTGCCAGCTAATGGTGATGGGGAATTGAAAGATGGATGAAAACGCGTTGTGGTTCGAACTATGAGTTTGACCAGCACTGGAGTTAGGTATGTCGAGCGGGCAGCGGGATTCGGGATTGCCCGCCCGGGAAGAGGGAAAGTCGCAAGTCTGGGCCACGGGGATTGCATGTGAAAACGTGTGTTATATATTAAGAATTCAGGATCCTGGATATATATACATTGCATATCTTGCGCCCAAGGTTCGATTCCCCATGTTTGTCTTTACATTGAAATTGTTGGAAACAGATGGAACAATTCGGCAGCTTAACGCAACAAAACAAACCGAACCAACCCGGGGGTTAGCCAAAGCTTTAGCTGTAGTGGTGGTGGAGTTGTAGCTGAGTTGGATCCGGAGAGTACAAGTAGTGGATAGATTTGGTGGTGGGGTTCATCCACGGGCAGACCGTTGTGTGATTTGTCTGCAGGGCTGGCGTCCATTTTCCTGGAGAAGCTACCAACGAAGGTGGCCGCCTATTTGTGGGACCTCCAAAATCAACGCATATTAAAATATAAAGGATTTGTGGATGTTACAGAGAAGAATAGGTTTTGCTCTCGATCGCCACAGGGATTTACGCAGATCATATTTGGTTGCAGACATTACTAGAAGGCTTCTCCAAGTCTTCCACGC
Source organism: Cryptomeria japonica (assembly GCF_030272615.1). NCBI lineage: Eukaryota > Viridiplantae > Streptophyta > Pinopsida > Cupressales > Cupressaceae > Cryptomeria > Cryptomeria japonica. Next base: position 331,675,655 of record NC_081412.1, read on the forward strand.
CTAGGGCTTGTGCTGAAAGGGATCTAAAGAAGCTAAGGTTGACAGGGCGGGAGTGGAAATGGAGGCCAGCGCAGGGCTGGTCGCTGGCTCTCACAACCGAAACGAGCTTGTGGTCATCAGGCCCGAGGGCGAGGTTGGGGTAGGTTTTCATTTCTTAATCTGCATTGCATTTTTCGATACCTACTGTAAACACTGCCTTGCAAAACTACACATCTCAGCAGCCTGCTATGCATGCAAGAAAAACCAATATGGTAAACTACCTTTCTTGGCTCCTTAGGAACAGTATGATCAGACTAGTTCTGCAATCCTTACACATTTTTTTTTTGCCTTTACTAACCTGATGATTAGTCAGGGAGTGTAACCTGAAATGTTGATATATAAGTCAATACACAGATTTCTCCGCTAAGGTTGAAAAATCCGGGAAAACCAACTTTTTAGCCCTTAATAGAAATCTCATTATGAGCACATAATGTCTATCCTGATTACAGTGTCAGATGCCCAAACGATACATCGTGGATTCCATTGGGTTTCCGTAGCATGAAATCAGCTTACTATATCAAACCAAGCGCGATGCGGACATGAAATCTCATTTTAGCACCTAATGTCTACCTTGATTAGAGTGTCGGATGCCCAAAAGACATATCGTGTATTCCATTGGGTTTCCGTAGCATGAAATAACCCTTAGTCAGGGCAGATATGAGCTAAGCTACGTTTTTGAAATAGTGGGTGACTTTGCCTAGCATGATGATCTGCTCATGATAGCCCAGCCGTCAAACTACGGGTTGTGACCTATGGTTTTTCAAGGGGCGCCCTCTTTTTTTTGGTTGGGTTTAAATTTCCATTTGGCTCTCCTTACATGAAATGCCGCTTGGGCATGGCAGAAATGTACTAAGCTGTGATTTCTGATTAATGAATGGTTTTGCTTGGCATGATCTGCTCGTGATTACCCTTTGGGCATAGGCCAGCCGCCGAACTGTTTGTTGTGAACATTTTCAAGAAGTCCAGTTGGCTCTCTTTACATTACCTGTCGTACTTATGCTCTTGGGCGTTGCAGGAGGAGGCGAAGTTGTTGTGGGCGTGTGTTTTTTTTCTTGGCCTCTGGACTTGACCAGAAATTTTTCTTCTTGTTTTGCAGCCGAAGCCTTTGCATCATTTAGACAGTCAAATATGTCAAATTTGTAGCGACGAGATTGGGACGATAGTAGGAGGAGAGCTTTTTGTTGCCTGTAATGAGTGTGCTTTTCCAGTCTGCCGGCCATGCTACGAGTACGAGCGGAGAGAGGGCAACCAGGTTTGCCCTCAATGTAAAACCAGATACAAGAGGCATAAAGGTTAGGATTTGTCTATTGTACTTTCAATACTTTTAATTTGTTATCGGAATGCTTGTTTAAAGGTGTTGTTAAGTGCTTTTTAATTGCGACATGTCTTCACATGAAATCTTATAATCTACATCGTTCCATGAAGAATTGTTGATTTCGTAGGAGAGCATTGATCTTTAGTTTGGGTATGTTAATGTAGTGTGAGCTAGTGTAAGCCCCTCCAACTCAAATTATCCATTATAAAACAACCTCTCATGGATCAACACCAGTTCCAGAACTAAGCTCTGCTGTGGATAAATAATCTGGCAGGGACTACACAGGGATATGCGAAGGATTAATCTTTTATTGCAGGAGAAATCACCAAATGCACGGTTTAGCTTTTATAAATATCTACTTGTGTCCATGTAACCTGAGTTTCCAGAGTTGGGAGTGTCTCCAATACTCCGTTAATTTTAGACCTGCCCATTTTGCAGGGAGTCCTAGAGTAGAGGGAGATGAGGAAGAGGATGATGTTGATGATATAGAATATGAATTTGGTTTTGGGGATCGAGATAAGCAAGACAGACATTACACTGCCGAGTCCATGCTTCATGGGCAAATGAGCTATGGCCGAGGAACTGATATGGATGCTGATCAAGTGCCACAGAGCATGATGCCTCAAGTGCCATTGCTGACGAATGGTCAGATGGTAAATCTAGTGAATTAATTTGCAGCCCTTTTAAATGGATATGTTTGTTGCATGTTCTTTTTGGTTTTGTGCTTAAGTTATTTTGATTCATTGCAGGAGTATGGAATATCTCCTGAACATCATGCACTTGTAATACCTCAATTTATGGGAGGAGGCAAACGAGTTCATCCTCTTCCCGATCCTGATCCAAATTTTCCAGGTTATTCATAAATCAGATGTTTTAGGCTTATCTAGGAATATGCATTTTCTAATACCATTTTTAGTCAAGGTGTTCTCATTATCATAGCTGCTTCTTGCAATGTTTTCTTGTTGTCAGTGCAAACTAGGTCGATGGATCCTACCAAGGACTTGGCAGTTTATGGATATGGGAGTGTAGCTTGGAAAGAGCGAGTTGAGAGTTGGAAGAGGAGACAGGATAAACTGCAGGTTATGAGAACCGAAGGGGATGGATTAAAGGAAGGGGGACCTGATGGCAATGGACCAGATGAGCCCGATCTACCAATGTACTATTGCTGAACTTTTACACAATTCTTTCTTCTATCCACGCCTTAAGAATTTTATTGTGTGCACAGCAAAATATTTAAACTTGTAATGATCCTAATTATTTTCAGTCACTGAATTTAAATCCTTTCCAATTATAGGATGGATGAGGCAAGGCAGCCTCTGTCAAGAAAGTTGCCAATTCCTTCCAGCAGAATAAATCCTTACAGAATGATCATCATCATTCGGCTTGTAGTTCTGGGTTTCTTTTTCCACTACCGAATCCTTCATCCTGTCCCAGATGCTTTTGGATTATGGATTACTTCAGTTATCTGTGAAATGTGGTTTGCATTCTCTTGGGTCCTTGATCAATTTCCAAAATGGCTCCCGATTGAAAGGGAAACATACCTGGACAGATTATCATTGAGGTACATATTCTATTTTTTTGTTTATCATCTAAAAGCTTGAGATTTGTTTATCATTCATGATTGAATTTAACACCACATTGTCATCAACAATGAATTGTAGTCACTGTGCTGTAACCAAATTATTTTGATGTGTATACTGAAATTTGTGGACATTGATTGCAAACTCTAATTCTGCTAAAAATGCATTCACCATGACCCCCAGGTACGACAAGGAGGGTCAGCCTTCAGAACTTGCTGCTGTTGATCTGTTTGTTAGTACTGTTGATCCAATGAAGGAGCCACCTTTAATCACTGCAAACACAGTCTTATCTATACTTGCAGTGGATTATCCTGTAGACAAAGTTTCTTGCTATGTTTCTGATGATGGTGCTGCCATGCTCACATTTGAAGCATTATCTGAAACATCGGAGTTTGCAAGGAAGTGGGTTCCTTTCTGCAAGAAGTTCAACATTGAACCTCGTGCACCAGAATGGTACTTTGCTCAGAAGATAGACTATCTCAAGGACAAAGTACAAACTTCCTTTGTGAAAGAGCGGAGGGCAATGAAGGTCTGTAAATCTGTGAATGTTAGGATTTAACTGAAGGTAATGGTATAATGGCTAAAATTGATCTCTATCTTGGCTTGCAGAGAGAATATGAAGAGTTCAAGGTTCGTATTAATGCTTTAGTGGCCAAGGCACAAAAGGTGCCAGAGGAAGGTTGGACAATGCAGGATGGAACACCTTGGCCTGGTAACAATGTGCGGGACCATCCAGGAATGATTCAGGTTGGTTCTTTGGAATTTTTGAATATCAGTCTTGGCTGACTATGTTCTCACATTGATTTGAAAGTTCAAGATGATTTAATAACTCTTTACCTTGATTAAGTTTTGTTATCTCAATTTGTGAATGTTTGTTTTTTTATTTTCTATTGTGCTGCTCAGTGAATATGAACTGTTTGCAGATGCTTAACTTTTCTACAATGTATTCTGGCAGGTGTTTCTAGGTCATAATGGAGGACATGATGTTGATGGAAATGAACTGCCTCGCTTGGTGTATGTTTCTCGTGAAAAGAGGCCTGGGTTTAATCACCACAAAAAGGCTGGTGCTATGAATGCATTGGTATAATTTGCATCTTTATTCAATGGAGAAATTCGAAATTTTCTTTTAAAAAATTCAAATTATTGGGGTTGGATGTTAGTTAGAAATTGAAAGTGACTTCATTTTAAACTTGTTGTGGGTTTAGGTTCGAGTTTCAGCAGTCTTGACAAATGCTCCTTATCTATTAAATGTGGATTGTGATCATTATATAAATAACAGTAAAGCAATTCGTGAAGCTATGTGTTTCATGATGGATCCCACGATGGGAAAGAAGGTCTGTTATGTGCAATTTCCTCAGAGGTTTGATGGCATTGACCGTCATGATCGATATGCCAATCGTAACATTGTGTTCTTTGATGTAAGTATGGGCTATTTATGGATTTGCTTTCAATGTTAAGTTCATGGTTCCCATATAATTATTTAAGAGGATGTTCTATATTTTGTTGCCATTGATTGCCAAGGAAATTTGTTTGTTGTGCCTAGATCAACATGAAAGGTTTGGATGGGATCCAAGGGCCTATTTATGTGGGCACTGGTTGTGTTTTTCGAAGACAAGCTCTTTATGGATATGATGCTCCTGTAAAGGATAAAACACCTGGAAGGACATGCAATTGCTTACCGAAATGGTGCTGCTGTGAATGTTGTGCATCCCGAAAGAAGAATAAGAAGACAAAAACCAAGCAAGAAAAGAAGAAGAAGAAGAAGAAATCCAAACGTGGTGATGCATCCATTCCTATGTATCATTTGGAGGACATAGAAGAGGGGGTAGAAGGTAAGTTTAACAGATTAAATGTGTAATGGTTGTTTGATTGATTATATGCTTGATGATTGTATTCGAGTTAACTTTTTGAATGTGTGGTTACAAGCATGAATTGAAATGTTTTGTTGCAGGAATTGAAAATGAAAAGTCATCATTAATGTCTCAAAAGAACTTTGAAAAGAAATTTGGGCAGTCACCTGTGTTTGTAGCCTCTGCTCTTCTAGAGGATGGTGGTGTACCACAAAATGCCAGTGCTGCATCCCTCTTGAAAGAGGCCATTCATGTTATTAGCTGTGGCTATGAAGATAAAACAGAGTGGGGAAAAGAGGTAAGCAGGTTAAAATAAATATCTTGTAGGGGGTGCATTTAATTTTCTTGCCCCATTGTTGATCTTGACGCCATTTCGATTCTTGTCTCAATGCTGGTCTTGGCTTCATTTTGAGCAAGCAATAAGACATGTCAGTCATTTAAACTTTAAATTGCTTATAAATTATAATACATGTATCAGACTAATTATTTATACATGTATTTTTCTGATGGCTGGCTTCAGGTTGGGTGGATATATGGTTCAGTTACAGAGGACATTTTGACTGGTTTCAAAATGCATTGCCATGGATGGCGTTCTATATACTGTGTTCCCCCTAGGGCAGCTTTCAAGGGATCTGCTCCAATTAACCTTTCAGATCGGCTTAATCAAGTTCTACGTTGGGCTCTTGGATCAGTAGAAATTTTTCTGAGCAGACATTGTCCCATTTGGTATGGTTATGGAGGTGGTCTGAAATGGTTGGAGAGGCTATCATATATAAATGCAACTGTCTATCCTTGGACATCCATACCCTTGGTAGCATATTGTATTTTGCCAGCTATATGCTTGCTCACTAACAAGTTTATTATTCCTGAGGTATTTATTCTGGATTTTCCCTAGTGTATTTAGTTGAATGCTTTCCATTTTCTTTATCATTTATTTATTATCATTTCCATAACTTGTGTTTGCAGCTGAGCAATGTGGCCAGTTTATGGTTTATCGCTCTATTTGTGTGTATCTTTACAACTGGTATTTTGGAGATGCGATGGAGTGGTGTTGGAATTGATGACTGGTGGAGAAATGAACAATTTTGGGTGATTGGAGGTGTGTCATCTCATCTGTTTGCTGTGTTTCAAGGGTTGCTGAAGGTTCTTGCTGGTGTAGACACAAATTTTACTGTAACAACAAAAGCTGGTGATGATGGAGACTTTTCAGAACTGTACTTATTCAAGTGGACGACACTTTTGATTCCCCCAATGACGATACTTATAATCAATATGATTGCTGTTGTTGCTGGGGTGTCTGATGCCATTAACAATGGTTATGATTCTTGGGGGCCTTTGTTTGGGAAATTGATATTTGCATTATGGGTTATTATACATCTTTATCCTTTCCTGAAGGGTATGATGGGGAAACAGAACCACACACCTACAATTGTTATTGTGTGGTCCATTCTTCTTGCTTCTGTCTTCTCTCTTGTGTGGGTTCGAATTAATCCATTCATTGCCAGGTCAGATGGACCTGTTCTTGAGGAGTGTGGCTTAGATTGTGATTAAAGGTTTGGGCTGATATTGGACCAGATGGTTATCTAAGAGCCCTGCAGAAAACTCTCAGCTGTGAAACATTCATTATTTTGCTGTGGTGAACAGGCAGGAATGCTGGGTTCTTATGGGATGTGAGAAGTTAGTACTCAATTAGTGCAGCATATCCTCTCTACCTAACAAGCTTTGTAGATAGTGGGAAAGAGAGCACATTCTGCAATTCTTGGCAGATGAAAGAGTATTTGCACAAAACTAATTATGGCATCAGTAGTTGAAACTCGACGAGGGGAGGGCTAAAGCTTGTCCCGTGTCGTTTATTATTATCAAAGTATTCTTTGATGTGTTAGTGAAGTCGACAGTTATACTTTCATTGGGTGAAATTTCTGTTCCAGTGATCACAGATTTTTTTTAAGACAATTGCAGCAGAACACATGGTTCTACTTTTTTGCAGTGATAGATGTCAACATTGTGCATATTTATTCAAATTGGTCTTGCATTGATTTCTTTCCAATAAGGGCAGATTTTGCCCTGCCTTTGTCATGTGCTAAA